>NW_026515671.1:0-600000 GCF_025526975.1 Fimicolochytrium jonesii
CCCTAACCCTAACCCTAACCCTAACCCTAACCCCTAACGGCTATCTGCTTTTCTATCTGTTGTCGAACATGGGGGTCGGGGAGTTTCTTCTTCTAACACTTGAGCAGTTTTACGATCGTAGCCGAGTTATCAGAGAAGAGACCGGGAAAGCCCGCTGCATTGGCTGCCTGCAGAACCGCATCATCGATTGGACCTAAGTCGTGGCGAACGATGAGAGAAAGGACCAAGCGGATCCAAGACTCGCGACTGCAGGGGGCATTGATGAGAGCACAAAGGAATCCGTCGCAATCGGTCCACAGATGGCGTTCTGACTGTCCTTGAATATGTTTAAGGTTTCCGAGGAATCCTCTGTCTAGCCATTTTTGGTCATCAACGTCGCAGGCAGCAGTCAGTGCTCGCAAGGTGTCAGCAAACTTGTCTTCGCAATCGTCACAGGTGGCCTTCGAGGCAGCGCTTCGATAAAGAGTTCCATCCGGAACACAGCGTGGACAGTCTTCTTGACGACGGTTATCTAACCGCAGCATAGGAGTGTTGCATTCCATCCGGAACGGACGGCGTGTGCCATGACAGAGGGAGCATTTTGCATCCATGCTGATCTTATCCCTGTTAGATCTGTCTTGTGTGCGTGGGTTCGAAAGCGGATTTTAGAGCCGCCGGAATAGATGATGTCCGGGATAACAGCACAACCTAGTCACACTGGGAAGGGAAGTTATAAGGCATAGAGACTGAGAAACTCCCTTGCGTGCAATGCCAGCTTGGATGGCTGGACGGTGGAGGCGCCTTCCACATCGTTTTGGTTTCTGCGGCAGTGGAAATGGATGGCAAAAATAATGCATATAAACAGCCACGTGTGCGGCGCTTCCCACTTCTTCATCCCATCTACTCGACCAAGCTACCCCTAACCAAAAGGCTATCATATCTTGCGCAACACATATGTACATGCCCCCCCCCCCCTGCCCTCTCCCACCCCCCTCTAACTCATATCTCATACTCTCTACTCCCTACTCCCTAACTTTCAAACTAACCTCCACCCCTCCCGGCGCGCCCTCCACCTCCCTCAAAAACGCCGCAAAACACTCAAACCCGCCCGCATCGGCAAAGGCCTGCGGTGTCATTTCCAGGTTCAATTTCTTTACTGCCGTTGTCGTTGAATCTGACGCGGGGGGTGATGCTAAAGTGTGTTGTAGAGCTGGTGGTGGTGGTGGTGGTGGTGGTACGGGGAAGACCGTTGTCAATTGTGACGGTGGGTGTGGCGTATCCCCCCCAAACAAGGCATCAAGGTGTCCCTCCCCATGCACCACAACCTCCTGCGCGCCAAGCCCCGGCGCCGGCACACCCTCCTCCTCAACGCGCCGTATCCCCTCCCACACCCCCTCAACCCCAGGGGTCGGTGCCTCAACATCCACCACCTCGCCCAACTCCGCGATCCGTTCACTCGTGGTGGGTCCAATCGAAGCTAACCGTGCATGTTTCCATCCAGGGTGGGTCCGGATGGCTCTGAGCGCGATGTCGACGCCGGAGGGGCTGAAGAAGACTACCCACGGTCTCTTGTGTTGTGGGGTTGGCGAGGCTGGGAGGGAGGCGAGGTCGGCGTGGAATGTGGGTGAGGGGGTGGTTTCATACACCGTGAGTTGCTCATACTTTACCCCACCCTCCTCTAACCGTTTCGGCAGCACATCGCTTGCTTTATCCCCGCCCAGGAAGAGGTACGTTTCCGGTAGGTGCATGTTCCCATTGGCCTTCTCCCAATGCGCGAGCCAGTACGGTGTCGGTTTATGACACCCGGCGTCGACGATCAGGCCCGCGAGGGTCGCAGCTGTGCCCGTGTCCCACCCGGCGGGCTGGAAGCCTGCGGCGGCAGCAGCGGCGGCGGTGGCTTTGCCGACGCAGTAGAAGGGTTTGGCGCGCCATTTGGCTTTGAGGTGTTCGGCGCCGCGGCGGACGACGTCGGTGGCGGAGGGAGGGATTGGGAACGCTTTTGTGAGGGGGTGGATTGCGCGGGCGGAGGTTGCGATGAGGCCGCAGAAGTCGTTGGAGCGGTTCCAGAGGAGGGTGCACAAGGCGGGGAGGTTGACGGTGTCGTTGTGCGACAGTACAGGGATAAAGTGAGGTGAGTAGGTTGGAGGTGCAAATGCTGCGGCGTATTCGTCGTCAGATGGGGTGGTATTTGAGGTGGGGGTGGAGTCGTCGTTACGTTGGCGGAGGAAGAGGATGGGTGTGGGTGTCGATGACGCCTGCACCGTCGTCCGAACAGCCTGATCGTTGTTGACCAGTCCGCTCTCGGTATTTCCCGGCTTTTCCGCGGTTCTCAGCCCCGTAACCCCCATCGAACTCGCCGCTCCCGCCCCATTCACACCCCCCCTATTTACGTTTACAAGCTTCCCATTGATCGTCCCATTAACAGCCGACCGCGACAACGTCGTCGGGGCCGCGATGGTATCTTTCACGCCCGAGGGTACCAGATTGCTGTACGCGGCCAAGAACGCGTCGACAAAGACTTGGTTGAGGCCTGAGTTGACTGTGATGTCCCGGCCGGGGCGACTGGTGTGGGCGGATGCGTGTATGTTGGTAGCGGGTGCGGTGCTTCGGGTGAGTAAGGTGGAGAGGGATGCAGCGGGTTTTGTGCCTGCGGAGATTGTCGTGGATTGGTTGGGTTGGGGTGTACTGACATTGGACTGAGTACTTGCTGCTCCTTCATCAACCGATTGCACCGAGAATTCCGGGGAGAGCGCCAATTTGCTTCCATTCGTAGACGTCCTTTTCCGTCGTTGCTTGATCTGCGGAATCCCCACCTGCGCCTCCTCCTGCGACAACACCCGTTTCCTGCCCTTGCCATGTCCCGGCGTCGTGTCCTCCCCCTCCTGCCCCTCATCTTCCTCCTCACTGTCCTCCACCCCCGCCCCCCTACTCTTCCTCTCCGGGCCCCGTGTCTTCCACTCAATCCTCGACTCCCTCCGTTTCCTCTCAATCACATCCCTCACATTCGCAAATCTGGGGTCCGTGATCACGTTCAACCCATCCTTCCTGTTCGCCTTCAAATGGCAATTCAGATTCGATAGACATGCTTTGAGCGAGCCGGATTTGTAGCTGGTCCCGTCGACCCGTTTGAGGTCGTTGAAGAATGTGCAGAGGTGGTGGTTTAGCTCTGGGATCGGGAGGTCTTCGATGGGGGTTGCGAGAGGCGTTGGGAGGGAGGCTTTGTAACGGTTGAAGGAGTTGAGCCAGGTTTTCATGGCGATCCTGGAGGCGTTGCTGTTGGTGGTTGAGGTTGGGGTGAGGTCTGGGTCGAGGCCCCAGCTCGGACTTCGAGGCATTTTGAAATGTTCTACACCACCCTGGTCGAGGACAGGGTCGAG
Organism: Fimicolochytrium jonesii; assembly: GCF_025526975.1. NCBI lineage: Eukaryota > Fungi > Chytridiomycota > Chytridiomycetes > Spizellomycetales > Powellomycetaceae > Fimicolochytrium > Fimicolochytrium jonesii. The sequence goes on from NW_026515671.1 coordinate 3,357, forward strand.
GACGAGGACGAAACCTTCTGAGCCTCTTTGCGCCTTTTTGAATTGCGAGCGGGCGCTTTGCAGGCCGCGTTGGGGCATTTCTCTTTCCACCCGTTCGCCATTCTGCAGGCTTCCCTCAACGACAACAAACATGTCCGCCGACGCAACAGTAACCATTGAGACCATAGTCCCCGCCGTCGCAGCCGGCTCTGTGAGGAGCGGCGCCGCGGGCGTCCGTGGCAAGCCAGTCTCAGGTTCGTCCTATTTTCGTTCCCGTGTTCTTTCACCAGGTCAAACCGCTTACGGGCCATTCTCATTGCACTTTACAATAGGACGAGTATGGAAGACCACACAGACAAAGAGGCACACCTCTATGAAGCCCCGTATGCTTCGGCAAGGTAAGTTCCCAGTGCAACTTCCCAATACCCTTTATGACCAAGAGCTTATGTCTCAGTTTCACAGGCTGGGGAAAGCAAATAGAGGAGCGCAAGCAACACCAAGTAATGAAAGCTATTGAGAAGGAGCTCAAGGATGAGAAGGCTGCTGAGAGACAGGTATGGAGAATGTCGCCAGACCATACACCAGTGGAAACGGGGATTTTCTGATACAAATGTCCTTTGCGAAAACCTGTAGAAACAAAAAGATGCCGAGAAGGAACGTCTGAAGCGGAAAGAGGAGAATGAGAAGAAGGCTGAGGTCGTGCAGAAGGTATGAACGTCGTACTTTTGCATGCATTGCTTGAGCTGGGGAATGTTGCTAATTGGGTATGATCAGGTCTCTGCTGCCAAGGTGAAAAGGATGAAGAAGAAGCAGCTTCGTCAGTTGCGTAAGGAGTAGATGGATGGACCTTAGACAAGGCTTACGAATAGAGGAGGTGGAGAATATTGGTGGCAAGCTACTCGGAGGGTTTGGACGATGGGCGGGAGGCGCGGGCGGTAGCTACGTAAACCGCACGATTCTGCTCATCTGGCATCACTATCGCACGGAGGAGAACAGATCACGTCGCAGCAGAAACTGGCAGAATGGAGCCAAGGAGAGAGCTGTGTAGCCCAGAACTCAACGAATCGGCATAGCTACGTAGATGAAGGCAGGATGTACACGTAGAGGGCATAGTATGCCTTTTGAGCATGTTTTTTGGTCTATTCTTTGTATTTATTTTTTCAATTTCGTATGCATGCCCTGTCTAGAATATGAGGGTACTTCATTGATTCCGAACCTCCCTCGGAGTGGCACTGCTAACTTGTGTCTGTCCCTTACTTTTGATGGCCGCTAAAGGCGGACTCGAGCCCATGTTATTTTGCCTACTATGTAAACTAAATCCCTAACAGCCTTTCGCACGAAATACCGGCCTTCCCCGCGAACTAACATGGCGGACAATTTACGAGCGCATTTACCAATTGGGGTTAGGCTAGGGTTAGGGTTAGGGAACTTTTTTGACTTGGAATCCCTTACGTATTGCTTAGAGATGATAGCTTACAGTATCTCTCAGCGTTTCTTGAGGTCCCCAACATCTCAAATCGAGATTCTACAACCATCTGTCCCAGGTGTCCGAAAGCGAAGTGTCTCGAGGTTCAACCCAAATTGTGTGTAAACTGTCACACATTTTCTATCAGAACATGCCCTTGTCGTTTGTCTCTGCGCACCCTCGGACCGCTCTTCACACTCTGCCCCGCACGATCATCATAGTCAACCCATACGGATATTCTCGCTCGACGACATGAGCATCCCCAGATCACCTTCCACACCTGTCACCGTTGACACAACCACCTCGGGTGATCCCACTGTCCCCCTTGATGCCTCTGACAAACTGCCGTCATCCTCGGCATTGTCTCAGGGAGATGTGTCTGTCTCTGTGAAGCGGAAACGGGCTCGTCGTCGTACCCCGGAGGAGATGGACGCGGAGAGAACCCGGATGGCAGCCCGGAGGGCCTAGCGAGCGCAGGAGCGGGTGATTGCTACGCAGCGGGCGGAGGCAGAGAAGGCCAGGAGGATTCAGGAGAGGGCTTTGGCTGCAGAGGAGAAGCGTCGCCAGCAGCAAGAGGCTTTCAATCGAAGGGCGGAGAAACGTGCTGCAGCCGCTGCGGCACAACAGGCGGCTGACGAGGAGGCAATCACTGTCCGCCGTCGTCAGACATGGACCACGGAGGAGTCCCTCGCTCTATGCGAGTTATATCGAGCCGCAAAGGCACACGTTGTCTCGGTCTTCTCCGGCACGACGTTCAATGCGACATATACACAGCAAGTCATTCGGGAATACATAAAGCGCCAATGGGTGGACCATGAACTTTCGCGGCGGTGGACGGTACGGCAAGCAGAGAATAGATGGCACAATATTCAAAGTCAGTATAAGAAGGCCAAAGACGAGCTGGCCGAGACAGGCGGAGGTGGGCTGGGCGCGTATAAAGAACGGTTCCCGTGGTGGGATGTCGTTGAAGAAGAGGGTCACGGAACTGCCGCCGTGGTTCCCTTGTACGTCTTGCAGGGTTCGCGAACTACTGGTGCCTCGGAAGCCGGGCGAGAGGGAGGAGAGGAGGGTGGCAATTACGGTGAGGACGAGAGTCACCCGCTCGACGCCGATGCAGACACTCATGAGTCGTCCGATGCGGGCTATGCTGGCGCATCTTCTCCTGCGTTGGGTTTGTTTGGTTCGAGACGAGACAGTCAAACGTCTTCTCCTGGGTTGGGTTCATTTGGGTCGAGACGAGACAGTCATCAAACGTCTCCTGTTTCGGACACAGCCATGCAGACGCCTCTATCAGTGCGGCGATCGCCAAGTGTCTTCTCGGCATGTTCCGCTCCCCCAAAATCTTTGCGAGGACTGTCTCGAGCGCGTGAGACCCTGATGCAGACCGAATCTGTCATGGAAACATTACTCGTCACTGTAGCACGGCTTCAGCAGGAACATTTGGCGAGAATGGAAGAGCGGCGGAGGGAGGATATGGCCATACAGGCAGAGCGGGATGAACGGCGCCGGCAAGAGGATATACAGCGGCAGGAGCAGGCAGAACAGCGCCTCCACCAGCTCCTCCTCGCAATCGTGTCCCAAAGACCTTCATCATAGCATCTGTCTCGGACGCCGTCTTGGCCTTGGGATCTGCCTTTGCTGTCTCAGGACCTGTCTCCCCCATCTCCCACCGGCTTTTAGCTGTTGTTTTACCATATTGAGTACCCCACCATATGCAGTTCTAAATCCCCCAATGTACATACATGCGTGATGCTTCACGGACTTGAAAAAAACAACTGTCATATTACTGTCAAACCTTGCCAACGCCTCTGTCTCCCTGTCTGCACAGTTTTCGACATCTTGTCTCGGACCCGTCTCACTCACAAACTGATAAGACCTTCAGGCAACTCGAATATACACAGATATATACACTCTCACTCCCACGCACACACCCGCACATATACACCAGCAGAACGATGCCTAAAGCGACAGCTAGTCACCAGTTCCACTCGGCGGTGGAGTGGGTGGAGGCGAGGGTCGAGATCGATATAATTCCTGCCTCTCTGTCTCCACTATCACTTGACTACACCTTGATTGCTATGTCAGTACCAAAAACTGTATAGAGATGTATGGAGGCACCGGGTCCTCTCCCAATCTTGGTGTTTACTTGGTTAACTCGGTACGGCTCGAAAGCTCCAGGCCCACTACAGCCCAACCCCCGTCCCACTTTTTCCTTCTACCACCTCCACCTCCCTCTGCCTCCTCAACATATCCTTCTTCATCGCCAAAAACGCCGCCATCCCCGGATCCATCCCTCCACCCGCCGCATCCAGATCAGCATCCACCGCCGTCGCCTCCGCGGCAGCCTGCGCGGCTTCCTGTTCTCTCTCTGATGCTATCAGGAGGTTGCGGCGGCGATTGCGGATGCGGTGTCGCGTGAGTTGGGAGGCTTCCATGTCGGCTTGGTGGAGGTCCCATACGCCGTGAAGCAGTTTTGAGGTTCGCTGTGATGCAGATGGGGGACGTAAGGGCATATATGGAAGGCAAAACAAACCAGTTGACACATCCCGACATGCAACAATTATCCGGAGCCGCAGGCGGATGCAGCGCCTTCTCTTCCGCTTCCAGTTCCTCGGCCGATGACGCTTCCACCAAAGGTAAAGGCGTGGATATTTTTGCCGCCGGCGGCGCCGCACTCAATCAACCGGGCATGAGTGATGGCGGGGAGGTGTCGGACACTAATGTGGCTGTTGGGGTAGGTGTGGTTTGTGTATGTGTATTCCTGTGCGCTGCTTATGCTTGAGGTTCCCACAACTTCTACGCATATCTCACGCACTTGCTTCAACATCAACTCCCAGTATCCCTTATACCTATGGCAGGGATACGACCCATCGTGGTGTAATGACGCACGGTGAGGTTGGGATCGAACGTCCGTAGGGGCTAGAGGTGGCAGCAGTGACGGTAGGGGGGGTAGGTGAGAGCGGTGATGGCGGAGTTGGGTTCCATAGCCTGGGAGACGCCAGTGAAGTCGAGCTCATTTCGGGTCAAATTCATCTATAAATGTGTCCCTCGCTGGCTGGCCGCACACCTAGCCGCACACGCTGTACGACAACGTCGGAGATCGCGCATTTGCACCCCTCACCTTCATTCATATTTTCTCCTTCTTTTTTGCTTTTTCGGCCAACCGACTCTCCAGAGTCCACACAGGTCGCAGCTTCCTTCCTACCTACAGTACTATCTACCGTCTCCGATACCCCCCCTCCCTCTCCCTCTCCCCCCTCCCCCTCCATCCCTCATCACCCCGCTGGTCCCTATACCCTCCATTCCTTCCACCATCACCGCTATTACTCATCCCCCTCCCACGTCGCCCACCTGCACCACCCCTCACATTCTCCCTCCCACCCCTCCCATTCTCCCTCCCACCACCCCTCGCACTCCCGCTCCCCCCCTTCTCACCCCACCCCCCTTCCTTTCCCCTCGAATCACTCCCAAAATTACTCAAATCAATCCCCTTGGCTCCATTCCGCGGATCCTCAACCGTGTAATCCTCAATCGTCGGTTCATACACGTTTGCTCCCTTGACGTGTTTCGGGAAGACGAGTGTGGTTGACATCCAGTTTTTCTCGTCGTCTTCTTGTGTCGAGGTGGTGGTGGTGGTGGGATCGGTGAGTGTTGGGCGGCAGGATTCGCAGTTGGTGACAAAGTGGAGGTCGCATTCTTGTGATTCACTCGATGTCGGCAATGTCGTCGTCGCAGTGTCGTCACCACGGGAAGATCTGTTCTCAACCTTCGCCGACGCCCGTAACGTCTCCTGAAACCTACTCAACAAATCCAGCGTATCCCGCTCACCCTCCCCTTTCCCCCGTTTCCGTCGACTAGCGACCGGAACAGCCTTCCCACTCTGCTCATAAGCCGCGCGGAAGGACTGCAGCAGTTTCTCCTTCTTCGGTTTCTTCTCCCCTGTTGTGTTATGACTGTCCTCGTCTTTCCCGATGGAACGGATCTCGCCGCGGACTTTGGCGATTTCGCTTTGGAGGGTTTCGAGTTTTGTGGGGTGGGAGGCGGTGCTGGACGTGGTGGTGGAGGTGGGGGCTGCCAGGTCGCGTTTGCGTTTACGGACGGATTCGCGCATGCGGGTGTCGAAGGCGGCGTCGTCTTCTTCGGCGGGTATGTTCATGCTGGCTCGTAAACTGCTATTCGTCGACGACTTTGTTGATGTTGGTTGTTTGCCTCCATCGAATGTACTATCTGCGGTAGCCGTCTCGCTCTCCAGCTTTGACGTGTCTACCGCAACCTCCCGACTCAACCGCGGATCGTTCAACAGATCATGACTACTTTTCAATTTCGTTTTAGGCGCCGTCGTCACCCCCACCTCGCCCTCACCCTCCTCCTCTCCAAATGACAACAACTTCAAATTTTTCTTCCCTTTCGGTTTGCGCGCCGCCTCCTCCCTCTTCCGCCGCTCCATCTCCGCCGCGGCCGCAGCAATCTTCTCCTCGGGCGTCGTTCGCAACTCGATATCCTCAAACGGGTTATTCAGCACCTCTGCCCTGATAACTTTCGGTGGAAACAGCGGCCGGTCATCCCCATCCGTTTCCAGATCCGCAAACTTGATCAGGTTGTAGATCGTGTCGCCCACGATCTTTCCAAATAGTGTGTTTTTGCGGTTGAGCTCGTCGGCGCGGTCGAGGGTGAAGAAGAATTGGCTGCTGTTCTCGTTGACACCCGTGTTGGCCATGCCTACGATCAAACGAACGGACGGTCAACGAATTATTCAGCCATTGACGAATTGTCCAACCATCATCGACCAGTAACAACCATCGACCATCAACCATCAACCATCGAACGTCAACCATGAATCAAGGCAAGGGGTGTATTGCCCCTTTGGCGCAATGTGGTGCTCGCTTCGCTCGCAAAAGATCTGAGCCTCGCTGAGGCTCACTAAGAATGTGGTGAGGGGAGTCTTGCGCCTTTGGCGCAATGTAGCTCGCTTCGCTCGTGAGAGCGTTCGCCTCATGGCTCGCCTGCCTCAAGCATCACTGCGCCGGGCCTCGCTCGCCCGCAGATGACCACCATCGCTCTCCCTCGCGAAAGCCATACCTAGTAACCCACGATGACTAAAACGCAACCTGGAATGAAACTCATCAACAAACGGCTCGCCATAGATGGACTCCCCGCCGTGGCCCGTTCCTGAAGGGTCACCGCCCTGCACGATAAAGTCCTTGACAACGCGGTGAAAGATGGTATTGTCGTAGTAGCCCTCCATGCAGAGCTGGATGAAGTTGCGGCATGCCTTGGGGGTTTCTTTTGGCCATAACTATTGGATCCGGGGGGGTGGGGAGGTGTGAAAAAGTGTTTGCGAGACGAAAAGGACACATGAGCTCTCCTCAGTTATAAACAAAAGATGCACACCTCAATCTCGAGCGGCCCTGCGGTGGTATGCAGAATGACCTTGCCGTTTGTAGGCGGGGCGGTGATGTAGGCGTTACTCATGGCGAGCGAGACCGATCACGGAACGGAGGGGGGGTTGCCGGTGCGTTTCCGAGAGACGAGAGAGATGGGCGACCTTCGAACGAGCGCCAACCACATGCGGTCAGGGCTGTCAGGGAGGCGCGCTGGCCATGCTCTCCACCACTTGCCGAGTCCGCCTACCGCCTTCCAATTTCCCCATTTCCCCAAGCAACCACAACCACATTTCTATCAACCCGCACTCTCGTTATTGTCGTTGTGAGTTTGTAAGAGGTACAGTATGTGGGGAAGATATATCTTTGCGAGGTGAGACAGCGGCTAGGCTATCCCTTACGCACGCAGGTAGGGGTCTGGCGGCAGGCTACACAGGCTTCTAGTGCCGACACTTCCGACCTGATCGACGAAGCGGGAAAGGGCGAGAATGGACCGCACAGAAGCCGACCAGCATCTCTGCATTACTCTGAAGACAGCGAAAACAATCCTCCTCAAGTACCTCGAGTCTGTAACTGATGGTACGTCTTACTTTGCGTTGCGCACTCCCGGCGACACATCAAAAGTACCAACTCCGTTACGGTATTTAGCCCCAACCCCACCAACAATCCTTCTCCGCAAATCCCTCCACCACCTCACCGTCGACCCGCCCAATCCACCACAAAGCCTCGCATACGCCACCGCCCTCATTGACCTTGCCACCCAGTCTCTCCACTCCGTGCCATACAAAGACGTCTCGCATGAGCTACGCGCCGCTTTTACGCGGGCTAGTTTACTTCAATGCGTTGCGATTTTATCCAGGGGGGAAGATGGGTTCCATGGGGAGGAGGATCTGAGGAGGGCGGTGAAAACCCTCGATATGGGCCTATTAATGGCGGGCCGGCCGATATGGGAGGAACTCGTGATGGGGTTAGTGGACGCCATCACGGCCTGTCTCGACAATCGCGCCCCCGACGGCGCTATCACCTCACCCACTGCATCCAATCCCATCACCCTCATCAACCCACCCACAATCGCCCACCCAGTCCCCATCGCCACAACACCACCCCCCCTCCTCACCTTCCAGTCGCGCCTCACCTCACCCACCCCAACACCCCTCCTGATCAAAAACGCGCTCACCCACTGGCCGGCCCTCTCCACCCGCCCATGGTCGGATTTCACCTATCTCCGGCGTATCGCGGGGATGCACCGCACGGTGCCGGTGGAGATTGGCTCAAAATATACAGATGAGAAGTGGACGCAGAAATTAGTCTCGTTCGGCGAGTTTTGGGAGAGGTGGATCGAGGGTGGTGGAGATGAAGGGAGTGAGACGCCCCAGGTGGCGTATCTAGCCCAACATGACCTCTTCTCCCAAATCCCTCGCTTACGGGACGATATCTGCGTCCCTGATTACTGCTACCTCTCCTCGGATTCCTCCTCTTCCTCGTCGGACTCGGAAATAAAAACCAACGCCTGGCTCGGGCCCCCCTCCACCATCTCCCCCCTCCACACCGACCCGCACGACAACCTCTTCGCCCAAATCGTCGGGTACAAATACATCCGGCTCTACTCACCCTCCCAAACACCCCATCTCTACCCCATCTCAGATTCCATATTGGGGAACACGAGCGAAGTGGATGTAGAGGTTGTAAATCACGCGAAATATCCGGATTTTTTGAAGGCAGAGTATGTAGAATGTTGTGTGGGACCCGGAGACCTGTTGTTCATTCCAAGGGGGTGGTGGCATTATGTGAGGGGGTTGAGTGTTAGTTTTAGTGTGAGTTTCTGGTTTTGACAAACGACAGAGCAATATTTGAAGAATGTTTGAGGAATAGACGAAGGGAAGGAGGATAGACCTAACCTAATCTAACCGCCTTCGGAAGCTGATGGAATGGCTTCAAACTCTGCCGACAAGGAAGAGGAAGACAGTCTGATAAATCTGCAAATTAATGTGTGGGCCCCGCCTGTACACAGGGGAAATGAGGTAGGACCGTAGTGAAGAAACGCGAACGCAATGGCACAGTGGATGCAAAGGACTGCCTTGTTGGTTGCGCAACCTGCGCTCCAACTGCATCCATACCGGGGCGGGAGACCGCTCGAGTTTGGCGCCCGACGACCACTGCGGTCCCCGACTCTCCCGTCGTCGATGGTCCGTCTCCTGTCTGGTCTCCCGTCCCGCTCCAGCTCCATCACTTCCCACGCGTTGTGAGTAGTCCACTCTACTCGCTCGCCCTCTCTAAAGAAAATTCCCACAATCTTGCGTCGGATACCGTCAGACCATGAGCCGATACGTACCAGCTCACAACAACCGTCCTGGAGCAGGCCAGCGTGCCGGAACAGGTCAACAGCTGTATCCTCCTCGTCCCAGTGCACCGCAACCCCATTACAACAATTTCAACAACCCCAACCCCAACGCGACGCATATCCCACCCTCGATAACAAACGCAAATGCGAACACCGTTTTCGACGAAGATGATGAATTCGATCAGATGGATATTGGAGGCGACGAGGCGACGTATATGGCGATTGAGATGCAGGCTAGTCAGATGTTTTCGCAGTTGGATGTTGATGGGCCGGTATGTTTCTGCTGTCAAGGGATAGGAATGTGGAGTTGAGGATGAAACTCGGGAATTCGGGGATGGGGATGAGGATGGGATGTTACGAAGGCCGAAATGCGAGAGATCGCGAGGGAATCGAGTTCCCCGCGAGAGGCAGCAATTCTTGCAAGCGACAGCGAGATTCGTGGTTTTGTAGAGTCTACGCAGCTACTTGTCGCGAGCAGGATGTTTTGTTGTTGTTTTCATCAACTATTGCGGCGGAGGCATCGCACGGTAGAACAGCGAGCCTCGTTGCTTGAGAGGAACCAGACGCGCGCGATGGCGAAGAGATTTTACTTTTTGCTGTAATTCCAGTTGCTGACAGGCACTGATCTCTTTCCATATTCACAGAATCTAGGGGCAAGCTTGATCGGGGATGCGCTTATGGACGACAAGAATGTGGGGATGGGAATGGGGATGAATGTGGATGATGCGGCGCTGAGATTTGCTGCTGGGGATAGTGGTGAGTTTGTGTGCGTGAGAGGGTAGGTGGCGGGAGATGGGGAGGCCTACCGAAGTGAGGTCATCGGCGGCGGGCAACACCGACATTCCGGCGCTAAGCAGGCGGCTCCCCAATGCACCCCAGGCAGAACTCAGTCACAATTTCAAATACCACATGCCCGACCGGCAGATGAGAGTGCGCGGTTACTTCAACAGGTATGCTGTTTGTGGAGATTTGAGCATGTGTGCCAGGTCACAACGGTCATGTAGATTGCTCTTTTCAGACTCTGGAAGAAAACAAAAATCTAAAAGCCGAAAATGAACGCATACTCCGCGAAAAAAACGCCAAAGAAGGCGAAGTGTCCAATGTCCGGCGTAGTCTAGCCCAGGTAAGAGCGCATCATCCACTCTTCCCCCCATACCCCCCCAACTGATCATCGTCAAACTATTCCTTATCGTCAGGCAAACGCAGAAAACAGCAACCTCCGCGCAGACCTGCAGCGGACGGCCAACAAAGCTGAGAAAGACCTGGAAGAAGTGAAGAAGAACGCTGAGCGGGAATTGGAGAAGTGGAAGACCGAAAATGGTTTCTTGGTGAAGTGGACATTCGATATTCGTGACCGTGCAGGCGGTACCTTATGTTAACGCGTGGTTGTCTTCTTCGACAGCAAAACGATGTAGCAGAGTTTAAAGTTGCCCTAGCTGCACAAAGGCCCCAGAGGATGAAGCATGTCACGCAGGCGACGAATGATACGTTTTCGAAGAATCGCCAATGGCCAGGTAAGCAACATCACACCTATCTGCGCTTTCAAGCGCCCGACACCTAACTTTCTCACCATTAGACGAAAAAACGACCGGTCCCACATCCCCAGCACCCATCCCAATACGCGTCCAAAAACAGGACGCGGCAACCGAAACGGCCCCCGAATCGCCGAAGAAGGTGGGCAGGCTGTTGAAGCCGTTACCGATGTGGAAGTCTGATAATGAGATCGTATGTGCTTTTCATGTTTCTGAACACCGTTTAGTGTATGGTACTATGCTCTTACCAACACATCTCCGCCAAGTTTCTCCGCCAATGCATGTTCGCCTCCCTCCCCGTCGGCCGAGACATCTTTCTCACACCGACCTCCCTCACTGCCCTCCTGCCACCATACCTCTCTCAGTGCAACTCACTCAACAAAATGCAAACGGACGGCCCACACACTACGCTGATCAGGGACATGCGCAGATTGCTGGTGGATGCGAGTCTGGATGTTGCGGTGCTGTTGCCGAGTGTGGAGGGGATGGTTGGGGGATGTTTGGTGGAGTTGAAGGTGAGTTTGATTGATGTTGGGAATGTAGAGGGGAGTATTGGGCACTCATGCGTCGTTTCGTTGGTGGTAGTATGAACCACTCGTATTTCTCGTTCACCTCCTCTCGACTATGTGCGACCATAGCGCCGCTTGCCGGGAACAAATCACTGATCTCGACAGTTCAGGTACACCATCCACCCACTATCATCCATACGTTGCGTTGTTCTGGATGTACTCACACCAGGACACCCAACATCTTTTATCGTAGGCCAACCCCGCCCCATCCTCACGCACCTCCGCACACTCCTGGACCTAATAGCCGCATCCTCCCAGAAAGCCCCAAAAACGGCCCGCCGCTGGGAACATCCCGTCCAACCCGTCGTGCAGCATATATGTGATACGTTGAGCACGGTTGCTTATATGGTTGATAAGGGGCGAAGGGCGAGGTTTGTACTTCTTATATGCGATTTTTGGATTTGCTGTGGGAGAGGAGACTGAGGATGTTTTTTTGTAGTTTGAGGGGAGTGTTATCGCAGTCCTCGTTACTTCTCTTCCTTGACAAAAGACAGCCGAGGGAGGTGGTGGCTGATGTGTTGGGGTTTGTGTTTCATGAGATTTGTGGTACGTCTCATGTATCCCAGTCTCACGATGCGTTTGGATAGTCTTCGTTACTGACGGCCCTTTTCTGTAGATGAAGGATTTACGGATATGATCATGGACCCTTCCCTGAAACTCAACAAGCGGCGGAGTATACCCGAACGGATGTTTGGGTTGCTTGTAAATCAGCCGGAAGAGCGGGAGGTTGATGAGGCGGTAGGTGTGATGTTGCGAATCTTTGTGATGAGTTGGTAGGAGGTGGGAGTTGACCGGGTTGATTTGGCTTCTTAGGTGCGAACGCTGGACGTCCGCATCATAAACTGCTTGTGTGCACTTGCGGGGGTTTGGCCGAAGACGATTCCGGGGCTGTGCATGCCGTCGGTACGTGGTCAGGTCGTTGGCTTTTTCCATCTTTGCACTCAAGATATCCTGGATATTTTTTTGGGGCGAGTCCTGATCATGAAAACATTCGCAGATAACCAATCGGCTTGTGACGTATCTCCAGAGCGCGAGAGTTGGAATGGATGCCGATGAGACCAGAGAGCCTCCTCATGGGTACGTGCGTTGCTCATTCATCCAATAACACCCATTCCTAACCAAGCCTCCCCAACCGCAGCTGGCAAACCTACCGCTCAACCCTCCGCCTCCTCTCCACCCTCCTTTCACACCACTCCACGCACCCAATCGACCCGAAAATCAGCGAACCCGCCATCCACACACTCATCGCCGTCCTCGCTCGCTCAGTCTACGCCGTGCGGAATTTGGGTGGTGACGAGGCATGTGCGGAGGTGGGCGACGTCGCGAGGGAGATGATGGGCGCGGTGGTTGTGAGGCCGGAAGAAGCTTATGAGGAGGTTTTTGGGGGGGAGTTTGGGGAGGTGTGAGGGCGTTGGACATGACACTGGTGAGGATTTTTGGGACTTTTGGAAGAGACGGGAAAAGACGACATAGCATTGGAGGAGGACAGACAGGAGGATCGCTCGTGCTTTCGGCGCAACATGGGAACGGATCCCAAACAGCACATACACATTCATGGACTGGCAGGCAGTACCATTTGGTTTGTATCGGGCCCAGAACCATCAACGCTGGCGCACACGATCATCTCACCCATTCGCACGCGCACACATCCACCTGGCGTACCCGGCATACACACACAAGATCGTTGCTGATGATATGACTGCACACGCCGGCCCATCACACACCTTTCAATCCCGCGTTTCATAGAGCTTTGGCGTATCAGGGTAGGAGTTTGGCGTTTTTGAGTAGACGTATGTAGCGGTCGTGTCGGTTCGAAAATGAGAACGTTTTAGAACATCGAATGTACTGTACTTTTTGGTTGGCACTGAACGAAGGTGTTGGACGCAGAACCAGAACAGTTCTGACCCGAACGCAGGGGTTTTGCCAGCATCTCGCAAATCTTGAATACCCATCTGCCCGTTTTTCGTACCCATCTGCCCGTGCGGTACAGGAATTGAAAATGACAGGCTTTCACGCGCTGTCGAATTCCAGTTTGGACGGCCCGCTCTCTAAACAAGAACCTGCGAAGGATGCCGCACGAGCTTCAGATGACCACGTGCATACCGTGACTGCACGCAGCAGAGTTCTGCACCAATGCCCAAGAACCAATGGCGATGAGGGTGACAGCCAAAAGTAGTCCTGAGATTGAAGCCTCTTTTGGCCCGCAGTAAATGTCGAGGTTTAAGTCGGGTGCGGAGGAAGGCTTTGTTTTATCGGCATGTACCTGCAAAGCTGGAACCGCAGGATTGTGCCCCAAACCCTAATGCACGAGCCCTAATGCACGAGCCCAGGAGGAAAGCAGTGCTCACCGAATAACAACAGTTCTGCAGGATATGACTGAGAAAGAGCGAGGCTGCATTTCGAATTATTTACAGAAGTACCAACGCAATCGGCGATGCCCAAAAAAGAAGGGGTAGAAGAGCTTGGACGATTTACGTATTATAGTAGCTAACTATCCTACTCCATAGTAAGGACAGCTCGGAACCTTGCCTTGTTGGACATCATCCTCTCGTACGCCTTCTCAACATCAGCCAGCTTGAACTTCTCAATGTGGCACTTGACGCCCGTCTGCAGCGCAAACTTGATCGTCTCCTCGGAATCAATCGCAGATCCGGACGCCCAGGCGCGCACGCTCAGACGCTTCATGATCATGGCCGTGGTGTCAACAGTGACCTCGCCGGCCGCGGCGACGATGAGTAGAGTGCCATCCAGAGCAAGACCTTTCACCAGGGGTCCGATAGCGGGAGCGTGGGGAGCGGTAGCAATGATGATCTGAGCACCGCCTTCCTTGGCGAGCTGCTCGGCTTGCTCTTCAGGAGATCCGGTGATGTAGTATGTGGCGCCCAATTGGGAGGCGAGGGATTTCTTGTCTTCGGAGGTGGAGAGGGCAGCGACGCGGAAGCCGGATTGCTTGGCAAATTGGATGGCGAGGTGTCCGAGACCTCCGATGCCTTGGACGGCGACGAGGTCTCCCGGGTGAGCCGGGGTGTTACGGAGAGCGTTGAAGACGGTGACTCCGGCGCAGAGGAGGGGTGCGGCTTCGGCTGAGTCAATGTCCTTGGGGATGCGGACGACGGACTCTTCGCGGACCTTCACGTACTCGGCGTCTGATTGCGAACGGAAAATCGACATTAGCGAGTCCATTCCAAAAGTGTCGGCCGTGGCATCTACAAGACTTACATCCACCGTTCCTGAAGATTCCGTTCACGGAACCCTTCTCACAGCATGCGAACGCGCCTTTCCTGCACGCCTTACATTCGTGGCAGTGGCCGCCTTCCCATCCGGTGCCAACACGGTCGCCGACCTTGAAGAAATCCGTGTTCACCTACGAGAATACATGACGATGAGACGACTTTTTCCGTTGTGTCCTTTTGTAGAAAACACTCAACTTACGCGAGATCCAAGAGCAACGATCCTGCCAACAACTTCGTGTCCAGGAACAATGGGGTACGGGATACCGGGGAAGTAGCTCTCCTTTGCGATCACGTCACTATATGCGGGCGAAAAGCACAATTTAGCAACTCTGAATAACTTCACACCTTATTTCCCACTCCCAGAATGCGCCCTCCTATAGACAAAACAACAGTTCTTCCTCACACACACAGACACAACCACCCGACACAAACCTGTGACAAACACCGCAAGCCTCAACCTTGATAAGCACCTCCGAGTCCTTAGGCTGCTCGAGGTTCTTCTCGACAATCTTGAACGGCGCGCCTTTCTCGGCGATCTCGGCGGCCTTGTAAGTCTTAGGGAGGGATTGTGTGGCAGACATTTTGAGTATGTAGTGGGAGACTGAGTAGTGGAATACCGATACAGGTGAAGGTGGGGTTTGTGGGGTTGTGCTCTGCGTTTTATATGAGTGTTGGTTGGGGGGCTTGGGCAGCGCTGTTATTGTTGACCAAATGCTTGCGCGTTGGAGAGAGCGGACTTACGCGTTGTCCCGCCGCCCCGCTTCCGAACGCATCTTATTCCCCCACAGCCAAAAGGACACCCTCCGCTTTACTAATCCTGACTTCCGTGGGCTTCCTGGAAGTTCTGCATTTCTATAGTTTTCATTCTTGTGATGCGAAGCAAGGCGCTCACCTGTAGCTGGCAGTGACGGGAGCCAGACACACGACGCGCCTCTCTGCCTTGGTCATATCTACAGCACCCTACACATCCATGGAGTTTCCATTCAACTGCATGCCGGATCTGAAAGCCCATTGGCTGTGACGCGCGCGGGAGGCTGTTATTGGGACTGACGCATTCGGACACGCCCCATGTCTAGCGATGGATGTCCAGGAAGGCAGCCACGAAGGGAGAGTCCACGAAACGCTCTCTCAGAGGACCTGAAGTGGCCCATCCCCACCATCCGGACGCAAGCGACGCTCCTTCGGCACTCCCTCCTGTCTGCTCAGCAGCTCACAGAAAAAGCGCAAAGCAATGTTAGCCCGTACCGCAACGCCCCCACCCCTCCCCCTCACCGACCACATCAGCGCTCAACCTCCAACCTCCAAAATGCACTCCACCGCAGCGTCACCCCCTCCTCTTCTCCCACTCGCCCTCCCCCACCCCTTCCCAAATCCGTACCTCCCAACCGCAACCTCCCACCCCGAATACCAATACCTCTCCCTCGTCTCCACCATCCTTGCCCACGGCACCCCGCGCCCCGACCGCACCGGCACCGGCACCCTGACCCATTGCCGACGATCAAGATGAAGATGTCGGTTTGAAGTTATGCGTCGCTGTAAGATAGTTGCGGCGTGTGGGGACGGGATAGTCTCTTTGTGAGTTCGGTTAGGTTGTGCTAGGTAGACGCTTTCTGGTCATTTTGATGGTACGCGATTTTCGCAAGCGGCGTTCTAGTGTACAAAATGTCACATCGTCGGACAAGGGAAGAATCCTTTTCGTCCTCTACTGGTGGTGAACAACGTCCCAAAGCTACAACACAACCGTTATTGATCGTTAGTCTGCGCCCGAATGCAAGAGCGAAAAAGATGGTGTGGTCCATACCTTAACAAACCCATCAGCCCCCGCCGTCGCCAACCGACTCTTCCCGCCACTTGTCTCGCCCACAAAAACCGCCCCCGAAACGCCCTCCAAATGCGCATTCTTGATCGCAATATGCTTCATGGGCTTGTCGACGGACCACACCTCGACGTTGGTGTCGAGCGAACCTGACACGGCGTGCTTGGAGTCGGAGGACCAGGAGATGGAGGTGATGCGGCCGCTGTGGAAGACCCATTGGTGGAGTTTCACCTGTATGTGGACGGGATGAGTTGAGGAAAACCGGTTATCCAGCGCACAATAGGACCGGTCTGAAGGCAAAAGCCATACCTGATGAGAAGCGGTATCATAAACAACAATCTTCGACTGCGAGTCGCCCGCGGCGAGCATGGTCCCGTCTGGCGAGTATGCGACGGCCGTGACTTGCCCGCGGTTGAATTCCAGTACCGCCTTCTCTTTCATCGAGCCCTCGAGGGCGAAGATGTGTACTTTCGTGTCCTGCAATGAAGAGTTCACTCGTCCGTTCACATCCTCTGAGAACTCCATAACCCAGTTTTTACCTCCCCGCCAATAGCAATTTCCTTCCCATTGGGAGCCACAGCAACGCTCACGGGGACATAGTCGAGCTTGACCTCGGCGACGCGTTGACCGTCTTTGACGATGATCACTTGCGGGGCGACGGTGACGGTAACGGCTATCTCGGTGTCGGGGGAGGCTGCGATGGAGCGTGGGAGGGCGCCGGTGGAGAGGGCTGCTGAACTACATGGCACATTATCGTGAATATGTGTTAGCGGATGTGGTTGCGATCCGAATATTACGTACCCGAAAACGGTGTTATCCCCCTCGACAGCAATACTGCGCACGGTATCATCCATCCCCGCACTATACACCTTCCCCTTCGCCACCGCCAACCCCATCACCGAGTTCGTATGCGGCGCACCACTTGGCACCGCCGCAACCCCCTTCGCCTCCTTCCACGAGCACACGCGTCCATCGTAGCTCCCGGTGTAGAGCGTCTGGTCCTTTTTGACGGCGAGGGCGGTGATGCCTTTGGAGTGGCCGCGGACGGTGCGGGCAAAACCGCCGGAGGAGCGGTTGAGGTAGGAGATATCGCCGGCGAGGGAGAGGGAGATGGTGTGGTCGCCTTGCCAGAGGCAGCCGACTTGTTGGTCGTCGAAGGAGGGGGTGGAGGAGTACTCCCAGGTGCTAGGCGGGATTGACGACGCTGTTTAGCACTGGGAGGATAATCAAATGGCATCACAGCAATGTATATCACCCTACCTGACCACCTTCTGCGCAGCGATATCCCATATCTTCGTTGTCATATCCGCGGAAGCAGACAGCAAATTTTTACCATCCGGGCTCCAGGACACGGAGTAGATTCCACCCTTATGGGCACCCTCCACGGTGCTTAGATCAGCAATCTTCGTCCCTTCCTTCCCGTCGTACAAGAAGAGCTGACGAGCGTATAACAGTCAGCACCCTTCCTCCAACGTCAACACCGCCTCGCATCCCTCGAACACGACATACCTTCCCATCAGCCCCGGCGGAAACAAAATGCTCCCCACTAGGCGAGTACCTCACACACTGCACAAACCGCGAATGCTCATTCAGCGACTTGTTGAACTTGAACGGTACGCCGTGGTAGAAGTTGACCGAGGTGTCGTCGGATCCCGTGATGGCGCGCAACGGGCGGCCGGGGCGGATGTCGACTGAGTTGACGGCTTTGCTGTGCCCGGCGATCTCGCCGACTGAGGAGGCTGTGTCGAAGAGGAAGGCGTGGCCGAACCTTTTGGGGGGTCATGTGCGTAAGTCCACCGATTTGTAGAGGAACGCGCCCCCTGCCTTGAGCTATCGTACCTATCCTTCCCCTCGCCAACAGCAATGATCCTCTTACTCTCGAAATCCCACGCAAGGTCGTTTACTTTCCCGGCAAACACTCTCGTTTCCGTCTTGATGATGTTCTCGGCGTTGATCGTGTCCCAGATCCTCACGTTCCCTTGAATATCTGCAACCAGTGGGTGAGGTGTAAGAGGTTCGTTCCCACCAATCCAGGACAAACCCGACAGCTTACCAGCCGATGCTATGTAAAATCCACTCGGCGAGTAACGTGCAACCGTGGCTTGAGCAGTATGCTGGGTGTACTCTTTCGCAATCTCCGGGTTCTGTTT
Organism: Fimicolochytrium jonesii; assembly: GCF_025526975.1. Lineage (NCBI taxonomy): Eukaryota > Fungi > Chytridiomycota > Chytridiomycetes > Spizellomycetales > Powellomycetaceae > Fimicolochytrium > Fimicolochytrium jonesii. The sequence continues at coordinate 21,823 of NW_026515671.1, forward strand.
CAATTCGAAAAACCACGAGTTGTTAAGCCGGCCCCATCACCGCCCAACAATATCGAAGATCGCGCTAGGAAAACTGACATACAGCCAAGTTCCTGATAATAACAGAGCGTCCGTTCGTGTACAAGAAGTTATTGCCCTTCGGGTCTCCGCCGAGATGGACGGGCCTTCCTCGCTCTGTGGCGGGCTGTGGGGCGTAGGTCGCCGCTGATGAGGTGCAAGATGGTTAGGTCTACGACGATCTTGAAGACTTGTGTGGCTGGTTGCGACAACTTACTTCGCGTGAAAGACATGCTGGCTGGAAAACGGGGGGTGCAGCTGGTCTTAGATGATAGTGCAGTTGGTCTGAGACGCAGTTGCAGCAGTTGGTCTGAGAAAAGTGTTGGGTGGGAAAACCTGAACAGCGTCCCAAAGTGGACGTCACCAAGTGGGAATCTTGCCCCTCTTTGCCCTCCCAGACATTGATTGGCTGGAACGGCGGAAGGCTATTGGCTGTTGCTCGGCGGCTGTTATTGACTGTAAGCTATTTCGCCCGGCAGGCTGTTATTGGCTGTTACTCGCGCGTGTAACCCTAACTGTTCTGCCTTTGTGCTCTGGACGAGGAACGTAGTCCTCTAGAGTCTATGGACGAGGAGGAGGTTGCTTAGTAAGCTCTCTCTATTTTTCTTCTCGAGTGAATAAATAACAGATAACCCTAGCTCCCTTTCCTCTATCTCTTTTGAGCTATCGAGTGCTATGACTGAAAAGCTACGGTGGGAGGGGGGGATGTTTCGATGAAGAAGAAGAACTAGCTATCAGGAGCGCAGTGCGCAATTTAGGACCTAATGTCCAGGGAAACCCGTAAACCCGTAACTATGTTGATTGATAAACCGATGCGAATTGAGAGGCGAATGCAGTGTTCGAGAGGAGGTGCTTAGTGCGGCGGGTAGTGAGGTGGGATACTAATAAGCAACCTCCTCGTAGCTTGCATGTCCATCCAATCCTTCATGTTCAGACGCGACTCTTTCCGTGCACGAGCCTACGGGAGATCAGGCGCGAAACCTCCCAACCTGTTTCTAACCGTGCGGCGCGTTCATTACCTGCTTTGTATGTGACACCGCGTCTCGCCTCTTCTCGCCTCAATTTCAATCACTCCCTCTTGGTGTTTGCCGCTCTTGCCCGCTCACGCTTAGCCTGGCCTTTTCCCCATCTGAAACAAACTACGTAAGTACAACAGCTTGCCCGTCCTTATTCCCCCGTCTGTTCCTTGTTCGACTATCACAACTGCTACGGCGTTCTGCGAAACTCCCATACGAAATATGTCCCGACGAGACTACCCACCCTCTTACTCGTCCCGCGACGAAGGCTATGGCAACAACGGTTACGGCAACGGCAGCCAAGGCGGTCGCTACGCTCCACAGGACAACTCCAACTACGGAGAGAAGCCGGGCAGCTATCGGTCCAACGGGGGCGGCGGCGGCTATGAAGCGCCGAACAAATGGGCAGCAGCAGCATCCCGCCAAGAGTCCCACCAGGGCACCGGTTACAAAAACTACGACGACAGCCCCTACCGCTCCTGGGAGACCGTCAACGACGAACCCGAAGACTATGACAACGAAGGCTGGCTGACCCGCAAGACCCAGAAAGTGCAGAACGACTCGCTCATGAGCACCCGCCGCACCGTCGCGCGGATAGCAGAGGCTGACACGCTCGCGCAGAGCAACATGGCGAGGTTGGGGTCGCAGGAGGAGCAGCTGATGAAAGTGAATACGAGGATGGAGAGTGCGGGGCAGTACGCGAAGGTCGCTGACGCAAAGACGGATCATTTGAAGTCGTTGAATCGGATGTTCTTCATGCCCACGTTTGGGAGCAAGAAGGCGAAGAAGAGGGAGGAGAAGTACGCTGCTGCTGCCAGCGCGTATGCCTCGTCTCCCGCCGCCGAGGAGGAGGATGCCGCCCCCGAGCCCTCGAGGGGGTACGGCCGTTACGCCGACGAAAGCTACGGTCGCTCCAACAACGGGCAACGCTCCTACTCCACCCCGGCTAACATCGAGCGCGACGCAACAGAGGAGGAGATCGACTCCAACATTGACCAGATCTCAGCTGGATTGGGACGGTTGAAGATGATGAGTCAGGCTATGAACGAATCGTTGGGCAAACAGACGGGGTTGATCAACAAGATTTCTGAGAGGACAGATTATACGAGGGATCATTTGCGGAATACTACCAGGAAGATTGAGAATATTAAGTAGGGTAGACTACACCCTGTATATAGCGGCCCAGGGATTGGCGTAGGTAGAAGCTGTGGGCAGGTCTCTTTATCTTTCCTCACTTTCAATCAAGGATTTTGTACATTCCCTACTTTCCGGCTCATGCCTGCTTTCGTAAGGCGATTTCGCGAAGGGCAGAAGGGAGAATGATGCAACTGAGTTGGGGATGCCTACGTCTGTCATTACGGTGTTTTTGTTGGAACCAGCGTGCCGTCAACACCCTGCCATAGATTGGATGTTACCCGAAAAGGCAAAGCTCCGATGCCCACCCAGTCGAATTGACGCCATTGCCGTAAAGAACTGCGACCAGCCCTTGTCATACTGTACGTCTTGGCCGCGTTTATCAGGGTTTCCAGGTTGTCGTGACATGATGTACTGTATATGTACGCAGGAGGTTGGCAATCCCCAACCGCCCTCGAGAACTTATTGGTTCACAGACACAGCTTCAGTCCCGTTCAGCAGCACTCACGACAGAAGGGCATCGACCCACCTTCTAGCCTTTCCACTCAGACCGTCCATCTCCCATGCCGAAAGCCTCACGCGTCCCATAGAGTTTCCCAGAGAACATACTGTACAACGGCCCTCCGCGACGGTCCGCTGCTTGGTCACAAGATTCACATGCAGGCGGAGACTACCCACCCCCACCAGCAATTAGACGTTCGCAGTAAGGGTCGCCAGAGGTATGCTTCTGGCGGGAGCTGGGTGTGGGATGAATTGCGGGTGGGAGAAGGAGACGACTGTGATGGGCATCTTGCGACGGTGATGGGCATTTCGACGCGGGAACGTGGGAACGCTCTCATACTGAAGGAGCCGGGAAGCCTGTCAAGAGCAAAGAAAACTGTGGAACGGGGAAGACGCCTAGGGTCATTGGAAGGTTTCGTATGACCGACACTTGTTGACAGCCTTTTCTTTTGTTCCAGTTCCCAAGAGCCTGTCAAGAAAGTTGGCTGGCGAACCCACGCCGCATATTTGCCCGGATCGTGAGTTTGGCATTTTCCAATATTGATTCATTGGGATCGCACACTGACCGTCTCCGCACAGAATCAAGCCAGTATCACACCCATCGCCCGGCAGCCTATCCCACGTCGGCATCGGCCTAGGAGCAGGCATCCTCGGCGGCCGATATCGCCTGCATCCAGATACCACCACCGAAAGCGAAGTCAACGCAGCCAAAGCGCATGAGGAGGAAAGGATGAATATATTACGGAAGGGCACTGAGATGAGCGGGAACGGCACGCTGGGGCGGAAGGGGACCATGTCCAAGGCCGAGCTGATTGCGGAAAAGACTAAGAATGAGGAGGCGGCTATGATGGCGGATATCGCGAAATTGAATAGCATGTCGATACGGTTTACAAAGTTTAAGACTTTGTTGGATATGCCGGTTATTGATTTGGGTGAGGATGGACGATGGGACTTCCTAAGGATTGCGGTCGATGGGCGGGGTTTGTTCTTAACGCTCTGACACTATCAGAACAATTACGGAAACTGAGCTGGGCAGGCATACCCGACGAGATCCGATCAACAGTATGGAAGCTCCTAATGGTAGGTGCATTATTCCCATCTCCAAACGGTACCTTGTAGTCCTCTCATCACATCTGAAATCAGGGCTACCTCCCATCAAGCGCCGACCGCCGCGACGCGACATTACGGCGGAAACGGAAGGAATATGAGGAGTATGTAGCACAGTCGTTCGGCAGGGGCAAGGCTACCCTGGATCAAGGGTTATATCATCAAGTGAGAATAGGGATAGAAACAGAAGGGTGAATGACACATGTCCGTTCTCGGGCTAATACACTTCTATGCGGTGCAGATCCACATAGACGTTCAACGAACGCATGCGACCGTACCACTATACCAAAACGCGCGGATACAAGAGGTACGCGCAGGCAAATATGCAGCTTCACAAACCATGTCTTTGCTTTCGCTAAGCCTTCCTGCTTGTTAGGCACTGGAACATGTCCTATATTGCTGGGCCATCCGCCACCCAGCCAGTGGCTACGTCCAGGGCATCAACGACCTCGTCACGCCGTTCTTTCATGTGTACCTTCAATCGCATATAAGTATGTGTGTCTGCGGATTTCGCGGGTTTGATGAGAACTCTGACCACTGACTTCTATGATTTGCAGAGGGAGATGTCGAACAAGCAAACCTGGAAAACGTGACACCGGAGCTGTTGACCGAGATAGAAGCGGATAGTTTTTGGTGTTTGACGAAATTGCTTGATGGAATTCAAGTAGGTGTTTGGGAGTCTGGTGGTCAATCATATTTAGGCGAGACATGCTCACTCCTTTTAATGCAGGATAACTACACCCACGCACAACCAGGCATACAACGCCAGATCGTCCGCCTGAAGGAGCTCATCAACCGTATCGATGGTACCTTCGTCTTTCTTTCCCCCCATTCCGCATCCCTACCCCAAATCTCACCCACTCCCGTTATTCCAGCCCGCCTCTACGCCCACCTCCAATCCCAAGGCGTCGAATTCATCCAATTCGCCTTCCGCTGGATGAACTGCCTCCTCATGCGTGAGCTCTCGCTCCGCAACATCATCCGCATGTGGGACTCCTACCAGGCCGAAGGGACCGACGGGTTCTCGGATTTCCACCTCTATGTGTGTGCCGCGTTCTTGGTTAAGTGGACGGAGCAGTTGCGGAGGATGGAGTTTCAGGTAGGGATGAAATGATCACCTTTTTTTGAGGGTTTGAGGAGGGGAGGGGTACTTATCGTGATTTTTTTGGGGTTGATTGAAGGATTTGATGATGTTCCTCCAATCCCTTCCGACGCAAAACTGGGAAGACAAGGAAATCGAGCTGTTGTTGTCTGAAGCGTACATGTGGAAATCGCTGTTCCATAACTCGCCTAGTCATTTGGCGCCGTCTAGCGGGACGGGGGCTTCGTAGCCCTCATGCGTGGGTAAACGGTAGTACTTGATCTATGAGTGTTTGGACAACCTCCCGTCCCTCACATGCTCAAGTTATCTATTTTGATCGGCGGGCCAGCGCTTTGCGAGGCCCCGCTTTGGGAGGCCGCGCTTGGCTCTGTACTTTGACGGCGAGGGGATTGTGTGGACGTGCTTGTGTTGTGAGTTTCCACTGCTACGTACTCCTGTTTTTTCCTTTACATCATTGAATCACATGCCCGCCTGGAACTGTTTAGAGTGTTTTGTGGATATGTTGTGGCTTGAGCTTTGCATCGACTCCATCACCGTCACCTACATATACATACGCCTTTCTGCATACTCGCTGGGGCTCATCGGAATCTATGGATGCTTGTATGGGAATTTTATTGCCACTCACTTTCCCCCGAAAATCAATATAAAATAATGCAGTAGCATCCCTGCCACCAGCACACCTGCCGCGATGCCCCCCATCATCGACCATCCGACACTATTCAATGATGCCGCGGCCCTACTAACACCGCTCCTCCCTGGATTATCGACATACCGCTGGATATGACCGAGAAGCTGCTTCTTCTCCTTCAGGACGTCCACTTTCTGATCTATCTTCTTCTGCATGGCAAGCACCTTTGCAGCCGCATCATGGCTGGACTGCGTGACTCTGTCCAAGCGCGCCATGAGGTCCTCGTTTCGCGCCTGCAATTCTGCGAGCAACCTGAACAACGTCGTGTTGGTCTCCCCAATCTGGAGCCAGTTCTGCTCGGCGGTCTGGAGAAGCGCGGTCTTGGATTGCAGCGTCTCCTGCAGACGCACAAGTTCCGTCTCGTAATTGACGCACATCGACCCGTAGCGTTCCACTTTCTTTGCGATGTTTTCGAACTGGCCTACGAGCGGATTCGAGTCTGCGCTTCGCACGGAGACTTCTTCCCCTTCGCCGTCAAGACCTGCTGTTGAACCCTGAAGTTGAGCCGTCCGCGCCTGCTCCACTATCTCCTCAATCGTGGAAATGATCCGAGCCTTGTCTCGAACAGTCTGCGCACGGAAAACAAAGACGCCCTCCCGGGTGTTGAGTTGAAAAGCGAGTTCGGGATTCTCAATTTGTGATCGCAATAAAGCGCCCAAATCGAACGCTAGAACCTGCTCCGTCGCATCCAATACTCGTTCCACCGTCGCTGCAAACGCCGTGTCGTCTATAACGCCAAGTTTGATCGCCTCTTTGGATATTGATAGAATTCCCCGTTTATAGAAGAAGAACTGTGGAGTCAGCTGCTCAACACTAAAGCGGAGCCACTCGTTTGAAGGTGAAGCGGTATCGGAGTCGGAGTCTGCTGGTGCCGTAGTGGTTATTGAGTTGTACGTGTTGGTTGGTGATGTGTCGGTTTGGGCCGTTGCACCCGGTCGAAGTGGTGAGCTATTGGAATGCGGCCGGGAGCTAGTCTGCGTTGAACGAGGGCTGGGCCCTGCTAAGGAGGAGGCCGCCATGCTGGGGTAAAAGAAAAGGGTGTCTCAGCGATGCTTGCAGGTGCGATGGACACGGGCGATGGGGAATCGAACGAGGCTTCGAGCAATCGCAAACGGCAGCGCATACAGTACAGTACGTTCCTCGTCCAGAGCATAATAACGCGTCTTCAGGCCGGTTTCCCATCTCCGCTCGCACTTTTTTTCTGGTTTCGTCCCGGCGAGTCTTCGGGCTTACAATGCCCTCCAACAACAGCAACGACACTCCGTCCTCGGTTACGGACCCAGCAGCCAGCAGTGACACTACGACAGCAAGCCAAGCAACTCCTACGGACCCACGCTCGAACCCACAAGGTATGCTGCACTCGCCTCCCGCATTCGGTCTCAAATATTTGAACCCTGCTCACCCCAACTCACCCCCTTAGACGCCTCCAATCCCAAGCCAACCGACCCCTTCACAGCCTTCCGCATAACCGACCCATCCCCAATCTCGCACCTCTACACCCAACCCCGCCTCAAATGCCCACAATGCAACAAAGGCTACAAAATATACTGCCCGCGGTGCGGAATCCCGCTCGGCCATGAACCACCGAAAGTCGAGCTGCCGATTAAGGTGATATGCTATAGGGATCCGAGAGAGGTAGAGGCGAAGAGCACGTCGGCGCATGCGCAGATATTGGCGAAGGGGAATGTTACCGTCGTGGTATGTTGAGCGAAACATCAACATGGGGGATGATTTATGTAGCCATGTATGAGATTTCTCACTCCATCGGAATCTACATGCGCAGGTAGAAAACGTGATACAGTCGCCCGAAACCTCGTCAATCAGCAGCCTCCCGCACCCCGAAAAGGTGCTTCTCCTCTTCCCCTCACCCACAGCCCTCCCCCTCTCCGAAATCCCCAACCTGGCCGCCTTCGACCGTCTCATCGTCCTCGACGGCACCTGGAAGCAGGGCCGCGCAATGGCAGGCGCCATCAAAGGCGTGCAATTCCAGCATGTGGCGATACAAGAGCGCAGCACGCTGTTTTGGCGGTATCAGCCGTTCGGGGAGACGCATTTGTCAACGATTGAGGCGCTTTATTGGTTTTTTAGGGACTATTTTGATGCGATGAAGGACAAAGGGGAGGAGGAGTATGATGGGAGGTTCGATGACCTTTTGTATTATTTTAGGTTGCAGTGGGGGTTGATTCAGGATGTGTATAGGGCGGATACGGGGAAGAGGTTTACGCAGAGGAAGTTGGATGCGAAGGATTATATTCGGTATTAGGGGTAGGGTGTAGGGCATAGGCTACGCTAGGAAGGCTATTTGAGACCATGGGGATCGATAGGCGTGGCTCAATTGCTACCTGATGTCAGGGACTATGTACTTCGCGGGTGCGGGATGTATCTACCCGCCGCGTCTATACACTATGCATTGCGATGCATCGAGCCCCACATGAATCGCGTAATGCTACGCCGCCTTCGCCACTGCGCATCTCATAGGGCCATCCTCAGTCCATGTCCAAGTTCTGAATAGAGGACTGTATAGATGGCCTCGCCGCCCTCGGTGCCGCCCCTCCACCCGGCGCACCCCCGAAGAATGATTTCATAATATCCTGAAAGGGCCAAAAATCAGCACACATTCCAGGAACTCAACAGCAAAACTCCAAAAACCTACCTCAAAAGGATTAGCAGCCCTCTTCGGCCCCAACCCAAACAGCACATCGGCAATCTTCTCCACCATCTCCACCACAAACCCATCAAACGAGTAAACACTCCTATACTCATTCCTCAACACCGTAAACTGCGCCGGCGCGTCCATCTGCGCGCACAATACCAACAATTGCGCGAAATTCACTAGGGAGGATTTATATACTACCACTTCCGGCGTTGGAGTCTTTCCCACCGTAAATTCCGCTACTTTGTCGAATGGAACGGTTTGGGCTTTTGCGTCAGCAGGGAGATCTTTGGCGAAGGCCTCGAACGCGGTCGCAGCGTGGTGGATCTTGCGTAGGGCGAGGTACTGCACCACCGCGCGGAGGATGAAGTAGCCGGCGTCTGGGAAATAGTCCTCTGTGGACCAGTCGTGGGCCATGTGGCCGTAGGCGGCGGCGCTGGAGGAGGGGCCGTAGAGGAAGTGGAACTCGGCGTCATAGTATTGTTTTTCTGTTATGGGAGGTTAGATTCAGTTTGTGTGGTTCGTAGGTTTTTGTGAGGGTGTTTCAGAGACTCACCTTTGTAGTACCGTGACCCGATGGCGTGATGCATGAGTGGGTCTCCAGTCGGGTACTCGCCGAATTTGGCGGACCACCTATCACAGGAAACGGAAATAATCAGTCTCCCCTCTCCCCGTCCCCACTGCTCATAAAAGTTCACACCACTTACTTCAAGCTATTACGGACATACTGATCACACTGCTCCGTCCTCAACGGGAAATCGTAAAAGATATCCAACGCCCTCGCTTCAAATGAAATTAATCCATCAGCCTCAATCACCCCACCCCCCCATGAATCGCAATCCAGCCCAACATACATCTCGTCGCATCATCCACCCCCAACTTCTCCCCATCATACACATCCAGCATGCGCGAAGCGAGGTCGGCCGCGGAGCCGAGCTGGTCGTGCTCCAGCATGTTCTTGGCGCCTTGGTGGAGGAGTTGGAGGGCGCTGGCGATTTTCCGTTGTTTTAGGTACCTGGTGGGAATCAGGACCGTTAAAGTGATTGTATAGTGATGGCTTAATGGCTGGGGAGGGGGGATATGCACCTCTGGCAAACAGAATGGTACATTTGATGCGCTTCGTAGTAGTTGCCATCTGTTGTTGGCAATGCGAGGATCAGTTGGGGAGGGCTGTTTTGGACAGGAGATGGGGTGCTGTTGTACCTTTGACGGAAGTGGCGAGCTTCTCGAGCACCCTAGCGACGCCAGCTCCTCCTGCTGACATTGTATCTGTGTTGAGTAAGTGTGGTGTGGGTGACTGCCGCTGCGAGAACTTTAGTACAGTAAGTTTGGGAGGAAAGTCTGGAAATTGCTGGGAGCGCCCCTGGGGAGCGCTGCGAATAATCACTTGGATTTTGGACCGCGAAGGTGTGGGCGACGGGGGAACGTGTCATAGCCACTGAAGAACACGCTGGAAGGCCATAATTCGGCGCGGAAGGCCTACAAGGCGTGGCCACCCGGCCATCCACATCACAATTAGGCCCTTGGGCGTTGTGCTCTGGACGAGGAACGTAGTCCTCTAGAGTCTATCCCGTCATCCGCAGGAGGTGAGGTGACGTTGAACTTTCGCTTTCTCTTCATCCCTACACGCGAGTGCTCAACACATCCGCAGCGTACATATGTGCATATGATATTATTTCAATTCGGTTCTCCATGGTGCACTCTATAAAGCAAAATAGCTCGTAGAAACACCTTTTAGTGCACAGGTTCGTGTGCGATGAAAATAGAACTTTTGATAAATATAAATAGGGTGCGTTGCTTTCGAGTGTGCTACGTGCTATGTATCGCGGCCTACCTTAGCCTCCTGTATGTGGTGCCAAACCAATGTGAACGCGCGGGTATCCCCCGCCGCCCACACCTCCCTCGCAACCCCGTCACTCAACCCTAACTTTCTTGACAAACGCCGGCGCCTCCCCCTCCTCCTCCTCCCCCTCATTATCCTTCTCATCAGCCCCCCTCTTCAACCCCTTCATCTTCCTCGTCTGCAGCTTGTCCAGATCCTGCTTGTGCATGTGGATCCGCCCGACCTTATCGCCGAGCGCGTTGCGTTCGATGTTTTTCGTTTTCGATTGCTAAAAAAATAATCAATCATACGTTAATTGGGAGTGACGAGGTACATGACCCGAAGAACAGGTGTGATAATTACCATCAGTTCCTTCGGAATCTTGGTAGCGGCCTTCCAAGTCTCCCCGTCCGCACCGCGATGTCTCCTAACCACCAAATCCGCCGCCGGACCCATCTCGGTCAACTCCACCCTGGGTAATTTGGTCCCGCTCTTCTTCAGCTGGATCGTGTACGTGCGCAATTTCACCGTTTTCGAGTCGACGGCGGTGAGCGAGAGCACGTGCTCGATCCCCGCGAGGTCAATGCCTTCCAGTGTTGCTGTGCCGCGGTACATATCCAACAGGATCGATTTCAAAGTCCGGAGCTCGTCAGACCCATCCCACGCATCCCCCGCAAAAAGAATCAACGGCCGATGCCCAAGAGCACTTTTAGGTCCATCGACAAACTCCATCGGCAGGCCCCTCTCCACGCCAACTTCGATCATATCGAGCAGTTGGTGGTCAAATGTGCGTGCGAATGTAAGGTTGTGGGGCCGTTTTTTGGAATGGGTGGCAAGGACGAGGAGGGATGCGTCGGTTTTGGTGGAGAAGAATTCGAGGGGGCGGGGGTCTTCGAAGGGGCGGAGTTCGTTGCGCTTGGAGAAGAGGGTTGCGTCGGGGCGTTTTAGGGAGTACTGTTCGGGGAGGGAGGGGGGTGGGTTAGTTGAATTGCGTATGAGGTGTGAAGAAGACGGTGGGCTTTGCGCCTGCGAAGGAGTTCGTCCTCACTCGTCGGTCGCAGACCCTCCCTTGGCTCGAACGACTCTCGCTCGCAGTCACCGTGATCATTATCGATTATCGGCACACTCCGCTCCGACGGCCCAATGCCCCCTTCATTCCCCTTCTCTCCCCGTCCCCATTCAACCACCGCATTACTGACCAAGTCCCTAAAGATAGCGGTAACCAGCTGAGACGTGTTTGTACCCTTCATGAAGAGGGCGGGTTTAGCGCCCTCTATGACCTGGGGCTCCCTCTTTTTGAGGGCCCGCTTTCCGGCGGCTGTTTTTGGTTTTCTGTAAAGAATGAGGGAAACATCGGTGAGCTCTTTGGGTGACAAGCAAAGAGAGCGGCAATAGGAGAGGCGAGGCGGGAGGCGGCACTTACGCTGTGCGCAACATGATTGTGGGGGGGTGTTTATCAAGGAGGGAGAGGGGTACTAGTGTCTCTCGTCGCTGGTTGGGTGTTTTGCTTATGGGTTGAGACCAGTTTTTGCCCGACGGTTTTTTCGAGAGAGAGTCGAGACCAATGCAGAAAGAAGTCTGGAACGCGTTAGGGTTAAGCGGGCACCTGGCCAGCCAATCACGCACCTCCGAGCAGAAAACTGGCCAATCACGCGCCTCCATGCAGAGAACAGTGTGGCCAGGACATCTGGCCCGCCAATCACACGGCCTGATACATAGCGTGCTGAGGTGTCGCGACCATCACTGGGCATGTCCGGGACCACCGTCGTCCAAGCTGCTCTCCCCCGACTCGGGTGAATTCAACGCAGTTCGCTTCAGCCGTCTCTGAATCGTCCACGACAATGACCACCGAAAGCACGCCACCTACAAAGTCATCCAGCTGGTGGGGCTGGTGGCCTTCCTCGTCCTCAAACAAACCCGTTCCGCAGGACACCACTACCCCTTCCATTCTTGCGCCAACGATCTCCACCAAGCAAGTTGCATCCGCTACACCCTCAACAACACCAGCGACTACTCACGACGCACCACAATCCGGCACGATAGCAGCTCAGCCTACTACAGCAGATAAGAGCAGCAGTCAGAAGTCCTGGAATCGGTCATGGTGGCCTTTTAGGAGCTCAAAGCCGAAGGAAGTCGTTTCCAACGAGTTCCATGCCACCACGCCAGTAGCCAATGCTGTTCCTGCAAAGCCTGCGGAAGCTGCGGGCAAACCTGTTTTCACAGAGTCTCTTCGTGCGGAGAAGCCGGCAATACCATCAACAATGACGACAGTGGCAACTGCAACCCCCTCAACGACCAGTCCGGCAGTCCAGCCAAAACCGACGAGGACCCCAACCTTATCTTCCGACGGAACCTTCCCCCAACAAACCTCAGATTACACCAAATACAACAAATACATCATCGGCACAGCAGCGATCGGATCCTTCTCGACGCTCCTATACACAGTCCACCAGCGCACGAAGGGTCGGATGCGTGTGCCACTCCAGGAGTTTCTGGACAATCCAGCTGCGAGAGCCGCGAATCCCAAATTGGCGGCGTATGTGTTTGCAGGGAGGGCGTTTGGAACTGCGACTGTTTTGGTCGTGACGGGGACGGTGGGACTGACCATGGCTGTGGCCAGTATTATGGGCGTCAACAACGTGAGTCAACTGATACAATTCTGCAAAAACCACGTTCATCAACCCATTAACGCCCAACCTTGGCCAATTAAGATGCGAGAATTCTCCTTCCGCATGCGCGACATCATGGCCTCCACCTTCCCGCAGCTCAAACGCAGCGACGAAAACGCCGACATCAAGTTCGACGCCGATACCTACGAGTTTCTGAAGGAGGTGTCTGCGGACGCTGAGAGGGAGGAGAGGGAGGGTGCGTGGAGGGAAAGTTCTAGTCATGCGATTATTGGGGGAAGGGTGAGGAATGAATTGGGGGGGTTGTCGAGGCATGGGCAGAATTGAGGCATTTGAAGATTGCTGTGAATCGGGGGGAAGGCCGGGATGACCGGATTGCGCGGGGGCGTGGTCGATCCCCTCTGGCGTAGCGGAGGATTCTTAGCGGCAGAATCCCGATCATAGAACGAATCGAGGTCCCTCACCCATGCATGTAGAACGTGCGCACGAGATGTACCGCATTTGTGATGTGGTTGAAAGTAGCAACGAGGCGTAAGAAGTGGACCTATTTACCTCCTGCCCGAACGCCAGTGCCGGGGGGAGAATTCTCGCAACCCTAAAGTCTCCCAGAGTGGGCGCTGGAGGGACCGCACTATAACGAGCCACTGCACCCAGAAGCGCCCTCATTACTTGGGTACAATTGTTGGGGGTCCGTGTCCATATCCACAGAACGGCGTGGGGTTCAACGATGGGGGATGGTACAGTACGTACTGTATAGTAGTTGGGCAGCTGACTGCGCAAACGTATTGTATGTGCGCACTGAGCGCGTCGATCAAGTGGGCTCATCTCACAAGTCTCAATTGTCAACAACTCCCCTCGGTGGTCGGTTGTGGGGTCACACACAACACAGACCACCCACTCAACACAGGCGCCTGCAGTTCAGCCGCACTTGGGAAGTGATAAAGGCTTGAACGTCGGCCGGTTCTCTTCATTCCCCACTATCCTGAGCGGACGAGAGATCTGGGCTGGAAAAAGAAATCATGGCCGTCACGCAGCGCAAACGTCCTCAGTCCGACAAGCTCGACGTCAAGCCGGCCACGTCGGCTCAGACGGGCAAGACCTGGGGAAGGGCTAGAGGTGAAGCACTCCTTGTTGCCGTTGCCATGGGCCTCCATATTCTCGTCTCGTACTGAGTGCTTTGCCTTACAGATGTCGGCTCGTTTACAATCACCTGTTCTGCGATCATCATGGCGACATGTCCCCTGATGGTTGTCTACTTCTGGATGGCCTGCACTTCTTTCCAGTGCTCGTTGGCGGCGCCTTTCGAGAAATTGACTAGCAGAGGCTTCTCTCTTGTTGCGTTGGAGCATGGCTTGGAGGACCTAGTAAAGGACAACTTTCCCACCCCTACCAAGGGTATGTTGTGGTAGTATGCGCGGGACGAGTGGGCATGGAGCGCTAATCAGGGTCATTTTTGTTTCATCAGAGGGGTTCCAGTTGTACTTTGCGTGGCTTTTGTTCCAAGCCGCTCTTTACGCTTTCCTGCCCGGCAAGATCGGCTACGGTCAGATGACGCCTGCTGGATACACCCTTCCCTATGTGGTACGTCGCGAACTTTCTTATTTTATTGCTGGCCCCTCAGTCCTCACAGTCAAACTGGATTGCAGGTCAACGGTCTCCTTGCCTGGGTCGTCACGCACGCGCTCTTCATCGGTGCATCCTTGGGATTGGGTCTTTTCCCCGCCTCCATCATTCACGACCACTGGGGCGGCCTTCTGATCGCCGCCAACGTCTACGGCTACTTCCTCACCATCTTCTCCTACCTGAAGGCGTACATTGCGCCTTCACACAAAGAGGACCGCAAATTCTCGGGCTCCATTGTATACGACATGTTCATGGGCATCGAGTTCAACCCCCGACTCGGCAAATATTTCGACTTCAAGCTCTTCCACAACGGGCGCCCTGGAATCGTTGCATGGACGTTGATCAACTTCTCGTTTGCCGTTGCCCAATGGCAGAGGATTGGATACGTCACAAACTCGATGGTCTTACTGAACTTCTTGCACTGGGTCTATGTGATCGACTTCTTCATTAACGAGGTTAGTGGTTGGTTTAAGCCCTTTGAGCCAGAGCGGAAGTACTGACAGGGGCATCTGTAGGATTGGTACCTGCGGACTATTGGTAAGCCCGTCATATGTAAACTTTGTGGTACATCAGGTTCTAGGTTCTGACGTCGCTGGCTATTTCGTCTTGTTGGTCCTTTTCAGACATTGCCCACGACCACTTTGGTTTCTGTAAGTACCGTGAAATCGACTGATGTCGAAGTCTTTTCTACCCGACGCAAGCTGATCGTCCTTCCTCGTACGTTAGACCTTTCATGGGGCGACAGTGTGTGGCTTCCGTTCATGGTACGTCCCTGCGATGTAAATCTGACTCTCGTTTTGGCGCCCTTGCTAAAACCACCTTGCTCGCTCTCCTGCAGTACACCCTCCAATCTCACTTCCTTGTTCGCAACCCGGTGGATATGAGCTGGCCATGGTTCACGTTTGTCTCTGTTCTTGGTCTCTCCGGATATTACATCTTCCGTGCGGTCAACCACCAAAAGGACATCGTCAGGAGGACCGACGGCCACTGTAAGATCTGGGGCCGTCCCGCCAAGGTCATCAGGACCGAATTCATCACCAGCGATGGAAAGACTCACAAGAGTCTGCTCCTCTGCTCTGGGTTCTGGGGTACGTCGCGTGTGTGATACTCTCACCACCTCATCCGCACTCGGATCCCAACTCCTCCCTTCCTCCCCAATCCAGGCCTCTCCCGCCACTTCAACTACGTTGGCGACCTCCTCATCTCCCTCGCCATGTGCCTGACCTGCGGCTCCGGCTACCTCCTCCCCTACTTCTACATCATCTACATGACGATCCTGCTCATGCAGCGCGTGCATCGCGATCACGAGCGGTGCAAGGGCAAGTACGGCAAGTTCTGGGAGGAGTACTGCCGCGTCGTTCCCTACGCGGTTATTCCGTATGTGTTTTGAGCGTGCTCATTGCGCGTGAGTGTGGGTTTCTGTATCTTAAGCCAAATAGAGAGATAGTTTGGGACGGCAATTTCACTTGCCACCGAGTGGTTAGGGTCGTGTTGGGGTTGTGATAGAACGTGGTGTTGAGAATCCCGCTCGAGCGCTCGTAAAGCGTGTTGTTGAAGCCATTCTCTTTTGAACCAAGCATACTCAGAAGGAAGGTTTTTGTCTTCAAAGACGGCGGTCTCTGGGAGTTTGTTACAGGTAAGCCAGTGACCACTGGTCAGATATACCGGAACATAAACCCAGCGTAGCAAGGAGCTAAGTCTCTCAACGGGGCCAGCGACCGCTTCGCCATTGAGCCAGACCACACACATCGACGACTAGAACCCTCTTGAGTTTCTTGTTTGCGTGCAGAGTAGGTTACTGCGGAAGGACGGGCGCTTGCCTTGCCTTCTTCCTGGCGCCGCGCGCTTACGCTTGCCCATGGCGACACACGGTTGCGACGACCTTGTCGATGGCGACGGTGGGTGCTGGGAGGTACTGGGAGCCGCTGTCCTAAGGGTATCTATGGAAAGAAAGGGGAACGAAACAGGAAGGGGGCTTGCACGACGCATATGATATTCTATTCACAACCAACTTCGTCCTCCCGGGCTCGTCTCGGGTTGCGAATCAGGATGGCCAATAGTAGCGCGGGATGACTGCGTACGGATCTTCTCCAGGCCTCCGATTCCCATCTTCCTAGGAGTTGCAGGTCTAGCGATGTGTGTCCGCGCAATGCTAACAGCGTGGCACCTCCTGCACGAAAACTTGAGGCGCCAGCGGTCCCTCCCGTTATCTGCAAGAAGATAGTTTCGAAGTACGTCCTGCTAGCGCCTCTAGCGCTCTTGCCGGATTGTAATCCACCAGAGAGGGGTGTCCGGTGTGGAACTGGGTGTGGAATCTCGTCTCGTCAAGTGCATCGCGTCCCACACCTTCGCGCTCACTTCGCGCGCCTTTCCCTTGCACTTCCCTCTCGCTTCTCAGAACACAAACACACTCATAGTGAATATTCATACCACTCTCTTCGGCAAAAATGCCCCCCCTCCTCCTCCCCTTCGGCTGGGCAGCCTCCTCTTACCTCTACTTTGCACAATCCAAGCGATTCTCAATCCTCAACGAGATCCTCGACGGCGAGGACCCCAGAGCAAGCGAGGAGGTGGCGAGGGGCGTGCATGGAAAGATGTGGGGGTGTGAGTTTCCGTTTTTGGGCAGGATGGTGAGTTTGGGAATGAGGGTTGGGGAGTATCGACCGTCGCTCACTCTCATTTCCCCAGGCCCTACACTTTGCAATGTTGAAAGCAATTGCCATCCCATCCATCGCGCAAGCCGTTCTCGACACCCAAACAGAAACGCGCCGGATTGATGGCGATTCCACCAAGAAGCAAGACGGGCGGTTACCTTCAACCACATCACCCACTTACACGTCTTCGGAAGCACTCGCGCACACCATCGAATCCACCGACCTTCTCCCCGAAGAGCTGATCGACCTTCCCGAGACCAACCCACCCGGCGAACTGGCGATTAGGAAGGGGTCGTTGTTGAGTTCGGCGTACAGGCTGAGCAACGACGAGTACGTGTACATTGTGTGCGTGATGGTCGTCGAGCCGTGTCGCTTGGTAGATCGGTGGGGGTATCGGAAGTTCAGTAGGCGGGAGATGGATGTAAGTTGACGGGATTTGCGCGCGGGTGGGTTCGCTACGATTACGAAGAGGCTCAATTCGAATTCGAATGGATCCCCACAGGCTCACTACGAAGTATGGCACACTATAGCAACGCGCATGGGCATCCACAACCTCCCCTCGTCCTTCGCCGCTATGCAAGCTTTCACAACCTCCTTCGAATCCCGCCACCGTCCTTCCCAATCCTCCCCCTCTTCAACATCCACCCCAACACCAACCCACACCCTCGCCGTCGCAGCAATCGACCTCCTCATCGCCACCCTCCCTCTCAAATCCCTCCACCCCTACATCCTCCCCCCCGCGCGCCGACTCGTGCACGCCCTCCTGGACCCGGACCTGAGGAAGGCGTTGGATGTGGAGAAACCGCCCGTGGTGGTAACGTGGGTTGCGGAGGTGATGCTGAGGGCGCATAGGGGCTGTGTTAGGTATTTGCTTTTGCCAAGGGCGGAGGCGAGGACGGGTGGGGAGGGTGCTACTGCCGAGATTGGGGACGGTGATGATGGGGGTGTTGCGCGACACCTCGGGGAGATACCGGGAAGTTATGGACCCGCTGGCGTTAAGCAACATGCTGGCGTTAAGCAACATCGCAGTTCACGGGATATGCGACAACCAGGCTCCGGTCCCACACGACCACTGCGCCGCGCGTCTTCCCACAACTCCCCTGACGCCGGCGAGCACCCTAATACCGCCCACGCCGCGTTCACCAACCCCCATGAATCGTTCAGTATCCCACCCTCTGTCCTCGGCGTATACCCACATCCCTCTCACACGGCCCCTTCTTCCGGCGAGTCGTCACCCCGCCCCCTCCTCCGCCGCCGCGCAACCTGCGCCACCTTCGACGTGAAACGCGAAGATCCGGCGCCTTCCTCAACGCCGGTAGGCATCGCGTACACACACCACAGCTCCCTCCTCCCACGCGAACAAGACGCAAAAGTACGAAACCGTCGACACTCCATCGTCCACATGCCGAACCATACCATACCGGCAGATGATGATGCGAGGGTTACGTTCCGGCGGTTTGGGATGCAGGCTCCGTCGCAGAAATCTGCGCACCATCAACACCATCAACCACAGGAACAACAGCAAACGATGAAGATTCATGCGCCTATACCGCATCGGCCTATTTCGCTACGGTTTGCGGATGAGGAGGATGTGATGGGACATGAGGAAGGGAGGGTTGCGCGTGCTGCCGATTATGGGGAGGGGGAGGGAGAGGAGTGGTGGAGGGAGAAAGTTCGGTGACGTAGCTGCTTTTTGAGTGCCTTTTTTGGGTAAGGTAGTATGTGGGTCTTGCGGTATATGGGCTTTTTGCTTCGGGGGTTCGTTTTCTTATGTTTTTTTTGGACGCGCCCCTGATTTTCCTCGGGCGCTGATGTCGTCGTTACTGTTCTGGTTGTCCAATGTATATATTGATGCTTCCGCGTCTTCCTCGATGTCCCCCCACCCTTTCTGGTACAAGTGGTCGCCAAGAACACGTACCTGGGCATACGTACACATACGCTATGGCAAGAGCCGCAGGCTAGGCGACTACTTCATGTTCTTTTGAGACGAGAGGGTAACGATGTAGTGTATGATATCACGTTGCGTTTGTGAAAGAGTGGTGGGTGATGAATCCGATGATGGGACAAGAGACGAGGGGACGCGTGTGCTCGATCACATTTGATTATTGGCTACGTCAACGCCCTCCCTCTCGCTCGAAATGGGAGAACTCGGAATGGTGACGCTCTGCATTCGCACAACTCCCCTCCATCCCCAATCTTCCCACGCCCCAGCAAAGACCGCCAGCCGCCTTCTCCCTCCCACGCAGCAATGGCAGACAACGAAGCACCCTCACCCACAGACCCGCTACTGGGCCGCGCTCAAGACACTCACCCAGCCACCACCACCGAAAATAGGAGGAACAAGCATAGGAAGATCATCGCAATCACTTTTGCATCCGCTTTTGTTTTGTTGCTGGTTGCGACCGTGGGGGGGATTTGGGTTGCGAAGAGGAAGGGGAGGAATGGGGGTATGTATCGGGAGAGGGAGTGAGGGCGAGAGTGACGGCGAGCAGGATGTTTGAGGACTAGGCCACCAGGAAAATGCTCGAGGTTCCGAGCGAAGCGACGCCGAGCCTACGGGACCGGAGGCCCAGGATTACGGATCACACACCAGCCCAACCTCCTCGTCGCGAGGGGAGCAAGCAGGATGTTGGTTTCATCCATTATCCATCAACCATCACCCTATCCAACAACCTATCCATCATCCATCGCTTCGCTTCATCCACATTCACTCACTTCGTTTCTTCCCCATAGGATCAGGCAAACGCAATGTGATTTTGATGGTCTCTGATGGATTTGGACCTGCATCCGAGACGCTCGCGCGACAGTACTACCAGTACACGGAGAATGTGCCGTTCGACACAAAATTGCCCCTCGACACCATCCTAGGTTTGTGGACTCTCATCATCCACGGCTGATGTTCATAGGAAAGCTAATGTTGTTTCTTTTGGCATTCGCTTTAGTGGGCTCTTCCCGCACGCAGAGCTCGGACAGCTTTGTGACCGATTCGGCCGCTGGTGCCACGGCATTCGCTTGTGGGATCAAGACTTACAACGGTGCCATCGCTGTGGTCTGTATCGGATATTTCATCCAATGTGCGCCTCGGAAACCGGCCCATGTTTAACATTTTTTCGCATGTCTGCTTAATAGAACACTGAGCAGAAGCCATGTGGAACCGTCCTTGAGGCGGCAAAGGAGCAGGGATACTTGACTGGGATGGTTGTCACCTCTCGTATCACACATGGTACGGTTGCACACATAGTCAGTTCGGCCACTTGATAGAGCAGGAACTCACCATCTCTCGACATCTAGCCACGCCGGCTTGCTTTGCGTCGCATTCTGACAGCAGGAATCTTGAGGTATGCTCAATGAGAGAAACGGTATTAGCAACGGAAGTTTGTCTTTGAACACTCACCCTTGTTCATTTTCCCAGGACGACATCGCCCTCGACGAGATCGGCAACTACACCCTCGGTCGCCGCGCCGACCTTATGTTCGGCGGCGGCTCCTGCTTCTTCCGCCCCAAACTCGACACCCGCTCCTGCCGCGCCGACTCCATCGACGCCTTCGCCATCGCCCGCGACATCGGCTGGCACGTTGGCGCCCAAGATCGCACCCTCTTCGACGCCCTCGACCCAACCTCCATCCCTTTGCCTTACCTCAACCTCTTTGCCGACGACCACATGGCCTACGAAATCGACCGCGATCACACCCTCGAACCCTCCCTCAAGGAAATGGCCGAAAAGGCTCTCGATATCCTCACCTATGCATCCAAGGACACTAAGGGCTTCTTCCTCATGATCGAAGGCAGCCGGATCGATATGGCCGCCCATAACAACGACCCCGCCGCGCATATACATGAGATACTGGCCTACCAGGAGACGATCAAGACGGTGAAGAAGTATGTCGCGGAACACCCGGATACGGTTATGATCTCGGTGTCGGATCATGAGACGGGTGGATTGTCGGTGGGCAGGCAGTTGGACCCGCATCAGTATCCGGTTTATGATTGGAACCCGAAGGCGCTTGTTGGGGCGAAGAAGTCTATCGAAGTGTACGTTCCCATGCCATCCCCGTCCCTACTCTCTATTATATTCAAGTCACTAACCTTCCCATGTCTCCACAAGTCTAACACCCCAAATCGCATCCTTCCCCGAACGCAAACTCCCCCTCCGCCGCATCTGGGTCAACAACACGATTCTGGCCAACACGCTCGGCGTGCATGACGCGACATTGGAAGAGATTGATAGCTTGGCGGTGAGGGGGACGGCCGAGGTGGATATTTTGATGAGCTTGGGCGAGATTTTGAGCAGGAGGGCTGGGTTGGGGTGGTAAGTTGGGGCCAGAGGGGTGGAGTTGGGTCGGGAGATGAGGTTAACGGTTTTTTCGATCCTATTGCGCAGGGCAACGCATGGTCACTCTGCCGTTGATGTCAACCTGGTAAGTTCAGACCATCTCGCTCATTCTGCGGTCTTCATCCCCTCACTAACCCCCCCACCCTTGGTAGTATGCATACGGCCTCAACGCCGACCAACTCCGTGGCAACCACGAAAACACCGAGATCGGCAAATTCATCATCAGGCAGTTGGAGTTGGATGTTGAAAAGATCACTGCCAAACTCAACAGGTATAAGAACAATGCGAAGGGGGTTTGCGTATGGATTGGACTGATTGGTGAATGATTGGGTTGTAGTCCAGACGCCAAGAAGCGATCCACGGCCACGAAGAAGGAGTTTGATGTGAAACACTATCATCATGGAGAGTCGTTGTAGAAACCACCTTCCCCTCGTATCTTATGAGACGCGTACTGTACATCCCGCATTCACCCCCCCTTTTCCAATCTCATTTTTCGTTTAGCTGTTACCACACCTTCCCATCCCCATGTAGGCAAACAGTAACTACCTTCCATTCATGCTTGTTATGTACATATCGCAGAATCTCATATAAACATACAGCAGTAACGAGAATGGGAAAGGTCTAGAGTAATGGCTCTCAAAAGTAAACTATCACTACGCCGCGTGCGAGGCAAATTCGAAAAGTGGGATTACGCCGTCTTCTATGACGAGGGACCCGCCGCTTGCCCGTAATCCCGTCGTCAAGCTTGACCACTGCATCCAGGAGCCGATTCGAAGGCCAGCCCTGTAAAGGCTGGGTGTTACGAACCCTACTCCTAACCCAACCCTAACTGGGGCACTTAAAACTTATAGGTAGTTGCTAACGTCCCTACCCACTACCAAGGATTTGGAGGGTGCAGCGGCGGAGTAGGGGTTTGCGAGTGATTCACTGGGGGCGCTGGTTGTCGTGGGTTCGGATTGTCCGCAGGTATTGTAGCGCGAGCCGGCGACGGGTTTTACGTAGATGTATAGATGGATGAGTATAGGGGTCCCGGGCGTAGGTCTACATTCACCTCAGTCTAGATTCACCTCAGAGATTCACTCAGAGCGGTTGTATCATCCCAAAAATGTATATACAGTATGTAAATGACAAACCTCGCAACGGTCGCCAATCTTATAGCGTCGGCGAACTGTCCCTTCCATCGAACGATCCATCCTACCCCTCATCCCCTCAGTAACAACCCAACAATTGGCACTACCAAAATCGGCAAAACCACCTGCCACATCTGCCCCAACGCCTCCCCTCCATCACTCGTGATCGGCTCGACCTTCAGTGTCGACGTCGCCGCCGCCTTCCTCGTCGCCGCCGTACTGCTTGCCCCACTGACCCCGCCACCAAAAGGCGACACATTCGTCGTCTCCGCACACCTCGTCCCATTCCCACCCACCCCATTCAACAACCCCCACAACACCCCAGAATACGTAATAGAGTCATTCCCACTACACGGCCGATTCAACACATCAAAACTCACATCCTGCATCGCCAGCCCCCCAAACCCCCCCACTGCCTTCACCCGCTCCCAGAACCCCGCCTCATACACACTCTGAAGCCGCACATAATCTCCCGTCGCCCCATTGACCCATTCCGGGGTATACCAGCTCGGCAACGTGACGACCAACGAGGTGTTTGGCGATGCCGCGGTGAGGAACGTGGCCCAGGCGGTGAGGTGGGAGTAGAAACCGGCGGTGTTGCTGCTGTACCCGCAGGTGGCCGGGTTGGAGAGCATGGAGATGGTGAGGTGGGTGAAGGCGGTTGGGAGGAGGGAGAGGAGGGTGTTGTTCAACGTGTTTGGGCCCAGGAGGTAGTCGGGGTAGATGCAGGATACGGCGCCTGTGACATGTGATACACTGTACATCAATCATTTGGAATCCCTTTAAACATTCGACATGGGAGACGTACCAGAAATGACCCACCCACTCCTCCCACTCCCGTCCATCAACTCCCTCAACGTCCTCAGAAACACCACATAGAGTTCCGGGTTCGGGTCATTATTCCACGCCCGTACCTCCACCCCATCCAACACCACATTCCCAAACGGTCGGTAGCTTGACGTGCCCCCCAGGAACAAGTTCCATACATTCCGTGCAGAGGCTTCGGCGCGAGTGGCGGTGAGGAGGTAGTCCATCGGCGCTGGTCAGATGCGTTAGCGCCATGGGTGATGTAACACCTTCTTGGCGATACGGAAACTCACATATTGAGAGAATGACCTTCTTCCCCGCCGCATGACAAACCTCCACATCCAGCCCCACATTGCCACAGTCCAGCACATTGAACCCTTTGACGGGATCAGGATATCCGGCCCATTTATTCGTCGGCCACCTGCAATGCGCATCCAAATCCAGCGCCGAGTTATTCAGGACATCAAAATGCAGTTTCATGTATGAGAGGTGGATGTGCGTGTAGGGTGTAGAGGTGCAGATTGTTGCGAGGGAGGGTTCGGTGTAGGCTGAGGGAGAGGTGGGGGAGGAGGGGTATTGGTTTTGGGCGAGGTTGGCGCCCCAGTAGCCGTGCAGGGTGTAAGCGTGGGTGGGGTGGGAGAGGTAGGAGAGCAGGAGGGTGGTGGCGAGGAGGAAGGACATGGTGGTGGTGTGGTGGTGTTTGTAAGCGTGGGAGCCGGAGGGGGTTGGAGGAAGGGATGTGTGGGTTTCCTGCGTTGTTCCTCACGGCAGATGGTTAAACCCGCGGGATTGTTACGAGAAGAGCGAGTACAGGTTGTTGGGCGTCAAGTTGGCGCGACAAGTTGGGGCGTGCCGCACTACCTCTACAGGACTGTGGTGAAGCTAGAAACAAGCTGCGGATGCTCTTTGTGAAATCGTAATGGGGGGCAACAGAAGCTGGACGGTTATGACGGTGCACCTTCGCGCTGTCGCTTTCGCGTTCAAGCGAGAATCCGGCATAAGTCGCCCGCAGGCCGCGTTCTCATGTTGACAGCGCCTGGCGCGTGTTCTCCAGTTCCGTCCCCGTCGTCAGGAGTCGAGAACCAGAAGAACGACTGAAGAACGACCTACAGCACACCTATACAGGACCCACCCCATCGACGACAAGGAAATACCCTGCGAAATACCTCCCTACAGAGCACTAGGAGGGCACTCACCCCGGCCACTAACTATCCCCACAGTTCCACTCGAAAACGCTAGCAGGAAAGGAAACCCCCGTCTGTCCATCGGCCAAACTCCCTCCCTACCCGCCAGCAACAACACCACCCAACAACAACCAACAAAACAACCCCTCAGAATCCCACCATGGGCCGAACAAATCCCCTCGCCCTCCGCCTCCGCACAACCCTCAACTGGCCCTCCTCCGTCCGCCACCCCCTCCTCGCTTCCTACATCTCCCACATCTTCCAAACCTCCCTCGCCTCAACCCCCGCAATCCGAGCCTCAACCTCAGGCATATGGGTTAACATCACCATCCTCTCCCCGCAAAACCAACAACAGCCCCCGCACCCCCTCCTCACATCCCCCCCCGCCGCCCTCGACCTCCGCAACTCCAACCCGCTCGCAGCGCTCGGCAAAATCGACCGCAGAGTCACAAAGGCGTCCCGCCAGCACGTCTATTTCCGCGACGTGTTCAGAAACAAGGCAAAGAATCCCGTGCAGGCTCTCGGTGGGAGTGAGGACCCCTTGCGGGCGTTGGCGGTGTATAGGGACACGCCCGTGCATGTCAAGGTGAATGTGATCACCAACCCGCTGCTCAATGCCCAGGTGTGTGCCGCGTTCATTGCGAGGGAGCTGAATCGGAATAAAACCATGCCGAGGATCTACAAGGGGTTGCTGGGGAAGATGTAGTGGGCGCTTTTTTCGATCGGGAAGGGAGGAAGGGGAGGGTTTAGAGATGGCGGCGTCAGTGCAGATGGTTGGGGCAAATGTACATATTTATTCAGTTATACAATAGAACATAACCCAGACGGAGCACATATCAGCGCTGGGGCTGGCCAGGGCCGAAGAACAATAAATGTACTGTACATAGGTCGGACATCGCTCCGAGACTCGATCTCTTAATGCGCGGCGAAAGTGGGAACAAGAAAATACGACGATGCCCCAGGATCCATAAGGTATTTCCTTCATTCTATTACCCAAAAAGAGAAACACAACATGACAGATGGTAACGACCGACGAAGAACGTATATGTGGCCGGTGAGGGGGATGGGATATCCAAAAAAAAGGGGGGGGGTGATGACTCCGAGATTAGGGGGGCGGATGAGTTGAGTTTTTCGAGACAGAGGGGGATGCCGGTAGTGTGCGTTTCCTTTTCACCGGCGGGTCGCCGTACTCGAAGACCCGCGACTCTTGAAGATAAGCACCAGAAACAAGAAAAACACCACGATGGCGAGGAAGATGATGAAGTATTTCGCTTTTGTGTTGTCCTGATATTTCTGCGCCTGCACACCACCCAGAAAAAAAGAAAACACCGCCCATTCAGCCATCTGTCAATCCCCCTCACACGCACCCCATTTTCCCACTTCACGTACCCTCAACAGCTCCTTATGCGCCTCCTCAACATGCACCCCCGCCATCTCGACATTGTAATCGATCCGATCCAGCACCGTCCCCTGGTCGATCACCATGGTGTGCAGCTCCTTGAAGATGTCGGCGACCCCGAGCATCGATTTGACGATTTCGTTGATCTCGCGCTCGCGCTCGGTTATGGCGCGTTCGTTGTTTTGCACGGTTGCTAGCTGCGCGTCGGTGAAGACCTGGAGGGGTGAGAGGGGGGGTGGAAGCGGGGTTAGATGGGTTAGATGGGAGGAATGGGAAAGGAGGGGGACGTACCGCGTCGAGATCGTCATCGGATTCGGTGGGCGGGGCTTCGAGGTTGCCGAGGGCGTCTTTGCTGCGGATTTCGCGGCCGCGGAGTTCTGCAGGGTGGGGCCGACAGAAGAGGGGAGGAGAGGGGGGACTGTCAGTCGGTTATGGCCCTGCATCCCTCGGTGGTCTCCCTCCCGAGCCCTTCCTTTCCCTCTTCTCTTCTCTCCTCCCCTCGCCCAACCCATCCACAAAAACCAAATCTCCAACCTACTCTGCAAATAGTTCGACTGACTCTTCCTAAACGACCCACTCAGCTCCTGCAGCTTGGTCGCAAGACTCGTCTGGATATTCCGTGCCAGCGCCTGGTTCTGTCGCCCCGCCCCGCCAAAAGTGTCGTTGTTGCTTTCGAGCGCTATTCGTTTTACTTTGCGTTCGCAGTCGCGGAACATCTGGTGGGGGGGGGGGGGGGGGTTAGCGGGATGGTGGGGTGGGTGGGAGGTGGGTAAGGGGAATGAGGGACGTACGTCGGTGATAGCGGTCGTGAGTCGGTCGATGGACTGCTCGTCGCTCATTTGGTCGTCGAAGCCGGGGAGGAGGTGTTTTTTGTGCAGGGCGTCTAGTTCCGTTACTACAAGAGATGATGCGCATGAGAGTCGAGCTTTTTCACGGCGTCGGAGACATCAACAATGAAGGGAACAAACGTACTCCGCGCTCGTATCCGGTCCACGTCCTCGTCAACCTCGTCTACTACATCGATCCTATGGCGCATGCGGGGATCGAAAGAAACATGAGTATCAACTTCCCACGCGTAGGTGGAAATGGGTCTCTCAATTCTGTCCCCTCCTCCCAGCTCGTCCGTCGAGGGGAGGTTTGCCCTCACTGTCGCGGCAATTCGGTCACCCCGCCTCACAGCCCAATCCTCCTCTTAGAAAACCCCCCGGAACCCCTCCTTCATCCCCCATCCCTAAATCCCACCCATCACAGATGGAAAAAACCCACCATTTCGGCGGCAACACACTCATCTCCACCACCACCTCAGCATCATGGTCCACCTCATTCGCAATCAAGCCGGCTTTCTCTGACGTGTCCGTGTGTCTTCCTCCGGTCGCAGTTGATGGTGCAGGTCGGCGGGATGTTGTCCGACTGAAGGAGTTGCGGTATTGGAGGAAGAGGAGGGTGCGGGAGCGGGTTGCCATGATGAAGGGGTGGGGTGGGAGGGGTGGTTGTTAGCCAACGGGGCGGCTGCTGGTGTGTCGAAGACTCGAAGGGCTCTTGTGGATGTTGTAGGATGGGTCTGTGATTGGTCTGTGATGGCGTTTGCTGAAATCAGGAAGATGGGTCCCTCTTCTCGTCTTCGTTTCGCTCCCACTCAATTTCAACCCCATTGGCATCGAACGAAGCGGATTGACGCGCAACTACATACGAGTCGCCGAGCACGAAGCACACTTGCGAACCATCGTTGACCAACTGCGCAATGAGGCAGTCAGCTATACCGCCAGTCTCGACGCTGCGCATGCCAAAATTGCCAGGCTGACTATCAAGACTGATGAACCTGCAAGGAGCTGCGGGCGTTCCTGCTCGCGATACCTGACGATCCGCCGCTCACCGCTGGCCCACTTGTCACGCCATCTCCGGGACTTTTCTGGTGCGCACGGATCTAACCCGCAGCGAGGTAAGCGTCGGTAGCGTCGGCAATCCTTCAAAGGCGTGGGAACTCTTGGAAAGCCGGCCTATTCCGCGTGCGCGTACCACGTGTAGGCCATCCTTTGCCCGGTCGGGGGGGGGGGGGGGGGGGGGGGGGGGCGCGGGAGGAGGCAATTGGGAGTCAATGGGCGGCTAAATGAGTTCTCAGTTTGCATCTTTTCTGGTATTTTACATCCGCTGAGTATGGGTGATGATCGCACCCTAGCGACGCTCGGCAGCAAACGCCTTCGATGGCGTGCTTTGGAGATGCGGATTGCGCCCAAGTTGAAAAAAAAACCGTGTGCGATTATCGGGTTGGCGCGAGCATCCTGTCCCGTTGTTTACGAAGGACGCCAGCACTTACGTCTTTTGGTTTAGCGAGTGGACCTGGAGATGAAGCGGGATCGGCGTTTACGTTTGGTAAACCCGGCACGTTCGGTCAACCCCCTCCTGTTCCGCCGGTTTCGAAGAATGCGTCTTTCGTGTCGGCGAGTGGATCTGGGTCTGCGTCCGGGTCTGGATCTGGATCTGCGCTTCCATCTGGATCCGGACAATCGCCCACATCCCCGACTCGGTGGCGCGAGCAGCCTGTCCCGCTGTTCACGAAGAACGTGTCTTTTGGGTCGGCAAGTGGACCTGGATCTACGACAACCGACCAGCCCCCTGCTTTCACGTTCGGCCCTCCGCCCACCACCTCCTCGTCGTCGTTTGATCCAAGGAGCACGGACGATGGAATTAGGGTTCCCGCTAGGGTTAGGGGCAGCGTGTTTGGACGTGAGTCGGGGAAGGTGGAGATCACTTCACCGGCTGCCAACGGAAAAGAAAAGCAAACCACCGCGGCCGCAGTCGAGGCGCCGTCACCACCCTTTGGGGAGATGGGTTCAGTTCGGCAGTTCGGTGGCTGGCTGCTGACGGGAAGGGGACGGACTAGGAAACGACGTCTGCCACTGCGGCGTTTGAAGCGGTGGCGGCACTCTGATCTGCCTCTGCGTCAGCGGCCTCAACAAACGATAATACCCCTGCGGCAGATCCGCTCAGCCCTACGTTTGGATCGAGAAGCATGGACGCGGAGGTGCCTTCTGGATCTGGTTAGCACGTTCTCTCGGCCATGACTGGTCGCCAGTCGTCGGCGACACGCTCCCTTCACCGCATCATCGACCCGCACCAAACGGGAAAGGCAAGGAAACCACCCCCGCAGCCGCTTCGAAGCCCTGGCGTCGTTGTCGGCCGCCTGGAACGAGCGTATATCACCACCCCCGACTGGCGATGGACATGTGGGGCTGCTTGGACGGTCGAAAATCGTGGTTGGGGCGAGTGTGGAGACGGGACGTGAGGGTGGTTCGAGCGGGACTGCGGATGCTGTCGGTGGATTGACGTCGTCCACAAGTGCTCCTCGGACGCCACCACGACCCGCCACGTTGAGGCGCACCCAACACCGCACGACCAGCTATACAAAGCAACGACAGCTCCGCCGCGGCTTTTGGTGCGGTGTCCTCACTACCGTCTTCTTCTTCTTCTTCTTCGGCCATGACTCCTGCGAAGATGTCGAACCGCACGACGCGATCCCAAACCGCTGCCGTTGAACGGGCGAGACCACCTACGCGCGCCGCTACCGCCGCCGAGGGTACGGGTGGTGGGAGTAGTACTGGAGACGCACGCCCAAAACCATTCACGCGCGCCAACGCCGCCCCGTGGGGTGGACGGGGGATGTGAAGGGGAGCGAGCATTCTATGTATGTATGTATGTATGTATGTATGGGATGGACGTTTGGGGAATGGGGTATGGGGTATGTGAGGTTTCAACTGGTGGGATGTCCAGTATTCTTGCGAAAACGTGATTGAGATCGGATAGGATGGGCTCATATGCATATATCGTAACGATATCGGGTCGGGTTGATGTGGGTGTGGTGTTGGGAATCGCAAAAGTGTTACCCCCCCTTGTTCGTTGTCATTTGATATGTAATGTAGCATTACAGATTTTGGTGTGAAATGTCAAGGACCTCCTACTTTTATCCCGTCTTCCTCAAAAAGAAATCCCATGCGATATACTGTATGTACAAGACGCACACAACACAACTCAGACCCCCGCGTCATCCCCATCCCCATCCGCACTCCACCCATCCATCTCCCTGTCATGCGTCCATTGATACCCCAAATCCATCCCGCGCCCACCCCCACCCATCGTCCCCTGCTGCGACACAAGCGACGGCGACACAGTCGCGAGACGCGCTTTTGGTGGTGAGTATTCTACGTATCGCGCTTCGTCGTCGTCGACCGGTAGGTGTTGTTGGTATTGATAAGGTTGGTGGTGAGCTACGGACCCTGCGAACCCTCCGGATCCAACGGTGACGGCTCTCCCAACGTGTGCGCGATAAGGTGGCGATGAGGAGGTGTATGTGCCGTGGTGTTCCTGTTCCTGTTCGCCGTCGGACCGCTGTCCGTGTTGATGCGTGAGGGTGACAGCCCTCCCAACCTGTGCACGCTGCGGAGATGCCGAGGCGGGACGAGATGGGGTTGAGGCGACGCGATGGGCCTGTTGTGCGGCGGTTGGGTGGTGGGGGTGGGCGTGGGATGCGTGATTCGCACCGTCATCATCATCATCTCCATGTACCACAACCGCCTTCTTCGGGTATCCCGCCGGCGACTGCACCTCCCACTCCCCCGTTGGATGCTTGAACGGACTGCTCGGGTTGACAGTCGACTGCTGGGGGTGCAGCGGCACGAGATTCTGCACACTCCCGAGCGGATCAGCTTCCTTCTTCGTAAGACTGTGTGTGCTTACGAAGAAGCGGGTTAGAGGGAAAGCGGGTTTGCGTGTTGTAGAGGGCCGGTCGGTGGGATTTGAGGGGTCGGGTTGGGTGGTGGTGTCTGAGATGATGTATGCGCGGGTGGGCTGGGGAGGGGTTTCGTGGGTGTATGTTACGGGCGGCTGTTGCTCATGGGTGTGCGGGTCCTGTGAAGTTGACGTAGATGCCCGGTGTTGGGCGGACCATCTCTGCTCCTCACGTCCCTCACCAGCCTCTCCACCCCCGTCGTCTCTCAAAGGGGAATTCCCCCCTACCGGCGAAACCGCCGCACTCCGATCAATCTCCGCCAACACCTTCACCATCTCCAATTTATCCACCCTGGGCATGTCCCATTTAACCTGCCCAGCCTCCACGTCCCCCTTCCTAACCCTCCTCTCCATGCGTTTCTTCAAGACTCTTGCGCGCGTGCGTTCTCTGGAGTCTTCTAGGGGGTTGTTAGCGGTAGGGTCGGCTAGGCGATGGGCGGCGCGAAGGAGGGTGGGGAGGAGGAGGGTGCCGGTGAGGCTGAGGATGAGGAGGGAGAGGTGGAGGGCGTCGAGGGATGGGAGGGCGCCGTCGCAGATTGCTAGTTCCATGTCTACGGTATTGATCGCGGGGGCGTCGCAGCGGTAGTTTGTGTTGAGGTTGGTGTTGGTGGTGGAGAGGGCCATGGCTTTGATATCTGCGCGAGATGCCGCGATACGGTCCGTGATCTTCGGTTTGTTGGCGTCGAGATAATTAGTTAACGATGAGTTGACGGTTTGGAAATCTGAAGGGATCCGGGTAGCCGAGTCGCTGATTGCGTTAAGTGCCGGTGTCATGCTAGTTCGCAGGTCTTCAACGGCCGTAATCCGCCTCAACACGGCTTGTAGCTCGGTATCGCGGATAGAGATGTATTCGTTTCGGACGGCGGTTATCCGGCGCTGCAGACGATTGATTGCGTCTTGGAGAGCGTCAGGCAATACAGCGGTGGTGTTAACATCCGACGC
The DNA here is from genome assembly GCF_025526975.1 of Fimicolochytrium jonesii. Taxonomy (NCBI): domain Eukaryota; kingdom Fungi; phylum Chytridiomycota; class Chytridiomycetes; order Spizellomycetales; family Powellomycetaceae; genus Fimicolochytrium; species Fimicolochytrium jonesii. Next base: position 53,384 of record NW_026515671.1, read on the forward strand.
CTGGATTTTCGGATAGTTATCGGCATCGGTTTCGGCAGACGTGCCGTGAAGGCTGTCTATAATCTTCTGGACGGTCGTCTTCAGGGCATCAACAGCCGAGCGGAGATCGATCAAATCCGTGCTCGGATAATTTGCTATAATCGAAGAAAGCGTAGTAGCGATAGATGGCGCGATCGAGAGGTCACCAGGATCTCCAATAACCGCTCTACATTCACAAACAAAGAATCAGCCTTCAGCTTTCTGGACCCACCCGATCCCACCCCCTAACTCACCCAACACTCATCCCCCCCGCAACCCCCCCAAACTCCTGCCCGTCCAAAATCCCGGCAAGCTTGGCAGGCAGGGTTTGGATCGAGTAGTTCAGAGTCGTGGGGGGTATGACCCCGTCCAAGATCTCTAGAAAGGCTGTGCGCGCGATGCAGCTGTCGCGCGCTAGGAGGGCTTTGGTGTAGGTGGTTGATGCGGTTGGGTTGAGGGATGTGAGTAGGGAGGTCATTGTAGCTGTGCCGTTGGTGCTGCGGTCGGATATGATGGTGCATGCTGCAAGTTCGATGAATCAGTAATGGCAGATTTTCGAACAAAGGCAGACAGACGGTTGACAGACGGTTGCGTACCTTCCCCAAGAAGAATACTAGCGCACAACAAGACAACAGTCGAAAACAGTGCCAACAGCGTATACGGCACAGCTCCACACAAGCAACATCGGACAACAGCGGGTTTCTTTCGCCCAATGCCGATGTGCACCGTTGCTAAGATCACTGCCGGTAAGGAGAAGAGGATACCCAGGATGAACCATCTACACGTATCGTGATGAGGTCAACTTTAGCGAGGTACGCTGCGAGTATCAGCCGCCTCGATATGTCACACCTGTATAGTTTATATTTCGGATATACGGCCGCCATCGTATCCACCGTCGGCTGAACATCATCAATCGAAGCATTCAACGCCGCCAGTGCTCCTACGATGTCCATTCGGAGTAGCGCGTCCACCGTCGACGTGAAATTATTCTGTATATCTAAAGGACCGAACGAGATAACAGTCAGACGAGGAACGAAGATAGACACCCTACGCGTTGCAAAATGCATCATTTACCAACAATCCCAACTTCCTGCACACCCCTTAACGTGCTCGGCAAATCTCCCGCCGCGCCTGCCGCCGACACCGCGATCGCTGCCATGTCCGGTACAGTAGCCAAATAATTCACCAACTGGTCAGTGAGACTATCCGAGTTCATCGCTGCATCGCGTGGGGTGTCTAAGGTGGTCTCGTCCGGTACGGTTGGAACCGGTGAGACGTTCCATTTGTACTGGTAATTGACGCCCCCGGAGTCGAAGTTGACGAAGGAGGTGAGGAGGGTTGCGGCGTCGTTGTTATCGATGAGGGCGGTTTGCAGTTTGGTGACGTCTCCGTTGGCTGTGTTTGCTAGGGCTGCTTTCTGGTTCATAAAGGTGGTGCTTATGTTGAGGAGCGCGGTTGTCAGATTCCCCATTGCCTGGCTGCTGCTGACGAGGGTGGCGATCTGGGATTGTATAGGGGCGACGCTCTCAGAGGCCGTGAAGTAATGGGCAGCCGTACGTAATTGGGCGGAGGTCCCGTTTTCGACGGCGAGGAATGTGTCGTTGACTGTCGCGCTGAAGTTCGTGACGGTGTTTTTGACGTTCCGGAAGGAGTAGTCCGTGGAGTCGGAGAAGATGTAGACTGAGCGGTCGAGGTATTGTGTGGCTGAGAAGCCCCATGCTATAGCTGCTCTGCGGAATCAGTTAGCATATGTAGCGTGATCTGATGAAAATATCGATCCAGGTGGAAACTCACACCCAGAACAGGGAGATGATGCCTAGGCTGGTTCCAGTTCGCGCCTTCTGCGCAAAGGTGTAGGGCTCTTTCTGCGTGCGCTGCAGCCTTGTCTTTCGTGTCCACCACACGAAACATCCGCTACAGCACGTCATCAGAAATATGAGGAGAAGGAATCCCACAAATATCGCTACAGGCTGGACGGTGAAGCCTTCTAATGTCAACGAATGCACAAATGGACCCAGTTTGCATCAAACATTCGCTCACCAGGAAGTACGTCTTCAAGGCATCCTGATCAAAAGTAACGGTCTTCACCGAGCTGGATGAGTTGCCGGATGAGTGGCCAATGATCGGCAACGGCATGTGGGGGCCATTCCGCTGACGGAGGCGAGTAAGGCGCCCGATGTTCGTCCAGATCCAGAGACCATACCCAGGCTGGGACAATTCGGCATAGTAGCTGCTCGAATTGGCCAAGGGATCGGCTGTATTTATCGCTTCGAAACTTCGTCGCTGGCGATGTACATTTGATGCGTTGATGGGCGTTACATCTGCTACGTCGGATGATGGACGTTATCATACTGGTCCCCTGATTTCAGATTATGTGCATAGAGGCCGACCGCGGCACTTACTCCTGGAAACAGCCCGGACGTCCCTCGCTACAAATAATGGTGTCCCTGAATAAGTCTTCAAGTAACTTTCTGCCTTTCAAAAGGCTGCCTCCTGGTATCCTACCATACGACGCGCGCGTTCCTGTGAGCTCAGCCAAACCCGACCATATCCACAGCGTCGCTAAATACCGAAGGCGCACCCGCATCTCCGTTCATGTACAAGTGGCCATGCGTCGCAAGGAGCGCTGGAGAAGCTACGGCTAGGGACTTCATGGCGGCGACGGCCATATGGATGTGCGTCAGCATAACCTTGTAGCATCGTGTAAACCGGTTTGAGTAGGCATATTGTTTGACGCGAGGAAGAAAGCTCTTATTGTCCAGGCTGTCCAGGTTTGTGACCCGCCACACCGTGTAGCCGTTACATGGTAGCGACTGGAGTTGCCCCGAGAGATGAGGACGTTCACCGAAGCCGCTGCGAACGTGGGTTCCCCTCTAAAGGTGCGTGTGCAGCTAGCTGGCTGCCTGCCTCCAAGATGCCTCCAAGACGCAACTCCGGATGCCCCTTCCAACGCGTTGTGGCCAGGAATGGCTCTCGGCTGGCTCTCGGACCTCAATCATCCAGGACCTACTATCCTAGTACGGTGCTGCATCGCTGACCGCCGGTATCGGACGCAACGCCTCTGGGACCTTGCACAACGTCTCTCCACCGGCATCACGACGAGAGCCACGACTTGGGTTGCGACGAGTTCGACTTAATCGCAAGACGAGTCACCAAGAGCAAAGAGTTTTGTTCGGGACCTGCACTTTTCGCAGATAATGCAACGGATCATTTGCGGTTAGGTTGACTATGAAAACCATTTCGATGGGACTCGGTTCAGACGCCAGAATCGGGACATTCAACGCTACACAAACGATTCCCTGGTCGCCATGGTATCAGCGATAACGAAACCCCCAAACAGGCATTGCTGCGGGTGTTTTCAAATTGATGCAATCAAATTACGAGGCTCCGGCGTCCACAACGCAGCCTACCACCTCGTCGACCACCACTTCATCAATTCTTCCAACTCCGACGGCGGTTGCGGATCGTTCTCTGCGTACGTTTGTTAATCACACTGATGTTAGGATGTGGTGTAGGTTTAATTTGGTGTTAGTTTGTTTATTCCGACTTTGTCGATGGTGACGTGGACACGTCGGCATGAAACTCGTTCGCGCGAAAAGCAACAGAGTGGGCGATCGGCCCGTTGGGTGGCATCCAGATAGGCGGCGTATGTCTACATAGCTACGTACTCGGGGTCATCGGGGACCGAGGACGGTGGCCAACGGACAACCATACTGGACAATCCATGCACTTTGGTCCCCCGGACCTCAATTTCCGTTTCTCGGCACCGGTACGTCCGTCTGACGATCCGGGAAGGCGCGTGCATCTGAAAACACGCACCTGCGGACCGTTAACCTGCTGGAGTTTCGCAGCAAAGACACGGCGACTCAAGTATGATTGCCGATATCAACCGGAACGTTCCAGTCGAGGGGGTGTCGCTTCGAACAAGCGCTGAGTTGGAAGCTAAGAAGAGGACGGAATGGTGCTTGCGCGTTGAGGCATTTCCACCGCAACGCTTTTCGTCGAGAATAAGACCGATTCGGTCGTTTTGCAAGATTGAAATAATTATGCCTCGACGCGGCACGCGGATCAATCTTCTGTCCGTTGTGGACTGGTTGTCGGGCCCAAAGAAGCCCCAATCTGTGCGTCGATCTACGCAATGCCAGCTGGAAACTGCAACCCGGCCAAACATGAGAGAACAAGCGTCTGTCGCTCGGGCTAAGCCGGAAGCAGATCTTAGACGGCAAGAAGCGATTCTCGCACAATGAGCGGACGACGAAAGAAGCAGATGAGCGCAGAATGTCGATACTGAAACAGTTACTCAAGCTCAAGACGGAAGTGATGAAGCCAAAGATACTCAGTCTGAATCATCGTCAGTTTGATGGAACGGCCACGGAATCGTGGTACGATGACCCAGTAACGCGCCATCTGGAGTCAAAGAGAAGGTTCCCTGATGTCGTCGCCCGAGGCCTCTCGGAGAAACGGGCATCTGCGCAAACCTATTACCAGTCACTTGTCAACGCTAAGGACTTCTCATTGGGCCACGGCATCCGACCTGCTCATTATGCCCAATTAACGGAATCGATTCCCCAAGACCTTCAAGACATCATAAATGATGCGTTTCGACTGGGCAGGCGTGTGAGCCTATACTGTTTTACTGACGGTTTCCTGACGAAAGGCTCCAGTAGAGGCAGCTCTAGCGTGCGGTTAAGAAGAAAACCCGGAGCTGCAAAGCGGCGTTGAGGTGTGACTGGTGATCGGTTTGTGCAGAAACCCCATCTATCGGAGGGGCTTTTGGGGCGTCTGCATAAATCCATCACTCGTCAGCGCCATGGACTTCTTGTTGGGCCTGCGGTATCGAACATGTTCAGTATGCCCGACGCACACGGAGGCGATTGATGGTTTCCTCACATCTGGATGGGGAAGCACAGCTCGGTTCGCCACCTGCTATCCGATCCCGGTCCAATTGGAATAAGGGCGCCACCAAGCTCCCCAACTGGCGATTCCTGCAAGAAGCCTCAAGAAGCCGACGTGGAAGGCTTGTCATCATTGGAGGTGTTGAACGTGATTCAAGGGTCAATGCTGGCTTTGAAAATGTGGACGGCGAAAGGCATCCCCGACTTGATGCTGTATGCGGTGACGACCACTGAGCTGTACGAAGCGTGCGAGGGAATCGCCCATGGTAAGTAATGTGTTTTTTTCCGGTATCGAGAATTGACAAGTTCACTTACATTGATCACCAGTGACACTACGGGAACGGGCAAAAAGCATCAATCCAGATATGTTTCACTCCTGTACTGCTACCCAAGGCATACAAACGGGAACAACCAACCCGTTCACTAACGGCGATTGCCGTATCGGGAATCTGGCCGCGAGCAAGAAGTGCATCGGCTTCGTATGGAGGGTAGCGCCGGAGGTGGGATACACCTCCGAGGTTGGCCCCCGGTCCGTCTTCCCACTGACTGTGGCAAGCGCCTGGCATGCCGCTCGGCACTGCCACCCCCACACCATCACCACTACGCATATGGGAATAGGGCCAGAGAATGTCCTACGCAGTCTTGGACGCGGTGAAGCTGTACGGTGATGCAAACATCTTCACCGCAAACACCGCTATCACAATCCTGGTGGAAGATCGCGCTCTGCAAACTCAAGAGTCACCTGTTAGCTGGCCTTGCAATTGGGACGCTGTCTCGCGATTCAACATCCTCAAGCATGCCTGCGATGGGAGTGGCAGGACGACACTTGAGGAGGCCACGAAGCTGTACGCATTACAGCCAGCCGTAGGGCACCCATTTGAAGCTCAGAGACTTGTGATCACCTTCCAGGAGGAAGAGGATGCGCTGCTAAATGCTCACTAGACGGAGCTAGATGTAGCGTAGCGTATGTTATCGTTTTTATTAGATACATCTTCCCAATGTTGAAAAGTTGCACCGCACTCCTCGCACTCGGCCTCGCACTCCGACATGCTTGTGTGACTCTCCGCGTTGCGAGATCGCCCATTTCCAGTTTCCGCTCGTCGTTCTCCCAGAAGCGTCTTGCACAAGTGAAGGGCATCTCCGTATGAAAGCATGACCGTCGCAGCACCCCCTACGCCCGCAAATAAACCACTGACCGCCGCCGTGGCGGCTTCTGTCGACCGGCTACGCAAGATGCAAGCTGCGGTATGTACATGTCCAACCCGCGACCTGTGTCCTTGCCGTTCCATGTCTCCCAGCTTACACTCCATATTTTTACTTCCTTGATGCTTTTACAGGAACCAGAGGAGGCAATGACGTACGTATATTCTTTCACCATAGTCACCGTCGGGAGGGTATAGTGCTCATGTCCTATGTTTTTCCTACACAGCATTATAGTGATACAGGTGCGAACGACGATGGGACTTGGACGAAGGGTTCCGCGTGGGAGACTGCTGACTGCAACCGCTCGATTGGGCTACGGGAATAGGCATTATTGGAGGATATGAAGCAGAGCAGTGGTGCGTGAGGAAGTGGGGAGGAGGGTGGCAAGTTGTCGAGGAATGCGGAATGCGTGAGACACACGGTTTGACCACCTGATCGAATCGAAATCCAGCGTCCTCCACGTCGGAATTCATACAGCAAGCGCAAAAGGCCAGTAAAGCGCTTGAGAAGCTCCCTTACAACCAGCCATCCATGATCGCCGGTACGGCCATCTTCAAACACATATTAGAAGCACAACGGCAGGATGACAAGGTAGAGCGAAGGAACTGCCTTTGGTAAACCATAATCCGTCCCGGGCTGACCCATGATCCCCCAAAGGGCTTCGACGACTGGAAACGCTCCATCTTTAGAGTCTACGACCAACAAATCGCCCGTTACAAAACGTTTCGCGAACGGGCTGCATGCTACGGCTTGCCCTTTGTGAAAGACGACGCGGTCATCCTGCTGCATTCGTTCTCCAGGACTGTTATGGTCCTGCTGCAAAAGGCGAAACTGGCGAATAGGAGGTTCAAGGTGTTTGTGACGGAGACTAGGGGGACAACTAATGGGTATGGTTAACTGATCTGAGGGAATTCGCTCTTTGCGAAACAAAGCGGGGCTGCGTTTTGCATATTTTGGGACACAGTGGTCTGACGGCAATATCCCTCGCCCGCAGGTCCTCGGTTGTGGAAGAGCTAAGCAAACACAACATTCCCGTGGAACTGATCTTGGACGCCGCCGTCGGCTCCATCATCAACCGCGTCGACATGGTTATCGTTGGCGCTGAAGGGGTAACGCAAACCGGTGGGCTCATCAACAGGGTAAGTTTTGTTTCGTGCAGCGGCCTTTGGGGCGTCCCTCAGTCTTTTTGCGGATTTGGAAGTAACAATATCATACCCAATAACACTTCCGCCTTTTTCCACGCGTAGATCGGAACATACCAAATCGCGATAGTCGCACAGGCAGCCAACAAGCCCTTCTATGTCGTAGCAGAACAGTACGCCACGCACATCATTTTTGCTCTTCCCCTCCAATGCTCTCATCCCATTCATTTTGCCCTTCTCTCCAATTCAGATACAAATTCGTCAAACTCTGCCCACTATCCCAAACAGACCTTCCCATCCCTTCCTCCGAATTTTACAAGTTGACGTCAAAAGATTCCTTCGTAAGTTCCTCCCTTCCTTTCCAATCCTCTCCCCCAAACCCACCCTAACCCCCACCTCGACCCATTTCTAGACGGACCGCACACCGCACACCGGCCACCCCGCAATCGACTACACGCCCCCGCAGTACATCCACCTGTTCTTTACAAATGTTGGTGTGCTTACGCCTGCTGGCGCTAGTGAGGAGCTAATGAAGTTTTATATGCCGTAGTAACCCCATGTGTTGGCAGAGTAGATGTAGCGCAGTCGGCAGACGTGTGGATAGTGTAGAGGCGGGTTGAGCTCAGCCTCCCAGGCATCCGATGTGTCGCTCAACCTCCGTCCATCCCGGAATACGATATCTATCGGATCTATCGTGGTTTCCCGTTTACGTGCCGACTCGCTAACACGCGGAAATGCTTGTCGCGTGACTTTTCCGCGTTGTGATGCCGCACTTCAGAAAGCTCCCCTCGGCCAAGTCGTCGTTCGCCTTCCTTTCCTGCGAAACATAACCCCATTGCTCACATACTTCTCATACTAGCCCCTCTCGACGGGAGAACAGGCGGTCGCTCTCCAGCTTCAGCAGCAGCATAGGTTGGTACCAACGCTCAGATCTTGTCTTATCGCTCCCCCACCCTCGTTCTATTTTTCTCAGACGATCTCCGGCTTTTCTCCCACCCAAATGCACAGACATAGTCTCAGCCTCCCAGCATAATGACCACAAAGCAACCGGAAGTCGCCGACGATGACCTCGACTCGTATCTCGATGGTTAGTTGGGAGGAAGAGGATATACTCCACAACTGGGGGATGGGTGCCGATGGATGTTGAAGACTTCCATTTTCCCACACCCATCTCACGCTGTCCCTTCCGCCGTATAGATGTCCTCGACGACTTCTCAGCCCCCGTCGCACCACCATCCAGCACTCAGACGACAGGCACCGGATCCATCCCAGCAGCAGACCCAACACTCGACAGCGACTTCACCCGCCAACTAGCGCTGAACATGGAAGAGCTCTTCAAAGAGAGTCTAGCTGGAGACGACACCGGTGCAGATACTGAGGGGATCAATGCGGCCATGACGCAGCTTTTGGATACGTTTAAGGAATTGCAGGCGCCGGGTGGTGGGCCGTCGCCTTTGGATGCGTTGTTGGCTTCGGCGGCGGCGGCGGGGTCGGAACCGCCAACTGCGGCGTCAGCGAGACAGGCACCTGCGAAAGCATCGTCGCAAGCACCAGCAGCAGCAGCAGCAGCAGCATCACAAACAAAAACCATCATCCCACCGTCAGCGTCATCGACAACAACAACAACAACAACAACAACATCCAACCCCAACCCCAAATCATTCCACGATGCCGTATCCCAAACCATGAACAAACTACGTACGAGTTCCGACAAGGTAGAGGCAGAGGTTGCCGAAAGCGCCAAGCTAGCGGCTCTGACAGGCGGCCTCGTCGGTGACGACGCGGCAATGGAGCAGATGATGAAGGAGCTTGAAGGCCTCATGAGCTCCGGGGATTTCGATAACGTGTTTGGCGGGTTGATGGATCAGTTAATGTCGAAGGAGTTGTTGCATGAGCCGATGAGGGATTTGGCTGCGAGAGTAAGTATTCTCGGGAATCTTGGTGTTTTGGGTAGGAGACTCATCATTCTTTTACGTTGCTTGCAATGTAGTACCCGCCATGGCTATCAGCCAACGAAAGCACGCTCTCCACCGCCGAGATCGAAAAGTACAAACAGCAACACGCCTACGTCCTCGAGATTGTAAAGATATACGACGCATCGACGTCCACGGAGGGAACGCCGGATGAACAGAAACGCGTTGCTGAGCTTATGCAGAAGGTTCGCGCCCCCAACCCCACCTATCGACATGCGCCATAGTCACCGCTCACGTCTAATCCGCTTCTCTATCCTCAACCAGATGCAAGAATCAGGCAGCCCCCCCAACGAGATCCTCCAAGAACTCGCTCCAGGTCTCGAGCTCGGGCCAGACGGGACCCCCAAATTGGGCGGGCTCGGGGGGTTAGGCGGTGTGCCTGGCCAGGAATGTAGTATCATGTAGCGGTGTGGGGGTAACTAGTGTGGTGATTATGTAGGCGATGCAGATTCTCAGCTTTTATGGTAGCCTGCACCGGTTGTCTTGATGCCCTCACGTTGCTGCTACGGTGTTGTTTTTTGTTCTGTATACCAAAATTTTAGATAGACTGATTTTAGTCGGAAATAGCATCGCAACGTAAGTGTTGCCTCCAATCGATTCTATATGGTAACTTCACAAAGCCCATTCGTTCTTCAGTACATAGAAAAAAGACTCAGGAAACCAAACCAACAAAGAATGAACCAACGTTGCGAAATCAATAAATAGAAAAACATAATATAGTCTAACGTAAGGTGAGCCCCCCCGTAGAGAGAGAGGCGAGAGTCAGATGGGGAAGCGGGTCCATATTTGTTTCTGTGACAGAAACCCGGCCTATGCTACGGGAAGACCGACCCTAGCCTGGCGCTATGAGGTTGTGGGCCGAATCGGGGTATCCAAATGTCATGGAGATGCCGGTTTATGCAGCATTGGATGATTTGCATTGATGATGCTATGTGTGTGGATGGGTGGGTTGGGTGAAGGGGGAACGTGAGCTGGGATGGCGCTTCAAATGTCGTCAACGATGGCGCGTGCGGGACGGCCCTCATAGCAGATACGGTAGACGGTTGTGAAGAACGGGAAGCTGAACACAAAAGAAAACACATTTAGCCATCAGAATTCTCCAAACGCATTTGGCGGAGGAAAGAAGACGGTTACGTACTCAACGACCATATGCTTGGCCTTAAGGATATGGTGCACTTCGAGGGCGGTGAGGGTTCCTTGGAGTTTTTGTCCGTTGAGCATCTCTTGTTCGAGGACTTCGAAGGATTTGCCGGTTGTTACGTGGGCTTCTGCTACGCGGCGCTGTGAGGAGGGGACGATAAATGTCAGTTTGCTTTGCAAAGGGCCTAGCAAAGAGGAAGCCATCCCACGACCACTCACATTCCTCCCACCGAAACAAGTAGTAATAACATCCGCAACCCCACAACTCTCAAAATACGTCTCGTCCCTGACACCTTTATAGAACGTCTGCGAGAACTTCTTCATCTCCATCAACCCGATCCGGATGATGGCCGCTTTGGTGTTTTCGCCCATCTTGAGGCCGTCGACGAGCCCGGCGCCGATGGCTACGACGTTTTTGAGCGCACCGCAGAGCTCGACGCCCGCGACGTCGTCGACGATTGCGACGCGGAAGTAGGGGGAGTTGAGCACTTTGCGGAAAGCTTCGCCGTTTTGCCGGTTTGTGCAGCCTGGAATTCGGGTGGTCAAAAGAGTCAGAAAACAGCCTTTTTGGGCAGCACTCTTCCTACGGTTATCGTTGGGGCGCGCCCACGTCACTCAGCACAGAGATAAAACATACCGATAGTACTCTCACAAAAGTTCTCCTCAGCAACTTCCGAAGCAATATTCGCGCCCATCAAAACACTAACATCAATCTCCAAATGATCCTTAATCAAATCCGAAATCAAATGCAACCCTCCCTTCGAAATATCCACGCCCTTAATCAATGAAATCGCCCTCGCCTCCGGGTGGATATTCCCCTTCAATTGTTCGCATACGCCTTTAACGAACTGATGCGGGATGACGAAGATGAGGAGTGTGGCGTCTTTCACCGCGTCGAGGAGTTGGGGCACGGCGACGACGTTCTCGGGGAGTTGGATGCCGGGGAGGTATTTGACGTTTTCGTGGCGGGAATTGATGATGTCGGTGAGACGCTGGCCTTCGACGATCTCTTCGAAGACCCACATGCGGACTTCGGAGTCATAGGCGGAGTGCTTGGTGACGTTGCGGCCGACGATTTTGGCAATGGCCGAGCCCCTGGGGAAAACGAGGCATGTGGGTTAATTCGGCGGAAAACGGGGAGCGTTTCGGCAGCGCCATTGGCAGACGCAACCGCGAAACCATCCTTTTACGCTCATACTTACCAGTTGCCCGACCCTATCAGGCAAACCTTCTCTTTTGTGATGTTGGTCATGTTTCGTGTTTGTGTCGACTGCAATTTGGATGGAGTGAGGGCGGTGCACTGTGGTGAAATTCCCCAAAAAAGCGAGGTTGAAAAACGTGGTGACGCGAGCGAATATAAGAGCCCAGGTGACAACGACGGAGAGCGGTGGCGGCTACCTATGAGTGTGTATACAGTGCTTGCAATGAGTAACCAGAGCCAGAATGTATCTGCGATGTGAAGTGAACGTGCGAAGAGACCAAACGGTATTTCCGCGGTCCAAGAAAAATCTCGTGTTTGTCAAGGCTGCTCTCTCGCCAACAACCTGTGGAATCACGACGACGATATGATGCAACGCTCTTCTGGCAGCATGAGATATAGAAGAAGTTCTACACTCGGGCTTGCCCCCGGTAACCATAACAGCCACAATCCACCGCATGGTAAGCGCCGAGCCAAAGGCCCAACAATGGCCGCGCAAGGGAAGCTCCGGTATACAAACATTCAAACAGGAGCCGCGCAAAAAAGTAGAATCCCAGCGGAAATGGCCCAAAATACTCACTTTGGATACCCACGCACGCCGTGCCCACGAGGGTAGAGTTACGCTTAACGGTTGAGAGGTGAAGCGCACGAATGAGGGTTGCGCGAGTGGTGGGGATAAGCTGCTGGGTACCGAAGGTCGCCAGAGAGCGAAATACGGGATTCATGGTCACAGAGCGAGGCTTGCTGGCGTTTTGAGGTTTCGAAAAAAGTCCTCTGGTCGTTGTATGGAACTGTGTGTCGAGACTCGAGATCGATGGGGAGGACACAGGGGCTTGCGGCAAGGTCCGGATGCGAGCGTAATGATAAGATCTGATGGGCTTCAATCTCTCGATAGACCCTGGGCTACCGTCCAAGTTGTCCGTCCGTCTAGAACCGTTATGGTTTCGATGTGCGCCTGATGTGCGCAGACGCTCCGCCAACGCGATGTTCGCCAGGCCATTTGTCCCCGGTGGACTGACTGAGGCGCCTTTTGGCATGGACCAGCTTCTCGCTTCAACACGATCGAATCCTCCTCTCAGGAACACCGTCTACTAGTTATGAGCACCACCCCACCGTCCGGGTTCCAACTGGGAACGTACCGCGGGACAGTGTCCTGAAGAGCCGAAGAGAGCCACGTTTCAGAAAAAGCGCCGTCCCCATCCTGCAGAACGAAAACATTGAAGCTCTTGAGAAATAGATTTCGGGCAACGGAGGGGGTCTGCAAAGATCATCGGCGCCCCCATTTCAAGCGTACCACGAGAGACAGAGGCTCTTGCTGTGCGGCATGCATGCAATAAAATCATCCAGACGCTCTTGACCAACAGAGACGGGGTCAAAATTTGTACTTTTACTTTGCGAAGCTGTTTCCGGCATTTCCGCTGCGATCCTATTTGGTGGCCTCGCAGTCGAGGCTGAAAGAACGGGTGGAACAAGGGATACGTTTAGGTCGTGAATTACTTTTTCTTGGGCGGGTACCAGGGGGTATGAACTGATAGATGGGAAAGGACTGGATTACTGATTTGTGCACGTATTATCCGACTTTGATTGAAGGAACGGCGCCGTTATCGAAAGGGCTGCGAGAACGTATTCATGTCATGCTCCAAGAATCTCATTAAAGTCATAAAGCAGCCAAAGTGTACAAAATAGTGAAGGAAGTGTACAAAATAGTGACGAAAAAAGTGTCCAAGGAATGTGGGTATGATAGGATGAGAAGCCCCAAAGAGAGGAAATAAAGCAGAACAAAAATAAGCACTATCCACATGCGTCGGGTGCACACAGAAGTCAAAACCAAGTCCGTAAGTAAAGAGTGTCTTCCAAGTCCGACCAACCCTACTCCATCTTATGCAACATCTGCTGTGACACCAGATCCGCATACAACCCTTGCCTCTGCACAAGCTCTTCATGCGTGCCGCTCTCGGCAACGCGTCCATTCTTGACGACATAGATACAGTCCGCGTTCTGGATGGTTGAGAGACGGTGGGCAATGACGACAGTGGTGCGGCCTTTTGCGGCGGCGTCGAGGGCTTCTTGGACGACTTTTTCGGATTCGGAGTCGAGCGCGGAGGTCGCTTCGTCGAGGAGCAGGAGCTTTGGGTGGCGGATGAGGGCGCGGGCTATGGCGATGCGCTGGAGGAGGAGGGAGGAATTTGGTATTTGCTTGTATCGGAACTTGAAAGAGAAACAGACAACACGGGACATACCTGCTTCTGCCCCCCTGAGAGCTGCCCACCCTTTTCTCCCACAAGCGTATCATACCCCTGAGGCAACGACGCAACGAAATCATGAATATTCGCTTGACGCGCCGCAGCCTCGATCTCCTCCGAAGTAGCAACGCCCCCGATCGCGCCGTACGCGATATTCTCCCTGATCGACAGATCGAACAGCACGGGCTCTTGTCCGACCAGCGCCATCTGCTCGCGGAGGTAGGTCGTGTTCCATTCACGGACATCGAGGCCGTCGAGATCGGCGTGTCCGGATGCGACATCGTACCAGCGCTCGAGTAAACCCAGGACTGTGGATTTTCCACACCCAGAGTGCCCTACAAGCGCGACGGTCTTGCCGACATCGGCGCGCACGTTCAAACCACGAAGCACCTTGGTGTCCGGACGCGTCGGGTACACAAAGTGTGCGTCGGTGGTAGACGGCAGACCACGCGTATCCGAGGGCCGCTGTCCAGAGGTAAGCGTGGCGTCAATTTTGGAGTGGCGGTCAAGGATATCAAGCACGGCAATCGCAGCGAGTTTCGCTTTCGAGGCGTCGGGCGCAAAATTGGAGAGCTGACCGGCGGCCATGGCGGAGAAGATGATCGCAAACATGGCGCGGAGAACCGTGCTGGCGCTATAAGTTCCCCACAAGATCAGACGGGCTCCGTAGAAGAAGGCGAGGGCGTAGGTTAAGAACACGGTACTCTCAGCACTAGCGAATCCAACGGCGCTCACAAAGGCGCCGTTGATGACCATCTTGTGCGGCACCTCGACCAGCTTGGCGTATTTGTCAACGAAGGCTTGCTCCTGGGTCAGAGTCTGCACGGTGCGGACGCACTCAATGGCTTCATTTGCGGTCTGGTTGGCGGAGATGTACGCCTTACGAGATTTCTGGCCAAAACCAGTCAGCGAGCGTAGTTGGAGGTAACCTCCACCGGCAATGATGGGCACACAGGCGAGGACGACGAGGGTGATTTGCCAGCTGGATGCAAAGGCGATGGTGAGGCCGACAGCGAAGTTCGAAATCAGACTGGAGAAATTGGGAGCGGCAAGATGTTCGTGTATCAGTGACGGACTCGCAAAATGCCACGCTGCATGTAGGGAACATACCCGACGATCTGCGCGAATGTCGCTCCAGTCAGACCCTGCACAAGAGTCGCATCCTCAGCCAATTTTGCGGTCAAGGCACCCGTGTTATTATCCTCCTCATCAAAGAACCCAATCTCCTGCTTCACCAAGGACTGGAACGACATCATCCTCAACCGGGTGGTCAGCTTATCGCCGGCAATGCGCAAAAGTCCAAACTGCAAAAAGTACGCGACGAACGCCGCGATGGCCAACAGCAAAAAGTACAGGGCGTATCGATTGGCTTGGCGTTCCATCTCGTCCAGATCCTGGATTCCAAAGACGCGGAGGATGTTCGTGAAGATGACCGAGAACACCGGCATGACGGCGCCCGTTCCGCACGCTGCTACAATGCCGATCCACATGTACCAGAACTCGGGCCGGTTGAAGCGAAGGATGCGCCAGAGATCGACTTTGCGTTTGAGGAGGTCGGCTTTACGCTTTTCCTCCTCTTCTTCCTGCTCCTCTTTTGTCTTCCTGACCAGCGAGTTTTGGCGCTTGATGGACGAGTTCCTTCGTGCAACGGCTGCAAGGCTCTCCTTGCGAGTGGGCTTGGCAGGCGCTCCGGTAGGGTCAACTTCAACAATGTCGATGGTCGCCGGGGCGTCTCCGAGAGACTTGCGTGGCTCTTCCGCAACGGCCGGGATTTCCTCGACTTCTCCGAGCGCAGGCAGGTCCTCGGCAGAAGCGCTGGGAGAGTCCGCCGAGCGGCCCCTCAATCTCTGCGCATCGACCAGACCGCGGTACACACCGTCCTTGGCGTACAATTCATCGTGCGTTCCCGTCTCGACAATGACTCCTCTGCTCATGACGACAATCATGTCGGCGTTCTTGATAGTCGACAAACGGTGGGCAATCACAATGGTCGTGCGCCCGGTTGCGGCTGTCTCCAAGGCAGCTTGCACGAGGCGCTCGGACTCGGTGTCGAGTGCAGATGTCGCTTCGTCGAGCAGTAAAATTCGTGGATCCCTGATAACCACACGTGCAATGGCGATGCGCTAGGTGGGTAGAAGATTGTACGGTATGTTAGGTCTGGGGTGTCCGGACATAACCAGCACACAAGTAAACCACGAGTTAATCTGATACACATACCTGCTTCTGTCCTCCACTGAGCATACCTCCAGCCTACGGGGAAATCCAAGTTAATACGTGGGCAAAAAACGGGAAAATTTGAACCCGGTGTATTACCTCGCCGACAGAGGTGTGCACGCCTTGCGGGAGGTTCTGAATGAATCCCCACGCATTGGCAGCGCGACACGCCTTCTCGACCATCTGGTCAAGCTCCGCTTCGCTGAACTTGGCAGGATCGACGCTGAGACCATATAGGATGTTGGACCTGATCGATGTGTCGAACAACGTGGGCTCTTGAGAAACGATGCCGATCTGGCGACGGAGCCAGCCGACATTCAGGGAGGAGATGTCGCGTCCGTCGAGGGTCACGGAGCCGGCGATGGGGTTGTAGAATCGTTCAACGAGCTTGACGATCGTGCTCTTGCCTGAACCGGAGGCACCGACGAGAGCGACCGTGGTTCCGGCCTTGATGTTCAGGGAGAAGTCCTTCAAAATTGGAACATCGGGGCGAGATGGGTAGTGGAACGACACGCCCTTGAATACGATGTCTCCATCTACATGGTCAGGACGTTCACCGTTGGGAGAGGAGGCATCGATCGGAGAGTTGCGCTCGATTGTTCCAAAGACGTGGTAAGCGGCGCCTTGGGCACTCGCGAGGGCACCGAAGAAAGGAACGGCCTGTCCAAGAGAGAAGGCTCCGATGATCAAGGCGAAGAAGCAATTCAGAACCTCCTCGCCCGTCAATAAACCCTGCTTGATCCCACGGGCCCCGTACCAGAAAGCCATCGAGTACACGCAGAAGACGATGAGCTGCACAAGAGCGATGCCCCCTGCGCTCGAGACGCTCTTCTTGATTGCCTCCTTCTCGGCTTTAACGAGCAACATGTCGTAGCGTTCGACCGCACGCTTCTCTCCTCCAAAGGAGACAACCGTCCGAATGCCGGACAGCACTTGCTGCGCGACGCCGCCAGCAGCAGCGTATGCAGTGTTGCCGCTAGCGGAGGATTCGTTTAGCGCTCTGGCCATGAGGCCTGCGGCACCCATGATGAGTGGCAAGCAGGCAGTGAGGACCAGGGCCAGCCGCCATGACTTGAAGTACGCGATGACAAACCCCGACAGGAAGGTAACGCAGAACTGAATGATCAGGCCAACTTTGTCACTGAGACCTTCCTGAATCAGTGCAGTGTCGGAAGTGATGCGGGTCGTCAATTCACCGGTATTAGTCGCATCAAACCAGCCGACGTCTTGCCTCAACAGCGCCTTGAAATACAGCTCGCGGATACGGCGTGCTTGGTTCTCTCCGGCAATGAGGAAGAAAGTCATTTGTGCGTAGGCACAGATGAAGAGCGCCACGGCGAGAATCACAAAGTAGACGGCGCCTCTGCGCGATTGATCATCTAAGTGATCGACAGTTGCGGGCATAGAAGGATCGAACCTAAAGTAAGCTCCTGTGATGTCGGCTTTAGATGAAAAGAGACGGAACCAGTCGTTTAGTATGCGTCTCAAAAACGGTGAAGCCTTCACGTTGACGTGAATGATACATACAGAAGATGATAGTCTAAGGAAGTTCAAAAAGAGGTACGGGAGAAAACGTCAGTATACAGAGATTCAGACTGCGTGCATATGCAGCTCTACTCACCATTAACGGCATGCCGAGGCCGTGTCCTACAGCACCCAGAACGCCAAAGAAGACTAGAAGCTTATCCTGGAATGTCGCATACTTGTACAGCTCAAAGTAGCCAATTTTTGGCTTCGGCTCTTCCTTTGGTTTTTCCTTTTGGCTTTTGCTCTTTGAGAAGAGCTTTGAAAACAAACCCCTTTTTTCCGCCTTATTAGTGGCGGTCGGCGAAATGGCAACTTTTTCAACCTCCGCGTCAACGTTTCCCGCCGTGACGGTGGGCACGGTGTTGTGCTTTTCGGGCATCTCAATGGTCTCGTATGTTGATGCCGCGGACATTGTAGCGGTGGGACTCGTGGGCGTAGTGGTGGTGAGCGTTGGAAAGTCCGCTGGGGAAACGGAGGTCTTGTGCTCCGTTGGCGTGAAGACACTCTCTTTGTATATGGAGGAAACTAGCTGCGCTCTTAGCTTGCTTCTTAGATCTAGGCAGTTGACAACAAACAGAACTCCGAATGAGTTTCCGAATGCGGAGGGGGCCGGGTTCCCTTTTATTTTATATATTTGCCGGCGGAGGTCGCTGGTTCCCCTGAACCTGAATTTGAAGAAGGGCTTACTTCTCAACGTGTCTCCCCTTGCGTCTTTACTCCCACGCCGTGGAGCAACAACAACCCACAATTTTTGTCTTGTTGGCAGCAGGCCGAGTGGCACTTCCGATTTTTCATCGGATTCCACTTCCACAATCCGTTTGGCCTCGTCGTGGCAGGTGGAATGTGGGCCAGTTGGGCTGCGCTTTACCCTCTTTCTTTTGTTCTTTTCTGCTTGACCGAGATCCGAACGCGAGCGGAAGATCACGGACATCAAGATCTGATAACAAATTAAAGTTTCCGTTCGATGCACATGCGCGCGCGCAGGATGTCCGAACTCCGGCCGCCTCCGAAACAATCCGACGCGGTGTCCGCAAATGGAAAGGGTCGCGTCTCCTTGGCAACTTTGCGATTCGTGAGCACCCTGATGAACGCAGGGTCGCAGAGATGGATGCTGAACGGCGAGTGGTGGTTATGAAAGTGGGCGGCGGTACGACGAAGCAAGGTCGAAGCATGCTGGCCAAGACGGCATAGTGATGTTCTTCTAGCCTCGTCTACAAGTGTCTTTCCGACGCACGCTTGACGATGTCTTCATAGTCAGAGTTACACTCTGGATCTTATAAAACAGAGGCTTCCGTTCCTTGACAGGTCGGATTCCAGCTATTTGACGTTGTCCTTTGTCGTATTGGCAGGCGCTCTTCTCTGGACCTTTAGCAGTCCTCGCAGATGTACAGCGAATGTTCGGCATGAAAAGGATGGTGCGTCTTAAACAACAGTCTCCCACGAACGTTATTGAAGTTCATCTCAGCTTGGGCGCACGAGGGCATGACAAGAAAGAAGATCCCCATGGATACGCAGGAACGGGGCTCTAGCATACTACCAAACTACATACATGATATAGACACAATCCAAACTCTCAGCCAGGAAGAACAGCTACGCCTGGGTACCATC
Organism: Fimicolochytrium jonesii; assembly: GCF_025526975.1. Classification (NCBI taxonomy): domain Eukaryota; kingdom Fungi; phylum Chytridiomycota; class Chytridiomycetes; order Spizellomycetales; family Powellomycetaceae; genus Fimicolochytrium; species Fimicolochytrium jonesii. The sequence continues at coordinate 72,545 of NW_026515671.1, forward strand.
CGCCAGCTTCACAACCACCCGACCATCTCCCTCACCCCACAAGCGACTCTCGTCAAGCGCCCGACAGCCTCCGCAAAAGCATCCTTGTCATTCACATCAACAACATCCCCGCCAAGCTCAACCCACATCTCCGTCACGGATTTATCTTCGCACGTCTGCCGAGCGATTTTCACGCGGTATCCCTTCACCGTATTGATGTATGTGACCATGTGCTGATGAATGACGCTCATGAGGGGGACGTAGCGGGAGGTGGGGTTGGTTGAGTTGCCGGCGAGGATGCTTTTCGTTGCGTCTAGAAGGTCGGGGGAGGGCTTGGGGATGGGAATTTGGGAGGCGGCGTATATGCGGATGCCTGAAGGGTTGGTTGCGGCGGCGGGTGGTGTGTTCTCCATCGTGTGTTCTCCATCGTCGTCGCAGTAGGGTTGACTGGTGACGGGATGAGATCCAGACAAAAATGCTTTCCCATGATTCTTTTGGCGCTCAATCGCACGTCCTGCCTCGGCGGCTCCATGTCGTCTTTGCACGCAACTCGGATCTGCGGAACCCGTAGATCGCCGTGCAAGTCGACGAGAATAGCATACGATTTCCTTGTATCCTTGTACATCCTAAAAAATCCCTCCTCGTTCTCGAAACACTGCATCAACCGGGTAATCTCATCCTCACTGTATTCCCTAGCTTCGAACCAAGTACCCCAGCCCCGTGTCTTTCTAGCACTTACTATTGTCGCCGGACCGTCATTGCCTCGGTGGACTAGGCGACCGAATGAAGCCCACAGCTCCTGCTTTTTATCCGCCCTCAAGTTTGTAAGTCCTCTTGCGCACGCGATCGTCTCCATCTTCAGCTCGGACAAATCCTCGTCATGAATCCCGCTTGGCAAGGTGAAAAACAGGCGTTTTGCGTGCGGAGCCCAGCCGTGAAATTGGCGTTCGACTTCTCGGCCCAGGGCTTGCTTGGCATCTGCGACCGCATCTGCGGTTCCTTCTATGATAATAGCTCTGCCTTTAATTTTAAAGAAAGCGGAGGTATTGCCCTGGGCGATGCTGGCTCTGACCAACTTGGACGGCGAGAGCTTGTAAATGGCCGGGATTTGCATTTGAAACTGGTCGAGACGGTTGGGTCGCTCATTTTGAGATTGTTGTTTGAGGAGAATCCCTCGTTTGCGAGGTTGGGTTGAATTCTGTCCGAGTTGGAAGCAGCTCTTCTGGAAAAAAATTAGCATCTCTTCGCTTACTTCTGCGGAAAAACAGAAATCAGCACCGAGCTCCCATTGTTTGCCACCGTGGGGGAGACGTATTGAGTGGAGAATCCAATGCCACATGTCGGTTTCATCTCCACACAGACCGGCAGGACGCGCTGTCGATTTCCGTTATTGGCTCGAAGCACTCAGAGTACGTACTCCAATGACGATGAGCTCGCACACGAAAGGAAGTGTGGTTGCGGACCCCGACATTATCCATCACCGACTCCAAGTCAGAAACGGCCATTACAGTACTACTCTCGATATGACCCAGTCGTGAGAAACTAGGAAAATGACATTGCATCAACGAATTTCAATCTTTTTTGTATGATAAAGGCACATATGAACGAGCACAGATACGTACAGTAGAAACATTTCCACTCTTGCTAGCGATAGAGAAGCATATAACGTTGACCCAAGGGGAATAAATTGGGTCGAGTGGAAGAACAAAGATTTTGGAAGGACTATCGGTGGAGGGTTCCTCATATACACCTGGCCATCCCAAGAGGTTGACCGATCCACCATACCGCCTCGGTAATTAAATTCCACATGACGCCCTCTCGCTCTCATCGACACCCTGTTCACTTCTCACTGCCCCGCCATTCCCATCCTCGACCCCCTCCCATCCGCCAGCACGAGGCACGAGGTAGAGCACTTGTTTCCAAACGGGCCTCCGTCGGCGCGTCCGGGCCACCACCCATGCGCCACACACTTCAACGACCGCACCCTGCACGCGCGACAGCACGTACTGCACAAGTGGAACGTGCAGTCTGGGTATGCGATGCCGCCGCAGGTCGAGCCCAAGGGGGTGACGACGGGCCGCCTGTCCCGCCGCGCGTAAGCGATCATAGCTTCGATGTCGCCGTCGGCGGGGCCCATGTAGAGACGTGCCCAGCAGGGGTCAGCGCGTGCTGCTGATTCCCATCTTTCTTGGCGGAGAAGGGCGTCGCGTTGGCCGTTTGTGATGTAGGGAGACTTGAGGCTGATGGTTGGAGCTGAATAGGCACGGGTAAGGGTTGTTTGTGAGACTGTATTGGGGCGACATGCTGGCTTTGGGGAGGCTGGAGGCGAAGGGGGTGTGACTTGATGAGTGTTGTATGAGGATTGTGCGTTTGGCGACGAATGTTCATTTCTGGTTTGGCCGGATGGACCAGTGTCCGATGCCAAGCTGGTGCGTTTCAAGATTGAGGTGGGTTGCGGAGGTGTCGCAAAGCCTTGGGTGTATTTATAAGGACCGTGCGAAGCCATTTTTGAAGGCTGTAGCTGCTGTTGTCGTGAAACCGCCGGCCTTGCTTGTCCCGACGGTCCTGGTTGGTTCTGATGCTTGTTTGCGAATCCAGATGCAACTTTCACTGCCGACGGACCCACTAGTCCTGGGCTCCGACCCACGTCGATACGCCGCGTTCCATTCCAGCAAAGGACAATGTTCAACGGAATATGCAGGGATATGAATCGCACGTTGAGGTATTCGTCGAGGCCCCATCCGTAATATTGAGGCTCCTGCATGGGATCGTTTGTAATCTCGTAGGCCAGGATGGCGAACGGTGTGGTTGCTTCGGTCTGGGGCCGACGGCCCTGCGTCGGTGGTTGGGTCCTCGAGACGGCGGTGTGGGTCCCATGCTTGTGTCGGAGATCGAAGTGTAGTTCGACCGGCTGGTTCCTTCCATCAGTGAAATGAACATCGGTGAAGACATTCGACAAGTGCCATATGACTGGTACATTCCGGGGGCATCTGAAGGTCAGATCGCCCTCAATGTTCACAGGTGTCAAAGCTGCAATCCTGCTGAACTCGGAGCTGTCCTGACATCCTTTTACGTCTTCTTTTGTGTTCTCCGATTCGATGTTCACAACTTTCATCAAAGGCTCCTTGTCCAGATAATCGAACGTTGTGTGGCGCGCTTCCAATGTTTGCTTGATCAAGTGCGGTACTGTTTCGTCTGAAATTTTTCTCCATGCTTTACATACACGGCGGCATCGAAGGCGGATGGTCGCGATTGGTGTTTGCCTCAAGATCAAGGCGACGATTTCCGGGACTGCCATCGCTCGCGTCATGGAGCTGCCGATCGTCCGGCCGGCCGGGATACTCTCCACGGATTTCGTTTCCATGGCTGCGAGGGTGTCTGAGCGTGCTCCTCCTTTCGAGTCGATAGAGCCTGTAGCCGGGAGTGTGAGGAGCTAACCTGCCGGACGCGTGGGAAAAAACCCTTGGGACTGGCGCGTATGTCCTGCCGATTTGACAGCTCCGAATGGGCGGGACGTTTTCGGCGGATGGATGGTATCTAGAGCAGCAGGGTTGCGCCCACAGAACAAAGGAAGGGCACAAGAAAAAAACGGAAGCCCGGTCCTGAGAGACTGCGGTTTGGAGAGCGTGGGGTCAGACGGGCGAGAAAGTAAGCCTGAGACCGAGCGAGAGCAAAGAAAGCGAGCTGTCTGAAATGGGCGACTGACAGCGCATGGCAGACTGTCAACTGCCCCGCTATGAGCTACGAGTGGGTCACGTGAAGCGCGATTAAATTCACCTATTCAATGCGCTCAACCCACGCTCAACCAGGACGCTTTGGTTGACGCCCCAGCATCAACTACTCCCTTATTCTCAGAACACAACCCCAAGATGCTTCGCCGTTTCCACTCCCTCCCTGCCCTGCGGTCCGCCATCAAACCCTCCGCCAACAAATCCCCACGCGGCGGCGGTGGCATGGCCGCCAACGAGCTCGCGGCAACTAAGAGCGCGACAACCGGCGACCAATACCATCACATTCCCGCTGGCTGGCAGCGCAACGTCCGTGACGAGCGATACTATGCTTTGGCTTGTTCTGGGGTAAGTATTCGGCTATGCACTTCCATTTTGGTCTTGGTTTGCGTATCATGTGTGTGAGAGTGATGGAGGGCAGGTTGCGGCGTTGAGAAGGAGGGTGGACGTTGGAAATCACAACAGCGATTAATGTCCTGCTTTATATCTTCATGTGCAGGACGATGGGGCTGATAAGGGATGGACGACATGGAAGTACGACCCAGAGATAACAAAACAGATCAACCAGGAGACTCAGGCAAAGGCGAAGAAGGCCTCGACATCAACGACAAAGTCAGCGGAGAAGAGCGAATCGAAAAGTGCGAGCAAGGGGGCGAAAAAGGCCTAGATGTCTCGGAGAGCGCATATGTTCTGTTCGCAACGTCATTGGAGTGTGGATTTGGAGGGTAGCGGGAATGAAATGCCGGGAGACATGGGATGGCCGGCGATGGGAGAGGATACGATTCGTGCAGGAGATACCATGTGTGAGGAAGCAGTCTTGCAATTTTGAGGAATCATATATACATACTACGCCAGGAATGGTCTGCCAACGACTAGTTCAATTGCTACACTACATTCTTCGGCGGGATTATTAAGCTGTCAGCCTGCTCTTCGAAAAGCTTGGTCTGCGCCGCTCCTCTTCGCAAAACCCTCACTGGTTTTTAGCAGCCTTGATCTTCTCCTTCCCCTTCGCAGCCACCTTCTTCACCCCCTCACTCTCGGCCTCGGCCAGTCCCGCCTGCAACAACAACGTAACCACAACAGCAACCCCCACAACCCCCTGCCAAAGCGCCAGATCATACAGTGTTTTCGCCTCCGTGTCTGCCTTCTCCCTCCTAACCCCCAGCTTGCTGATATGCGTCAGAATCGGCTGCACTTTCAGCAGATACGTGGCTGTCGCGCCGCTGAAGGTGAGGAACGACAGGAGGGATGGGATCCGCTTTTTGGAATCTACGATTGATTGAAGAAGGGCGGAGAGGAGGACGAGGGCGGCGACTGCTGCGGTGGCATACAGGAAGTTGACGGGCTGGTTGCCCAGCGTGCGGTAGAAGGTCTGTATTTGGGAGGATTAGTATAACGTTCGTGTCCACTTCGCCGCCCATGGACATAGCCGCAAGAGCATACCAAAGCTTCCTGCCTCTGCGTTGCAGTAACCCTCGACTTCAGCGTCGACGGATCGGCCCCAACGCCGACCGCATACCAGACGTGATCATAAATGGCACGCGTAAAGAGCTGTCCGCCGAGAAAGCCGAGAAGGATCGATGGGAGAATCTGACAACGAAGGGTTAGTTAAGAGTTGTTGGATGGTGAAACGAAAAGAATAACGTACGGGCATGCTTGTGAGGTGTGATGGGGTAGTTCGACGTGCGGAGATGGAATGTGCGGTTGCAGTGCGGTTTGACATGAATCTCGGAGGAGACTGCTGCACAGCCACATTGACAGTGTGGTCAATCTGCTTCAGACCTCAGATTTGAAAATTCAAAGAAGGATTCATTCATGGAAAAGGGGGTTTACTCCAAATGGTGATCGTGGAGCCATCACCGAGGGAAGGGCAAGCATACAGGGGGACGACGACGACTCGGATACAAAATATACAGGAAAGGGTAAAAGGGTTTCAAGATGTATCCTTGAAAGACCGCTATGACTCGAGAAGACCTCAAAAGGAGCGATCATGAGGCGGCAGAATCAACTACGGCGGCGGGTTCCCATTCGTCCGTAACGGCGTTATAGACTACCTCTTTGCCCGTCATCAAATTGATACGAGGTTTTGGTTCCCCGGTCCTCCATGCGATGTGGCAGGGGGTAACCGTGAATTCCTTCAGGTGTTTCAGACGCTTTCCTGCGGTTATGAAAATGTCTCTGCTAGCTGTATCCTCATCGGAGAATTTATAAGGATCCCACTCCGGATCGAAACACTCCTCGCAATCGCGCCAGGAAGTTTCATCCCCGACAATGTTGAGCCTCCTCAAGTTTGGGTAAGCCGGTTCCATGAAGAAGGCCGGGCACAAGTATCGCAGTGAGATGGCCATCCGTTTGACGTTGACCAAGTTCCGAGCTAGGACCGGGCAGAGGTGGACGGGTACTGATAGTGGGGCCCCTTGCCTGTCACGCGTGAGATCGGCTTCGCGTAAGAAGAGACCAAGGTCGGTAACGGAAGGCGGGATACTAGTGACGATAGCCGCCACGGCGCCCAGGCTGAATGTCGTATTGATGGCGCCATTCGTGAAGACGATTAGAGCGCGAAGACTCGTCATATTCTTCAGAACGATCGCGAAGTTGTAGAAGCAGTCGTTTACGAAGCTTTCCACTATATGTTGGTTTCCAGGATGATCTTCGGTGTATTTGTTTCGGATGCCCTTGATAGCCTTGTAGCGCTTCTCGTACCAGTCCCACTGCCGAAACATCATATCGCAAGTTCGTATGCACTTTGGCAGATCGCTATTCTCCGGTCGGTTGATCCACAGCAGAAATTGGTGCAGCTGAACGTCCTCGAGAATGAGGTTGGTGCAGGCCGCCCGTCTCCAGTACTGAAACCATGCTTTCGAGACATGCGGCGGAATGGAAAGACTCCTTCCAGTTTTGCTCTTCTTATACGCAGCTAGTCGAAAGATATCCTGGATCAGCTCGCCGGGAAGGTTGAGAAGCGGGTATGTCGTCGTCTCGTTGGTCTCGAGCGATTGAGGAGGCATGTCGCGATTCGCTGTCGTGACAGAAATACATAGAAGTCAGAACAGGAGTGCGTTGTTCTCCGAGTAAAGGAACCATGCACGCCTACGCACACGAAGGTGTTCTGCTACATTGGACTCACGCTATGCTGGGATTAGTTTGTGTTGTCGGGCGATCGCGAAGGGGTTGCGCGAAGGGGTTGCGCGAAGGGGTTGCGCGACAGGCCCATGTCCGAATCAAAGCGAATGGGAAACGTATTAAAATGTGGCATATTGTCACGTGTTTGCACTTTTAAATCATCCTAACTTTCACGCAATTCGATACCCCAAATTCGCGAATCTTCCCACGAACACGACCACCTTCAAAAATGTCAAGCAGAGTGGAAATAGTATCTCCAGAGGGTAAGCGTTCTCTCTCGCATAGGGCTCCCAGGCCGCCTTCGCTTTGCGGGCGGAGGATCTGCATGCGGACGTCTTGTGTGAACGAACGAACCACGCGTTGGTGCATGTTCCCACGGCAGCGCCGAACCTGCGAACTGACTATGTTCTTGCTGTAGGTCTCAGAGTGGATGGGCGCAGGCCGCTGGAGCTCAGACGGGTGCTGACGCGGATAGGGGTGTTGTCTCAGGCCGACGGTTCGGCGTATGTGGAGCAGGGGAATACGAAGGTGCTTGCTGCCGTGTATGGACCGCGAGAGGTGAGCAGACGAGACGGGGAATATGTTCCTGAAAAACGGCCTTCAGGAGGACCATACGGAGATTGGAAACGGCGCAGAAGAAACGAACTGAGCGATTTATCGTTTCCGCAGCCCGTGAAACGCTCCGGCGTACAGCACGACCGCGCCCACATGAACGTAACCTACTCCCTCTCCTCCTTCTCCTCCGGCGAGCGGCGGCAACGTGCACGGAAAGACCGGCGTCTGCTCGAAATCGGGTCGCAGATAAAGCGTACTCTCGAGTCAGTCGTCACCGTCACCGCCTACCCAAGATCCGAAATCGATGTGTATCTGCAGGTTCTGCAGACGGATGGTGGGGGGCTGCATGCTGCAATCAATGCGGCGACGCTGGCGCTGATTGATGCGGGGATACCGATGACGGATTATGTGTGTGCTTGTTCGGCGGGGTGGGTGAATAACCAGGCGATTTTGGGTAAGTGCGGACGAATGTTCGAAATCCTCGCTGAACTTTGTTTCTCATTCGTGTCATCCCGCCTCAGATCTGAACTACCTGGAAGAAGCAGCGGATGTGCCCACCCTCACAGTCGGCCTGCTACCAAAAAGCGGCAAGATCACCATGATCTCGGTAAATCCCAGCTTGCCTCCCCATCTCCTCACTTGCACCGTCACTAACCCTTCCTCCCCACCCGCATCCAGCTGGAATCCCGGCTCCACGTCGACAAGCTCGAAGCAGTAATCAACCTCGCATCCGACGGATGCCACCAGCTGAAAGAGGTCCTGGATGATGCGGTTAGGGAGTCGACGAAGAAGCTTGCGAAAACTATCTTGCAGTGATGGGATTTTGTTACGAAGAAGGGAAACGCGGACTTGGGAATGAGGGGGATGAGGGGACTGTAGACGAGGGGAGTCGGCGTCGGCGTCGGCAGAATGATGGGGCGATATGAGGGATGGGGCGAGAGTCCGTGCGCCATGGGGTTGGAAATTGGGGATTCCGAATGTATTCACGAGACGGGGCCTCTCGGCTGACTGGTCCTCATGGAGCGATTCCCATACGAGATGCTTGGACGCGGAAAGGCACATCATCGAAAGTACATTCCCACCCGGCCAGTCTTCCACGCGCAACACAAGGCATGGCGTTTCAGCGCACGAACAGATCATACCCGCGCGTCATCCGCGCCATCCGCGCTGTACGTAGCTAGCCCAGTCCATATTTGCCATCGCACCGTGCGCAAAGTCGTAGCTCATTCAGCCGACGAACGCCATGTATTTTGTACATATTTTTCATTGTATTTATCAGCAGGGGCATATTATCTCGTTGTTCTCCTCTACGGGTAACCTTGGAGGGAACATAGGTGCATAGCCTAAACAATCACACTGAGGTATCTATGATAGCCTACTCTACATTTGAAGTGATTCCCGTCTTCGTCCTCCCGCTCAAACGTGACCGTCTTCACTGCTGATCTACGCTCCACCCCTCATCCTTCCGAGCTTCAGGCACTCGTTGTCCGATTCTCCATCATCGTTTCTTTACGCTAGTCCGTACGTGTCTGAATGAAGCCTGGTCTGGCGCGATGCCCAGATGCTTCTCAGTCGATGTAAGTGATATTTTCGTATTTGATCGAGGCGGTGAGGGCCTTTTCGATTTTCATCGACTCCGCATTTACGCTCTCCATCTTGATACTCGGCGCCGGTGTGACAATTGGTTGAAGCCGCCGGTGAGAACACTGCAGCCGGTCACAACCGCCCCCGCCAGCGCGGTCAACAGCAACCGAACGCAGCAGCAGCAGCCGCCTGAGTCTCAATACCATCTAATTCTTCCATATGGTTGATACAGAACTCATACAATCTCCCCTTCGCCCTCCCATCCCCTCTCTGCGTATACGGATCATAATACGCATGATGGATCCCCACATAATCCATCACCCAAGCATGATCGCGCGGCTCAGGCCCAAACTTGTCCCGCATCTCCCAATCCCTACCCCACAGGATCCGGTCCGCCGTTTGGTCTCGATCGCGTCCTCCGACTTGCGCTAGTCACAGCCCATGTAGCGCCAGTCGTCGAACACGTTTTCGTCTCCTTCCTCCAGATTGCGCGTAGTTGGGAGACTTTTGTGCATTGTGTTTTTTATGTCGATCATAAACGAAACTTCGCAGGAACAGACGGGCTACTGCGATGATGTGAGGATGGGTTGCGGACAGACAGGAAAGATTCGGAAGTTGGATTTCGAAGGCAGTACTCATGCTTAGCATCGCCGTCCAACGCTAAAAAATTTGGGGATGCGGTGGCCGTTTACAGTGTTCCAAGTCATTCTGCCGGACCGTGGTAGCGGTGGAAATCTCATGTCTCTGTTGCGTGAGGCCAGGAAGTGGAATACTGTTAATCACGTAAGCATTTGGACTGGAAAGAGCGCTGATGGGCGCCGGGCTACCACTCTAGTAGATCTATACAGTAAGTGGCAAGAAGAAGGAACCGTTGCGCTGTTACATATCCAGGGTTGTGGCCAGGTTCAAGAGTCGCAAGCGTGGCGTAGGAATCAGCGTAGGAATGGCCGACCGAGTCCGAGAGTTACGCGTCTGCAAAACGTTTGTGATCCAGCGCTCTCTCGGACCCACGGTTGGTTTTGGAAATACTATCGAGACGCAAGCCTGATCTCCCATTCGCAGCCGGCACCTTGAAGTACAGTACATCCGTCGCCTACTACTCAAAATCGTGCGAAATATGTACTTATGGGACTTTTATCCCAATATGCGCAATACAACCAGAAGAGGGCATTCTGCGTGGGGCTCCTATCTATTACCTGAGATCGTGGCGATCCGTGGGATACCTCTCAAGCGTTTGTCTCGATTCCATTTGTGTCGGTGCATTCAGGAAGAATCTCGCAGACTGTGCCCTAATGATGTTCCGAGCTGCAATGTATGCGCAGAGCGCTTCCGGCACAAGGAAAGCAACATAAATCATGTTAATCACCGTTTCAATGGGCATTGTCGAGCCTTGACCAAGACGTTGTCCGAAAGCAAGATAGATTGCAATCAAGCATTGTGGGAATAAGGTCAGGAGGAAGTGGCCAGCAAGTTCCGGAACCTACAGATGAATGATTGAGCGTTAGGCTACCTCAGGGAGGGGAAACAAGACAGCACAGCAAATGCTCCATACCCTTTCCAGCAGGTTTCCCTTATAGCCAAACCATAACCGTAGACACTCAACCACAACAAAGAATGCAAGGGCAAATGCCATCAGAAACCTCTGCATTCCTTCAATCTCCGTGTGTGTCGTCTGTAAGGCAATCGTGTGAACCGATTCTGGCGAAAACCTTACGCATGGGTTTACGATTCTGTCATACCTTCCATATCGCAATGGCAATCATCCCCAACGTCCATAGCGGAAAGAGCCATACGTTGAAAAACAGCAGGATCTGCAGGGGTAGATATGAGGATACTTCCGTACCTGCTTACATGAAGATGGCGCTCAGAGGAACGGTTGCATGACCTGTTGATTCATAGAGACCCACTCACTGTGTTTGTATGCTTGCTGATTGCTATTAGCGCCGGTCAAATTTCGATATTCTGGAAAAAGGCTGGTTGCCGCTCTGGTGAGGCCCGACTGATATAGCGTGGTTGCAGACGACGCTGGAGAAATAGGACGCACAGGCATGTTGGCCGACGCGCAGCGAAGATCCGCGGACACGGCGTGGGAAATTGGGTTAAAAGCTGCAGAGGAAGGATACGGTGTTGAGAGCGTAGGAAAGCAGGAGGAGAACCATAGAGAAGGCTCTTGATGCTCAAGAAGGGCTGATAACCCCTTGGCATGCGACCATCTTGCTCTCCCTCCACGCGTATCGCTCCCCTTATATTCACACGAGTCCGCGAGTAATTTACGCGTCTGCCCGTCATATCTTGGGGCTTTGGCAACGCCGCACAATGTCCCGATTACTGACCTCACGCAAGCCCCTCCTCGCTTTCGCAGCAGGCTCCCTTACAGGTTCCGCCGCCTACTGCCTCCTCACTCCGCCTAATCGCCCATCTCCGCTGGTTCCTCCGCAGACAAAAGTCGCAGTTGCAATTCAAACCGACGATGATGTCCTTGACGCGCCGCCTACAACTTTCGCAAACGATATACGCTTCCCCACCGCGAGACATCTCTGGGCTCTGCAGCTCGGACTGCCGCAGACGGAGCAGCTGCAGTTCAGGGAAAGCTATGTGGCTAGCGTAAATTTTAAGACTAGAGTGCCGAATTGGGTTCTCGTATGTACTGTCAACGTTGGAGATATGGACTGAACGGAGCTAGAGACATTTTCTCTATATGCCGATTGATTAGGAACATTTGACGAAGGAGACGTTGAAGGGGAATGCCGATGTGAGTTCATATCAGCGACATGCTCAGGGAGCACGGAACGAGTGAATCCGCTTCTTACGATGATGAATTGATAGCGGCAGGGCATAACGTTCTTCGCGGACGAGAGCGTTCCGAGCAAATTTCGCGCACAGAATGAGGATTATTGGCGGAGTGGTTTCAGCAGGTTTGTGACGCCCAGGCTCGGAGAAAGAAATGAGACGGCCACTATTGACGTCTGGACGCACACGACAGAGGCCATCTGGTCCCAGCCGGGAACAACAAACAATCGCAGCAAGCGATGCGCGACACGTTCGCGTTATCCGCCAACATTGTCCCGCAGGATCTCGACCACAATGTGTAACGAGGACATGTCCCCGATTCTCAATCCCTTTGTGCCGTGTTGAGAGCTAATCGGGGTGTTTTTCAGGTGGTATTGGAACCGACTTGAACTGTTCGTCCGAGATCTGACGGAGAAGTTCGACGACGTCTATGTCCTCTCCGGGCCGGCATGGGTGCCCGAGGAGATCCCCGCCCCTGCTGTCAGCACCATCACAGACTCTTCACATGCGCTGTCATCACCATCCCAATCCTCATCCCTCGTCCCGACACCACCGCCTCCACCGACTCACGACAGCGTTACATCATCCCCGTTGAGCGAGAACCCGCCACCGCCGACACGCACTAGATGGGTCAATACAGCCGCACCAACCCATCAGATCCGATACCCCGTGACCAACAAAACACAGGTCGCAGTGCCGACCCATCTTTTCAAAGCTGTTTTGGCTGTCAGAGAGGGTCGGGATACCCCGCAATTACTCCCGTCACCTGATGATGCAGGGGATGCACCACCGCCTTTGCCGATGCTGACACCGGACGTTCAATCATCACAGCAGGATGTCTCACCAACCCTAACACCGCCACAACCACCCACGTACCACTTCGCAGCCTTCCTAATCCCCAACAAGCCCATCCCCGAGAACACGCCCTTCACCGACTTTCAAACAACCCGGACGGAACTGGAGAAAGTGGTCGGGTTCGAAGTGTTTCCGAACCTCGCAAATGCTCTTTGGGCAGGGGATAGTGGGGACGTGGGCGATGTTGATGTGGGAGGGGACGACAATAACGATGGTACGATTGCATACTCGACTTTGCAACCCCGCGTAGAAAGCCTCTGCGCCCACCCCGGCTCCTGCATTATGATATCTCCCGCAAACCACCGGTAATTCCTCCCCTCCCCTCCCTTCCCGGTCGCTTCATCACTGACTCACGCATCCTCAGACTCTACTTTTTCACCCGCGCCCTCCGCAACGCCCGCGACCTCGCCCGCTTTGAACGTACGGTGGGGAAGGTGTTGGCGAGTGATGCTGTGCCTGATGTGGAGTTTATGGAGATGTTGGCGAGGAGGGTTGAGGAGATTGAGGAGGATGGGGGGATATGAGCTGGGAGATGGGAGATGGACGATAAAGTACCCTGAGCGGCGTAGGGGTCATGATGTGTGGCTGCTCATTGGCCCTTGGTGGGCGCGCGAGACACCACCGATCCGCCGCGATGGCCAAACCATCCAGGCGTGGAGCCAGCGAATGGCTGGGCGTGGCCGACAACTACAGGGCATGCGCTTGAACCCGGTTCCTGAACACGCGGGCATGAAGGGCCATCTCCCGCGACGCTGAAGCTTTCATGTCGAAGGCGCGGGCGAGTGGGGCACGGCGTATATTGGGGTATTCTAGATCTAGAACTTAGTGGAGGCACTGTAAGGATCTCGTAATCACTCACACAGAAAAAGCGCCATATAGGATTGCCGTCCGCGAGTTAATCGTCTCAGTAACGTGAACGCGTAACTGGCGTCACTAACCCGCTAGGTACAGTACATACATAGTAGGTACATCCAAACGTTGTTCAAAGGAAAGAAGTGCATCTGCCGTGAGAGGATGGCTGCGACGGCAGCCCGAGAGATGTGAGGGTACAGTGCAACATCTGGACAAGTTTGGACACTCTTGTTCTGTTGAAATCTGGACGTCCCACGGCGGAAGACCCTTTCGTGCACTGCGCTTCGGAAGAGACCCTTGGACAGCGACGCCCGGAAAGAGTGGGTCATAACTGCCACCACCCTGAGCCAAATTCCTCGCCCACAGTCAGGTTTGGTCATCACACACAGGCCCGTAATCAAACAGAAGGAAGCAGCTCCCCGACGCCAAACCACATCTTCGGTCCCATTTGACCCTGTTCCTCTCACAGTCGCCCCATCCGCAAGCCCCCTGGCCCATTTGAACAGTCGTCTCCCCCACTTCCCCAGACGTCCCAAATTTGCACAAAATTGCATGACCCATAACCCGCCCTCACTCCATCTTCCTCTTGCATCTCCTCCTTTTCTGTGAATTGATCTGATTCCAAGTCGAACGATGTGTACAAAAGGGACAAAAAGAGGCCACGTCGCTGCTGAACACAATCAGAGGTTGGTATTCTCATTCTGTACAAGCTGCGGAATAGCGCTGAGGGGTGTGTGGACGGCGGATATGGTGTGTGTGGGGGTAAAGAATAAAGTAGTGGGTGTGGTCGGAACACTGCTTTAGGGTTCTTTACTTGGCAGCGGCCTTCCTCAGCTTGGCGGCGGCCTTTCCGACCGTTGAGCGGCGCTGGAGAGGGTAAAATGGGATTAATAAGTATATCCAGGCGCAATCTAATCAGAGACTGTAGGAATTCACAAAAACGCACCTGCTTGCGGGCAATCATCAGCTTGAAGCGGTCAAAGTCCGACGTCTCCGCGCGGGCCGTACGCCTGGCAATCTTCTGAGCCCAAGCGGTCTTGTTCCACTTGGCAACCAACTCCTGCTTCTCAATGGCAGCCTTGAGGGCGGGGGTACCGATGGTGCGAGGAATGGCGATCTTCAAGTCGGTCAGGGTGGCGCGCTTGAAGGAGACGACCTGGCGGGAGACGTCGGTCGTGGGTCCGTCGACGAGCACACGGGAGTGGTCCACAATGTCGACCACAACGGCCAACTTGCCGGCATCAGGGCCGTAAGTGAGAAGGACGACACGTCCAACTTCGACAAACCTGTTGAAAACCTATTTCGTCGGGATGGGAGGGAGGACGACAATGTTTAGCAAGCTGTCCGCAAAAACGAGGACACAGGAACGGTGGGTGATTCCGTCGCTCATGCCAATTGTCGAATCCCAATGTCGTCCACCGTTGCGTTCCAAACCTCAAAAGCTTTCCGCCCGCCCCTGCGTTCCGAACCCTACGACCTTTGTCGCACCGATGTCCTCGAATATGTGGCCCATCACTAAGCGTCGTTCCATGTTCCCAACGAACGGTAATCTCCAATGGATGTGTCGTAGAGTACCACTCAGTCCCGCGCATGGTGGCCTCTCCCTCGCCGTCGTCCTGCTGACCTCTACCCATCTCATAGTCGAACTTCGAATGTCGATGTCTCCAACACCATGCCAATTTGCCATTTCGCCGTTCGCCCAACCATCCAACCCCATCCATCCGTCTCTTTCCATCATCCATCCATCCATCCATCCGCCCTCCACCAAACGGACATAGCTCCTCCCTGCGTGCGTGCTGTTGCTGCTCTCCGTGCGTACCATCTTCGGTTATGTAGTTGGAGTTGCTGGGAAGTGGCCGACCAGATATAGCGATCTGATATGAGCGGTTTCGTAGGACCCCCAAGCCGATGGACGCAAAGCGCGATGTTGGATGGATGCTCGACTTTGCACAGCCACATGGAAATCGGCGAAAGAGGCGGCCTATTTAAACGCCCTTTATTGTAAGACGGTAGGGCACGTGATTCTGGTGGACTTCACAAAGGCTTCAAGGTTTCAACGACGAACACCATGCCATCTCCGCAAGTTCATCGCGAGGTAAGAGGTGGTGAGCCTCGATCTCCCATTTTTGACGTTCTATGAGGTTCTTATCATGGTGGCCGTTAGGAACGAAGGTTACCGTCTGTCGAAATGTTACAAATCGAAATCTGTTGACGCAACCAAGGAAATCATACTGAAGAACCCTCATGTCGAAAGTTGAGAGTGAAGACGGTCGCTTTTGAATGGAATGGGATGCTAGGGGCTCGGAAAGGATTCAAAGCGCGGCGACACGCATCGGTGTCCTAAAGGATACGGGCAAGCTCACCGTCTCCGGGATGTGGTGGCAAAACTACCCATCGACTCTCAACTGGGGACTGCTCTTTACCACGCTTCTGATAAGGTGGTGGGACGGCACATGTGCGATCTGGCGGCATTTCTGGAACAGCGCGCCTCAGTCCTGCATTGGGCGAAGGAACCGCTCGAGCGTGGTCAAGCGCTACACATGGGGCTCTAAAGAACGGAAACTGATCGACGAAACAAGCGACCACCTCCCACTCCTGAACGTGTTGGTCCAGTATAGGAAAGTCCCCGTCGCACACCGAGAGAAGTGGTACATCGACCGGTGGCACCGATCGGGGTACATCGACATGCCATCACTGAAACTAGAAGATGTCGAACAGGACTGGACCTAGGTCAGGCAGGGCACAGTGACCCTCCAACGGGACGACGAGCCCGACGACCAAGTCGCCAAAGAAGCAAACGCTGGGGCAATAAGTTTGACAGCAAGCCCCTGTCCACGCTCATTCCGCGCACACTAGAACGCTTATCATACCACCAGAAGGCTCTCCGGGCGCCTGCGCCCGCGCCTTTTGTCGTCTGAGGTCCCGTGGTATAAATTACCCAAGAGGGGATTGTAGGATCGAAACCTACCAGAGGGATGGACATGTGCATAAGGCTCCTAAGATTACGAACAGCATCTTCGCCGCCCGAAGGGAGCGTGACGTGCCGCCACTCTGGCCTTCGTCGCGCAATCAACATGGATGCCAATCCTGAACAATTATACGGGACGGGTCGTCAAGACTTTTGTGCGTGATAATCTTCATGCGCGCAGTACCAGAGCTTCGGGGAGCTCGTTTGTGAGCTCAAACTCCGATGGCACTTGATTCTTAAAGTGCGGCAAGCATACCCAGCCGGAAGCCGATAAAAGATGGACACTTTACTTGATCGGTTGCACTCGACCCGCACAACGGTGGAACACGAACGACAACCCACCTTCTGGCCCGCAGAATGGCGTTGCGTAAGCGAGTATGTTAATGGCTGGTTTGGTCTCCAACTGTTCGGCGACATCCCGGGCCCGCCGAAGGTGTCTGCTCATTTCTTCCACGCTCCGGCCACCATCAAGGTCGAGATTCGCAATGAACAGATCAAAACTCGGTTTTGAAAGTGGCGGTCGATTAATCTGGTCTCCTTGACTGATTTACCGAAAGGAAAGCCCGACATCGTGGACCCAACGATCACACCGTACATGACGGAGCGTGCGACTGCCTCGAAGGAATTCTCAATGAAGCACGCCAATCTTTTGGGAGTGGCGACCACTACGTGTTCGACCAATAACCAAAGGCCGCAAACCAAAAGGAACAAGCACAACCACAACGACAACTGCAACCGGAACCGGAGCCCAGAAGGGATCCTTGGCGATAACCATTCTATTATGGATCAGCTGGATCAAAACTGGACCGTCAACGATACAGCAGCCATGGGTATCGACGACAACACCGCGCCCATGGGTATCGAGCCGACCGTCGATGTCGAGGCGAACGAACCTCCGCCTCCAACCCCGACTTCTCCGACGCTGTCACCGAGATCGTTCATGCCGAGAAGGAATGTGTCCGCCGCGAAAGCATTCAGAAGAAACTCCTCCTCCGGCGTGGACACGTATGTGGGTGGCTGCAATACACCAGATGGGTGTCCGAGGCAGCCCCTGTTGCGATGTGCTGCTTTGGGGTGTCACGGCGATGGCTGAGCAATAGGCGAGTTGGGACATGGCTTCTATGACTTTGAAGTCGTCGGGTATGACCCTAATGCTCCTAAGCCGGAATGTGGTAAGAAAACGCCGGACATTTGGGAAGGCCGTGAAACTATGGTGTATGACCGAGACCACAGAATCTACACCTCCCTAACGCATCACATCAAGCGTGTACATCTGCGACTACCCGAAACACGCCCATTAATCAAACCCGGAACGATTCCCTGCACGGAGGCGGACTGCGGAGACGCAGGTCAGATGCGGAGGTGCCGATACCGCTTCTCCAGCTGGAACGCTATGCGGGGAAATTGACGATGGGACAGTGAATCAGCGACTTGAGGTGGTTGCGGGACTTCTAGTCTTACGGTCCAGGCGTCCCGCAACTACGTCAGGTCTAGTATGCTGCTCGTAACCTTCTGACCGTGGAAGCGATACGCAGAAATGTACATGCCGTGTGATGGGACTATGGGCATTGCTCCGAGGTTGCTTGGACGTCGCCTGATGCACCCTTCATCATACTCTGCGAATGACGGATATACATTTGTACGATTTCGGCTAGCACAGCAGATCCCCGAAGGCCGATATCTCCCGAACGTCGGTACCGTCCCTGGAAAGATGAACCGGACGTTTGGGACTTGACGTCGTTGAATTCAGTGGCTTGGAGCAGCACGGGAACTGTGCACCTTGGCTGTGCGGTTGTTGACCAGATACGGTTGTGCGTCTTGGTTCAGCATTCCTCACCACGAACCTTATGCCTCGGCATATTTCATCGCGACCCTTGAGGAGTGGGCATCGGCAAAATCACAGATAACCAAGCGGTGGACGAAAGAGTAAGCGGTTGGGCCACTTATGGTGTAAAGTGGGTGGACATGTTCTCATTGCGACCGGTCTTCGCAAAGAACGACGAGATGTGTAGATACGACCCCTTCCATCACAATCGACCAACTCGATCCAACCCTAGATACAGCGATTTGCTTAATCTGCATGTTGCTTGCCTCGCGGGTAACATCCTCAAATGGCCGGCTTGTGTTTCGAGCTACTAGAACAAGTTGCAACACCAACCCTCAACAATCCAAACAACAAACCCTGAACAAACCCCCAACAATCCAAACATCTCCCCCAAACGACATACCCCAAACAAAATTCACACAACAACATTCCCCAACAACAACAATCGGATGTCGGGTCAGGCGGAATTCTGGTTTGGCGGGAATTGAAGCGTTGAGGCTTTACTTGATGAAGTCAGGGAAACGATGACAAGGAACGAGATCATATACGTCCTCCGCATGCGTTCTAGGTGCAAGATGTCGGATAGAGACGCCCGTATTCCTCGTTCCTTGTCATCGGGGCGAGCACATCATGTTACATCACGGCGCCGTAACAGTCGACAACAGTGCGCTCGAATGTAGTCGCGAAACGACTCCGAACCCCAACGACCGAGTAACTGAATGTGGCCAGCTGTGTCGCTCCACCAGCGCGAAAGGATGAAGTGCCCGCGTCGACGCCGATCGCGGCCATTAACAAACCGCGTAGCCAGGATGGAGTAGCTTCCTCAGTTTCCGATATGAGCCAGAGTGGAGTGTTCGGAGGATGTCGTCGAGCACAGTGCCAGCTGAGGGCGGTTTCCAGAGCGCGCACGGGACAGAGATCGCCGGGCCTGGGAGAGAGATTGATGTGTTGGGTGAAAGAGGTACGTGTTTTTGGATTTTTGACGTGAATAGAATAGCCTTTTCCGCGAGTAGTGTATCGAGCTTCAACGTCTCGGAGGCGCATAGGGTTGTAGGGGCGGTTGTTGTCGTCGTCGTTTGCTGGTCCTACGAGCTGATCCTTTTTTCCCAGGACGACCGAGAACCATCGTACGCTTTTTACGAGAACCATCGACCGAGAGCATCGCTTTGGTGTGTCCTTCTTTCTCATTGAACTAAGCGGTTGCCGTTCATTGGGAAGCTACGGCCGTAGGCAGGACGTTGTGGTGTGGTATATATTGTTCAGTGGTCACTGGCTTACCCAACACACCGTACTGTAGACAGCATAGCTTTGCATTTTTGGGCATACCTAGCTTGTGGGTCCACCTCTCCACCGTACGTCGCCACGACCAGCATAGCGCCTTGCAAGCACCGTTTCCGTCAGGTTGACCTGGTTATCGAACTCCGACAACGGAACTGCATTTTCCCACGACCGCAAAGTCCGATTCGCATCTAACAAGCAGCGTGTGGTGGGTGGGGAGGGGATGCGCGTCCGTCAGGTCGCGGAGGAAGGCTCGTACCGGTCCCCTCCCGGTGCAGCCAATTTCGGGACGGGGTCGGGGGGCTTCACGACTCGAGTGAGGCTGGCGGTGGGGACATACTGGTTTGTCGCCATCCTGAAAAACATCCCCGATCGCTGTCTACTACGTACTCCTTCCGCTGTACTTCTGCAGATCCTTCTCGTCGCAAACGTCATCGCCGGAAGCAAGCAGTAGCAGCAGCAGCAGCAGCATCCACCACCGCATCCATGCCAAGCTACGGTCGGTCCCCTTCCCCGCCTCGTCGGCGCTCCCTCTCCCCTCGGCGTAATGATGGCGCTGCACCAGCGCGGCGTCGTTCTCCTCCGCAAACACCCCGCCGCCGCCTCGACCTTCTCGCCTCCTCACCTTCCATCCGTCCCCTCCCTCCTCGTCCACTCCACGACCCGGAGAGCCCGTTCTCAGCTCCCGGCCCCTCCCGCCCAGCCCCCCCCCCCCTCCCCCCCCTCCCCCCCCCCCCCCCGCCCCGACATCTCCCCCCTTGCCGACTTCCCACCCTCCCCAACGTCTCGGCCGCTCGCTCCACTCGTGCCCCCCGCCGACCTGCCGACCCGAAGGATCCTCGACTTCGGCAACTACCGCTGTGTTCCTGGCCTCCCGTCGACAGTCATGACGAGGGCCGACACGTCGTCCCACGATCTGTTCACACAGAACTTGCCTCTCAGGGGACCTCTGCCCAGGACGGTCGTGGATGAAGGGGACCTGTTACGGTTCCGTGTGGTGGGTGGGGACGTCTTCCCACTCAAGGGCTTACTTCCCACCATCATACGCTTTTCACTGCCAACCAATTGCCAAACTGCGAACCCGCAACGGTTACGCGTACGACTCCCCGGTTTCCGCTGCTCTCACGTCCCTCCTCATGGACAATGTCGAAACTTCTCCCGCTCCGACTGCCGTCCGGCGGCACAACTACGGCGGGTTACGAACGTGTTGGGAACATGGGAAGCAAATTCGCCATTGTCGCTTAATTTCGACGGTATCAACGATCGCAACACCTCTGCTGGTCACCGTCTTGTTTGCCAAGGCCACACGGAGGGCAATTTGCGAGTGGCCCTGGTGGGGGTCAACAGTTTTCTCGGCGTGCAGACGGGGGGAGGAGATGATGTACCGACCTCACGCGCCAAGCTGATCTGCAAGCAATGGATTCCGGTTTTGAAGCGGAAGCCTTACGAAACACGCTATCATCGAATGCATCCGACGCGCATCCGACGCGCATCCATATCCTACCTGATCATTTGCCCGAGTCCGTGAACGGGTATGTTCCGGCGATGGCCCCCGTACCAAGCGCCGCCCCGGGGACGCAAACCCGAAAGAGAACGTGAAACCGTTCATTAGTTGCGTACTTGTGGATGACGCCTTGTTGAGGATCGCTCCCCCGTCCGCCACTGTCACGGGAGTTGCCTTAGCGCCCATTCCCGCTCTTGTCGCTCGCCCCATACGCCCCGCCGCAGTCGCCACCGTCCACTCCCTCGTCAACCGAAGAGGAGGACGAGAACTAGGACGAGGCCGCAACAACTACTACTGCACATCACCTGTCAACTCCAACCCCAACCACATACTCTGAACGGCATAACATCAGCAGAATAACAACCACCAAGCGATAACAACAACACCAACAACCAAGCATCAGCAGCAGCATGTCAACCGCAGAAGCTCAGCAAAGGCTGGAGAGGAAAGAGCCCAACATATTCAACGAGAAACCGCACACCCCAACCCACCGCGCACGGGCCAATCAGGCTGGGAAACCTTGCCAGCCTACGATCACAGGGATGAGTTATTGGCGCACCTGGTTGTGGTCCGAAGGAAACCTCGTAGCGGTAAGCATTTGTATCCTCTTTTAAACGGGTACTATATTCTCATTTCATTCTTAGGTCAGAAACCGGAGACGATCAACCCACAGGGAATTGTGTGCATGTCCAGACTCATTACCCACGAGAGCCGCTACGGTGTTCGAGCTGCTGCCTTCCGATATTCTGCGAAGCCGTTTCACAAGGGAATCCCCCATCGACATCACTGCGAGTGAAGTTGATCAGTTGAAAAGTGATTTCCTAAGTGCTCCTGTCCCGTTCGTGACGGATGAAGATTGGAGAAACCATAGCGATCGCACAAGCCGTTTTGGGGCGGCCTTAGTTCATAAGTTTGACAGAGTTTATGAAAAGCAGGGTTATGGGGTGCAGCCAACCCCGTGTGGTCGCGGCCATCGCAACAGCCAATCGAGTCGCAGAAGTGATGGACGTGACAGTCGGCCAGGAGGTGGGCTACAAGACGGACCCTGACACCGTTTACACCAAAGGCACCACCAAGCTTTGCTTCGCTACGGAGCAAATCCTCATCATCGAGGCCCAGAATGACCCACTCCTTTCGAAATATGCCGCAATCGCGGTTGACGAGGCCCATGTCCGCACCCTGCACGTGGACATGCGCACGACTACACTGAGACTCGCAATCGCTAAGCGCAAGGAGAGAGGAGACCCTCTCATCACCGTGATAATGAGCGCGACGATGCAGAGGGCACTGCACATGTTCAAAGACCATTTCTTCGGTGCAACGGTGGTTCGGATACGGCATGATCCCCACAATATTGCGACGCTGAATGATAACGAGGATCTAGATCTGTCGAAGAAAAAGATGGAGAAGGACTCCTATTACGCCGGGGCCTTTGCAAACGTTATCAGAATACTTAAGTTTGAAGATAACGGCCAGGAAGGCGAGCCTAGGCCACCGCAAGCTCTTCCTGGAGGAATCCCCGTGTTCCTTCCTCGACGTGAGGACATTGACTGCATGGAGGCGGATATCGATAATTGGATGGAACACTCGGGCTACCCCGCTGAGAACGTGGCACTTAGCAAGCTATACGCCGGGATGCCTACGGAAGTGCAGCAAAGGGTGATCGGAGCACAGCCTGGAAGGAGGAAGGTTGTCTTTGCGACGAACGTGGCGGAAGCCTCCCTCACAGTTGGGGGCATCAATCATGTGGTTGACTGCGGGAGAGACGTCGACAAATGAGCCATAAGAAATTGTACCGCACGACGACATTCAGATTCATTTTGGACAGCCGTTATCTCGCCGACGAGAAGGTTGAGAGGGGCCGTTCGGTCGCCACGAATGGGGCTCAATAATGACAATCGCGGGAATGCAGGAGCCTTCGGGAGGCGGCCGTGCCCGGCCATGTGGTCTCTGCGACGGGATCAGGAATCTGTACACGGCGTCCGTTCGCGACGAGATCGATTTCCGGACGGAAATCACACTGGAGTGTCCAAGTAGATGCTGGTTGCCGGGGCATTCCGAGGCATAAACTAACCTCGGCTACCAACCAATCTCTTCTCCGGTCCGCCGACAGGCGGTCGACCAGCAGGATCTCATCCTCGGCCCAATTGGATGAGATGCGGCGGTTGTACCACGGTTTGCAAAGTTTGTACCACGGTTTGAAAAGTGAGGTATCGAACCTAACGCATCGGACGGCGAAGCTGGAGAAGACCGCATTCAAGCACGAATACCGACGGCTTGCGACCAATTCGACATCGCCGTCATCAAGAAGGAGAATGCGCGATTACGCTCGGTCTCGGAGAAGGTCAAGGGGACATCCGAACTCCCCCCCGCCCCCCCGCGAAAACGCCAGGCCTCGGTCCCCAAGCCCGAACCCTTTCACATGTAGAGACAATGTGGAATCAACCTGCCTGTGCCTGTCCGGGAGAAAAAGTGCGAACACTGCCTCTTTGTCTTCGCCACGCCAGCAGGCTTGATTGAGCACCGACAAAAGGCTGCCGAGGATGTTACCCTTCGTCGGATGGCGTATGATATGCACATGGAGTTGGAGGCGGCTCGGACATTACTTCAAGCCGCGTGGGAGCGCAGCGGCGGTCGATACTTCTACTGTGATGTCGGGATCATCCTGGGCAATTCGTGCATGCCCCAACACTCGCCCCACCACTCGCCCCAACACTCACCGCGTCACCCCCCCCCCCCCCCCCCTCCCTTCGACCTGGCACCCGGCTGCCCAAAGGTTTCACGACATTGCTACTGCTTTGGTTCAGAGGCATGGAAGCGGTCAAGCCGCTGCTCCCGGAAAGCCAAAGCCGAGTCGCCCTAAACATACGGGCGGGAGCAGTGGACGTTCAAATGGCTTCCAAAGAGAGAGTCAAACTTTGCTTGTCGTACGACAACCCACATCAGCAGATTGAAATGTCCTGCTGGCCATGCAATTCAGCGAAGGCCCGTCAGAGCGTCGAGAATTTTCGGGGGTACCTACGTGCCGCTGCCTTCTTTCAACTAGGAAGACCGAACTGGCAAGCCGTGTGCCGGCCCGCGCCGACTAGCGTTCCTTCCCCTATGCACTATACATGTACAGTATCCTTCAATCTGACATTGTCACGAGATATTGCGGTCCACTCATATACCCGCCATAGCTTGCCCACCTGCATTATGCGAGTCATCGGTACGCAGCAGCTCGCCTTGCGAACAGTTGGCGTACGGTTAACTCCCACGCACGTCTAAGTCCCCAAGCGTACACCCGCACATATGGGGCACATCATCACAAAGACGCTGGCTTCAGCGATACGTGGTACGATTGCCACCGCGCGACCAAGGATCCCGGGTATACCACGTGGTGAATGTCCGGTAACGCGCGCGAGCGCATTATCGGGCTTCGTCTGGATTATATCTTTTTCAGCGACGTTTGGCGCCCCACTTCCGTTTATCCGACGCGAGTTACGTGCGAGGTGTTGGAGAACGGCCGGTGGTGTCGCTGCCTTCCTTTTCGCGAACGACGTCACAGCACACTTTGCACTATCGGTGAGGCAACACGGACGCATATGAACAGACAGGAATCACCATACAACAAACCCATTAACACTGCGTCCGTGTTGCCTCACCGATAGTGCAAAGTGTGCTGTGACGTCGTTCGCGAAAAGGAAGGCAGCGACACCACCGGTCGATGATGCCCCTCCTTAACAAGCTTCGCAAAGCACCGTATGCGACCATGGATGCGACCGAGGCCACAAATTCCCGCACGCCATAGATAAAGCCGTCACCTACAGTCGTTCTTAACAAGCTTGGCGAACCATATTATGCCATCATGGTGGATGTGACGTTTCCGGCCTTAGCACGGGAATTTGAATGGATATCATTCATATGAAGGAGACGGGGATGGACCCTTTCTCGATGTTTACCGGGCGACGTCGGTCGAGTCACGTTCTGGTAGAGCTTCTCGCCACTGGAAGGACACGGACGCGAGGGCCTTTTTGAGGTCTACCCAGGTCCTATGAAAGCTACTGGAGCAGTGAGAAGACTGAACCACGGTCGTGTTGTTTTCCACCTTGACTGCCAGGGACGCATGTGCCGGGCAAGCCAGTCGCATCTCGATCACCACCACCAGCGCCGGCCTCCATCACCAGTGTCCTCCAACAGCGTCATGTGCCAGGATTGTGCGTGTGCAGCCCAATCTCAAGTCTGAGACTCAAGCTGCTCTACGCACGCGGGTTTTGCGACGGACTTGTGAGGCCCTTCGAGCATGGCGGAACGGAACACCTCGTCATCTCTCATCAGGCTCGTACCGGAGCTCTCTTGACTACCAGCTTGACTACAGTCAGCAAGGATAACCGACGAAAAAGGCACCGGTGAAGGTAGTTATCACCAACGCTCTTATATCCCCCGGCCACCACCTGTGGCACCAATAGTCTTTCTCGAAAGGGAAGTGGCTTTATCAATTCCTGAACAGACGAGGTTTGCCCGTGGGTCTTTCGTGAGGCCTTAATCGGAACCAGAGCCATTCTCTTCCGTTTGGGCAGCTCAAAGTAATACATTCCCAGCTACTTGGCGAAGATGACCGACACGAAGAAGGCACCAATGAAGGTGGCCGTCACCAACGCCCGCATATTCGACGGCCACCATCTCTCGAATGAGCCCACCACCGTCGTCCTCGAGGGTGGTCTAATTGTGAGCGTCGGCAACTCGCCCAACGCCCTCTCAAGCACCACCCCAACCATCAACGCACAAGGCAGCGTCCTCCTGCCAGGCTACATCGATTCCCACGTGCACGTCCACACCGTCGAAGAGCTGGACATGTATCGTCGGTGCGGGGTAACGACGGTGCTGGACATGGCGACGCAGTACTCTGAAATTAAAGCCCTGCGGGAGGCAGCCGTCGAACGTGGTACCACCGACGTCCGGGGAGCTAGCACTCCTGCCACGGTCGCTGACAGCATGCATTGTCGGCGGATGGGGGTGCCTGCGTTGGTCAAGAGCGCAGCGGATGCGGCGGGGTTCGTGGAAGGAAGGAGGGCGGAGGGGGCGGATTATATCAAGATTATCGCGGATGTACCTGGACCTGATGTTGCCACTATCAGGGGGATCGTGGACGCCGCACATGCAAATGGGTTGTCAACTGTCGCTCACGCCGCCACATACGAACCCTTTCAAATGGCGATTGAAGCTAATGTCGATATCATCACCCACGTCCCGCTGGATCAACCAATAGACCTGCAGCTTTCATCTGTTATGAAGCAGAGGTGTCGCGCCGCGGTCCCGACGCTCGCGATGATGGAGCAGATCAAGTTCCCGGGAGCGAGTTATGACTTTTCACGGGAGAGTGTTGCGAGCCTGCATGCTGCAGGCGTGCCTATTTTGGTAGGAACCGATGCCAACCAGGAACCCGTGGCCCCGTTAAGACCCGTACCAGGGGAAAGTTTCCACCGCGAATTGGAGCTTCTTGTTGAGGCTGGATTGACCCCGCTTGATGCGCTGCGGGGCGCTACATCGCTTGCGGCGTTGCATTTTGGGTTAGATGATCGTGGGTCTGTTAGGGAGGGTTTGAGGGCGGATTTGGTGTTGGTCGATGGGGATCCTACGCGGGATATCCAGGCATCGCGGCTCGTTAGGCGGGTGTGGTGTGCGGGCATTGAGTATGACCCTTCGTCAGCGTAAGCCTTTAAATTTCCAGATCCAGATTCAGAGGCATAGAACAGCAGTTACTGAAGCATTAGCATCAACAATAATAACGACAATAATGACAATTTTCAACGGCAGTCTGCGTTGTGAGGTGCATTTTATTACCGTCTCATACGGGCGGAATTGCTTCTCTGCGTGTGTGCGCTTATCTCTTAGTCCGACCGCTGCTTGTGGGCTCTTGTGGGCGTTGGCCCAGCCCGCGACTCTACGGCGCCTTTTCCACTGGGCGCCCCCAACTCCACAACAACATGCTTGTCCACCCACACAGGGCACCCTTCAGAATACAGTCTATAAAACCCAGGCTTGGCCCCCAGCCCCCCTTCCCAGGTAACGTACACAGCTCACTACAAGACTAACAACCAAGCCAGCTCAAAAAGCAACGAGAGCCAGAAACCAAAAATGACCGCTACAACACTCCAACCCATCATCCCCCGCACCGACACCCCCGCCCTCCTCGCCGCCCTCCAAAAATCCGGAAGCTGGGACGAACATATCTCCATGGCCATCTCCAACCCCAACGCGAGCATCGTCACCACCCCGACATTCAAGTACGATATCACCGTTGGCGCCAAAGCGACCCGGGTCTTGATTTTTGACCATTTGGGCGCCGAGGAGGATATGGAGCGGGATCTGAAGGCGTTCTTGGCGGGTCTGGAGAAGGGCACGAAGGTGGCGTTGGATGAGAGTGCGGCGTTCCCGCATGCCAGGGCGGAGATTCTGGAACGGGTGGGCTTCACGAACCGGGTGTTTGCACACCCCAACGTCGCTCGGCAATTGGATCTGGTCGACGTGGACGGCACACCCGTCGCGCCGACCTCTATCCCGCCGCCGGAGGGAATCACCATTCACGAAATCACATCCTCCACGGACCCACGCTTCGACGCCCGCGTCGCCGTCGAGCGGGATATCTTTGGGTACGGCGCCGGGTACTTCTCGCACCTCCCCGCCGCGTTGGCGGAGATGATGGACAAGTACGGTGATTACCACCTCCTTGCTACCACCGCCAACCAAGACGGGGGGGAAGAAGCGGTCGGGTACATGACCCTCCGCGTGCATCGGGGCGTAGCATACCTACAAGGCGCGGGGACGGTGGAGACATGGAGGAAGAGGGGGTTGACGAAGGCGATGTTGGCGAGGACGGTTGCGAAGGCCGTTGAGTGGGGGTTTGAGGTGATGTTGACGGTTGCGTGGGATGAGAATGCGGTTAGGGCGTGGACAGCGATGGGGTTTAGGGAGGTGGGGATTACGCGTGTGTGGGATTTAGATGTGTGACGGCGGCCGATGGTTGATAGAGATGAAAACTTGTACATATAGATAGTAGACGCACTCGGCAGTATGGCGTGCACTTGTTTCTTATGTATATACAACTGAATTTGACAAAGTCATACCAATGGAGCCTTTTTTGTCCCAAGTCGGCGGCATCTTCCGCGTTTGATGCCCCTGAAGATTCGGATTCACCGCGTCAGCAGCTGGCTGTTTTACAACTTCCCCAGCAAGGCGCACATGCCCCAACATCCAGCAAATCTCTCAACATTAGCAGCAAATGCAAAATAACCAACTGATCTTTATAATCTGAGCACAAAATGTATTCCCCCTCGCATATAATCAATCTAGGCTACTCAACAAAAAAGACCGCACCACAACCCGAAAAGCACAAGATTTCCAAAAACCGGGCTGCCCAGCCATCTTTTCCGTTTCCTACCCCTAGCCTAAATCTGATCTGACCTTACTCCCAAAAAGAGAAGTGTTGGTAATTTCCTACTCCTATGATTATCCAAGCTACTCAGAGCAACTGCAACCCGACAGCGGCCAGACCGGCGAGGACGAGCTGGCCGAGGTAGGATGTGAGGCCCTCTGCGCCGGACGTGATGTCCTTTGATTGGGTCGCGGTTGTGGGTTGAGCACGGGTGGTTGTGGAAGTCGTAGATGTGGAGGTGGTGGTGGTAGAGGAGGAGGTGGTGGTGGTGGTTGTGGCGGTCGAGGTGGTAGTGGAGGTAGTGGTAGTGGAGGTGGTAGTCGAGGTCGCCGAAGCGATGGACGCCGAAGTCCCCGCCGCAGAAACGTTCGCATTCCAGTACCCGCTCTCACCCACACACTGTGCGACCGAGTTGATCGTCAACGGGAACGTGCCGGCCGCAACCTGTTTCTTGACCTCCGCAAGCGCGTTGACGGCGATTCCCGACGTGAATGTGGAGATGTCGTGTTCAAGGGAGATGAACCCGGGGCCGGCCTTGAACCACGATTCGATGCGCGCTTGCACGGTCGCGGCGTTGGCGGGGGTGGCGGCCACGTCGGCGTCCAGGGAGTCGACGCCCCAGATGACTGTTTTGTATCCGAGGGCCGAGGCGATGGCGCGGACACGGTCGTCGATGTCGCCGTACGGGGGTCGGAAATGGGTGGGCACGACGCCGATGACCTCGTAGATGGCGGCCTCGGTGTACTTGATCTCTGCGACGATCTGCGCGTTGGTGAGGGATGTGAGAGGGTGGTGGGTCCATGTGTGCACGGCAATCTGGTGGCCAGCCTTGAAGGAGTTGACGACTTGAGCGGGGAGGCTTCTGACGCCTGTTCCGCAGACGAAGAAGGTGGCTTTGACGTTCAGGTCGTCGAGGGCGGTGCGGATGGCGGCGGTGTCGGGGTTGTGCACGCCGTTGACGATGTTGGAGGTTGGGCCGTCGTCATAAGTGAGGCCCCAGGTGTTGGCTTTGGGGCAGCTGACGATGTCGGCGTTGAAGGCGGCGGTGGGGGCCGTGCGCACGCACTGGTTGGCGGGCCAGTAGCAGTAATTGGCGCCGGCTTTGTAGGTCACCGTTGAGCCGCTGATGTACGTTGACACTGGGAGGTTGAGGAGTTCGGCGGGGACGACCGACTCGACGTAGGCGAGCGCATCGGCGACCAGTGGGGCCGTGAGGAGCGAGCCGGTAATCATCACAGTTTGGTCGATCGCTGGGTAGACCGACGGGATGGGTGGCGGCCTCACCAAGGAAGGGGCACCGTTTGCGCTGTTGAGCAGGACGATTGCGACGGGAAGAGCGAGCAAAATGCTGCGAGTCATGCTTGCTGATGTTGAGATGAGAATGCGATGTGGTATGCGGGAGGTGAGTGCGTGCGATGTGAAATGGATGCTGAGACAGAAGGGAATGTGCGTCGAGGGTGTGCTTTTGTAATGTTGCAGAGGGAGCGATAACAGAAGCGTCAGAGCCGAACGGTATTTGTGTGGAGAGAAGGGGCACGACCAATATAGTAGATGGCTTCGAAAGGAAAGTAAACTGCCACTCAAAACTTGTTATGGTCTTCGAAAATCCCCGGGGGAATGAACGCCTCGTTTTATAGTTTTCCGGAAGCATATGTATTTTTGGGATGAGTTTTGGTTTGCCTTCGGGGGAATATGGAGCGGAGGCTTCGATGGACGTTTTTCGCAAACAGCGTGCCACAGCAAGCAGAGGCGCTGTTGAACTCATGAATCTCGGACATGGCCGGCGAGCGGGGCTGAACGGGTTTGTCTGATCGACCACTCTCCGGTCACGGATTAACTGGCATGCGGGTTTGCCACACAAGCACCCACTTTGTGGAAAAGAAGGGGGGGGAGACACAGACTTCAAGAGAGGCACACTCGCAAAAGTGTGGAGGCCCCGAGGGACACGCAAATCCCAACTGACAGCGCCGCGCAGGCAGTTGAAAACAACGGCCTGCCCAACGCCCCAACTTTTTTTCCTAGACCCTCACGCGAAATGAACGCGAATACGGGGGCAGAGTTGAGGTTTGGGGCAGTGCGAATAATTCCCCCGAGGGTGTCCATCAGAGTCTCATCAACGTCTCAAGTCCAGTCCGTTGCGAGCCGCGGGGGGAGGCGCCATGGTTGACCGCCTCTTTGCGCGTTGCTGTTCAGTTTGGGGGGACTTGGAGGCGAGACCCTGGCCTGAACTCCGGTTACAACAAAATGGACACCGGCGGTTGGGGTCCAACTTGGGGACACTGTGCCCGCCGCCCGGCTCCGGATTTGGGATCACTGATCAGCGCTGTCAAGACTCAGCACTCATTCGTGTAATGCGAGATAGTGGCTTTCCGGAGATGGCGCTCGCCGTTTTGGTGAGGCGCGCACACATGCTCTTGCTCAACTGCCCATCACTGATCTCTTGCGCGTTCAGAGCAAGCAGCTCTCACGCTGGGAGCATGCCGGTAGGGTTGCAGCTGGCCCGCATCGCCACCTCGCCGTCTCGAACTCTCTCATTTCATTCTGTGCGCCGCCGCCTCCCTTTCCACGTGACACAGAAACTCCACGATGTGCACCACCATGACTCACTCTGTCAAACTGCGCTGCGCCTCTTGAGAACACAAACCGCTTTCACTAATGGAATTATCTATATCGAATGTGGCAACTTGTTCTAAACCGTACTATCCCCGACTCCGACAGCCTGGCACGGGCGCCATCATTTACCACCTGTTACTCACACCCATTCCAAGCGCCTACCGACAGTTTTGCATTTCGGTCTAAGACGGTTCCACTTTGTAATGATCGCACTGGTGGTCTAAAGATAGCACACCAGATACACACGTCCCAAGACAGATGCAGCACCATGGTCATCGCCGCCGCAAAATCGTACAGGGAAGGGAGAGAGACTGGTGGAGAGGTATGGCTTTTCAAATGAAATGCGGAGAAAAGATATATACATAAAAGCTGCAAGAGCAGGCCATAGATCTCTGTACGCAAAGGACAGCGTGGGGTGCGGTCTCATGGGGTCAGGGCTACGAATGCCTGTCATGTGGCTCGGCGGGGACTTTTGCAACAATTTCTAATCGCCGATGACTCCGTTCACTTCCCCGACTCGGCCCTCCCACCTCACGATAAACCTTTTCCATCTCCTAAGTCGCCTCCCCGTCCGTCTTCCCCGTCCCCGTCCCCGTCCCTGTCCCATTCGCACTCGCACTCGCACTCCCAACACCACCCATCCCCAAAAAGTCAAACTCAGCCGGGTCCATCCCATACGGCAGGATGAAATTCGCAAAATCCGCCGGGTCCAGGAGTGTCGATGGCAGATCATCTAGGTGTGGTGTTGCTGGTGTTTGGGCCTGGTGTGATTGGAGATGGGGAGTGGATGTGGGGATGGGGGGAAAATCCGCTGAGGAGGTGGGTGCGAGAACGTTTGAGGCTGCGGAGGATGTGTGCGGGAGATTGAGGAAATCGGTGTTGATCGCGTTCGTGCCCGCGAGGTGGGGCATCATGGTCGTTGAGAGGTCGGCGAGGTTCGGGAGGGGTTGCTGCTGCTGCTGCTGTTGTTGTGGTTGCAATCCCGCCGCGTCCACCCCACCCGTCACGTTCCCCAACTGACTCCAATCCAGGCTATTATATTGCCTCATGAGCTGCAAAAGAGTCTGCCGTTCCTCCTCGGTCCCCTGCAGACCCTCAATCCCGCCATCCTGGGTTCCGAAAAGAGCAGTATCATC
This sequence comes from Fimicolochytrium jonesii, assembly GCF_025526975.1. Lineage (NCBI taxonomy): Eukaryota > Fungi > Chytridiomycota > Chytridiomycetes > Spizellomycetales > Powellomycetaceae > Fimicolochytrium > Fimicolochytrium jonesii. The sequence goes on from NW_026515671.1 coordinate 104,749, forward strand.
GAACCTGTTCTCGGTCGCTCCGCCGCTGCTGCTGCTGCTCCCGAGGTCGGGTGTGATGGCACGGTCGCCGGAGTAGTTGTCGAGGTCGAGGGAAGGGTCGAGCCCGACGAGGGAGGAGATGGAGTTGAGGTGGTCTTGGAGGAGGTCGATGTCGTCGGCTACGTCGTCGGCGGCGACTTTGATGTTTTCGAAAGCGGCGTGTTGAGGAGTGAAGGGGAGCTGGGGTTGCTTTTGTTGGAGTTGTTGCTGTTGTTGTTGTTGTTGTTGTAATTGAAGGGTGTTGAGGGCCGTTGGGTATGCTTGTGTCGAACTAACGGTGGGAAAGTTGAAGTTCTGGAAAGGGAAAGTCGTCGCTGGTGGGGTTCCCGCACTGATATTGTTATTGATTACGCTGTCGGGTATATTGAAGGTTGATGAAACGCTGGGAGAAAACGAATCTGAATGGGAAAGTCGTTTAATTGTCATGGTCGGAGTAGACTCACGAAGGAACGGCAAACATGAACGCATACCATTTGAGAAGTCTAGGCCTGTTGAATTTGGGAAGAGAGAAAAAGGTCATTGAGTCTGTGATCCTGCCAACTGCTCGGACACGACCAAAACAGACGCACCTGTCGCGTCCAAATTCAACGACGGCTGTTCCGGAATTCCCTCCAACAACAATCTCCGTTTCTTGTTCGGCAGAGGCCTCTTCTTCGGCGAAAACACCGACGCCAAGAACCTCAGAATCTTCTCTATCGTTTCCTGCTGCCTCTGGTACCTCTCCCTCACAGTCGTCGACTCGCTCCACAGGATCTGGTTCTCTCTCTGTATCTTACTCAGATCCGCGCTGATCGTCAATTGATGCCGTTTGATGGCCGCGATCTCCTGAATGATGTAGTTCATGTCCATGACGCCTTCCTTATCTTCTGTTCCTTCCCGCCCCTTTTTGCGCGATACGAGGCATAGGAGATCCGGCTGGCCGCGTTGGAAATGCGGGTTGGAGAATTCCCAGGTTTCTTCGCCGTCCGCGTGCAGGACGCCTTGTTGTAGATGAGGGATTTTGTGGAACCCATACATGTTGAGTTGGCGAACGAAACTCGCAAAATTGTTGTGTTTGAAGAAGCGAGGAAGGACGTCGTGCGCAAATTCTTCGTGCCGTTCAACTAGACAGGTAGAAACCGAGGTTCGGCGATGAGCACATTTGTTTCGGACAAGAATGGCCTGGATTGGCCTCATTTGGCCTTGCAGGGGATATGTTGCTAGACAAGTATCTCCTTACCTATGAAAGTCGACCCATCGGGTCCCCAGTGAATCATCGAGTCCGTCGTTGGGTCCATGACCATGCTAGAAAACCGGTAATCCTCATGAGAACTTGCCCACCAACTCTCAGATACGATATCAAAAAGAATTCCTGCAGTCCTCTTACTTATAAAGCTTGTTCAAAAACGCCGGCACATTCCTCGCCATCGTGGGACTCATAACCGACCTCGACAGCGGCACCTGATTCGTCGGGTTCTTAATAAGTCTCTGCGCCGCAGACGCCGCAACAGTATTATCCGCTGCCGCCGGCTTTCCCAATGCGACCGCCAAGTCCGATAAGCTCGGGCTGCGAGATTTGTTGTTCGCGAGGGCCGCTGACGCCGCGAGGAGTTCCTCGCTTGGGGTTGAGGCTGCGCGCTTGCGGGACTTTTTGGCGGCGGCGGTGGTGGCAGGCGCTGACTTCGGGGTTGCTGTGGTGGGAGCCGGGGTGGCCGAAGGTCCTCCTGTGCCGGTGCTCGCCATGATTTTGCTGTGCTGTGGATGATTGACGTTTTCTGTATACTGTCTTTCGCTCTGGGTGGGGCAGGAAAGGTCCGTCCAGTGGCCCTGTCCCGCACTCGCAGTTGTCTATCTAGCGATGGATTTGAACGCTGGGAAAATGTTCCCACGGTTTGGGAAAGAGGAGTCCTGCAATGAGACGAGAGATCTGCTACTTTCAGTCCAGCTGTTCCGAGGCAGTCGAATGAGGGGTGGGGGCAGTGTCTCCGTCGTTCAGGCTCTGTCTCGTCAGTGTATGGGGAGAGTGTGATAGTTCAGCCAACGAAGAGTGGGAGTTGCAAGCCATAAATACAGAATAAAGCGTCTGGGAAAACAAAGAGTAGGCCAAAGTGCAGCGAATCACCGCATGACGAATCAGCGCGTCCGTGATGGTTATTGTTGAGGCCCCAAAGTCCGACCCGCTCGCAGATTACTCAACATGACATGACACCGAGAACTACCATATATGAAGAGATGGCCTATCCCCACCCAGCCTCCTCTCCTCCGCTTAGTCGGTAGTGCTGTCAGATATCCAAGAGGCAACAACGGCACTCGACAGCTCCATCTTGAAGTCTGAGTTCGCCCGGCCCGCCTATATGGTGTACTTTCTCTTCCGATGTCACCCTACTAGTATACCGATTCGGTAGATCCCACCATTACCCATTCGCGTTAGAGGCCATCTAGCTCGGCGCGACATAACCACCTTTTTTGTTACCGAAGATGGATTGTTGGAGGTGCATAACGCTAGCCCGTACAATCTGGTCGGCGTTTAATGTTCGCAAGTCCACGAATATGCCAAATAGATTTGCATCATCGTCTGAGAGGTTTTCTCTCAGGTGCGTGGTGAATTTCAGAACGTTGCAAGTGGTGTCCCTTAACATAATCACTTCAACCTTCCCACTGGGCACACTGTGTCCCGCGCCAGGTATCCTGACTTCATCGTCGTCGGTTGAAGTTGGAATCTCTGACAAGACTGACATGGACGAGACGAGAACCCTCCGCCATCATCTCTGACCCGGCAGCCCCGGCACTCCCACCCATTAGCCCTCGCTCGTCCAGGTTTGGCCCGCCATGTCAGTGTCGGGCTTGTGGAGCACGGTTGCTGGAGCATCTAATGTGTTGTGTTGCTATCGTCTCTCGGCGCTACATGGCATCGTGTACAGGGGACATGGGACGTTTTTCCAGAGCCCCTCTCCTCAAGGCGTTTGAAATCTTTCAAGGAACGATGAGCTTATGGTCTGACGACCCAATAACTGTATGTGCATCTTTTTCATGGATCGTCTGGTTGGAGGTATTGCCGGGCTTGAAACCGTCATGGGTATTGACTTGAAGGCGAAGACTGCACTCTGCTCAACCGCCTCGCTGAATGCGTTCGGGGGAGCCTCTCGCGGGCGGCAAGGGCGCGGACGGAAGGAGGAGGGAGGGTGGAAGAGGCTTTCCCCCCCAATTCCGCCTCTTCATCCTCATCGTTAATCTCGCAGCTTCGCCATGAATGCGTCCGACCCTTATTTTTTTTGGAGCATGCATCAGCCGTAGACTGTTGGCTTCCCTCATCGCAATCACGGAAGTGAGAATGCGCGCCAGTCAATAATAGTGTCAGCGCGAGAGATGAGCCACGCCTCCGCACGTCATTCTCATTATTCCCTCACCCCGCCGCCCGCCCGCGAAGCCGCCCCCCCAAACAGCACTCACAACGACTCATTATCGGCTCGGATAAAACCCCCAAGAAACACCCCCGCAGAAGGAAGGCAGCACTCCTCTTAATTATAAGAAGCGGTCTTCGCTCAGAAACTCTCCCTCCCTCGCAGCTGCACACAAGCCCACACACACATCGCGCCCCCCAAGATGACAGACGAGAGCGACAAACCCGTCACCACCGCTGCACTTGCAGACCGCACACACACACACACACCGCCAGGAGGTGCAAGAAAGGACGGTTACAGGACGACGCCCAAGGGTGAAGGGAGGGACGACGGGGAGATTGACAGGGATAGGGGGTATCTTCCGATTGGTAGGAGCCCGAGCCGTAGGCGAGCGAGTGATCTGCGGGTGTGACGCATGAGGGTCATCGAGCGAAGCGAGAGTTCGGGCGGAGCCCCGCTGGATTGCGCCGTACGCGAGTGATAGAGGGCGGTTGCGGGCAAAGCCCGGCTGATTGCACCGTAGGCGCAAGGGAGCCGCTAGGCGACCTGGAGCGAACCCGGACTGCGACAAGTGAAGCGAGGCGCAGGGATGCTTGAGGCAGGCAAGCCTTGGTTTGCTCTGGGAGACCGCAGTGTGGCGAGGTCGACTCGAGCAACCGCAAGCGAAGAGAGCCACATTGCGCCAAGGCGCAATACTCCCCTCACCCATGTATTGATGGTTGATGGGTTGTTGGATGGTTGCTGAGTTGATGGGTTTGTGATGCTTGATGGTCGATGGTTGATGGGTTGATGGGTTGATGGGTTGATGATGTTGACACTTCCGTCTTCGCCTTTGTTTGTAGAGAACTATGGCATGATCGGGAACATGCGCACTGTCGCGATGTGTGGAACAGATGGAGCGATCGATTTCTTCTGCTATCCCAAGTTTGACAGCCCGTCCATGTATGTTCTCTGTTTGGAATGACTTTTGCTTGAGAAGTCATGCTTATTCCACAACTGAATCCCTCTCAAAGCTTCGCTCGGATTTTGGATCAGCACAAGGTACCTGTCGTGATTGAGTTGGGACGTCAGATGTGGTTGCTTGATCCGAGGGACTGACGATATGTATCGCTTCAGGGAGGCCACTTTCATATCTTCCCAGTAGGCGAGACCCGCCACAAGCAGCAGTACCTGCCCAACAGCAATGTCCTTCAAACAAGGTTTCTTTCCGAGGAAGGTGCGAATCAGTCATTGCGGTCGTTGGGGGTTATCAAAAGGACACGTTTCGCTCAATGGTTCCTGTTCATCTTGTTTCAGGAGTCATACATGTAACGGATTTCATGCCAGTCCCCTCCGCCAAGAAACCCTTCCTGCACTGGCTCAACAGGGTCGTGGAGTGCAAGCGCGGGAAATACAAAGTCCGAATTGAGTGCTACCCCGCGTTCGACTATGCGCGGGCGAAACATACTACGACAATCGTGCAAGGTTTGCTTGGAAACCATTGTTGTGCGGAGTTCACACGTGAGAGACTAAAATGTGGGGCATTATGATCAGAACGAGGCCTAGACGGCGTAGTCCGCAAATCCTCCACCGGCTGCTCCGCCGGCGGCGCCACCGTCGTCTTCAAATCCTCCTGCGGTCTCACCATGGACCTCCGCCACGTCATCTACTGCGGCGAAAACTCCGTCGGCATCGACGTCAGCGATCCAGCGGTGCACTGCGACGACTCGTCAAACGACAAGTATGAGGCCCCCGAACTCACCTGGTCCGTCGAGCAGAAGGACAAGATGCTCGGCCCGGGCGTGTGGGCGGAAGTGGAGTTGAAGGAGGGCCAGCGCATTTCGTTTGCGTTTAGGGAACGCCCCGAGGAAGAGGATGCGGCTGTCAACCCGACGTTTGATAATGATTTGATGGAGAGTTTGTTGAAGGATACGTTCAGTTATTGGATCAGGTGGATTGGGAAGAGTAAATACAGTGGGAGGTGGAGGGAGGCGGTTCATCGCAGGTATGACAGGACTTCTACCATTGCTTGTCACCCGCCCTACTTGTCGCCTTCGCTTACGACACCTGACACTTTGCAGTGCACTGTCACTCAAGCTCCTGATCTACGAGCCCACGGGAGCCGTCGTCGCCGCACCGACCTTCGGGCTCCCTGAAGAGCTCGGCGGAGAGAGGAACTGGGATTATCGGTATGTTGGCCTGCCAACGAGGCTGTGATCGTAGACCATTGACGGCTCACTTAACGATTTTGTTGGTTTTGTTTAGGTATACATGGGTCCGGGATTCGGCGTTCACGATCTATGCGTTGATTCGAATCGGTAAGGTCGAGGCCGTCATCCCCTTCCTTCCCTTTCGGATCTACTCACTCCTTTTTTCCTTGCGGAATAGGTCTCACCGAAGAAGCGGAAGGATTCATGAACTTCATCGAGAACCGGTGTCAGGAGCTGGTATGTAGGACCTTTGCATCCATCAACCACTCAACCCACACCGTCCCTGCTCACTCCCATGATGCAGACACCGGAAGGCGCCCTCCAAGTCATGTACACAATCGGTACGTACCCCGCATCCCAAATCTCCCACCCCCCGCCACCGTACTAACCCCACCCCTCTAGACGGCAAGCACGAACTCCCTGAAACCTCCCTCGAGCACCTCGAAGGCTACCGCGGCTCGCGCCCGGTCCGCATCGGCAACGGCGCGTACGACCACCTCCAGCTCGACATCTACGGCGAACTGCTGGACTCGATCTATCTGTATAACAAGTATCGCGCCCCGGTGTCTTATGATACGTGGTGTCAGGTCAGGAAGCTTGTGAATTATGTCTGTGGGAATTGGGATAAGCCGGATGTAAGTGAAGCGCAGTTTGAGGTGCCTGGGGGCTGGGTACGGGGGCGGAGAGACTGATTTGGGGGTTCCGTTTTCAGATGAGCATATGGGAAGTTCGCGGGTTGAAGAAGAACTTTACGTACAGGTTCGTTTGCTCTCCAGGATATCCAGTATCCCTTCGCTCAACTCACCGCACAACTCGTTTCCCCACCCAATAACAGTAAAGTCATGTGCTGGGTCGCCGTCGACAGAGGTGAGTACCGGAGATGCCTCCCAGTACGGTACATGGCCAGGCGCTGACGCTCAACACGATTTTTTACTTCTCCAGGGCTCCGCCTCGCCGAAAAACGCAGCCTTCCCTGCCCCGACCGGGCCAAATGGCTCGAAACGCGGGACAAGATCTACGGTAAATCGTCGGCCCCCCAATTCAACAATCACGCCCTTTCACGTCCCCGCGCTTACGACTGACATCTTTTAATTTTGATTTTAGAAACGGTGATGACAGACGGCTGGTCGGCGAAACGCCAATGCTTCATCCAGTGCTATGAGGAGAAGGAGAACCCGGTGCTGGATGCGAGTATTTTGATTATGCCGCTTTGTTTCTTCATTAGGTTCGTTTGTCTTTGCGGCGTTGAGATTGTCGAGTCTTCGTTGGGGAAGAGAGGGGTGCTGACGAGTGAGATAACTTGTGCCAGTGCGTCGGACCCGAGGATGATCAGCACGATCAAGCAGATTATGTTGCCGCCGGAGAAAGGTAGCGTTCATTCATACCATTACTGCAACACCCTGCCTCGCACTCCCTCATCCATCCCACTGACTGTCCCCATCGCCCCACCTACTTCCTCTGAAGGCGGCCTCCTAGCCAACAACCTAGTCTACCGCTACGACCGGAAAGCATTCGACGACGGCCTGAGCGGCGAAGGCGAGGGGACGTTTAGCATGTGTAAGTTGACACATGGCACCGCGAAGCCTGCCGCTTCTTGTAAGTTTAGTTCAAGAGGCGAGATCGGCGGGGTGGATCATCCCGATGGAGAGGAGTTGGGATGCGATATGGAATTGAAGCAATCCTGCGTTCTGATGCGAAAAAACCAACACGACGGGGCGGTACATCCCCGACTCCCCACGCACACACCACACACCCAAACTCATCTCCCGCATTCCCCATCTCCCAGGCACCTTCTGGCTCGTGGAAGCGCTCTGCCGCGCCGGCAAACAGCACCCGGACCTCCTTGAACGCGCGGTGGTGATGTTTGAGCAGATGATTGCGTACGGGAACCACCTGACGCTCTTCAGCGAGGAGATTGCGGGCAGCGGCGAGATGCTGGGGAACTTCCCGCAGGCGTTTACCCATATTGCGATGATGAGTGCGGCGTTCAATTTGGATAGGAGTTTGAGTGGGAAGGCTGAGGCTTTGTGAAATTCAACAACCCCCGGACTGGGGGGATCAGATGCGACACCCGGTGAAGGCATCGGGTCCGTAGTCTCGACGTAGATTCCCTCCCCGGCTTTCGAGTCCAACCCGTCACTGTCACATTCTCACCCACTAGTCTGTAGCCTGTGCGATTCCCCGATCCTCTCCCGGGCGGATCTGTCTCCACCCCGTATTGGGTAGTTCTGCATATATTTCTCCGTGGTTAGGTGTAGATTCCTCCCCTTTTGTGCACATACGATCCTTTCATAGTATGCATCGAGTTCACCTTCGCCACCGCTGCATCGACCTCCGGCAGCTGTCGCGAGAACCGCCATAGGTCCTGGCATAGCTGGATCCACAGCCCGTGTTCGTTGGATGTTGCGGTCGCCCCGCTGTGAGCGTGGGGGAGAGGGAGGGGTGCCGGGATTTGCGTTTTGTTTCGGACATTTTTGGGGGACGGGGTACACAGGTATATGTATGCGCCTGGAGGGACAGAACGGCTTTCTAATTTAGGACAAACAAACTTTTGCGAGGTCCATAGTCGTATTCCCCTCTCCCCTTTCTCTCCCACCGTTCTGCTGGGTGCCAAAGGTTGGGCTGGCGTATGGGAAACAAGTGCCCCCGCTTTCCTCCAAGACAGACCGGACGGCACACCCGCCGGAGATCGGTGCACCCCTCTCCTCGCTGCACATGACCCTTTTCTCCCACCCACCAGACGGACCACTGCTGGACCTTCTCCGCCTTTTCAACTAAGAGAAAGACCGGTGCTCCTCTCCCTACAGGTGCTCTGTCCCCAAAGTCGGTGCCCGTCCCCTTTAGCTGCCCAATTTCGAGTTTTTCGGGACGAGGCGGAAACACTCGCCCCCCCAGAATTGGCCATATGAGCGCCCCGCCGAGCTCCTCACTCACTCCATCCCAACCGAAGCCAAGGCTCACCTGAATGAGGAAGCAGCGCTGTGCCCGCCCAGCAAAGGCTGTCCCTGCTATTCCGTGGAGTTCCTCCGTAAGTGTGCAGGTTAGAACGCGGCGCTGCTGTCAGTTCGTTCCCCTGATTGCCGTCACTCGCGACCCCATGCATCCCACCCAGCATCCCACCCATCTTCCCCCCCTCAATAAACCCATTACACACAGAACCCCACAGCGCACCCACAACCCCCGCGATCCCCCCCCGCCGCGACAACGGTCCATATGCGCCTCCGGCTGCAACCACGTGCAGGCCCACCCTCCGCCGAGCATGAACGCGATGCACGCCTTGAATTTCATGCCCCCGGGGGAGGGTGTGGCGAGCGAGGGGGACGAGGGACTGGCGTTGTGGGGAGCCCGGGGGCCGGGTTGTCGGGTTCAGCTGGACTGTGAATAAAACTGGGATGGGGGGGACACAACTTACGCGGAGCACGACGGATGGTGGGATGAGACGGGGCGTTGGCCCTTTTTTGGTATGACGCTGTCGGGGTGGGGGTTTCTTTTTTTTCGCGCGGTCGGGGGCTGTGAGGGTCAAGGATAGTTCCGTTGAGATAGCCTCGGAGTAGGAAAAAGGCGCATGGGACCCCCCGCTGAAACAGTCTGCACTGGCGTATATGGGGTCGTCTCCACGTCTCCATGTAGATGTTCGTGTGTGTGAGGGTCAGATTTCATTCGGAAGGCACTTCTTGCGTTCCGAAGCGTTCCGCATATCTCCAGATTCGTTGTGATTTTTGAACGGGGAATGGCGTATTATGTGAATGTGATGATGAGGGAACAGAGTACGAGACAGCCAGCCTATATACAGTACATCCTATGCAGCTCTTGCCCTCGCCGAATCTAAAAAAAAAAGAACCTACGCAATGCCCGGCACCCCCACCACATTCACCCACTCATCCCACGCACAGGTCGCCACAACGCCCTTCCCCCACATACTCCAATCCACACCGACCACAAACTCCGTATGCCCCTCATGCACCCACACACACCCCCTCGCGGGATCCCTGCCCCCCTTTGCACGGTCGGTATCCCACACCCGCATCGTCATGTCGTACCCCACGCTCGCCAACACATTCGCGTGATGAGGTGACCATTTAGCGTTGCGAACGGCGTATTCGTGGCCTTGGAGGAGGATGATTTCACGATCCATGAAGCGGAGATCCCACACTTTGCAGCAGCGGTCGACGGAGCCGGTGACGAGTGTGTTGGGGATGTATTTGTTCCAGTCCAGCGCGAGGATCTCGGCGTTGTGGGCGTGGATCGTGTGTGTGGATTTGTGCGGGGAACGGGTGTCCCAGAGTTTGAGAGTTTGGTCGCCGGAGACGGAGGCGAGCGTTGTGGGGGTGTGTGGGGAGAAGTGGGTTTGGTAGATACAGTGGGTGTGTTCGGTGTAGGTTGCGAGGGAGTGGGGGGTTTCCGGGGACCACTGTGGATAGTAAGGCGAAGTGTGAGGAATGGGAGGATTGGAGGTTGACGGACCGCCGGCCGCTGCACTTACCAGTTTGATGGTGTTATCCCATGACCCAGTCACGAAGGTGCTCTTATCCACCAAGTTCCAGTTGACGGTGAACACCTCCCGGGTATGTTCCGCCCAGTTCCGTATTGGAAAGTCCTACATTGATTTACCCCAAACATCAGTTCACCCACCCCCGCGCGTTCATCACCACCCCCAACCCAACCAACGACACGGAGTACTGTACATACAGGTAATGTGACATCCCACAACTTGATACTCCCATCCCCGCTGCTCGTCACGAGCTGGTTCTCGTGCACTTCGCTCCAGGCGAGGTCGTAGAGGCCGTCTTGCGTGTCGTACACTTTCTCACACTCGATCCCCTCCGGCCCCGCACCGATCCCAAGCACCCATAGCCGGCCATTCCCCACAATCCCAAAGTTCGACGCAGAGGCGCATGCGAGCCGGTTTTCGAAGAAGGGGCTGTATTGCACCTGTTGGTTGGTGGGAGGGGAGAGAAGGGGAGGATGAGGGTTTAGACGGGACGCGTTGGGTGTGATGGAATTGGACGGGAACTGGGGGGTCGAAATCCTCCTCGCGATATGTGGATACGTACCGCATAGCCATTGAACCCCGTTGTCCTAAACCGCATCATACTTCTCCAAGCCCGGTGTATCAGCGTGTGTGTGTGACGACGTTCGAGGGAGCGAGGAGTGGGAGTGGGGGTTGCTGTGAGAAGGTGGGTCCGAATTAAGTCGTGGGGGTGAGCAAAAGACGGTCGAACTGTAGGTGGAGCAGGGAGTGAGCAGGGAGGGAGGGAGAGAGAAGGATGTCGTGGTATGTAGGCTGCTGCTGCTGTTGCGATTTGTCGTAATGAGAACGGAGCGAAGAGGGGCGAAGGTTCCCACGGAACAACACGGGGAATGGCCAGGGGAATGGCGGGCCGGGAAGATGTCCACTTGCACTGCAACCTGACTGCAACCTGTCAACCGCGGCGTTTATCGAAAACAACTCGCCCAGCCCACCAGCACCAGAGCAACCGTCCATAGCGGCAGCCAGCGACCGGAAGAAAACGACAGCCAGGAAGCCATCCCTCAAGCTATACCCGAGCATTATACGGCGTGAAGCACTTGGGCAGAATTGGATGCATCTCGCTGATTATATCTCAAGAGCTACGGTTTCACGAACAGTGAGATATGCGACCCGGCTTCTTCGTCAACAGAGTCGTAAACAAGTTTGTGATCATCGCCGTGGAGGCAAAAATTGGAGAGGCACCTTGCCATAGGACTGGCGGCGAACGCCCCCGGTGCTGGCGTGCGAGGCAGAATCGACGCATGGATGGTTTCGGTGTTCGCGGGATTGCTCTCAAGGAATCCGCCTTCAAGTACGCTGGCAACGAGCTAGAGTATGAGGACTATATTTATACAGCACAGAGGGAATCTTCAGGCTGCACCGGGAACGGCCTCGAACTTCACGAGCCCATGGTGGGCATAGATAAGAACTTCAAGGTTCTCTTCGTGTTCATAGCTGACGCGGTGGGGCCCTACTGACAGCAGCTGTTTGAGGCACACGGTGGATCTGTTTCTGAAGGGGGCGCCCCAAAAAGGGTATGTCGATTCGCTCCTTATTCGTACCCTCGTACTACCGAACTCGAGCAAGAAATCGATGATTTGAAGTCTGGGCCTCACTTCACCCTCACGGCCAAAGTGTGGAATATCGACGAGAAGGTCGAGCAGTCGTATAAGATGAGAGTTACAAAGCACAAGAACTGGGCGAACCGTGAGAAGATTCTCCGAATGGGCGATGTTTACCAAGTTTGGGGTCAACTTGCTGATCCCCGTGCGCTTTTCGGCGAGAACTTCTGGGCACTTTCCACGCTTATCGGTAAAGGCGGCGATCCTGTGGTGAAGAAGGAGCCCAAGCTCTCCGTGCCACGGCGATGCGTCCCCGGTACTCCTGATGCTTGGGGTACGCATCTCTCGCATTCTGCCTCCCTGCAAAGGCTTTGCAGGAGCCGCCTGCATCCATCACCGGTGCTCGAGGTGTTGTCGGCGGGCGGGGAGTATATGGACCTCGTTCGTTGGATGGAGTAAAGAAAGCGATTGAAGAAGCCGTGCGAGCGCTCAGCCTATAACGGTACCGCTGTCGAGCAGGTCCGCCTCCGCATCCCCAGGCTTCCCGCCAATCCACCTGCACCTTTCCTCGTTGCTTCCGTTGGACCGCCTCCGTCGACGCTCCTCCCAAGTCCCAAGTTGCCGAGCAACATCTCGCAGGTCGGCACAACATCATCCTCACACGTAGGACGTCCTTCCTTTTGCCTTGGGCTCCATGCGATGGACTTTCCAACGAAGTTGCTACCCTTGAGAGTGTACAGATAGGACGACAACTCAATTACGAAGCCGCCGTGCGTTGTTACAACTGGGAAAATCCGCCACATGGATTCACATGCCCTGCACAGGGCGAGCATCGACTTTTGCAGCTACGCTGGCCAACGGCACCATCTGCGGAAAAGACTTCATCGTCGTGTCGGGCGCCGCGACCATTAGGGGCGCAGATCGCCCCGACCTCTTTCACGTTTCCGCAATGATGTTCGCCAGCGCACATCATGCTGGATGCAATGATGATCGAGTGGATCTCTCGAAGCCTTGACGTTTGACACTTGGTGTCTGTGTGTGATATTCACCTTTGTATTTGTAAACTCGTAGACCGCACGGCAACATATCCTGGGGGCGGGATTGCGGCCCGACGGCTCTGAGGATGTTTGTTGGAGAGGTGAGAAGACCTTTAACGCATGGATGCTGGAGGGTGGAGGGACGAGCAAGCTACCTGCGCAGAGAAGAAGAACATGCCGCCCTTTGACCGGATTTCGTCTTGTTGGCCACCTCGGACAGCCTCACACTGTGAATTATGAAACACTGGATGCAATGATGATCGAGTGGATCTCTCGGGGCCTTGTTGGTCAGGTTCCATTCCCTCAAACCATGGATTATCCACTCGACGTGCAGATGCTCGGAAAGCCATTGGAGTGGCATGTGTGTATGGGGTGCCGGAGCAGGACAGACTGGAGATCTCCGACAACCTTCTGTATACGCTCATGCGCCTCCAGCAAGAGCATGGAGACAGATTGCACACCGGGGAATTATCAATCGGGCATGTACACACCAGCGACCAAGAAGTCGAGATGACTACTCCCTGACTACTCCAGGACTACTCCCTCCAGTTGGTCAGGTTCCATTTCCAAGGCGGAAATGGACCTCGAGCAAGGCGGAACCGCGACCGAGGCAACAGAATCGAGCTTGTTTGTTATCGGCGATCCGCAGAGCCTCTGAAACATGTTGGGTTAGTGTACTCACCGCCGGCACGTCTCGGCCGAAACAAAGGGAGTGTCCCCCACAAGAAGAGAGGGTCGTGCAGTCGCTGAAGTTGGCCGACATGACAGACTTTTTCGAAAATCGAACAAACAACGAAGACACGGAGAGCACCCGAGCTCACGTCTGAGGAAATCGTGCGCTTGAAGCGTGGAATCTATGTGCTGGTGGCGCGATGTTCGCAGATGAAGGGTTCTACAGCCGATCAATCTCAGCTCCCCGTGGATGTCAGGGCATTGCCGATTGTAGGAGAACAGGAAGTCAGGAGGAAGGCGGCACGAGACATGTGCAACGACGACACTGCTTACACCAATGAGACGGCGCTCCGCTCCACCCTTCCTTGACGGAGTATGTTTCTGGAGCATCGAATGAACCGTTGCGGTGGAAGTCAAGTTTGCAGGCGCCTCTTGTGGACGATTGCAACCTTGATTTCGATCTTAACCTTTCCCTGGATTGTGATCTTCGGCGGTGAGAGGACCGTCATTATGGCGACGGTTGGACATTCGTCCCTCTGGGAGTGAGCCAACAGAGCAGTCGGATGATTGCCTCCATGCCTCGAGCCATCGATCGAATGGAAAGGCCGTCCGACATGTGCGTCTCTTTCGCACCAACTCTCATGCCAGATGCAACGAGGAAGCGGCCGACATCATAGATTTCCCATTCGCCAAAAGTAATTCAGACCCATGTCACGCCAAAGCAAATCCACATCAACCACTACACCTCTTTCGATACATCAGCCCCTAAGATACATTCTGTCCCTCTTTCCCTTGACACACCCTCTCTCGCCCACAACATGGTGAAGAAGCTAGACAAAGCCGGCCTTCGCCTTTTGAGGCGCTACAAGTTCAATTCAGCTGGTATCTTCGACCCCGTCCCGGACAGAAGCTTGGCCGGCCTTTCGACCTGGTCCCGGAGTGAAGTTTATGATTACGCCAACACCTTGCGCATGGGCTATGTCCGGGCAAAACGATGCTTTGAAGGCCGTACTCGTTTCCAAGACGAATACATTCCCGAAGAAAGACGAGACCAAAATCATCAGAAACCCATCGATGCCGCGGCACGAAGATGTGAGGCCTTTTTGGACCGTTTGCACAAGGTTCGTATCCAATTTCACGCACGACGTATTTGGGCAAAGAAAGAGGACTGAACAGAATCCTCTTGCACATTGATATCCGTGAGTAGACGAGGGTTCGCACCCAGCAGAAGCAAGTCTACCAGTATCGGGTTATGCGTCTCCAGATCATCATCGAACCGCTCCTTCTACTATGGCTCTCACACGGTCTTTCTCCCTTGTTCAGCTGCTCACGATCAGGCATAAGATAGAGCACATATGTAGGAGTTCGAATCGCCCAAGGGAGAAAGACCGTGTGAGAGCCATAGTAGAAGGAGCCGCGTTGATGCATGCAGTTCAGGTAGGTTCCCGACAGAATTCCTGAGGAATTCATGCAAACTAGACCCCGTGGCTCTGACTACGTACTTTCCTCCACGTGAGCAGATGAAACGTGAGCGTGAACAGATGGAGCGTGAGCAGATATGAACAGGCCCATCAGGATGATCGGCCAAACCGACGAAACTAGCCCGCTTGGCGTGAGAAAGTCATGATATTGCAGCAACAGGGCGGAACCATTTCCGGCTAAAAAAAGCAGGCACTCAGGATGGGTTGCGAGGCCGGGAGGTGACGAGGCTCCTCGAAGCAACGCCATGGCCGCCTTGGTTGTCGATTACGAAGGTGGACATCAGGATCCTTAGTTTCCGTGGTGTCAATCAATACCAAGCTCTTGTGGGAGGAACTGCTTCGGGTGTCCGCATCCGAGAGTGGAAGAGCTCCGTCGTTGGTCTACCAGCGGGAGCTGCCGCACCGGTTCTGTGGGGATGCTCGGGGGGCTCTAGGCGCTCAAACGGTGCTTTTGTAGTGCTTCGAGATCGGCCGTACGCTGCGATGGTGGCTGAGTATCAGCCGCATGGCTACGCCGGGGCGCACAAGGACAGCGTGGTCGGCGGCGCCGAAGCCATCTTCGAGCTGAACCGGATTTTGTCGATCACGACCTGTTGTCCGATACCTTTCGACCCTCCTGTCGGCGGTATGTGTCTTCCCTTCGGCAGGCGTGGTGAACATTCTGATAACAACCTTCTTTTGCAGTATCGGAGGTTGACAGCCAATGATACCAGCCATGCGCAGTCCGAATTGCAGCCGCATCTCTTTCAAGACGTTGCAAAGGAGTATAACCTCCGGATTGAGGTGAAAGTGACAAAAACGACATCGATTGCAGACTTCCGCCTTTTGATAACCACCGTGTATGATCGTATACTGCGCTGGCACACCACTCGCCAGGTACGTAGGCCTTGTTATGGCTGGCGCACAACAGTCGATGTCTCTATCAACCACACTGAACATCAACCTCGTCAATGTCCAGCACGGCGGACATCTTGCCTCTTCACGGAGGAAGCCCATATGTATCCTATGCAGAGTGTTGTGATGCATGACGGGCGCAACTATAGATCATGGTCATCTTATCACCGTGAGCGGACGCAAAGCCAACTGGATGGTACATTCTCAACGACTTGAATGTTGCGCCGAGCGAACTCTTGGGCAGAATCGTTCGCGCATTGGGGCGAACGGGGTGTATTTCCGGAGCGGTCAGTGAGGGCTTGCGGTATACAGTACAGTACGTCAGGGTTGCAGCCAGCCCTTTTTGGGGACAGTTGCAACCTTGACTTCCATCGCCATCGGTCGCTTCACTACTGCGATGGGGTCTTGGAGGGGCGGACACTGAACGAATAAGGAAACACACGGAACAGGGTGTCTGTCTATCAGATGGACCTGCCGGGTCGTGTAAGTTCTCTGTTCGGGAAGTGGCTTTCGGGATGACGGCGGGGTAATGTGGATAGTGTGGGGTAATACGCATTTCACGATGAGGACTTTTTCGGTCAGGGACCTCGTCATCTTTTGACGCCTTTTCCTGTGACCTTCTCATGAACATCGCTGCTTTTGCACACGCATAGTTTTTCATTTTCCGTTCCCTTTTCGTGAAATCGCCCCCAGAGGGGGGTTCTGCCAAGTTTCGATTATGTGGATATACAAAGAAAGGGGCCATAAATAACAATTGCGGAAGGGAACGCTAAACAGATACAGACGCTACATAAAATGCAGGGGGGCACCTATATACGGCTTCGCGGGTGGATGTGAACGAGTGAATGGGCAAGGCCGCATGGGATGGGGATGGGTGTTCCGCGCTATCTATGTGGGCGGATCTATAGTGCGCGGATGCACAATGATCCGCAAACACCCGCTGCCCCTGGCGCCATGAGACTTTCCAGCCCCACAAGCGCGATGGGGATCCGTCGTATCCCCGCAGCCAGGTTCTTTTCCCGTGTAAATGTGGTCTTCAGGATAAATTAATGTATGCGCAACGCATATGCTCTACTTGCGCTGCTCGAGCTGTTTCTTCCTGTACTCCTCGACCAGCTGGTTCTGCACGAAGGGCATGACGGGGCTGTGTTGCTTGTATTCCATTGCGAATTCTCCTTTACCCTGAATGCACGAAACAAAACATCATATGAGGTCAGAAAGGCGCCTAAAACGTAGCGTGCCGTGCAACAAAAATGATCCGGAACTCCGAACAACCCATACCTGCGTGCAACTCCTCAAGTCCGTCGAAAACCCAAACATCTCATTCAACGGCACCTCAGCCTTGACCTCCACATAATCCTCGACAATCTCCGAATCCCCAATCGTGCCTTTGCGTTTATTCAACAGCCCAATCGCAGCTCCTTGAAACTCCGCCGGCGCAGTCAAACTCACGTCCATGACCGGTTCCAAGATCGCGGGGCCGGCTTTATGGAAGGCTTCACGGAACGCTCCCGCGGCCGCGACTTTGAACGCCATTTCGGAGGAGTCGACGGCGTGCGACATCCCGTCTTCGAGGACAAAGCGGACGTTTGTGATCGGGTGGCCGATCAGGAGGCCCTTTTCGCAGGCCTCGAGGAACCCTTTTTGGATGGCGGGGATGTACTGGGTGGGGATGTTCATGCCGACGGTGCTGTTGACGAATTCGACTGTTTTGCCGTCTTCCAGTGGCTCATCGAGCGGTTCGATGTACCCGACGACTTTCCCGAACTGGCCCGACCCGCCGGACTGTTTCTTGTGCGTGTAGTTGAAGGGGATCTTGGCGTTGATGGTTTCTCGGAATGCGACTTGGGGTTTACCGGTCGTGCAGTCGACGTTGTATTCGCGTTTCATGCGTTCGACGTAGATCTCCAGGTGGAGCTCGCCCATGCCCGAGATGATGGTCTGCTTGCTCTCGGCGTCGACATGTACGCGAAAGGTCGGGTCCTCGCGCTGGAACCTTGAAAGAGCTTTCGAGAAGTTGGTGGACTCTTTCCCCTTGGGTTCGAGGGAGAGGGAGATGACGGGTTGGGGTACGTAGATGGAGGTCATAGAGTAAGCCTGGGTTCCGTCGGTGAAAGTGTCGCCTGAGGCGCAGTCGATTCCGAAGAGGGCGCAGATTTCGCCGGATTGGACGGCGGAAACGTCTTCCATTTCATTGGAGTGCATGCGGACGAGGCGGGAGACTTTGACTTTTTTGTTCGTGCGGGAGTTGGTGATCCAGTCGCCTTTGCGGAGCGTGCCTTGGTAGATGCGGAGGTAGGTTAGTTGACCGAAGCGGCCTTCCTCGAGTTTGAAGGCGAGGCCGATGAGTTTGGCGGAGGAGGAGGAGGAGAGGGTAACTTTGGCTTCGTCGTTGGCAGCGTCGAGGGCGACGTTGTCGACTTCGTTGGGCCGAGGTAGGAAGGCGATCACACCGTCGAGCATGGGCTGCACGCCCTTGTTGTGGTATGCGGAGCCCATGAAAACCGGACAGAATTTGCGTGCAATGGTGGCCCTGCGGAGCGCGTCGTGGAGTTGCTGGGATGTAGGGTTCTCCTCGTTTAAGAAGATCTCTGCAATCTCATCGTCAGCGTCCGCCAGGCACTCGACGAGCTCGGCTCGCTTCTCCGTGGCACGGTCGACGAGATCAGCGGGAACGTCCTCGACGCGGATAGTTTCGCCCTTCTCCCCGTCGTTGTAGTACGCTTTCAACTGCACAAGATCAATCACGCCCTTCAATCCAGTCTCCGCGCCATTAGGGATCTGCACGGCTGCGGCGTTCAGCCTCAGCTTCGTCCTCAATTGGTCAATGACACGCCATGGGTTCGCACCCGCCCGGTCCATTTTGTTGATGAAGCAGATACGCGGGATGTTATACCGCTTCATCTGCCGATCGACCGTCATCGTCTGACTCTGCACGCCTCCCACAGCGCACAGCACGAGCACCGCACTATCCAACACACGCAGCGCCCTCTCGACCTCAATGGTGAAGTCGACGTGCCCGGGAGTGTCGATGATGTTGATAGCGTGGTCGCCCCATTTGGTGTACGTCGCCGCGGACTGGATCGTGATACCCTTCTCGCGCTCCAGTTCCATGGAGTCCATCGTGGCGCCTACATTGTCCTTGCCGCGGACTTCGTGGATTTCGTTGATTCGTCCAGTATAGAAGAGGATGCGCTCTGTTAAGGTTGTTTTGCCAGAGTCGATGTGAGCGGAGATTCCGATGTTGCGGAGTTTGTCCAGCCGTGCCTGAGAAACATTCCGAAGCAACGTTAGGTACAAAGGCCCCAGGTGCGGAAGAACTGGCCATCACGCAAAGCTGTAACCCGCAACAACAAGCACGCACCAAGTCTCCATCATCTAGCGGCGCCGGCGTAGGAGGCTCAAACGGAGCTACCTCAGCTTCCGCGGCCGTCGCCGCGTACGCTCGTCGGAACCATGTGTTTTCTGCAATGGGCGCGCGGAAGATACCGATGCGGCCAGGTATGAGTGGCTTCACGGCGGCGGCAGCGAATATAGGCACCCGCGCCGCTGCCACCCTTTGCAAGAAGGTGTTGACCGGGACCACCATATTTGGCAAAGGTCTCTTCCTACAGCCGTGCTATGTAATGACCTAACTGTCGAAGCCGAATTTCCGCCGTTCGTGTCAGCACATGTTCACTCACCATGAAGAACGTATGAATGGCCAGACTTGTGCATACCTGCAAGTGCCCTGAGCCGGCGTGCCACGATGCGAGGTCCTTGATCCGCCCCTCGCTGTCTAATACGCAGCCTTGAGCGAGCTGAGCGAAAACCCCGACAACGTCCGACGTGTGAGTGAATCCAGGGCGGAATTTCGCGCTTGGTTTAAGTCACTCACGTGACTCCACGAGGGGGAGTATTTTGCAACGCGTCCGGGACAACATGCCTTCGTCGCGTCGACACCGACTTGCAGTATTGGGTCTTCAAGAACGTTCTGAATCTAATAAGCGAGTCTGCCGTAGATACCACCGCAACGTCGGTGAAGCGTCAACAAGATCGAGCGACAAAACCGGCAGCATAGCAGTAACTCGCAGGCGGATATCGACGGCCTTTTCCACCGAAGGCTGACCCACGGTCAAGCGTGGCGAAGCTTTCAGGTGGTTTCTAAACTGCATCTGTGGGTCATGAATGTACATGTACATGTCATGAATGTATAAATCCAATGGTTTTGCGCGAATTGTACTTCTCCTCACGAGTGGCCCGTCCCCACCTCAAAGACGCTGGAAAGCAGATATTGTCAAGGGATGTAAAACGATATCCCACCCCGCATGCAGTCTTATGTAAGACCTAAATTATAGATATATATAGGGCCATTCGTGCCCGTAGTGAAATTATAAATACATCGTCCTGCCCTAATCTATCACGTCATGCATCGATATATCTACATCGCCGGCTTTGGGACTCTTCGGCCGCTAGGCCAGATGTCCACGCATGTCCATCGTCCATCGTCCATGCTACTACGTACGTTGGACCGTAGACCCACACCTCCCTTCCCCATCCTCTATCTACAAGATTGTCCGGGTACGTCAACCCGCCTTACGCCAACCGCTTTACAGTCGAAGTACACCTGTCATACGATGGCGTATTTAGCCAAGCGGAGGATTCGACCCCGGCGTTTTTGTTGACGGTCTAGCGTCTTCATTCGATGTGATACGGGCAGCGCGAGCGCATGTTGTTGTGCCATGATGTGTATTGCGCTAGGATGTGGTCGTCTAAAAGAAAGGCGAGTCAGTCTTTGATACCGAGCGACCGTCACCAGAGAAACGTCTCCTTACCGATATTCCTGTTACTCTTAATAAACACCACCTCATACGGATGCAACGACCGTCCGAAATACAAGTTCGGGAAGTTGACATCCTTCTGATTACACACCCTCTCGAAATCCTTAATCCCATGAAACGCGCTCATCACCGCATCCACCTGGTACCCCTTCTCATGAATCCTATCCGTGAACCTAATCTCTCCAGTGGTGATCGCCTCACTCAACTGCTTCGGGCAATCCATAGGCCCAATGGCCGCATCGTACCCGACCTGGTCGAACGCGAGCAGCATGGACTGGACGTGTTTGGGGAACCATTCGTCGCAATTGTAGGTTGTGCCGACCATTTTGACGGTGGACGACAGACGGGAGGTGAAGAGGTCGGCCCAGCAGGAGTGTTGGGCGTAGGTTGGGAGGAAAGGGCCGCGGACGGAGGCGTTTACTACGAGATACTTTATGTACGTCTTTTTGTAAACGTCGCGCATGCGTTCGACGCCTTGTTTGAAGGAGCCGAGGTCGTAGCAGGCTGGTTGGAATGCGTCTGATGAGAACAAGTCAGGAATAGAGAGGAGGCAGTTCAGCAGCACCTACCGTTCTCCTTCTGCCAGACATAGATGTTAGGGTAGTGCTCCGGAATTGTGATATTGCTCGGTAACGGCGAGTTCAGCACAAACAGAATATCCACATTAGACTGCAGCCCATGCTTCAAAAAGAACTCAATATTCTCGTTCTGAATCGGTCGAGTTCCCTTATAGGTCGGCTCCGGGTCGCCACTGCTCCTCACACCATCATAATACACATACACCACCAGCGTATCCGGTCCCTTCGACCCCGCACCGACCGCCGCCTTGACGTTCGTCGCCAGCTCGTTTGTTCTCAGACGGATGGGATGGTTTTGGGGGACGGAGTGGGAGAGGAGGTAGAGGGCAAGGAAGCCGAAGAGGGTAAAGAGGAGGTAGGTGATGCGGCGGCGGGGTGGGGAGCGTTTGCTTGGGGAGAGGGCGTGGTCCCGGTCGTCGTTGGAGTTTCGACGGTTGTGTAGGGGGATGTAGGTCCGTAAGCGATTCATTGTTTTGGTGGGTATGTGGGTTTAGCTGCCGAAGTGCGGGATGGGGTGTGGGTTTTTGGTCTGGGAAACGAGCACCACAGTTAGCGGCAGCAAGCCGACGGTATTCAGTAGAAGTAGCAGCAGACAAGTGCGAGCAGGGTCAGAATAGTATGTTCATATAGCAGTAAGATGAAGAGTGTGGGAGTCTTTCCTTGGTGGCGAAAAAGAAGGCTGGAAAAGGAGACGGTCAAGAATCGATGTCGAGCGAGACGCGCCAAAACGGCCGCAGAACATTGGCCGCAGGGGCGGAACGTCTCTCCTAACCCTACCTCGCGCACCTTCCGATATGGTATGAACATAGGACCCATCATCTCAAGTCGGCAACGGGGGTTGCAATTGGATGCTGGGAGGGTATATCATCGCACTTTGCCAGACTCCCGTATGGGCGACCACCGGGCAACATACGCACATCGGCTCGCAGCTGAAGTTTCCCGCACAAGGATTCCTTCTCGACAAAGCTGCCCTGAAGTGCACACTTACCAGGCTGCCTATCGCTTATATGAATGATTTACATTCTCTATACGATATGCAGCAATCAAATGGAGCGTAAGGTCTCGAAATACACCTACAGTACATATTCAGTGTGCATGTTCCCATTACAGAGTTGTTTGGGTAGGGGACAGTCGCCAGTTCCACCATTCAGGAATGTGGTGGTGAGTGCTGACGTGATGAGAACCCATACGAAGCAGTCACGGTCACCAATAATGAACATCATCATGTCTCAGCCTGCCCGCCACAAAATGCGCGCATGCATCATCCCAAATTCACTCCCCTAAGCAGTGACGGCCCTCCACAAACTCCTACGCCGGTTTACGGTTTTCCCACGCCCCCATTGCACTTTATCGCAAATTACAGGACACACCAGCTTGCGAAAGCCCACAGCGCCTCAATCTCTCGAAGTGGAGCCGACGTCACTCCCTCTCACGCAGCAGGATACAGAGATTCCCTCGTCGCCTTCATTCGTTGCAGGAACTCGTCAATATTTGGCCAGCACCAGTAATTCGACAGTCAATAGAGGAACCGTCGTGTCAAAAACTTCAGCCTACCTAGCCTACCTCGTCAACAAACCTTCAGTTCCCCACGGAAGACATAACCGGGCGTGACTCGCAGATTGACGAGCGAAGGTATGTTTCGATGGTTCACGTTTCTGCCGTGATTTTCCCACGAGACCTTACCATTCTTCAAATTCAATAGCGGTCACGAATATGTTGACCAACTCGAAAGAAACCAAACCCACCTTCTTGGTCACACTCCCCGAAGAGCTCATCGAAGCAGTGCTGGCTCACTGCCATGACCCTTCTCGGCTCGTGAGAACATGCAAGCTGCTGCACACCATAGGCGCTCGACCGGGGATGCGGGCAAAGTGGTTCCTGCAGAAGTATGGTCCGGCGGATGCAGTGCAGGGCTCGCTTAGATGGACAAAATTGCTCTCTGTAGAGGCTTTGGAGCTGGTATTCAAGTTCGTGCCCGTTGTTCCCAGGTATGATATGCAATTCCTCGATTTCGTGGGAAATTGTACACATTTGATTAACCTTATCGACATCTGCAGATATGTCATCCAGAGGGCGCTCACCCGCTTCCAACACACCAACCAAGCTCATCTGGTGGTACCGCTGCTCAAATACGGCCTAACCCACTACGACGATCTGTCGCTGCACAAAAACGATGGCCAGACGTTCAAAGAGCTCCTGCCCTATGCCTCCGGTCTGCATATTCACACACCTCCGTTCCTCACGGTTGCACGCCTGGAGACGATGGAGAAGCTGGTGATACAGTACAGATTCGATGTCAATTTCTGCAAGTGGAATCCGACCACGGGGACGCCGTTGCTGTTCACCAATGAAGGTGTGTTATTATCAGATGATGACCTTCCAATGGGCGTTCAAGACATCATACTTACAATTCAACGCTTCAGGCTTTCGCGTATTCCTCACAGCGGTCGCCAGCGGCAACTCCATGCTGGTCAAGGCCCTGCTGAAACACAAGATGGTTACGCATGTCCACCGCTTTATCAACCCGTACACAGGTTTATCGACCACTCCATTTGAAGTCATGACGCACTTGTTCGACGCGGGTCCGCATTGGGAAGAAACGTTCTTCGCGCCGGAGTTGCGGACGTATTTGAGGAAGAGTGAGTGAAGTCTTCTCAGAGGCGAGAAGCATGGGAACGGAATCTTACACATACTTCAATTACCATTGGTCCAGCCACGGAAGCACTTCTGCTCGCCACAAAGAACAAGCATCTCCACATCATGAAGCTCCTCCTAACGCACGATCTGGACAGATGGGATACATCAGACGGAGTAGAAGTTCTCTCGGTACGCTCCATTGTCCTCGTCCATGTGATTCATCATCCATCGCTCACAATTTATACGCCTCACAGTGCTGCCTTCAACTCGCGGTGGACGAGTCCTTCGAGTTTGGCGTCGAGCTGCTCACGGAGTACTTAGGTGCCAACCCACCGCCGAAATCAGACCTCGCCCTCAAGAGAGCCCTGCGGCGTGCATGCCTCGACGGGGATCTCAAAGGCGTGAAGATGCTCATCAAGGAGGGGGCATCGTTCGAAAACATCCAGAACGACTTTGTGTTTGGGATGGATCCGTTGAAACATATCATTGCGTTGGAAAAGGCGGAGATCTTCCAGTACCTCATCAAGAACCTGGAATGGGATCGGGAACGGGTACGTGAAACCATATCCCTGATCCATTTAGTTTACGCTCAGGCTAACATCCCCTCTCATATAACACAGCTCTCCCAACTCCTAACCTACGCCATCGACTGCAGCTCCTCCGACAGCGTCCGCTTCCTCCTCCGCCCCCGCGGCAACAAACAAATGCCCACCGTAACCGAACGCCACCTCCGCCGCTGCGTAGTCCACGCCAACGCCGACCTGATGCCCATCCTCTTGCGCACCATCGAAAAACAGGTCCCGGATAAAGTCATCCCGGGCTTCAACGCCGTCCTCCGCCTTGCGCAACGCCGCGCTGTGATACAGACTCAAAGTAGGGTGCAGATTGTGCACTTGCTTGAGGAATATTTTGGGAGGGCCACGGAAAAGGCGAGGTCGTGGAAGGCGAAGACGGCGAAACGGAAGGGGTCGAGTGGGAGTACGGGGAGTAGCAGCAGTAAGGGCCGCGAGGCGGGGTTGGGAGTCGCGCCGAATTCAGGGGTGGTTAAGAAGAATGTTGTGAGGAATACGATGACGTCGAGGCGGGCTAGTGAGGCGCAGAGTTCGCTGCAGTGATGCGACGTCGAGCACTGTCATTATTCGTTGAAACAACCTTCTATGGTAGGACCTTTGTCGCATCTCGATACCTCCCCTGAACTTACGCACCACATCGCTAACAGCCTCTCCATCGCAGCCCACCTCCCATCACCCAAACTCCACTCCCCCTCTGCCCCACGGCTTTGCATACCCTTATACCTATCTATGATTCCCCTCCCGCTATTCCGCCCTGTCCCCTAGATCCCATCCGCCACCCAAACTTCCGTACTTTCTTTGTCGTTTATGTATGTAGTTTTATATTTCGCTGATGATTTTGAAACATCATGCTTTTTGTTTTCTTTTCGGTTCAATTGAGAACCTTTTTTTCTAACTCTCATCCCTTTTTGCTTGGGTACGTATTTGGGATGTTTGAGGAGAGGCGGGAGTTTTGTGCATATACCCTCCCAAAGACTTAAGTTTTCTTTTTGATTTCATCATTTTCTGTTTCGATTCCTCGTAGCTTATTCACCGTCTTTCAACCTTTTGGCGGAGTGACGTGAGCAGTCTCAGTCACGTGCAATAAACTAGTTTAACTCAAATTTAAATGCTCAGCTTACGCTCGGTCCTCATTCCCTGCTGCGAGATTGACGATTCTACAGAAGGCGCTTTCCAACAACCGTTCTTAGAGAACCAGAACTATGAGCACGACGATCCCTACCATCGCCGCCGCCGCGGCCCGGAAGTAGACTGACGCACATTCCCCCGCAGTTTGAGTCAGAACGCCTCATCCTCCGCTGTCCGCGGTTGGCAATGCCGAGGAGCTCGTGAATGCCATACAAGCAAGCCGACCGGAACTACTTGCTTGGATGTCCTGGACCCACGTCCGTCGCACTCTGGAAGATGCACAACAGTCCTTAGCGCGCGCCGAGAAGGCGTATATGGCGGGCGAGGACTTCCGGCGTCCAGATTTTCTGCAAGCAAACGGGTCGTCTTGTGGGCAGTTGCGGGGTTCCACCGTCTGAAGTGGGAGGTGCGCAGTGCGGATCTGGGCTCCTGGGTGCGTTCCGAGTACGCCGGGCAAGGGTACATCACGGAAGCGGTTCAACGTTTGACTCGGTTTGCACAAGAAGAGCGTGGGTTGGACCGGCGCGGCGGTGGCGAGGCGACTGGGTAAGTGTTTGAGGGAATCTTACGAAAGGATGCGATTGGGTGCAATAATGAACGGACTAAATACGATGGTGTTTTCCAAAGTGCGTGGGATTGACTATTGATGAACTGAGAGTGATTCTTCCAAATGTTGCGTACATAGACGGGGAGAATCGGGTGGTCGGATATGAAGAGTGTCGATGTGTGCATAAGTGGCTTTTCTGGACTTTAGGGGGGGATGTGCTGAGGAGTGTTGTCCTTCGATGAATTTGCTCCTCCGCCTTCCGCCGCGTCTGACGCACAACAACAGCCAGAGCAGCCCTCGCATAAAACGCAGCTCAGCAGCACCAATCCACATACCCACGGGCCGCAGCCACCCCTCCGTCCGCTCTCGGCTCGTCTTCCCTGCTTGCAGCCTTGCTCAGACCGAAGCCAATCTTAGGCCTACAACTCTCCAACCCACAACTGATCACCCTCGCAAGATGGCCAAAGGTAAGCAGGGAATTGGTGGAGAACGGGACTTTGAGTGTTGCGCCCAAGAGACGGCGGGGAAGCGCAACACCACTTCGGGGAGGCCGTCTTGACCCCCGCCGAGCTTGACAACTAGTCACCAGCTGTTCCTAACCCCAACCTTCCCACCGCTTCCGAATCCATCCCCCATCCAGTCCCCCGCAATTTCCGCCTCCTCGAGGAACTCGAAAAGGGCGAAAAGGGAATCGGTGACGGCACGACGAGCTATGGCCTTTCGGACGGCGACGACTTGATGATGTCGAATTGGAATGGGACTATTATTGGGCCAGGGCATGTGAGTTTTCGTAGCGGTATTTCCCTTTGTGACGATCTGTGTAGTTGGAGGCATGGCCGGCTACGAAGGGGGCAAAGGGGAGGGTCTACCTAGAGTGGATGGGAGGTGTTTCCTGAGGCGGAGCCGAGATATGCCGCTTGGATGCAGGGATGTTAGCTCCATGGGAAGTGAAAGCTCAAAACTGACCACCCACACCCCTCTCTGCCCTCCCGTAGACGATCCACGAAAACCGCATCTACAGTTTAAAGATCTTCTGCGGGCCCGAGTACCCCGACCGCCCGCCAACCATCTCCTTCTTGTCCAAGATCAACCTCCCGTGCGTCAACCAGAAGTCCGGCAAGGTAAGGAGACACCAGCTATTCTGACATATACCATTTTCCATTTCTAAACCCCTTTTCTGATTTCCCTACGCGTTCACAGGTAGAGAAACTCGCATGCCTAGACAACTGGAAGAGGAGCTACACGCTGGAAACGGTGCTGGGCGAGCTTAGAAGGTAAGGATTTTTTCACCTTCGGTCGTAGATCCACCAGGACTGCTCTTGGCTATTGCATTCCATCCCACGCGTACACGAGAATGCTAACTCAACCACTCTATGTACACAGGGAAATGGCCAACCCGTCAAACAGGAAACTCGCCCAGCCCGCCGAAAACAGTTATTTCTAAGCTTTCACTGTGCGCGTATTGCGTTGCGGGTTCCTCGTGCAGAGAAGGGGCTGTGCGAGGGCGTATGGAGAGGACATCCCGGGGTGTGCGGCGCGCGGCGTGTGGGGGGAGGTCGTGTCGTTGCATTGGCGGGTTGCGAATTTCATCGGGGAGGGCAGAGTCGACCGACACACACGAACCGAAAATTCAGCTCCCGACATCGCGTCTTCCTTGCAACTCTGCGTTTCGTCCCCTTCACACCCACCCTTCATCTGTACGTTGGTTTTGTATTTGGAGGGCAGATGCGGTGGTTTACCATGACATATACAGTACATATGCGAGTTGAAAACATGACATGCATTCGAACATCTGTCGTGAGTGCCTGCATCTAAGTACGAACAGCAAGCAGTGCGCAAATAATCATAACCCGAAAACAAAATACATACACAACGCCACGGGTATCCCCCCTCGCCCTAATCAATCAAATTCCAACTCTTCAACCACCACCGCCCCTTATACCCCATCGCCGGCGTATCAAACCCATACACAAAATCCTGAAAATACACGAAATTCACCACCACCATCGCCAGCACCCCGCCCAGCACCGCCTGATGCACCACGGGGGGCAACACCCTCTTGCCGATATGGTCGACGATGAAGGCGAAGGTGAGGATGGCGAAGTAGAGGGCCGGGAAGTAATGGTGGAGGTAGGTGACGCGCCCCATGAGGAAGAAGGGGAGGTAGTGGAGGGCCCAGCCGCCGAACCCGACTTTTGCGGTAAACCAAAAATCATCCCAGCTCTGGGGGCTGAAATCCCGGTAATGTCGTTTGGCTCTCACGGCGTAAACCAGACACGTGCCGAGGAACACGGCGAGACTCGCGGTCGAGCCCCACCAAACCACCGGATTGCCAATCAACCAATATTTGATGGAGGCGTCGCCCCACCCGCACATGCGGAGACCGACGAGGAGGAACGGCCATTGGTAGGGTTGGGAGGTTAGGGCGTCCGGTTCTTTGTCGGGGTCCGGGGTGAGGGCGTTGTTGGAGGTCCACATGGCGACGTTGAGATCGAGGAAGTCTTTTGTGAATTTGGAGCGGTAGGCGTTTTTGCCGCCTGGTTGGACTGTTTTATCAATGCAAAGTATGTCAACACCAAGGAGGGTTGAGATTTGTGAGGGATTTTTGTGATTTTGATTTTCCACTTACGCTTCTCATGCGAATGCTCCTCGATATTCCACCAATGGTTCCTACTATCATTATCCGCCTCCTTCTGGCACACCACCTCCGCCTGTTTGAAGCCCCACTGCGGCAGCGACACGGCGTGCGAGCGCAGGAGGCACCCGGAGTTGGAGTGGCGGAGACGGAAGCGGGTAGTGAGGGAGCGGATGCGGGTGGATTTTTTGTCAACGAGGTCCTTTGGTGGGCAGGATAGGGGATGGTTAGGGACGAAGGTTTGGGGAACGCACTGTTTGAGACGATGAACTTACGTCAACGCGCTCGACCTTCCACAGATCGTTGCTGTCGCCTACGGTGGCGTTTCCATAACAGCTGACTTCGTTCTGCGATGTGGTGACCGGCGCTTTGACGTTGTGGCTGTGCAGATTGCGACCCGTTGGTTCATGGACTGCAGTAGATACGGTGCATGAAAGGACGAGTGAGTTGGCTTGACTCCCCCAACAGGTACCTTCGCACCGGCCAAAAACATCTGGTGTCCCCTTCCATCGCGTCCGCATCCACCCCCATCCCGTAACGCCAATTCTCAAAACTCACCCAACCGCAAAACATCCCCATCCTTAACAAACTCCACCACCTCCGGGTCCCCCTCCTCCCCCCACGGCTTCGTCACAATCCACTCATTATTCGAGTCCTTATGATGGTAACACGTGACCTGCTGCTGTTCTGATCCCGTGGGGTATCGCTGCACGTGCGAGTGCAGGAGACCTCCGCCGTGGCCGTTGTTTTTGAGTGAGATTTTGGAGCCGTAGGCTAACTCTGTGAGTGGGGTTCCCAGCGGTTAGCTTGGCAAGTAGAGGATGCGGCAGTTGAGTTGAGACCCACCAAGAGGGTTCTCATGGAAGTTGTTTCCTCTCAGCCCAGCCTGGAACAGTGAGCTCATCTGTGCGTCGCCCGGTCCGCTATGGTTCAGAACGGCAAAGTGGAGGACAAAGGAGAATGTGTAGACTGCCATTGGGGCTATGATTAGGCCGGCGATGCGGGCTATCCAGTGATTGGCGTAGGTTGCCTAGAGTGGGTGAGAGGCGAGGTTTAGGCTTTCTGATGGGGGAACGCGGGAATCGGTGAAGTGCTGCGTTCCGTACCGGTGACATTTTGAGGTCGCCTAGCATCTCCCAGAGTTCGTCTACGGTATGCTGCGTTTCAACGCGTGAGTCGAGTGCCGATGCGAGAAAAATCTCGTAGATTCTCCCTTTCCGAACTCACCAATCCAACCAAAGCGATGGCAAACAGCCCAACCCACTTCACGCTCAGCACGGTACCGAGCGACACCCCCGTGGCAAACAACCAAAAGTACCATTCCGGCGTAAACGGCTTCGTCCTTTGATGATTCCGAAACACCGTCAAGCAAAACACGCTCAAGACGGTGAAGAACAGCAACATGGAATCCAGCAAGATGAAGCGACTGATGCACGCCAGCGCGACATCAAACACTACCATCGTCCCCACCAACGCGCACGCCAACGGCGAAAGATGTAACTGGATCGCGGTCAGATACGACAACGGGACCATGCCTATCCCAAACAACGCGTTGGAGACCCGCATGATGGAGTAGTGCACTTCCGGCGGGTAGGTTGCGCCCGACTCGAACTCGAACCCGCCGTCGAACCCTGCTAGTAGCCCCGCAAAGCCATTGATCATCTTCCCCAGTGGTGGATGAACGTCGAAATAGAATGTCCGCTTCAGGTAGTGACCCGCGAATTTGCCGAAATGCGCTTCATCCCAGACGACATAGTTGGCCCAGCCGATCTTGTATAGCCGTGTGATGAAGGCGGCGAGTGTCAGGACGCCTAGTATGATCAGTTGTGTTTGGTCTGTTGGGATGACGGATACCTATTGGGTTGGAGATCATGGTGAGATGGGAATTGCACATGATGTTGACCACAATTTTGTAAAGCGGCACACGCGTTCATCCAGTGTCCGTTGCCAGAACGACATGCTGCTCGCTACCGCTCGCAAGGCACCTTCGAACGGTCCTATGGCCCAAGCATTGGCGCAATGCGCTCGTCTTGCTCGCGTCTCCTTAGCCAACCAATATTGCGCTTTCGGCTCTTTGCGCGCGCCAGCACAACAAGCCGCTGCCGCTCGTAGGACTCCGCCCTTCCTCTTTTCCCTACTTTCCTGCCTCCAACTCACCGATGTAACCGGTGCACTCCGCCTTACACCGTGTTGCTGCTGGTGGTGTGCAAGATGGTGCTTCCCACCGGCGCCCTTGAAGTCGACGTCCAACAAATTTGGGTCCGAGCCTGCCGACGGGAGGACTCCATCCTTCAAGTTTGGCCGTTTCCGCAGACCGGCGTCTGGTTGAGATAGATAGTCCATGGTGGCTACTGGTGATGTGAGACGGCCTCGTTGGAAATAGGCTCTCGGAGGCGCCCGGAAGTCCTTTTCTCCACTCCCAACGGAGGAGCCTCAGAGATCGTTCGACGGGAGAACCACGTAGCCGACGTTCCTTCCTCTCCAACTCTTACTCTCCTTTCTTTACTCTCGATACTGTCCTGCGAAAGCGAGAGCGAGTTGTGGGCACCTCAGTTTTGGTGTGGCCAGCGGCTTGATGTGATCGGGCGTGCGTGAAATTTGAAGAACATGGAGGTGTGCCGTCAATTGATTGCGCAGTCAGGGATTGACTAGAAGTGGGTAACTCGCGCTAAATGTGAGTAATTCGGGTTAGGGTTAGACGTAGTTAGACAGTAGACCCTGATTGTAGGAGGCCGGGTAAGGCCGACTCACCGAAGGCAAAGGGGTTAGGTTTGTTAATCAAATGGTTCACTTTGGCTGTAAAAAAGTCTTATTCTTGGGGTGAGCTACCCACATTTAGCACGAGTTACCCATTCCTGTAGTCACGCCCGCGCAGTCATCCCCAGTGACTCACGCACTCGCCCATTTCGACAGCGCGTGCACGTTGTTCTTGGCAAAGGCGGAGACGGAATCGAAGCAGACCCAGGGCTCACTGCCCAGTAATCGCCCCCCAATGTTTATAATCGGCTCCCCATTCAGCCCGCGAATGAACGAAAAGTCACCTCGAATGAAGCTGAATCCCATTTCTATCATGATATTGTTCAGCAGCAGCTTCCTCGTACGTCATAAGAATATATTTTAAAAACATCAGGTTCCTCCGTCCCTCCGATTTCAAAAGTCCGACTCCTATATAATCAAGCCGACCTCCTCCGCGAGGCACCCCTTGGAAATTTGGAGCTACCAGGGAAAAGCCGGTGGTCGCAAAGAATCCATCACATCGCACTACCATCCGGCGCACAACAAAGATGGACGCCGCAACACGCAAATCCGTAGCCGGCGAGGCCCAGGGAGGCAGCAAACAGCCCTCGCAAAGCTCCTTCCTCACCGGCAGGCTCAACAACATCCCCGGCCGCTCTTCGTCCACCTCCATGACCTCCCGCATCGATGCCTCCAAACTCGCTGCGGGATGTCTGCAGGACCTGCCCGATCTGCAACAGGCCAAGAGTTCATCCAGAGACAATCTGTCTGGCTCGAGGGTCATGGCTGTGCAGTCAAACAGCCAGTACCGCTCCAGTCTTGACCAGCCACCCCAGCAGAAGCAGTCGCAGAGCACCCTGGCCAAAACTGCCATGAAGAATTCCATGAACAGCGTCCAGCGCAAACCAGCCGCGGTGTCGAGGTTCGGCTCCAAACATGATGTCGAAGCCGGTGTTCCTATCGACCGAGATAGCGCGATTAAGGGTACGGCCCAGGCGGAGGATATTGTGGATGAAGGTTTGATGCGCAAGGCAGGCGGCAAGGAGGGTGTGATCAGTTTCCGTGAACCCAGGTGGAAGAAGTGGTTGTCGATCCGCACCACTATCATCGTGCTGTTCATGACGGCCCTCATCTTCAACGGGCTGTTTATCTTCATCTTCATGCTCTTGCGCAACCAGGAGAACGTCATGGTAGGCGTTATCAACCTTTCATCATGAATCCCAAACATACTCAAATCTCGACCATCTCATCGCAGGACCTAGCAACCCAAATCCAAGACACAATCATCCAAGACATCACCGACCGCCTCCTAACCCGTCTCCGCGCCGCCGAATCCCTCGAACGCACCAACGTCGCCATGATCCGCGCCGGCACCCACAACGTCGAAACCGTATCCGGCCTGCAAGCCTACGCCGAATCCATGCAGCTGCTGCTCACCGCTAACCCAAACACCTCCTCCGACGCATACGTGTTCCCGCTCAATGAGAATGGTGGCGGGTGCTGGGGCGCAATTTTCGGGAATGATAAGAAGTTGCAGAAGTGGAATGCGACGGGGACGCCGGCGTTGCCAGATAATAAGGCGAGGTTTTATACGTGGGGACATGATGAGAATGGGGATTATAATGTGCTGGTTAGTAATGGTACGTACCGGCCAGTGGCGGCTATGAGGGCGGATGCAAGGGTGATTCTCACGCATAGGTTACAGCATCGGCGTGGATCGACTATGATGACCCCACATATGAGATGGTGTACAACGTCGAGCCCCGCATCAATCCCGGCGCGATGTTATGGAGTTCTCCCTGGGTGAGTTGCTTTGGCCTTTCAACCTTACCACTGATTCATCAAGCACTAACTCAATCCTGCTGTCTTTTTTCAGGTGTGGTGTGTATACTTTAAAGGTGATTTTAATTGCATCATATGTCGTCCTTGTGAGTGATTATGGGCCTTCTTTCAGGAAAGTCGACAATCGCCCTTATGTGACACTGAGTATGGCTGCGATCAACCCGGCCGGCGTATGGGTTGGCATCGCTGGGACTGACATTGCGGTACGAGAATTCGTCCAGGGAGTTGGTGGCTCACAGTTCGCTCATTTGCCACATTGCTAAATTCGCTGTACTACTTCCCACACAGCTCGGCTCCATCTCTCCCATCCTCCGCGAAGTCGCCACCAGCGCCTCCTCCGACGCGATCCTCCTCATCGTTAACCGCAAGGACGGCATGGTCGTCGGCGCCTCGGACCGCGACCTGTCCTACCGCTGCGACGGCCGAATGACCAACTCCGTCTGCGACGGCACCGTCAGCCTCCTCAAACCCGACAGCCAATACTTCCCGCAATCCTACCACGACGCCGACAGGATCGTCATCGCGGAGTACGGCGGCTGGGACAAAGTCCACGCCAAACGTATCTTCACAGGAGATATCGACGGCCAGGCCAAATTCCTCAACGTCGCACCCCTCGACACGGGCGCTTCCAACCTCCAATGGGCCGTCGTCCTAATGATCAACCAATCCGACTTCCTCTCCGGGGTCACCACCTCCCGCAACGTCGCCATCGGGGTCTTCTGTGGGTTGTTGGCGGTATCGATTGCTCTGACGTTTGTGTTTGCGATGGGGATCACAAAGCCGTTGGCGGATGTGACGGATAAAATGAACAGCTTGTTCAAGGCGAAGGCGGAGAAGATGGCTAAGTTGTTGGAGGAGGAGGGGACGGAGAGTGTGAGGTCGACGACGACGGTTTATGAGGATTCGAACTTGGTGGAGATTAGGCTTTTGCAAGGTATGCACGCGTTCTCTGAATCTTCATAGAAGGGGACACGCGTGGAGCGCACACATCCGCTTTCTCTCCTAGCATCTTTCCAGCAAATGAAAACGACAATTCAAGGCTTCCAGGTGCGTAACACTCACCCGCTCTGACCCACCGTCAACCCTCCATGCGCAAACCACCCCATCTCACCCCCTTCGCTCTCTTGTGCCCTAGAAATTCGTGCACCCATTGGTAGTCCAACGCATCGTCTGGAACGAACCCGGCGCCGCCGATATTTGTGTCACGCGGAAGGAGGTGTCGATCTTCTTCTCCGGTATGTGCTTCTATCAGCAGGCCCCACGACATCTCGCCGAGGGATCTACATGCTAACGACCATCTGATTTCCCCAGACATCAAAGACTTTACAGTCCTCTCCGAACGCCTCCCCGTCGCTGTCCTCATCACCATCTTGTCCAAGTATCTTGGTTTTATGACTGAGATTATCGCACGGTTAGGGGTCCCACTCTTCCGTACTTTTGCGATATGTTTTGTGGCGATTGAACAATCTTGCTCTCTCTATTTGGGCGCAGCACAGCTATGACGGCATCGTCGCGGATTTCATTGGTGATGCTATCATGGTACGCCAGATATCGCTTAGGTCGCGTTCACGCAATGGCTCAAAACTGACGGCTCTCTCTGTGATTTCTCATAGGCATTTTGGGAAGACAGCCCCAACCACGCGACGCTAGCGGTGCAATGCGCCTTGGACCAGCAGGCGGCGATGGCGACGTTCAATCAGATGTTGGCGGGCAAGGGGTATGAGCCCATGTCGGTGCGCATGGGGTTGCATGTGGGGACGGTGCTTGTCGGGAACATCGGGTAACGTAAACATCGAAGCAAGCATATCAACGAGGGATGCAAATGGGGACTCAGCATTGTGCAACGCAAATGTATACACCCCAGATCCGTCCACCGCCTCAAATACGGCTGCGTCGGCGACGACGTCAACCTCTGTTCCCGCCTCGAAGGCCTCAACAAACGCTACAACACCAACATCGTCCTCTCCGACGAAATGGCCCGCCAACTCCCCCCTCTCTTCGAAACCCGCGCCCTCGAACAAGTCATCGTGAAAGGCCGGAGCACCGCAACATACCTACACGAGCTCTGCGGGACGCGCGAGGGGGTATCACCGGCCATCGCTGAGCGCAATCTGACGTTTGACGCCCTGAGGAAGAGGGTGGAGGTGTTGGAGGATGTGGAGGGCGAAGAAGGGATGACGTTGTTGGAAGAGGTGGAAAGGTATTTGATGAATTATCCGGGGGATACGGCGGGGGCGCTGTTGAGGGATCGGTTGACGAGTGGGCATTTGTCGGGGCCGGTTAAGTTGATGGAGAAGTAGGGGTGTGGACTGAGGGAAGGCGCGATTCTGCTTTTGCGCCCGGCTAGTAGGACTGTGGTCCGCTTCGTGGCTGTCTTTTTGGGTTCTTTTGGGGGCATTCTCTGGAGGGAAGATAACATTGCAAGACTGACACGAGGCATTCTTGATACGATACCATGTCCCTCAGTCCCGCTTCATCAGGTCCATCTGCCATCACTCGACTACCCGAGTTATTTCTGGTTGCAATGTATGTTGTACATATGAGCAAAGGTTCGTCTGCCAATGTCCATCGTAGATATCTGGAAAGCCAATCGCCTTCCGGGCCCGACCAGACCTCAAAGTGTATCCGGGTGCGCTTCCCTTGAACCGGACTCCGGAAAACTCATTCTGTCTCGGTTCGGATATGGTCCTTACCTGCCCGAACGAATGCATGCATATTTCGGGGCAGTTTATGCCAAAAACACGGAAAAGCGTCGAGCAACCAGTTCAGTTTTTTTTGACAGGTTTGCTTACGCGAACCAACGCGTGCTTTGTCATGCTGTCATTTTGCGTTTGCACACCAGCGAACGCGGTTACAGCAGAGGTCCCCTACTTGCCAGGACATCCTTGCGAGCTTTCACCGTCGATCCCGAATCTGAAATCTGAAAAGGGTGCGACCCCGTGTGTGAATGCCCGTGTGCGTGCGGGTGACACGGCAGGGGCCCGATATCGAAGTGAACCTGGATGCGCTCAAAAAACGAGATGATGACCACGTACGGGACCCCACTTGAACGTCCTGGCCCAAATTCTTTTCTTCGAAACGTTTATGTACTGGCGCTTTTCGGCCCCCAAAAAGGAAGGATATGCTACATGTTCCCGTTTGTGTCGCAGAGGTAGATATACATTGTGCGTTGGCGGGTATGGTACGCGATGTTATGTCCCCAGGTTGTTTGATACACGCCAAATCACTTTTCAACCCCCTGGCCCTCCCCCAAACACTGCCCGCGTTCCCGCATCTCCCTCAAAACCCGCCGGACCTCCTCCCTCACAACCCACCGGACACACCACACGACCCCTGCGGCGACGACTACCCCCACCACCGCGCGGACGACCCAGTATCCCCAGTTCCACCCGCTTCCGCCTTTACGGGTCCCATTCTCCCCGCCACTCCCGGGCCGTTTAGTCGCAGGCACAAAAGCCCGCACCCCAGCCTCACCAGCCGTCGCCGTGCTCGGCCACATCCTCGCCAGCGCACTGGCCGTCGTCGTGGCTGCAGCTGCGTGACCCGCGCTGACGCTTCGATGCTTGGCAGGCAACAGGGCGTCGATTTTAGCGCGCCGGGCTTCATTCTTTGCGAGCGCGGCCAGTTCGAGTTCCAGGGGGTGCGTTAACGGCGGCGGGGGCGAGGGGGTGGATGTTGACGTCGTGTCTCGTCCGCCCGCGTGGTCTTCTGCGCTGTCTTTCACATCGATGTCAATATCGCTCTCCGCTTCCTCCTGCTGCGTTCCATCCCCACTCTCAACCTCACGCGATTGTGGGTTCGCTTCACACCACTCCCTGACAGCCCCCTCCAGAGCGTTATGATACTCCCTCAACCCCTCGGGCACAGCCGCGTTGATCGGTGTCTTCAACCAGGAAGATTTGAGCCATTCGACTTGGCAGGAGACGCGCAATCGTGTGTGACATGAATTCGATATGGGCGATGCGGACGAGGGCGGCACAGAGGTAAGGCAGAGCTTGAGCCGCGATTGGAAGGCTGTGCCGGAGGGAACGTCGGGGGTGCGGGAGATTTGGAGGATGCATATTGATCTACGTTGTACAGAAGCGGATAAGATGATGAGATAACTGAGGTGTATGCGTCCTGAGTGTGATGGGGTGTGTTTGTAACGTACCGCCCCTCATCCCGCTTAACAACGGTTTCCTCGAGTTTACACTGGGTCTGTTTCGGGCCTAACCGCGATCCAAACCAACCATCCGTAAGCAAAACTCCCATCCCTCCCATCTCGCAAAACGAAGGAAATGACAAAACCTTACCAATAGCCCCACTCAACGGAACAACATACGCCAATTTCCTCTTCCAGCCCACCCCAACCGCGTCATACGTCTGTGGACTCGTCAACGCCTCGCTGTCGAGTGGGACGTCCGTCTCCGGGTCCGGTAGATCCCCATTCGGAGGCGGGTTCCAATCAACGAGTTTAAAATCTACGAGTTGGAGGCATTGTCAGTCAACGATTCGTGGGGGTGATAGTTAACGTGATACATACCGTGACACTTCCGCCCCACCAAAAACCACCTCAAAAAGCCTTCCCTACTGTCCCTCAACCCATACATCAACCGCCACAATACATGTACAGGCACCGGAAACACCGCGTTCAGAACGGGTGTCATGGCGTCGTGTTCGGGGCCGCAGGCGCAGTCTGCTGGTGTCGCCTGTTGTTGTTGTTGTTGCTTCAAGGGCCGTTTTTTCTTCTTAAGTGAGCGGGCGTGCGTTTGGGTGTGGGGGTGCGCGTGCGGGCGTGGATGTGATGTTGGTGGTGGCGTAGGTGGTGATGGAGCTGCCACATTGAAGATATCCGCCTGCACGACCTCCTCACCCCCGGCTTCCCCACCACCACCAACAATCTGTTCATCGCCCTCACCGCGAATGCCGTTCACACCCTCCCCACCAACATCCTCCCAGGCCCCCTCCTTCTCAACCACCTCCGATCGTTCAGTTTTGGGTTTTCCTGTGTGCCGGCGGTGGAGGGTTGGAAGGGTTAGGGCGGGTGCGATTGAGGTTGAGGCTGGGTCGGTGGGATCGGAGGATGGGAGTGGGTGGTCGGTGGTGGGTTGGTGAGTAGAGGAGTCACGCGCTTTTCTGCCGCCATCTGCGACGGATGGCGGGATGACTTTATCGGTTGACATTGTGGTGGTTTCCGAGTCGCTTGCTGAGGCGACGCCGACTTTGCTTTTTGGTGTTCGTTTCCGTGGTTTGGTGTGGTCTTGGAGGGAGTCGGCGGAGTGGCTGCGGGATGTTGGTTGTTTTTGGGGTGCAGATGTTGGTGTCGGTGCGGAATTTGGTGAGATGGTGGTGCGGCCTCTTGTATCGTCCTTCGCGGCTAACCCCTCGGCCGTCACATCATCCACAGCCAACTCCTCAGTCTCATCCTCAACCGGCTTTTTAATCGTCCGTAACTGAAACGACTTCTTCGCCGACAAATCCCACAACCTCACCAGCAAACAAAATGACTCCTCCCTATGCAGAAAGCTCGCAAAAAAGTACTTGACATCGCCCACAGAGACCTCGATCGCATTCGGTATAATCGCCGCCACATTCCGTTTTTCCAGCGCGGTGATGCTTGCAAACGGCAATTCCACCGAATGCACCCAGCCGAGGATATTCGCATAGAAGCAGACATGCCGTTCCGAGATGTACATGCGGCCTTGTATGAGGACCTCTTTTTGCCACGCGCAAGAAAAATCGTCGACGAGGAGGTCGTCGCGCGGGAGGGTGGGGAAGAGGTCGTGGAAGTCTGTGTTGCGTTTTTTGGAGGCAAGGGAGAAGCCGAGAGAGTCTGGGGAGGCGAGGAAGGCGACGGCGGCTTCGGCTACTGAGTCGCCGTTGCGGGTTGTGAGGCTGGAGCGGGGGTAGGTTGTTGAGCCGCGGCGGGAGGATTTGTGGGAGTTGGTGGTGGTGGTGTCTACCTCGAGTTTGGTGTTGCTGATGTTGCTATTGCTGCCGCCTGCGCTACCGGGCATTCGGAAGAGGTTGGATCCAAGCATCTCGCTCTCTGTGACGGCCTTTGCCAATGTGCTTTTGACTACTTCCCTCACCGACTGAGACCGTCTCATCCCAGCCGCGCCGGAAAAGAATGATTCGCCTGTATCGCCTTCGCTCCCTGAATGATTGAGCGAGTCAATATCCCTCGCCTCCGCCTCGCTATTAGCAGCCTTTCGTGCCTTTGCCGCCGCCGCCGACCCATCGCGATCCGAGAACGTTTTTGTGAGCCACGGTAGGGATTTCGCACTCAGGGCGGAGAACGCTTTCTGCGCGCTGGATGGCGGTGATGGGTCTGTTGCGGGTGGAGAGTTAGACGATGATCTTTTGAGAGGTTCCGATGATAATGCATTCGCAGATGTGGAGGTCGGTGGCGATCCACCGGTGTTCAGTTTTGAGCGAACAAAGGGAAGGTTCTGCATGGAAGGGGAGGTGAGAGAGCCGAGGGAAAAGACGCGGCGGACTTCGTTGCTGAGAGCGCTGGCAGCGGACTGGCCGGCTGGAGCGAGAACAGGAACAGGTACGGGTATCGCCGCTGCTGCCGCGGGAGCTTGTTCCTTCGACTGCATGTCTTTTGAGTTTGGTGTTAGCGAGACGTCCGGTGGGGATGACTCTGGGGATGACTCGCTCGCCATGGCGATGATTCCGAACGAGGACTGTATATATATATATATATGTAGGTAACTATGCTACAACAGGAGGCCCCGTCTTCCGCTCCGCAAGACTAATTGAGGTTGGTGATGGAATGTATGGGGAAGGTCTGCGAGCTGTTCCCATAAATACTGCGTAATAAAGCCCCGGGGATTGAGGGCCTTCACCGAGTGACCTTGATGCGAGTCCGTGCGAGGGGCGTCACGTCATGAACCGACGGCCAAGGACCACGTCACCCCACAAACAGACAAGCCCCACGTCAACCCCACCAGACCGCCTCTCACTGAGGGGGATTCCGCTCGGAGCTGATATGGGTGCTAGCGAGGCGGAGAACCCTATAAGGCAGGCGACATTTATCTGGCGGGAAGGAGCCCCGACCTACAAATTAAAGGCGCATACGACCGGCGGAGACCTGGAGGCCGAGCATCTGACCTTGTTCGTCCACCAGCTTTGTAAAGAAGTCATTCATTCACCTTTTCGCCCCAGGCCCTTCTTGGAAATCCGGGGACATCGCATGAGCGTACCAAAGCTGATGCTGTAGTATCATGCCTGGCCGAGACCGCTTCCCAGTAGCTTATTTCGAGGGTTCACATCGTCAATGGATAACATATCGGCCGCTATGTCTGCGGCGTTGTTGCAAACATCAATCAGCAACAGATCTGAGACACACTAGATATAGAGCCTATCAACCGACATACCCCGCACATCCAGATTTAGACAGTCGGAGTGTGTCTCAGCAAACACGCACAGTTTTGCCGTAGACAAGACCCAAATAATCACATCCAAGCTTCTTTTTGTGTGAAGGACCCTCATTTGATATCTTATTATCCAGATCTTATTCTTACAGTTTATCCTCAACTCCATACCTCATCCCTCAAAACGACTATAATATACAACAAACAAAAAATCCCCCCACACCTGCGATCTGTTATTTTATACAAAAGGGGGAGCGTGTCCTCGGCATGGGCTTCTCCCTTTACATTGACACGGAAGGTATTTTGCGCGGCAGACGGGAGTTGCGGTTTTGCTTGGTTTATTGCTGGCTTGCTTCGCCGGGCATGATGACCTGTACGAGGGATGTGGAGTGGTGAGTATTTGGGTGAGGGGAAGACAGAAAAAAGGCCACATCAACGTACATCGTCAATCTTGAGAATCATCTTAACCAACTGAGTCGCCAAATGGAACTGGGATCGCTTCGAGATCAACGGGTCGAACACCGTAAACTCGCGCATATCGTTCGATCCATTCAAGTTGCAGTCAATGCCCAGACGCGGGTTGGCTTCGAGGGCCTGGCGGGACTTGACTTCCGCGAGGGTCTCGATAGGCGACAAGCCAGAGTTCTCCGCGAGGGCCAGCGGGATCGCGTCGAGGGCGTTGGCGAAACCGCGCATGGCGTACTGCTCGATGCTGGAGATCTCGTCGGCGGCTTGGGAGACGGCGAGCGAGCAGGCGATCTCGGCGGCGCCACCTCCGTAGACGATGCGGTTGTCGCGGACGAGATTGCGGACGACGCAGATGGCGTCGTGCAAACTGCGCTTGGCTTCGTCGATGATCTGTGAATGTATTACATAAGTGTCAGGAATCCCACAAAGGTCACTGAGCGGGTAGTCAAGTATCATACCATCTTGTTACCGCCTCGGACAAATAAAGTGACGGCACGAGTGTTCGCACATTCCTCAATAACCAGCATGCGGTCCTTTGTGGTTCCAAAGGAGATCTCACGCACGACTCCGGCCTTTCCTAACTTCTCCTTGCTCAGCTCCTCGAACCGCGGCACGATCCTTCCGTTGGTGGCAATGGCAATCAGCTCAATCTCCGGTCCTCCGACCCATCGGACAGCAGGCAACTGGTTTTGCAAAAGCAGATGATTCGCCTCGTCATCGAAACCCCATTGGCATATGACCAGGTTGGCTCCAGCGTCCTTGACCTGCTTCACCATCTCCTCAAACTTCTCCTTCTCGTACTTTTGCAGCTTCTGGTATTCCTCAACGGACGTAATGTCGAGCTTGTGCTTGGTTTTGGGCTTTGGGGGCTCAAACGCGCAGGTGAGGATGGCTATCCTGGCATCCCTGATCTCCTTGGGCATTTGGGGGTGCGACATATCCTTGTCTACGACGACTCCGAAAACCAGCTTGGAGTCCTGCAGGGATCCTCCGAGCTTGCCATCAACCTTGATAAGCTCGAAGTCAACGTCTTTCCTCTCCAAATCAGCCACGGACAAAACAGCGTCCACAGCCATTTGGGCGAACTGGTCGTGGCATTTAGATACGCTGCGCAAAAAAAGCAGCCGTAAGTTGATAATTCGAAACGCAGCATCTACCAGGATCTCAAACGGCAAGCCTTACATTTTCGATCCCAGGCACGTCTTTGCCGTCTTCAACAAAATCTCAGTGTTCTCCTTGTCCACCTTGATCTCATCGGCAATCTTGTCCAACTCGGCAACAGCCACATTACATGCCCGCTCGAAACCGTCGGAAATTCGGATAGGGTGAAGACCCTTGTTCAACAGAGTTTCCGCCTGCTCGAGCAGCGCACCCGCCAGCACAACGACACCCGTTGTCCCATCTCCGATCTCGTCGTCTTGACTCTTCGATAGTTGCACTAGAAGTTTCGCAATCTGGTGCTCGACCTCCATTTGACTCAGAATAGTCGCTCCATCGTTCGTTATTGTAATATCACCATCGGGAGAGATCAGAATCTTATCGAGACCTATGGGAATAGTTTTGCTCAGCAAATGGCATTCCGACTGGCGGCCAGGCAAAGCCTTTCTCGCAAGGTACTCACCTCGTGGTCCTAATGACGTCTTCAAAATGTTTGCTACCGTCCGCGCAGCCAGGATATGTGACTAAAGTGCGTGGAAATATAGATCAGATCTCGGAATTCGCATGCTATCCCGCAATTTGCCACACCAAGTCCCGCCAACACCGCTTGGCCACCCAACACAGTAGTGACGAGTATTTCTAGAGTATTTGGTGTCCGTTCGCGCGGTCGTGAATGGGAATGTCGCCCCAGATCGCATGTTGGGATCTAGATTGGTCATCGCGTCCTTCCTCGTTCCACATTCCCATCGGCAATGTCTGCCAAATGCCCGCGAAAGCTGCACCGTTCAAGCACCAGCATCTCGCCGCACCCGTCTCTGCCGTCACGGTAGGTGCTCCCAGGGTCAACAATGCCTACCTTCTGCGCCTCAATCCCTCTAATGCGACTCTTCTTGCCCTGCTCACGCAGGATAATGACGGGCCGACCGTACTCGTCGGTGGCGTAGACAGCGTCCATTCCGTTCATAGTGGATAGTTAACTTCCTCGTTGTCCGAGTTCTCAGATGGATGGATGGATGGATGGATAGAGTGCTCGTCGTCGTTGTTGGTTCGTCGTCGTCGTCCCCTGATGGATGGATTCGCAATTCGAGCGCAGTCACTTCAATGCGGGACGCGTCCGATAATTGAACGAGAAGTGTCCGATTCACATTGAGTTGCCAAACCCTCGTCCATTTGAGACTCCGATGGGAGGCAAAGGGACAGGCCAGGACTGATACACAAAATCACTCTTACTGCGACATGCCTCAGAGATTCGAGGACAAGTTGTCATGGTATATATGTCTAATCGGCTCGAAATGAGCCAGAAACGCAATAACGATATCACTTCGTTTGGAGCGTGCTTGGTTGTAGAGGAGCAGCAGCAGTTTATCAGCTTCGAGGACCTAGCAATCCACATTCACATTGATCATCTTCCGAGAAGCTCTGGAACGGATGACCAATGCTTGATGGGCATGCATCAAAGTTTCTCATTATGTGCCGCCTCATCCGACATTGATCACTTTTCCAATTCCGCCCCTCAACTAGATGTACATACACCTGCCGCAATTTTTTGTATATCTGGACTGGACTGTCATATGTGGTCGCTTGGTGCAAAGTATATCAATGACGGGTCGAGGTTGAAAACAGCGCCCGACGCGCTCCCTTCTGAGCAGCTAGGATCGAGTCGGGGTCCTCGTCACGCAATGCTCATCCCGATTGACAAGGTTCCCGGTGTCATACATTACTTGCAAAATACATCCCACACAACGTTGGTTTCCGTACCGGTGCCAAATCGAGCATCGCTGGTTGCTCCCTCTGAGTGTCAGCATACTGGCTGGTGAATTGACGGAAATTTTGGTAAATTCGCTTCTAGTTCCCGTACCCACTTCATATACTGTATATATAGCTGCAGGAGATCAGATCAGCTTTGCCTCCATGCTCGTGGAGCTCATCCGCTTATCTTTCAGCGGTAGGGTCACATATGCGGCATGGAGGAGCATCTGCGCCCGAAGTCCGCTGCAATGTCTCGCGAACGAAGTCGTCTGTCCAATCGGGCGATGTGAACTGCAGCGGTGCCATGAAGCAGGCCATGTCTGTATAGTCAAGAGCGGAACTAGGACGTCCCTGGACCAACGTCCTTGCCCAAACAAGCCGCATCCCATCTCGCATTCAAGACACCTCATGCAACTGTCCGACTCTGATATCCTGTATCGGGTTCCCGTCAGATACTCTCTCAATGGACGCTGCCGGCGGTTTGAAATTCCCCCAAGTCCTTTCCGTTGACAACATTCCAGCACGGTGTCGAAAGTGGAAAGCCGCTCGACGACGCGACGCGTACAAACGTGTCTGTGTCGCCGTGAGGTCCGTGGACCGACAACAGTTGGCGCCTCGAAGTTCCGAAGACCTTAATGCTTGTCGATCCTCTCAACAACACCTGCATTCCCGGTCTCCCACTGGACTTCAAGAGCAGCATCCCGCCGTCCATGTCCGTGGTTACTCGTCATGAAGTTCGGTTGAAGGAGGCGTGAGTAGGTCTTGTGGCCTGTTCCCCGCTATGTGTCACCACGGCCTTGCTCCCTTTTTCCCCATCGATGCCCTCATGCAAACGACGTCGACGGGGAAAGTCTCCAAGCAGCCTCCGTTGGGAGATTGGTAGGAGGGCTTTCTTCCGGATTCTTTGATTAGCCCCCACCTCAATCGTCATAATAAAGAAGTGTGTGAACCCGGTCCCTGCGCGCCTCGCTTCGCTTTCGCTTTCTTTCTTT
Source organism: Fimicolochytrium jonesii (assembly GCF_025526975.1). Lineage (NCBI taxonomy): Eukaryota > Fungi > Chytridiomycota > Chytridiomycetes > Spizellomycetales > Powellomycetaceae > Fimicolochytrium > Fimicolochytrium jonesii. The sequence goes on from NW_026515671.1 coordinate 149,736, forward strand.
CCAAACCAGCAACTGCACACTCAGATTATACCCATTCACCCAACTTCATCAACAGGTAAGGCGGCGCATCGTGCTCTCCTTTGCCCCTCCCCCACTTACCAAAACCCGTCTTACGCTCCTTGCTTTCGCCTACCCTCCATTGTGAACTACAGCCATGTCCACACTCGCCGAACTTCCCCTCGACGTGACCTTCTCCCCCATCAAGGAGTCGGACGTCTCCCGCGAGATGACCACCCGCTACATGCAGGACATGCTCGACTACGCTGACGTCGATGTCGTCATCGTCGGTGCTGGTCCCGCTGGTACGTCCAACTCTCACCCCATTGCCCCATTTCCCATCTCGGCAGCGTGATCTGCATACTCATCATGCATCATGATGCACATTGCTTATAGGTCTCAGCGCCGCATATGAGTTCACCAAGCACCCCGAGATCAAGGTCGCCTTGATTGAGGCCTCTGTCGCGCCCGGTGGTGGTGCGTGGGTTGGTGGACAGCTGTTCACGCCTATGGTAGTCAGGAAGCCCGCCCACCTTGTGTTGGATGAGCTGAACATTCAGTACGATGAGAAGGAGCACTACGTTGTCTTGAAGGTGGGGTGCTTTGTCTTTTTTGTGTGGATATTCCTTTTTGTAAGGGATTGCTGATGGCTTTTGTGATTTCGCAGCACGCTGGTCTGTTCACGGCCACCATCCTCGCCAAGGTGCTTGCCTCCCCTAACGTCAAGCTCTTCAACGCTACCTCCGTTGAGGACCTGATCATCCGCGGTGACTCTGTCAAAGGTGTTGTTACCAACTGGGCTCTTGTCACCAAGGTATGGAAAGAAAACACATGCAATTCACACCGTAACATCGTCTAAATCCTGGGTTCCAAACCGATTCCTTCACACCAGGCCCATGGCACCCAATCCTGCATGGACCCCCAAGTGATCGAGTCCAAGATCGTCGTCTCCTCCTGCGGCCACGACGGACCGTTCGGCGCCACCGGCGTGCGTCGCCTCGCCGAGCTCGGCATGATCGAGAAGCTCCCCGGTATGCGCGCTCTCGACATGAATGCGGCCGAGGACGCCGTCGTTGCCAAGACTCAGGAGATTGTCCCCGGTATGATTGTGACTGGTATGGAGGTTGCTGAGGCCTATGGTACCTCCCGTATGGGTCCTACTTTCGGTATGTATTGGGTGTTCGGTCTTTCGAGATGTCACCTTTTCTGTTCCCTTGAAGCCAGCGTTCACTGAATACGCTCATCCTTCCCACAGGCGCTATGCTCATGTCCGGCCGCAAAGCCGCCCACCTCGCCCTCTCCAAGCTCAACAAGCAGAAGGCCGTCGGCAAGTAGGTCGAGATAGGCAGTATGTAACGTAAAATGAACTCCCCATGGCGTAGTGAAAAGCGTAGTGTGTATTCAATGTATATACCATCCCTCCCATAACCTGGGCGTAGTGATAGCCCCGTAGGCGGAAATCTCTTCTTTATGAACATTGCGTTCAAGAGTGTTATCCCTTCGCCAACGATTATTTTCCCAATCGATATAATATGAAGAGGCCATGGTTGTGGGATAGAGCGCAGACGAGTCAGTAAGACGTTGATGCGATACATAGGCCATCGGAGTCATGGACACAAAGCCTTTGAAAAAAAAAGTCCGGAAGGTTTGAACTCGGAAGGAGAACCGTCCGATGTCCATTCCTTTGCGCGTGACGCAAATCGTTGTTGGGCTCTAAGCAGAGCTTGAGCGGAACGGTGTATCGCTATCTTGAAGAAGATGCTTAAAACCGTACCTTAATGTAACGGGAGACGATTGGGTTGACAAACTGCCGTTGTTGGAGTTTGCCTACAACCGTACGCAGAACAGCACTGGATACTGCCCTTTTGAGGTTGATTTGGGTAGAATTCTGCAGCCGCCGATGCATTGGCAAGTTGACGCAAAGGTGTTGCAACGTATGGACGCTACGTCGATCCCATTCTTGCATAAGTCACGACGTGAGCTCATTGTACAGATGGAGAAGCGTGCTGAGGCATACCGATCCATTGAACTCATAGTGCAGCAGAGACTGCGGGAAGCCCAGGACAAACAAGCGAAGTATCATGATCGTGGACGTCATGTACAGAGCTTTAGTCCAACAGCGACGGTGACAGTACGGTACGTCAGGGTTGCAGCAACCCTTTTTGGGGACAGTTGCAACCTTGACTTCCCTCACCATCAGTCGCCTCACTACTGCGATGGGGTCTTGGAGGGGCGGACACTGAACAAATAAGGAAACACACGGAACAGGGTGTCTGTCTATCAGACGGAGCTGCCGGGTCGTGTAAGTTCTCTGTTCGGGAAGTGGCTTTCGGGATGACGGCAAGGTAATGTGGATAGTGTGGGGGAATACGCGTTTCATGATGAGGGCTTTTTCGGTCAGGGACCTTCCTGTGCCCTTCTCATGAACGAGCATACATAGGCGCTGGGACTTGACTCAGACTTGAACATCGGGTAGTACAGTCATTACAGTATGATGTTGTGATACCTTGTGAAGGTTGGGTTGGACCGTTGGAGCCCCACAGTTCAGATAAGATCGCGGAACGAGGGGAAAGAGGCTCCGAGTTCACAACTTCACAAGGGCTGCAGCTGAACTGGTTGTCTCTCTGGGAAAACAAGAGCTCTCTCGCTCGCACCTTTGCATACATACTGTACTTGGTCTACCACCCTGCAAAACGACGAGCAACACGGACACGCAGGCCTCGCTTGTCACTACTCTTTGGAAGTTTGTTTACCTCAACTCAGTTGCCCCCGAAAAAAGCAGCCGCAATGGAAAAAGGCCACTTCGACACTCCGCATGCCAGCGGGCCTCTGACCGACGAGCAGCGGTTGGAGCAGCTGGGTTACAAGCAGGTGGGTACTTCCAATTCAGCGCCTCTGACCACCTTTACAAGGTTTTGTATATTGGAAAGTGCGCCGACTCACGTCTGGAATTTCCACCCACCAACCATAAAGGAATTGCGCCGCGAACTGTCCAGCTTCACCAACTTTGCCTTTTCCTTTTCAATTATCAGTATCCTCACCGGGCTCAATGTGAGTGAGATGGCAGAGAGGGAATACCATTGTCTACGATTTGCATCGCATGCTCAAATTTTGTTACCTAGGGACTGTACATGTATGGCTTCAACACTGGCGGTCCCGCAACCATCATCGTAAGCACCCTCCCTCAAAACCCCAAATCAGGCCGTCCCATCCACTGATGCCCCTCGATCCTTCTCTCCCTCCGACAGTGGGGCTGGCCAGTAGTCTCCTTCTTCACCCTCCTCGTCGGTCTCGCAATGGCCGAGATATGTTCCAGCTTTCCAACATCCGGGGGATTATACTACTGGTCGGCTCAATTGAGTGGGCCAAAGTATGCCCCATTAGCCAGTTGGGTGACTGGCTGGTTTAATTTGATTGGGCAGATTGCTTGTACGAGTGGTATTATTTTTGCAAATGCGGCGGTGGTTTTGCAGGTGGTCGCGTTGAATAGGGAGGAGGTAAGCGAAGCGAGAGCGAGCGGATGCTTGAGGCAGGCGAGGTCGACCAGAGCGGCGAGCGGAGCGATTCCTTGTGCCGAATGCGCAATACCCCTAATTACGGCTCTTAGCGAGCCTCAGCGAGCGTCAGATCTTTTGCGAGCGAAGCGAGCACCACACTGCGCCATAGGCGCAGGATTCCGCTACCAAGTGTTCATCCAGCCAACCTTCGCATCGCTCATCGAACTTCGCTCATACAACTTTGCTTTGCTTCGCTTAGTTTGTACCCGAGCCATACCACCAAGTACTAGTCTGCGCCGCGATCCTAATCGTACACGGCCTGCTCAACACGTTCGCCGTCAAACTCGTCAACCAGCTAAACTACGTCTCCGTCTGGTGGCACATTCTCGGCACCATCACAATCGTCGCCGTCATCCTCGCCCTCGCCCCCACCCACCAATCCGCCACTTACGTCTTTACCACCTACCGCGACGCCACCGGCGGCTGGGGCGACGTCGCTGGGCGCGGCTACGTCATCCTCATCGGTTTGCTTACCGCTCAATTCACCATGACCGGCTACGACGCCTCCGCACATATGACCGAGGAGACCAAAAACGCCGCCATCTCCGGACCAGTGGGGATTGTGATGTCCATTGTCGTATCGTTTGTGGTGGGATGGTTTTATTTGATTGGGTTGACGTTCAGTATCCAGAATGAGGGCGCGGTGGGCGGGGAGGACGGCAGTGTGGGGGGTGTTATGCAGATCTTTTTGGATACGACCGGGACGAGGGGCGCGACGCTTTTGGGGTGTGTGGTGCTCGGCGCGATGTTTTGGTGTGGGATGAGTTCCGTCACGTCCAATTCTCGAATGGTGAGTGCCGCGAAGCAATGAATTCATGCATCCCACCTTCTTTCGCTTACTCATGAAAACCCACTCACCTCTCACTCCCCGTTTCCACAGATCTATGCCTTTACGAGGGACGGGGCGCTTCCGTTTTCCTCGTACCTCCACATCATCAACCCGTCCACACACACCCCCGTCCGCGCCGTCTGGCTCTCCACCGTCCTCTCCCTCGTCCTAATCCTTCCCATCCTCGGCAACTCCACCGCCTTCGCCGCCATCACATCCATTGCGACCATCGGGCTGTACGTCTCGTACGCCATCCCCGTTTTCCTGAGATTGACCCTGGGGAGACATACGTTCAGGAAGGGACCGGTGCATCTTGGGAAGTGGAGTAAGGTGGTCGGGTGGACGGCCGTGTGCTGGACGGCGCTGATCACGGTGTTGTTTGTGTTGCCGACTGGGTACCCTGTCACGGCACAGAATATGAATTACGCGGTGGTGAGTAGGCAGTCCCCCATCTCTTCTGTAACATGTCTGTCATCCCCCCCGCTGATTTTTTTTTGGGGGGGGGTCTAGGTGATGTTGGGCTTCGTACTCGTGCTTTCAATGGGCTGGTGGATTGTGGATGCGAGGAAATGGTTCAAGGGCCCGAAGATTGCGGCGTTTGCACCCGCGTCCGCACCCCCGGGGGTGGTTGATCGGGACGCGACGGAGATTGCGTTGTGAACGAGAGAGGCGGCGTATGTGCGGGATTTTGAGTGAGGGAGTGAGGGAGAGGATTGTAGAACACTTTTTCTGTTTTTGTTTTTTTTTTCCCCGCGGGTTCGGGGTGGATGTTTTTGGGTTTTGGGACTGTGAGCTTTTTTTTTTTTGCTTTTGTTTTGTTGTATGGGCTTTTTTGAGCGGGATTGATATCCGACTATATTGTGGACTTTGTACGAACAATCGCAGTTTCATCGAGGAGGGATATGTTGCGGGTTATATGATGTTGCGCTATGGCACGGAAGGCTGTCTGTGTTGGGGCTCCGCAGATTGTGACGGATAGGCATCGCGATGGACTCTGCGGAGTCTGCTGATGGAAGAGCGACGTACTTTAATGGTGGACTACGAATGATCAGTGTTGAGCATGTTACAGATGGGGCTCCAAGTCTGCTCCGCTGTTAACACCGTCGCACAACCTATTTACGTATACTTGGATCTATACAAAAGTCCGCTGATTGCCGTAGCATATCCATATCTAATGCAGGGTCCCATCCTCGCTCCATCCCTTCACTCCGCCCTCCTCTCCACCCCCGCATCACCATCAACATCAACCTCAACCCTTACCTCTTCCTCCTCCTCCTCCCCCACCGTCTCCCCACTCGTCTCCCGAACCACCTCCTCCTCCCTCCCCTTAACCCCCAAAAACATGCCCAACATCCCCAAATCATAACTAGCCTTCAACACGCCCGCCACCACAAACGCGACCCAAAACCGGCCATTCGCCGCCAGGTAACCGGTAATGACCGGCCCGCCGCTCTGCGCACACGTCTTGACCGTGTTCACGATGCCCATCACGGCCGTGCGTTCCGCGGGGAGGATGATGATCGACAGGAAGGTTGTGCGCGGGGCCTGGTCCATGGACGCGAGGGAGGCGCGGGCGAACAGGAACACGAGCGTCACCGCGATCGAGGATGGGAAGGGGAACAGGGCTAGGAAGATGGCTGACGGGAGGTGGGTGAACACCATCGTGGGCACCAGCCCGATGCGTTTGGAGATGCTGGACGCCGCGATGTTGCCGAGGGAGGCGGTGAAGGAGGCCGTGGAGAGGATGGAGCCGAGTTGGGACTTTGGGAGTTGGAATTTGGTGTCGAGGAAGTAGGCGACGAGCGAGGTGGGGACCATGCCGGAGGCGAGGGAGTCGATGGAGAAGATGAGGCTGATTTTGAGGAGGAGGGTGAGGGTGGCGGGGGAGAGGTGGGAAAAGATGCCTTTTCGGTCCGGTGGTGGTGGATTGCTGGTGGGTGTGGTCGCTGCTGGGGATGTTGTCGTCGGCCCCATCGTCGCCGCCCCATCGCCCAAAAGCGGTCTCCTCTCCTCATCCACCTCCGGCACCCTCGCCGGCTCACACCCCTCCCCCAACCCCATCGCCACACACCCCTTCACAAACCCCACCACCGCATACCCCCAAAACACCGCCCGATACGCCTCCACACCCGTCCACCCCTCCCTCTCCCCCAACACCTGCACCACCCACCCGGCCCCCAACGACCCGCCCGCCGCCCCGAGCGTCCCCACCACGACATACCACGCAAACACATCCGACCGCGTCGCGGGGGACGAGAGATGCGCGAGCGTCGATTCCTCGACGGCGCGGAACGGGCCGATCTCATTCCCGGAGGGCGAAATCACCCCAACGATAGCCGCCACCAACAGAATGTAGTAGTTGTCCGTGAGCGCAAACACGACCCCGGAAACCATCATCAACCCACACGACAGCACCAATATCCGCCGCCGGCCCAAGCTATCCGCCACCACCGTCAGAAACAAGCTGATGATCACATCCCCGAGCAATGTCAGCGTCATGAACAGCCCGATCTTCTCGTCCGAATGCCCGAGGGCTGAGAAGTAGACCGCGAGGATCAGCGTCGAGGCGCCGTATGCGAACATGCGCAGGAATTTGGACAGGAGGAGGAGGTGGATGTCGCGCGCGGCATGGAGGATAGTGGTTAGACCTAGCTCCTGGAGGATGGCGGAGGTGGGCATGGTTGGGCAGGACTTGGAGGGTGCGGAGGTGGAGATGGTGGTTGGTTGTGCTGTGCTGCAAACTACGTGCAGGTAGAAACGGGCACCGATTGCAGATGTGCGGAGGCCGGGAAGTTCAGGAAAGGGGCCCTTACAGTATCAAAGACCGCGCGCTTGTGGGACCGCACACACAAACCACCCCCACACAGCAGCCCACATAGCGAGATATCCCACCCTGCAGCATCTCCCTCTAATGGAAGCGTCTATATTCCCATTTATCTTTCCTCTCAGCCGCTTTATCTACGTGATTTCTCCCAAAAAAAACTGTCCCCCAAAATATTCATCCCACTACATCACATCCGTCGCAACTGCACATCCTCATCATACCCCGCCACCCCTCTATTCGCACCCCTCCCCTTGCCCTTCGCATCCAAGATTGAATCATCATCCGAGATCGTCTCCTCATCCTCATCCTCATCATCCAATGTGATCACACTACTCGACGGCGTCTGCAGCGGTTGATACACTCCCCCATCACCCGCGTTATTCGGATTCCGCGGCCGCGACGACTCGGTCTTTGGTAACAGCGGATTCGCGCTCATCGGAGCCGCGTTCCTCCCCGATGTCGAGTATACGGAGATGAGGGCGTTGACCCACAGGTATGTCAGCGACGCAATGGTGATTTGGAGGAGGATGTAAGTCGAATGGTCCACCCCGATACCGTTGATCAACGCGAGCTGTTCTTCGGTGACCGTCATGAACATTGTGCCGGAGACGGTGAGGAGGAAAGGGGGGATGTGTTGGAACGATCGGACGTTGGCACTGTCCGCGGGTGCGTCTCTCAAGATGAAAGAGATCTCGATCACCCGTGTCAACCCAGCAAGCATCAACGTCCCCCCAAACGCCGCATGCAATTTCGCGGAGAATTCAAGACTTTGTGCGTGCGTGAAAAACGAGTACCCCGTGAAAATCAGTATGATCCCCGGAAAAATCGACCGGCGGCCGTTTCGAGATAGAAACAGACTCAGCGCCCCGGAAGCCCACCACACGATCCCCATACTCGTATGCTGCATATCCTTATGGCTCCACGGTGTGCCCCACCCGTGTTCCGTGAACGTGTTGACAATCCCCCAGACCATCAACACGAACGAGTCGATGAACTCCTGGGATTTGTTCTGGCGGGCGAGCCAGGCGGATCCGACGCGGAGCATGAGGACTAGCAGGGAGCCGTAGGCGATGAAGGCGGAGCCCATGATGAGGTGCGCGAGACATTGGCCGAGGTGCTCGCCGGTGCAGAAGCCGAGGGAGGCGACGACGCCGAGTAATATCTGTGTCCAGGCTAGGATTGGCCAGGATTTGCCGAGGATGCCGTGTGTGATGACAATGAGGCGGCGGAACCGAGTGCCTTCGTGGATGTGGAGTTTTAGGTAGAGGCCGAGTGAGACTTGCGCTGCTAAGCAGACTGCAAGTAATGATGCGAAGGAGCCGTGCGCGGTGTGTGGGAATTGCCGCCCTTTATGGGAGTGGCCTAATATGTACCTTTGAAACGCAGTAAGCGAAGAGGACCGAAGAGAAGCGAACGAGTTAGTGCCATCAACCAGCGAACGAAGTGTCGGAGATCATCCGTCGACGATCGACCATCAACCATTGAACCATCAACCCATCAACCCTGCGATGCATGAAACGACATGCTCGCTCTCCGCTCGTAACGAGGAGGTTGGGATGCGTATGCTAAGCTCGCTTCGTTCGCAAAGATCTGACGCGACGCTCGCCGGCGCTCGCTGAGTACCGCGGTTAGGAGTATTGCGCCTTTGGCGCATCAGGAACTCGCTCCGCTCGTGCTCGCTGTCGCTCGCGTCCCCATGCTCTCCCCATACATACCCGCCGATAGTCAAAACCGTCGCGCCAACCTGCACAGGCACATGCCACCTCGACCTAACAATCCCCAGCACCATGCCCAGTGGAAATAAACCCCCCCAAGCAATCACTTGAACCATCATATGGAGGTAGAGAATATTGTCGATGGGCGTGTTTGCTTGTTGGGCAGGGTCGAGGGTTGAAGGGTCCGGGTGCGAGTGGGCGAAGGCTGGGGGGAGAAGGAGGAGGAGGACGGTGGTGGTGAGGAGGAGGAGGGGTATGGACCGGAGAGTTGGTGGTGGGTTGGCCTTCATTGTTTGGGTGTTTTTGAGTGGACCTGGGAGTTCGTGGGTATGTTGTGACGAGAGATCAAGCCGCCAGAAGTGTATGAAGACCGGCAGCAGGTTGCAGATGAGCAAGGAGGGAGTGAGTGAGCAGTTGGCGCTTGCCGAGGTCGCTTGCACGGAGCGAGTTCGTTCGTTCGTTCTTTGCAAGGGCTCGATGCCCATCCTGCGCCGCCTGTCTTCCCGATGCCTTTATTCCCGTAAACATGTCACTGCGAAAGGATCTCAAATGCCTAGCTGTCCACGTGACTTCAGCGGTATTTCAAGTGGTCGTTCTTCTCTGCGCGCTGACTCACACACTCACAATGGCCGATCCGATCCATTCACGCGCGAAAGTCCAAAGGCCAAACGCGTTTTACTCTCTCTCTGTCTCTCTTGGCACCCCAACAGTCAACACCGCCGGAAACGGTAGTAGCCCTTGGTCTCCTTTGCCAAGTCCCGGTGTGCGGTCGGTGTATCCGACACAAGGAAGTCAAGGTGGTACGAGGAAGCCATTTTTGGGAACCTTTGAAGTTGGCAACGATTGAAATTTGCGTTGGATGGGATCCATACAAGTTATACAACATGGCATGTGTATGGGCGGAGACTCCTTCGCGCCCGCTGATGAGAGGCCAAGACCAACGAGCGAGCGACCTACAGTATCTACAGTACGGTCTGGAAGTAAGCGCGGCGGTGTGTGTATGTACTGTACGTATGGGAAGGACTTGCAACTTGGCGCTTGGCTTATAAGGGGAGAGGGACTTGCGACAGGACGACAACATACGACTACCCACACGGCCAACCCATCGTCTGCACGCATCACCAGAATGCTCGTCTCGACCGTCACCACCGCGGCTGCCGCCCTCCTTTTCAGCGGAGCCGTCCTCGCCGCTCCTGCCGACCCCGCTCCCAAGCAGCACTCATGCCGCTGTCTGGCCTCCGACTCCAGCTGCTGGCCCAAAGCCGCCGACTTTGCTCGCCTGAATGCCACCGTCTCTGGTCGCTTGATCAGCATTGCCCCCGCCGCTGCGGTGTGCTACCCGTCGTCCGCCAACTTCAACGCCGCTCAATGCGCTTCCCTTCGTGCCAATTCCACCAACCCCTACTTCAGAGGTGATATCCCGGGCGCCACGATGCATCTTAACCACGCTGGTGATGCGAACGAAGTCAACGTATGTCCCTTAGACAACACACTCACAGGCACTTGCGGGCAAGGCCGCGTCCCCGTGGTCGGTATCGAAGCCAAGACCAAAAACGACATCAAAGCCGCCGTCAACTTTGCCCGGAAGAACAACCTGAGGCTGGTCGTCAAGAACACCGGCCACGACTACTTTGGACGCAGCAGCGGCGCTGGCTCGTTCCTCCTCTGGACGCACCACATGCGCGGGATGGATTTCCATGAGAGTTTCGTGCCCCGCAAGTGCAGGAAAAATGTCGGAAGTGCTGTCACCATTCAGGCCGGCGAACAATGGGCGAACGTCTACCCGGCGGCCGAAGCGAGGGGGCTTGCGGTGATCGGAGGTGAGGCACGGACAGTGGGTTCAGTCGGTGGATACCTGCAAGGAGGCGGTCACAGTCCCATCTCCCGCACATTCGGGCTCGCCGCCGACAACGCGATCGAGTTCTCCGTCATCACCGCCAACGGCAATGAGGTGATCGCCAACGAGTGCCAAAACACCGACCTCTTCTGGGCCCTCCGAGGCGGCGGCGGCGGCACATTCGGCGTTGTCGCCTCCGCGACCGTCAAGACTCACCCATCTCCAAAAACCGGCGCGGCCATTGGGAGCATCAGCAGCGCCGGCGCCGCCGACCCCCGCGCAGCCGGCAAAGCCCTCCTTCAACGCCTCATCGACATCCAACCCGCGCTCGACAAAGCAGGCGTCTCGGGATACTACTCCCTCACCCCCGTCTCCGTCCTGTACATCCTCTACCACCCCAACGGCACCAACGCCACCATCGCCGAAGCACTCAAACCCCTCACCGAGTTCGTCGCCTCCTCCAACGGAACCTACGCCCAAGGCGGCGCCACCGTGTCCTTCCCAACCTACTACTCCGCCTACAACTTCCTCTCCTGCCGCACCTGGCCCCAAACCTGCACAGACACGGTCGGAACCTCCCTCGCCCTCGGATCCCGCCTCATCCCCACCACAACATTCACAGACCCCGTCGCCAGCAAACAACTCGGGGGCGCCCTCTCCGACATCCTCACCCAAATGGGCTCCACACCCTTCATGCTCGCCCAACTCGTCGCGGGCGGCAAAGTCGCCCAGCAGGACCCAGACGCACTGGGACTCAACCCGGCCTGGCGCAAAGCCCTCTGGCACGTCGTCATCACAAAAGGATGGACGGACGCCGCACCCGCCGCCGAGATCGCGACCGCCAAAGCTGAAGTCACCCGTCTCACCCAGCTCATGCGCGACGTCACTCCCGGGTCCGGCGCGTACTTTAACGAGGCGGATGCGAACGAGCCGAACTACCGGGACGCGTTCTTTGGGAACCATTATGCGAAGCTGTTGAGCATCAAGAATCAGTATGACCCGACCGGGTTATTTGTGTGCAAGAAGTGTGTGGGGAGTGAGGGGTGGACTGACGACGGGAACTGCCGTGCGTAGAGGGGTTGGGACTGTATACCATCACTTGTGTGCTTAGGATAGATAGATAGATGAGTTGTTTCGCATATTTAAGTCCTGATAATGCCGAAAACAAACGTTGCTTCAACGTCCCCATCGCACGGAGGGTAATCAAACGAGCCCGCGAGCTAGCGTCGATCATTGTTGCGCATAACCCCGTTTGGAGTACTGTACTGTACCTCAACCAACCCTCCCAGTTCGCCCATTGCACATGGAAACCTCACCACCCCGGCTGTCTCGCGGCCGCATGCGATCGCTGAGACGGGTCGGGGAAACCTGCGACGGAGCAAACCACCGGGATATTGGAGCCTAGACGTAGACGTAAATCTACGTGAGGGACCATGGCGTGGGGGGTTGGCTAACAATGCGCGGGATATACCGAACGTGGCATGGTGCGAGAGGGGTACCGGCGGTTATATCGGGAACAAACATGTAAAGGATCCCCGATTGTACGAAAAACAAAAACAAAAAAAAAATGGATCGTATTGAGCGTACGATTGTGCGGGAAGAAACAAAAAAAAATCCCGTCAATAGCGTCTGATGAATGGACGATTGTGTGGAAAGAGAACAAGGCGAAGGGTTCACAATCGGACTGCCGGAGGGTGCCCCGCGTACCACCGGTTGTGCGGCCTCATGAACACACAGACGGATGGGGGATTGTGCGAAAACAAAAACGGATGGTGTCATTGTGCGTTGAGGGACAACCCATTGCGGGCGTTGCCAGGTGCATTGTGAAGGATTGTGAAGGCACAGCAATGAAGGATTGTGCGGGCCACCAAGTCCGGAAGTTCGACAGCGCGTTTCTCCCGGAGTGTGATGCTCGAAACGACGGATGTTGAGCAGCATTGGACCCCGTGAGATTCCTTTTATCAGATCGGTGTCTCAGAGAGTGTCGCCAAAATGCAAACGTGAGGTCTTATTCAAGCACCGACGGAGCCTAATATGCAGGCAAAGGGCGTGGGAAGTCAACAATTTCTCAGTGACTTTTTGGATTACGGGATCTTTACATACAAACATACACACCAAAGATTCGAGGTGTCCCTGGCAGAAGGTACTGTTAACAACGAACGAAATATATGGGAAGAGAAGCTACTACGCCAAAGTCCACAGCTTAGAAAGAGCCAACACGGCCTCCACCTTCCCCGAAATCGCATTCGAATCTGATCCAAACATCGGCGCGCTTGCCTGAGCAACAGCCTCCTTGGCCGTGTCCGCCAACATCGAAAGCATCCGCGTGCGGACAGCCACTTCCTTGTCCGTCACTGGTCTCCACTCCTGAGTTCCGGTGTACACGGGCGCGTCGTGCGACACGAAGCCGGCCTTGTTGGCGAACTTAACGACGTTGTTGACGAGCGCTTCTTGCTCCCGGATGGCGGCAATCTCGGGTTTCGTGTAGTTCATGTGCTTCAGCCAGGTCTCGGAGATCCGCTCAACGGGTTTCAACCGGGTCTTATCCGCAGCGCCGGGGACCGAGCTTGTGGCATTGACATCGGCTGGGGCAGCGGTTCCCGTGAACAAAAGACCCGTAGGAGCGACGCTGTTGCTGTAGCGATAGCACATGAGGTCCCCCGCGGTCGTCGAGAGGAAGGATCGCACGGGGGTGTTGGGATAGAGTGAGTTGTATTGCATGATGTCGTTGATGGTGACGGGGCGGTTGAAGTCGTTGTAGGTGTTGGCGAGGGTGGGGTTGTTGCGTTGCCAGAGGGTCCACAGGCGGTCGACTGGGTGCGGATATGATAATGTCAGTGAGAGTCGATTGAGTGCATGCAGTGTACCGTACGTACCATTCGCGTGATGCAGATAGAAGAGGGGATCATTAGGAGAGATCGCCACAACGAACATATCCCCGCCCATGGACGTATGAAGAAGATTATGCGGCTGGCTCTCGAAATTGTTGCGGAACGAAGCATACGAACTCCTCGAGTTCTGCAACAGGGTCTGCACAGCGACGCTGTTGTAGAGGCTTGGGCCCGAGGTCGGCCTGTTGTTCACATTAAACCAGCGATGGATGCAGTTCGAGGTCCCCGGGTTGGTGAAGACGGTGCGGGTGCCGACGAATTGTCCGTTGTAGATGCAGTTCTGTTGGTTGGGGTTGCCGTTACTGCCGAACCAGCGATTGGTGAGCAGGACGGAGTTTTGGGGGGCTTGGGAGTCGAGTGTCCTAGAGTCCGGAGACGGTAGACAATCAGCATCAGCGACGCAATGCGTACGGTAGAACCGGATGGGTATGTGAGGTACGCACCAATCCCAGAACGGCAAACCCCCATTCCATCCACACTTCGTACTCATCCAACTCTCAAACAACGCCAGCATGCCTCGATGCCAAGGCAAAAAAGAAGCGCCGTTGTGGGTCTGCGGCGCAAACTGCCTATGGATGTAGACCAAATCATCGTATAGCGTGCGCGACCCCGTCGACGGGATCATAGACGGTGCTTGTTGGGGGTTGCGCAGGCACTTGACGGCGTTCATGAACAGTTGCTTGTCGCCATCGGAGAGCTCGCGGAACTCGCGGCGGGTCGTGGGGGCGGTGCAAGCCTTCTGAGCGATGACCGCCTGGGTCAGCGCTAAAAGCGCGAGTGCTAGGCTGAGGAAGGAGACCATGTTCTGCTAGATCCAGATACCGGCGAAGAAATGCTGAACTGGCGAGGGCGGGAACGGCGGACGCAATTTATACCCGCCCCATCGGTGAAAGACACCCTTGACTGCAGAGAGAGACCCGGCATCAAGAGAAATACTCGACACCTAAGGCGCAGTTCTGCGCAACCGTGAGGTCCCAACGAACGTAAAGGCGTACCGGACGACATCTGTGCGGAAATGCTGCGTCAAATTAGAAAGAAAGCCAGCGGCCGTGAACGGCGGGGCTACATACCCAGCCGACCCGTGCATAACCGTGAAGTCTCGGGATGACATATGTGCGCCATGGCACAAACGCTGCGTCAAAGAAAAAGGAAAGCCAGCAGCCATGAACGGCGGGGCTACATACCCAGCCGAGCCTTGCATAACCGTGAAGTCTCGGAACGATATCTGTAATATGTATGCCATGGCACAAACGCTGCGTCAAAGAAAACAGAAAACCAGCAGCCATGAACGGCGGGTCTACATACCCAACCGAGCCTTGCACAACCGTGAAGTCTGGACGACCATAATGGACGACGGGGACAACATCTGTGTGCCGTGTCACAAACGCTGCGTCAAAGAAGAAAGAAAACCAGCTACGTACGATGCAAATCATAAGGTTCTTCTGACGGGAACACTGTCGAATTCCCAATTCAGCTCATGATTAGTGCAACCTGTGACATTAGTCGCAGCCTCACGCTCACGGTACACATGAGCCTTGGCCGTAGATGCGTGAGAAGCGCAAAGCACTTGAACACAGATTGGAACACAATTCTGTAATTGAATGACAACTGGCAGCGCAGATCTACAACAAAAACTTGGAAGAGGGTCCCCGCGGGGCTCCAACTGCATGGCCGTACACCCGTAGGGTTGCATCAAAGCCACGGTCGATGAATTTGGTGATAATGATTTATACCGAGGAAGACCTGAGGCCTGGGCAGCTGGGCTGCGTGAAGAGCGCATTTTGTTTGTGAGACCCATGGAGCAGTCTATAACGATATTTGGGTCGTCCGGCATCCACGACCGGTTTGTCACCATGATTTCTCGCCGTGTTTTTTGGTAATCTTTTCGAACTTTGGTCGAGCAATAATGCAGCGGCAACAAAGTCGTGAGTCCTACGTACAGAACATCTACAACCCGCTAAAACCCATGTCCCTACATTGACCGACCCCGACCCCAAAACCTCAGAAGCCAAACCCTATCAAGCGTGTTCACCAGTCCGTCCAGCCGCTTCCCTCGGCCACAAAGAGTAGTTGCCCTTTGGTGACCAGTGACCATCAACGCTCCCAGTAACCCTCGATGATGCCATTCATTGCATATTTAGAATGATTCAGGGCATTGCCATCGAAAACTCAATGCATGGACTTCTGAACGAAATCGGTATGGCTGTAGCAGCCACACTTGCCCTTCGACGGAGAAATAGGTGTATGGGAGACTGGCGAGGATTCTCCCTCCGCGATGATATCCCACATCTTGCTCGGTGGGACTTCGGTAGGTGGTTTCCATCCGTTTATCCAGTCCGGTGATCGGATAGTCGACGATAGCTTCCGCTAGAGGGTGTGAGGTAGCTGAGAAGGTCCAGGGCCATCCCCGTCAAATCGTTGAGGTTCTATGGCGTGCTTCTAAGGCGGCTCAAGACACCCTGGCGATCTCGACATGGCCAACACTCGAGACAGGCCATCGTAAACATCCACCAGTTGTCGAAGACAAATTATTTCGCCGCTTGTGCGAACTTCGCGCTCCAGCGGATGCAGGTCTCCTCCCGTGATGCTTATTCATCGGTCGTATAGATCAGTACAACGCTGCTTGGACCGACGACCTTCGTCCAGAATGTGCTCGACTTCATCCTCCTTCCCTCCCTTATCTTTGAAGAACAGCAACGAGCCGGGAATGAACTCGTGGATGTTCTTCGTGCGCAGCCACACCGACACGTTGTAGAATACAACATGACTGAAGTTCTTGGCGTTGAACATATTCCAGACTATGGAGACCTGCAAGAGGCACTCTTCGTATTGATGCCATTTGGCTTCCATGAGATCGCCGATCTCGTTCTCCGTCGGAGGGTGCAAATAGCGAGCCAGCTCAGCAGTGCAGATTTGGATCTCAGTCAGCGTCACCAGCAGAGTGCAGTCGTCGACTATATCACGTACGCGATCCAAGGGCATCGTGTTTTTTACTCAGTTCGAGATCGAGACCCAATCGAAGCGCCATGTGGTTGACCGCCTTGTCGCCATAGAAGTTGCTCAGACCGACGACAAACGGTTCTTGTGTATAGTCACCGTCTTCAGAACCCCAGCACGGATCCTCGGCAACAGCGGGCGGTTCGGGGGCTGCCGACATTTTGACACGATACCTGCGATTGCCGTTAAAGTAAAGACAGCTCGATGCCCTTCCGACGCCGTCCTAGCTGTCCTGTGTTGAGTGATCTTGAAAGGCAAGCTCCTATAATAATTCCCCGGTGGTCACGTGCAGGGTCGCATTATATATCACTTTTCACGCGGTCACGCATTTTCTCTTTCTGTGACTGCACAGTACTGTACCATCCATTCCAGATCTGTTAAGATGACGGCTGGAAGAAGAAGGCCGCCATCTTTGCAAGCTGCCGCCGACTCAAAGTAGACCTCGGGTTTTCAGCAAGATGAGGCACTCCGGGCGTATCTCAGCCCTTACTACCTCGTTTACGGTGCCACATCCAATCATTCTTTTCGAATCTGTTTTTCGGGAGGCGAAGGCATTACTGCCGTCGATGCGCTGTTGATGACTGTCTGGTCACCATCACGGAGAAGATCACAAGAGCAACGCCCGTCGGCACAAGCCTATCTTTTACAGTTTGTGGAAGAGGGGAAGTGGAGCGCGCAATGATCAGAAAGCCCGTGGGGGTTTCTCCGCACGCGGTTGCGATCTCTATCGGTCGGACGGCCAACCTCGCGGTGATCTTGAGATTTGGAACAAAGTCCTTTGCTGGTTGATGGCGGTGACCGGATGGTTGAACGACCTTCTCTTCCCACATTGCTCTGTCCAAGGAGGCGGAAAAGAGGCGATAGCATACGAGGAGGATGGCGATCAGGCAAAAAGATACGGAGGACTGAACAGCGGGACCCGAAAGCGGGAGCACCCGTCATTGCTCGGGAGGACATGGATATTCAGGCAAGGATCGGGAGTATATACCGATGGATGCTGAAGGAGGTGTCCCAGAATGTTTTGGAGGCGGTTGTTTGAGCATGAGGCACATTGATGCCGTGCCGCCATCCGACCCTTACCATGTGTTGATTGCGATGCCGATTCTTGGTAAAGGGTGCTGTTTGTTGCGATTATGGGAAAGGTTTACTCGTTCCGTTCAGCAGATATGAACGGGATAGCCAATGAGGTGTAGGTTGCCAAGCACTCGTAGAGTTGCCTCCCTTATAACTCCGCTGCTGAAGCTCTCCATACTTGCGCACCAAGGACTCGGGAACGCGATGTGGTTTTGAAACTTGACAGCATTGACAGCAGTGGCCTTCCAGGAAGGTGGTAAGCGGGAGACACCACTGAGTTACAACCGTGTATTGGTATAGCGATAGTAGCCATTTCCAACGGAACTTCCGCTCGAAAGTGGAAACCTGCGATAGTAAGCCACGAACGGCGGGCCGGAGTGCTGTGCGGTCCGTAATTCCGAATCCGCCTTTGGAAATTGCGGCGGGAAGACTATCATATGAGGTCTGACTCTCTTCTGTGCTCCGCGCTCGTCAACAACCGCTTTTTTCTTTCTCCCACTTACCGACCACGGACACCGTCGGTGCCAGCACTCAGGACATCATCTTTCGCATAATATCCATATCATTGTATTGCAAAACTCATATACAGTACTGTACAGTACCTCTGGCAAACGAAAAAATGTCATCAGCGATCGCTCTTACACACCAAACTTGAACCTGAATCTCCCAAGGATCTCCATCCTGCTATGCCGCAAATTAAATTCGCACATATTGCGAACACCAGCATACACCTCCAAAATGCCCCGTGATGCTTCGAAATTTGACCTCGCAACTTACTCGTACACCGGTCCAGACTTGCACAGATGTCTGCCGCCGTTCAAAGTCTCCAAACTTTTTTCGGAGGTGGGTTCGTCTCAGCTCATCGATAACGTCCGGCAAACATATTGGTCATTTCTCGGCCCCGTTGTGGTGCGTATTCTCCAACCCGCTCTGGCGGGATGTCCATAGAATCTTTTCAAATCGACCCCGATGCTGGGCGATGGGACCGGTTCCTCTTTTTCATCAGCCGTCCGCCTCATCGATATTCCGTAAACACCAGGAGAGCGTCCGTATATCGATTATGCCTACTACGCCTATTCCAGCAGAAGGCAGCAGGAAATGCAGTCCATCCGGTATAAAAAGCGGGAGTTGCAAGCCAGTCATGTCGGTCGCCACGCAACCCCCAACATACCCTCGATACCGTTCACAATGGTCGCCCTGAACTTCCTTGCGCTCGTCGCCGTCTCCTGCTCGGCCTTCGTTGCCGCCCTTCCTACGGCCCAGCAATTCGACTATCCTTACGGCCAAGGCCGCGGCGATGTGGCGGTGGTGGGCTCAACCCTCAAGCACGTCAACCGAACGCATGACACCTTCAGCGTGCAAATTGCCGTTCGCAACAAGGCGTTCGAGAAGCAAGTCGGCATCAAGTGGACTCAAGAAGCGTGGTCCTCGAGCGAGGAGGTCCCAGCGCACTATGTCGGAGGACTGGACAGCGGCTTCGAGTTGTGGGAAGTCACGGACGTCGGCCCTTTCGACTCGACCAAATATCCCATGGAATTCTGGGACCCAGCGTTCACCGCTTACGCCTCGTTCGCCAACGGACCCAGGGTCTGGGACCTGTACCCGAACTACAACGTCCTGATCAAGGCCACCCAGGACAATCCGATGATCATACTCCCTGAGTACTCTTCTGGATTGCACTACGATATAGGGCAAAAGAAGTACGTTTTGAGCGTCGCCCTTCGCACTCTCGCGTTCGACCTTAACGCGGACACTCAGGTGAGTAGTACATATGCTTCACTTACGAATCAGGGGGATGTGGGGTGATGGTGGGCGAGGAATTTTGGCCGCCCGAGAATTGGATGCCATCCAAAATGTTCATGCTCGATTGAAGTCATATCCTAACGCTTTATCGTTTTTGTTCACACGAAACAGCTCGACAAGCTCAAGGTGCGCTGGTCGATTGACGACTGGAAGACGTACAAAGACACCCCCGCTGTCCGGTACGATGCAAATGGGCACACATTCTGGGTTGATGCTGTCGTTGGCGATGCTTCGACAAAATACCCAACGACACTTTCCTACGCGTTCCTCTACACGCACTCCAAAGGCACCTTCTGGGTGAACAACCTCGGCAAGAACTTCGATACCGTCTTCCCCTCTGAGGTTCCTCACTGGCCGGGAGAGCAATAGATCCTCGGATCGGAGATAGATAGCACTTCAACATCACCCACATCTAGATACCTTACGCATCATAGAATCATCATCTGTAGATCCAATCATTGCCTTTACAATACATCACATCCATTGTCCTCGCATCAGAATCTAGCGGTATTCGAGAATGTGCTTGGTTTTCCGCTGCGAAACTACATACGCGAGTCTAGGCAAGTGAGGGTTACGCAGCGTACTGAGTTTGTCCTGTCGAGCTGTTGGACGGCCCGTGTGTTTTTCTGGTTCGGGGCGAAGCGCTGTCAGTGTGGTGTACAGTATGTGTGCGGCCAGTACCCTAAGGCCGTCAGGAGTCGCCAGATGATATGTAGGGACCGGAGATTCAACACACAAGCATAGCCGGACGTTCCCGAACAGTTATCGCGCCCCGTCTCCTTCCCTCTTTCCGAGTCTCCGGCCGCACGAATGTCAAAAGCACCTATCCGCATTCTCCTTCTTGGTCGCTCCCTCGAAATCGGCAAAACATTGCAGCAGCACCTCGCCCCAAAATACTCGCTCTCTCAATTCACTTCGGTGCAGGATATAGAAACGAACCTCTCTCCAAACCCCACGTCCGCTTCGGCCACCAACTACAGTACGACGCCGTACTCATCGGCGGCGGGATTGACGAAACGACGCGTGCGCGATTGGTTTCCTTGGTGAACGACCTCAGACCAGGATTGAGAATCGTGTCCTTGCCGCAAGGTGCGATAAGAGATCTCGGCGTCGATGGCGCGTTGAAGAAGACGAGGGAGTAAAAAACTAAGTGTGCGATTACTATGGCGGCGCGACAATCGCCGTCGGGAACGACCAGGGGACCTTGGGGAACTTGAAAGGTATGCAGATATCCAGACCTAGGGGCGACTGAATTGCTCCAACAGAGCTCATAAGTGAGGAACTCCGCTGGAGGAATTCCGATACGGTCCCGGTGGAAGACTCGTTAACCGCAAATTGGACACTAAGTACGGAGATAAGTAAGGAGTGAGGGTGACTTTTCTGCATGACGTCCAGTAATGACCCCGCGCTTGGTGCAAGCTTACGGTCTGGAACTTGGTGGACGGGACAATCCCGAGGGTTCAGAAAAGGGGCCAAAATAATGATCTAAAATATTGATCAGGGTCTGCCCTACTCTGGGATGCTTCCTTCTTCGTCGGCAGGCCCCCAGGTCGAATATCGCATCTTGAAGGATCGCCTGTCTCTCTGGTTCTTGTTTCAGTTGCACACTTCCCTGCGTAATAAACTTCTCGACAATCGCAAGAAGGAATCCCAGCTGCCCGATCAACATTGCGACGAAGTACATCTGGTTGTGATTGCTTATACCTCTTTTTTTGCTCTTCTCTTACGGTGTTTGTCCTGGCCGCTTGCCAGCCGCGGACGGCCTTCATTGGGACTGTTCATAGGAAGCCCTCTTCGGCACCCGGAGCGGTATGATGAGAATACTGATAAAGAGGCACAAAGTGGACGGAGAAGCCTCTCATTTTTCAGGAAATATATCCAGAGTGCGTTGCCAAAAGCGAATTCTCCGATTTCGATGCTTCTTGACTGCGACCGAAGCTCCTCCATCGTGCTTGGAAGCTCCATTGAGCTATACTGCCGTGTGATCTCGCACTTGCCATACATCCTCCGCAGAGGTGCCTAGGAGGTTAAACGTGGCTTTTGCCGGGTCCTTCTGGCATTTCTCCCGATACATATCTCCCGCGGTCGCATCGCTTTCCACAAGTTTCCAGTGCTGCTCTGTTAGTAGCCCTGTTGCTGACCCTGTTGCCAACCCTGTTTCTAACCCGAAGGTGATGATGACATCCGCGCGTAAAGTTCGCGTTTTCGCCATCACTGCAGTGACCACACCCCTATCAGTGCCCAAATAGAATCGCCAACCATGATTGCCCCTCGGTGCCCATCCCCCTCGCCAGTCGGAACATCGGGCATCCGTGCAGTCGGAGAGAAAGTGTGCGGTCCACATGCGCCCCCCAACGACGTCAAAGGCAGGTAGCATCGTTCATGGCCGTTAATGGGATACTCAAACTTTTTTTTATTGTTTAGCAAGGCATATGGATCTGAATCCGGGAGGCCAGAGGGGCGTCATTCATCTCAGGCAGAGAATCAGGTCAAAAGGACGCTCGCGATGACCGCCAGCACTCCCACGGTGATGAGCGGTGGCGATCGCACGACTGTCGACGCGCTGCTCTTCGTCGCGCTGCCGTCCACGTATACCGTCTTTTCAACGTACGAGAAGGCAAAAACAAAGCAGCGAATCAGCAAAAATTCCGGAAATGCAACCTTAGGTTCTCTAGATCCTTACCCATTCGGAGAAATGCGTGGTTTGGCAGGAGACGGTCTTCGCGGTGGTGTTGACCGATGTGGTCTGCGGGACCCACACGTTGTCGGGGACCTTGAGGTACGCCCATCGAAGATCTTTGGTCGCCACCTTGGCCGCCGCCAGGGCTGCCGTGAGAAACCAGGGAGTTTAGCAAAGGGCTTTAAATGCTACTACGGAGAAGGTGGAGCGGCGATAAGACCACTCACCAAGATCATCATACACGTGATCCAAGGTAGCGTCCACGGCCTGACTCGTGTTCGCGTCGATCGTGTAAAAGACGTTGAGGGAGGTGGCAGACGCAGGTAGGGAGCGCCCAGCTGGCGGTGCACTCTTCCGCTCCACATCAACCTGCACGAGAGCGCCTTTGGTGTCTAGGCGCATCTTGAGTTCCGACGTGAGCTGGACGGGGACACTACTAGCTTCTTGCCCCGGCCGGAATGCTAACGGAAGTTTCGCGAGAGTATCAGCATCATTCAGCTCTTTGGCGCAAGTCAACCCCTAGCCCCAGCCGAAATATTCCCCCCATCTTCCTGGTCCCCTGGGTGTGCTTACCTTGTGTTTTTTTCTCCAGGACGACCGGAGCGGCATCAGTGGCGGCCACTGAACCGTCTTTCTTCAGAAACGCAGAGCATGTACCCGCATTGGAGATCAAGTTTGCGGCTATGGTGTCATTCCGTATTAAGGCATACCAGAAGACACCAGGGGAATCGGTGCTGAACATTGCGCTAGCGGCGCCGGTGATGCTGCCCTTAAGTGGAGTACATGGGCAGGATTCGAGTTCTTTAGGCTTCACTTCGCTCGCGTCGTTTACCCGCGTGCTTGTGATAGTATTTCCCGTAACTGTGATGTTAACGTGTGCTATGCAGTAGCCGATGCATGCATCGAAGCATGAGCCTCCAAAGCGAGTGTAGATGCCTCCACTGAACTTTGCGCTGCTCGTTGCGCTGGGGGAGGAGGCTTGGTCCGCTGGTGTAGAGATAACGCTGCCGTCAGAGCCGCCAGAGACAACAGAGCCACCGGGTGCCTCGCTCGCGGGGGGCGGCGACGATACGTATGAGCCATACGTCTTGTTCCCGGCTTGCAACGATGTCCATACATCGCTGAACTTTCCGCAAATGCTCCCGGTTGACGTCTTGATAGGCGGCCTGAAAGGCTGCCCCACCGTCGCGGTCGAATTGCGGCAGGTAGAAGTTGCGGGACAAAGGCCATTGCCAAAGAGGAAAAAGATGCCATCCAGCTGTCCGCTACCGCAACTGATCAAACTATCCGGTTCACGGTAGACCGCATTTCCGGAACCCCATCGTTCACCCACCGAAGGGTTGCTGCTGAGGAGTTGATCCGTAGTCATGGAGGTGTAGCATATGGTAGTAGAATACACAGGCACGGGTTTGCCCGTGATGTCGACCGTTTGGGAACAATTTCTTAAAGGAGCCACCATCTCACAAAGAGAAGGAGGGTAGTCGTCCTGTAAGGGATAGACTTTAAACCCGAGGAGATTCCCAGTACAGGTTGGATTGGCGTATAATTGAGTGACAACTCTCGGTGGCAGAGCTGTGACTGCCACGGATAGAGAGGCAGCCAGTACCAGAAGCCTGCTGATAAAAGTGAGGTCTCTCATTGCTGCGTGTATCGTCCCTCGTGCTGTCGTTGCGCGCCGACGGATAGAGTACGTAGGGGCGTTGTGTCGATGTCCTCATATAAATCCAGAAGCAGCAGGCCTGAACCTCGGAGGTTTTAGTCTCTCGAAGTCCGTTGCTTCTGCATGAGATGGTCGTCGGGGGGCCCGACATGGGCCGAACAAACAAAACCCCAAGCAAGGGAGGGAAGGGAAACACTCGAGAAAATACGCGGCATTGACGGGCCATTGACGGGACGTCGGAGTACCAAGTTTTCATCATCGGAAAGCGCGATTGACTGCTGTCGACGCCTTCCAACTTCCAGATCCAAGACCGTGGCGTTACAGGCGAAAGAACGAATGTTCGTCCTCAAAGGACTTTCAACTTCATAGTTCTCCCCCCCGGTCGAACGAGTTGAGCAACCGGCCCTACTCGTGCCAAGGTCTCGTATCATACTCGCCCGCCAGTCCAACGCACTTTTCTATGAACAACAAAAGTCAACGACCAGCTGCCGTCCATTTCCGTATTTCTTCAGGTGTGCGGGCAGTCCGGCGACTTCTGCTGGTGGCTATGCTCGGGATGATGTGTCCTTGTCTCTTCCACCGCGGGAAGTACCGGGTACAGCATGATACGAGACCTTTGGCACGGGTACCCATAACTTCGTGAACAACTGATACATGGCTAAAGCCATCGCACCATTTGCTCGTGTTTAGTCTCTGACCCGCCCGCTCAATTGCAACGCTCACGCGCGATGCCAGTCTTGCCAGTGGGAGCTCACACAAAGCGTCTTGCCATTGCCGTGTCGCCGTTCCTTTCTCGGCAATCCGACGAAGGCAATGTTGCCGTCGCATACAGCAGAGAAGCAGAGAAAGGTACAGACACCTCTGCTTATCAAGCATACGGTGTGACCTACTTCAGGAAACGAAGAGCGGAATCTTCCGAATTGGCACGCAATCTTTGGGACTTTGAAATATACACGTTGATGTACTACATATACAGTACATATACAGTACAAGTTGCGCCATCTTTGACATCGAAGTGGTTCCCAGTGCCACCAGCATGTTAATGATCCCATCCATTGACACCCCTTTGTTCAATCATTAAACTAAATAAGTTTAGATAAACAAGAAAAGCGACACGACCGGATTTCGCCTCCCAGGATTGGAGGCACCGGAGCGTGTACACTAGCGTTCGTGCCGTATGAGGTCTCGATCAGATCGAAAGGAAAAGTCATTCCACTTCACGTCGCCCCACCCAGCCATTCTCTCCATGCTTCGATTTCTTCTCTCACCGCGGCCCTGCACTGCGCATTAAGTGACATGAACAGTAGCGGGTTCAGAAAGCAATACGCAATGCACCCAAAATGTGCGGCGATATCCAACCAGAGAGCCACCGGTCTCCACGTGACGAGATTTTGCCAAATGAGCACAAAAGTGGGCAACATGCAGAGGTAGTAGCTGAGAACGATGATGGAGGCTTGTGCTGCGATGCGGAAAGCGTTGCGCTGGGCACTGGCGCGCATGCGGGCTTTGCCGTGGCCGGATTTGTTGGTGCCGATACTGGTCTTGCTGGTGATGCCGTGGGTGGAGGCGCGGATGCCGGAGACGGAGGGGCTGAAGGGAAGGGATGCCGATTGAGATTTTAGTAAGGCGGACCGATGCCCGGACGAGCTGCCAGAGGGCGATGTCAATCCAGACGGTGACGGGCTAATGGGCGAGGTTCTCGATGCCAGTACCGTGGGAAGTTGAGTAAGACGGGACGATGCATCATGGGCAAACGGCGACACGTCGCTGATTTTGAATTTAAACAAAGCTTTCCGCGCTGCCCGCTCTGGCGGTCTTGCGTCCTTCCCAACTGGCGACGCATGTTTTCGCTTTTGCTCGGTAATCTCGTGGCCGCTTTCGGTCTTCAGTTGTCCCGTTTTAGATTCCTCAGGGAAAGCGATTCGAGCTTTGCCCTTTGTACTGCCACACTGTGCGATCTTTGCCGCCTCACCGCCGCCATGCTCGCTTTCTGATAAAAACTCTGACTCCGACTCCGAGGTTACGGCGGAGGGAACCAACGCCGTAGACCTGTCATTCGACCATGGGGTGCCGCGAAGATGCACCTTTTCACTTCCACTTTGAAGCTGTGCCGTAGCGACGCTGGCTGAAGTTCCCGATTCCATTACATCCGTAGCACTCAAGCCTTTCAGTCGATGAATGTCGTGCTCCTCTGACATGAGATTTGTTTGGATCATATTGACCACATTGCGCGAGGCGCGGGTATATTCTGCGTAAATCCTCCAGTACATATAAAAGATGCCGAGGGCTGTCGCTGCGATGGCAAACACGCCAATGCTTGAAAAAACTGCCCCATGCCAATCGCCTGTTGACCCTGTGAATGAAGATCAGAGTGATTCGGGAGGAAACGATGGCTTATACCACATCAACTAGTAGCCTACATGAAGGAGTGCACCAAGTTCCCATGGGAGTGACACCCGCCCAGCTTTGGAAGGCCATCTGCAATCCGGCCATGATTCCTGATGAGAAAATCATGGTAATCCCTTGCTTCTTAGCCTCCTCCATCGTAAAAGATTTTTGCAACACAATAGCCGAGTATCTGTCCAAAGTGAACGTCAGAACAGCGCCCTGAGAATAGCAGCCCCAGAATCCACCGATGAATCCTTGAACTTGGCAAGCATAGAATCCACCAATGTAGTAGCCCAAGACGGCGGCAGGGATTTCTCGAAACCAAAGATTGTTTGTGACTGCGAGAAAGTCCGGCCATAAGATGCAGACCATAAGGATTTTCGACGCGGACCATGGGATGCGCCGTGATATCCAAAACTTGAATACCAAGAGAAAAAACGTCAAGGCGTTCCAAACGAGGGCTATTTCGTTGAGAATGTGCTGCCGCTTTGAAAGTTTGAACGGCCAGTAGCGGTGCCCTTGGTTCATTTCGGGCGGTATTGGGTCTATGTGATAGAATCCATCGCTGTCGGGCGGGGGTATATTTGAGTCGGGCGGCGGGATCTCCGAGAGCTGGCTCCCCATCTTTTTCCTGGACCACTACAGGCTCCGAGAGGATACTCTCTCAGGCTTTGTTGCGTTAGAGGGAAGACGGCTGAAGATTGTGTGTTCCGTGGAAAGAGGGTCTCCCTTACGTTTTGCGCAGTCCGCGTAAACAGCTTCCGCAGAGTCCGCAGGCGCAAACCCTTCTGTAGACTATGTAGACCCTGTATGAGTCTCAGACCAAAACCCAGGCCCTTCAAACCCGCACCCACATTCCGATCTCCGCCGTGAGCGACACATCCGCTACCGTCGCCCATGAACAGGACACCACCCTGCCTCCCGCAGCACCCACTCGTCGGTCCGTAATCCACTTCAACCCCTCTTAGTCATCCCCTCAAAGAAACATGGGCAAACCCCTCCCCACATTCCCACCCTCCCCGCCGCACTGCCCGACGCACACGCACCACACAAACCACCATCTCGCCTGCACGCTCCACGCCCTGCATCGCACCGCCACCTCGTTTAGACGGACCGCGCAGAGGGTTCCCAGGGCTGTCAGTAGCGGGGTGCCGATTGTCGGGTTTGGGCGTGATGTCATGAGTGACCGACCCCGGAGCGGGGATGCGAATGTGGATGTGACTGTGGGAGGAGATATGGATAGGGAGGTCGCTGGGAATGAAGAGAGGGATCGGAACGATGCGAGGGGGCTGATTAGAGATGTGTTTGTGATGCCGACGTTGGCGGATGTGGAGGCGTTGGGACCGTTGGAGGTTGTTTGGCCGGGGTTGATTGCGACTTGTCCGTGGATTCCTGAGGATGTGCAGAGGGCGGTTGAGGAGAGGTTGGGGACTGGGGGTGGTGGTGGTGGTGGTGGGACTGGGGAGGCGGCTGGGATTAGTGTTGTGGAACCGAGCGCTGTGGTTGTGGCGGCGAGTGCCGGTGAAGGAAGTGGGACACAGGCGCAGCCGCGGGTGGTGCAGGAAGCGGCCACCGGTAGCGCTGCTGCTGATGCCTTGGTGGCGGAGGGCGGCAGTTCTGATGTCGATGCCACACCAACCACACCTCAACGCCCGTCACTGGACGCTACACATTTCATGGAGGCTTTCGCGGCTTTCACTCGAGACAGGCGGAGGGAGCGTAGGGAGAGGCAGACTGATGCAGAGAGCGGTGGTGGCGAAGAGCAGCGACCGGACAATGCGCAAGCTACGACCAACGAGGAAAGTCCCAGACGAAGGCGGGCCGTCGGCGTCGGTGCAAATCCCGTTGTCCCCGATCCTCCAACCGAAGGCACCATACCCTCGGCGCCACCGCTTATAAGTATAACAACCACCGCCTCCCCAACCCCGGACTCAAACACAACCCCAACAGCCGTCAGCCCACCCTCCAGCCCCCCGGACCACCCCCCACCAACCCTATTCTACTCCCCCGCATCGCGCACCTACCGCCTCGATCCAACCGACGCGCCTCCCATCCTCGCTAGAGACGAGGAGCCGATGGACGACAGTTCAAGCGCCACGGATAGCAGTGAAGAGTCAGACGAAGATGAATTGGAAGATGATGACCACCACGTCAGCGTGCACATGATACCGATGGCACCCGACTCGCCGGCCTCGGCGGTACGCGAGTTTGAACGGTTGTTACGTACGGAGGTATCAGCCAACCATGACTCTGAGTCCGCGTCTTCTTCGTCATCCGACGATGATGATGACGGTCATTTCGAGAGTGAGATAGCGGGCGGGATCCCTGACCCCAATTTCTTTGCGTTCCGACGACCGGCGGCTACAACCGTGACGGTGGAGGGGAGTGGAGAAGCACCGATCGTGCCCACCGAGTCGCCGCGGTACAGCCCGACCTCGCCAAACTATCACGCAGCCCTCGATCTCGCGGGAGGAAACATGGCCATCCGTCTTCGCCGCAACAACCCCGACAATAATGACAACAGTGAAGAAGACGATGATGAGGATTATGAGAACATTGCCGCGGCGGCTTACAACCTTGCGAGGCGGAGGAGGCAGAGGGAGACGGAGAGGGAGAGGGAGAATAGGGCGAGGGAGACAAGGAGGTGGGGGTTGAGCAGGTTGCCGCGGGGGTATACGGGCAGGGAGGGGGGGGATGGGACGGGGCCGGGGCAAAGCGCGAGTAGGAGTGTACTAGCGAGTGCAGTTGCGAGTGGAAGTGGAAGTGGAAGCACCGAACAGCCCTTGACCGAAGTCAAACGAGCTATGGAAGATCTCGGTACGTCTCTCCCCGCACCCTCCCGCCTATATCTCCTCCCCACAGCTCACATCACGAATTTATTTCCCCACACAGCCGACATATTCCACACCGTCTCCCAAACCTTCCGCCTCGGCGCCCACTCCCTGTCCCGCCCCACACAGCGCCAACGCCTCGTCGGCGCCACCACGCTCGCGTACCTTGCAAGAGGGATGAACGATGCCGTGAGGGAGTGTGAGGTGCAGTGTGAGCATGTGGGAAGATATATGG
The DNA here is from genome assembly GCF_025526975.1 of Fimicolochytrium jonesii. Classification (NCBI taxonomy): domain Eukaryota; kingdom Fungi; phylum Chytridiomycota; class Chytridiomycetes; order Spizellomycetales; family Powellomycetaceae; genus Fimicolochytrium; species Fimicolochytrium jonesii. Next base: position 179,054 of record NW_026515671.1, read on the forward strand.
GTAAGTTGTGCGATTCTAGTGTTCCGTCCCCCATTTTTCTGATGGAATGGTTTTTTAACGGATTTAATGTGTAATTTTTCCAGAACGCATCGCACCCGCCGCTACACACCGATACCATTTTCGTGACAGTCAAGATGAACAAGAACACGATGGGGATGTGTACTCGTATGATTCGTCGTCGTCGTCGTCTGAGGAGAGCTGGGAGGAAGATGGGGATCGGGTGGTTGTGGGTGATGGGGAGCCTGAGTGAGTAGGGGGTTGATTTAGTGGACGGAAGGGGTTGGGGGGAGAGTGTGTTGGTATCGAGGATGTATGGACGGCGAATGGGGGATGGATGAAATGAAGGTGGGAGGATTTGGGGCAAATGGCGATATTGGTACGATGGAATGAATACCCCGATGTGTAAGAAAGAAGGAGCTCGTGTGTCTCCGCACGCTTTGTTTTCTGAACTTGGTTTTTTTCCTTGTAAATACTAGCTAATATGAAGTGAGTTTGAACGTCGTCTTCACATACTTTAGTGTCCAGTGACTCCAGTCCTCGTGGGATGGCTGGAAGCGGGTTCCGGGGCTTCTGGGGCGAACGCGTCATGGCTTGCGTCTTGCTGCCAGCCGCACGCGTTGCGAGCCACCGAGTGATGTCACGCCCCTCGCCCGCCCAGACGAGAGGGATGAGGCTGAGGGCACGCAAAGGAAAGCGGCTTCTGGGCAGGCATAAAAAGAAGGGCAGGCAACCGTCCAGCCCCTCCCCGCAACCACCAAGACTCACAACCTGTACAGCGTATACCTATCAGCCATGTCGTTCATAGACACCCTCCTAGCCAGCACAGGCACCGAGTCCTCCACGCCGCTCATGTCGCTCATCACCTGGCTGCTCGCCGTCGAGGCCGCCCTCATCCTGTACCTGTCGCTGCCGTTCCAGATCAAGTTCCGGCGCACCTTTGCCGAGGTGCTTGTTGCGTCTCCCGTGTATGTATACTCCTCTTATCCGGCGCGCGGGGGGTGGAGTGGACCCAGGGAGATCTTGGACTCACGATGGCTGTGTTTTTTTTTTTTTCAAAAGGTTGAAGACGGTCCGAACGGTCTTTGTGACCATCTTTGCGTTTTTGACGTTTATCCTGGTCGACACGTTGCGGCGCTTGCAACGGCTCTCGGCGAAACGCCCCATCGATCTGTACACCGCGGAGAACCTCTATTCCCAAAAGGTAGCGTCCACATCACCCCCTGCCTCGCACGAAGGCCCCGACCCACTCACACGAATATTGTCTCCGATGATTGTGTACAGGCAAAACTCCAACGCGACTTCTTCATCGTCTCCTTCACCGGCCTCCTCGCCATCGTCACGCACCAGGTCCTGCTGATGCTCCTGCGGATGGGCAGGTACAGGAAGGAACGCAATGTGTTGAGGGAGCAGGTGAAGGAGCTTGGGGCCGTGCCGAGGAGCGTGGAGGGGTTGGAGGGTGTGAGGGGGGGCAAGGTTGTGCCGAAGGCTGCGCCGGTGAAGAAGACGGTTGTTGTGGGGGGAGAGGGAAGTGCGGTGCCGGTTGTTAAGAAGGAGATTTAGGGTTCAATTGTCGGAGAGTGGAGATGGGGAGGAGGTGCCCCTGTGATGGTGGGAGGAGTGATCCACCGTTCCCTTTTGGCGCCACGGTTTTGGCCGCTCGCTTCTTGTACTGTATGTAGCTATCATAATACGTATCGAACATATCCATCGTAGCATTCGTCCTGCCAACACCAACATCCGGACCCCGATCGCAATGCACATTGTTTACCGCCTACGTATGTATGTACTGTACTTCTCTACAAACCCTACATACATAAACCCCACACACATCCCTACGCCAACCACCGCCTAAACCACGCCGCACACTCCCTCTTCATCCCCTCCGTAAGCTCATGTTTCGCCCCCTCCTCCACAATCTGCCTAAACATCTCCGCCTTCCCATCCGCTTCATACGCCCTGGTGAGCTTGTCGACGAGCGCGATGTTGGCGGAGGCGGGTACGAGGGTGTCTGCGGCGCCGCTGTAGATCAAAATCGCCTATTGGAAAGTGAACACGTTACATGTGTCAGCGCGAGCCTAGTGGCAATTGTCTGCAAGGTTGGATTTTGGCAACACGATACCTTGCCGCGCATCTCATCCACTTTGTTGATCGGGTCCCGGTCCTTCAACACCTTCAATAACGCCGCGTTGATGTACTTTTCGGAGTGCGGCGGGAGCGGGATCGGCGGGGACATGTGCGCGGCGCGGCCGGTCATTAGGGTGAGGAAATCGCCGCAGCCGATAATGGGTACGCCGACGGTGAGGCGGGGGTCGAGGGCTAGGGCCAGGAAGGTTGAGTGGCCTGGGAACATAAGAGGGGACAGAAAGTACATAAGTGTGCGTGATGAGAGGTTCGAAGTGTCAGCCGGTAGGCAGTGTCCGGGCGTCAGCGGGTGGTCGGTGTTCGGGAGCACCTCGCTTCTCTCCAAGACGTTTGCTAAAGCTCGCGCATTTTACCACTTCAACCTCATTTTCCCCCCCAAAACTCACCACCCAAACTGATCCCACACATCCCCCACTTCTCCACCCTTCCCGGCAAATAACACGGCAAAACATCAATCAAGAACGAAACATCGCACGCGGTCCCGTACTGCATCGCAAACATATCCATCGCGTGAGTGTCGTTGTTCTCCTTCCATGATGTGTTCTGTTTACCCGAAAGAAGACGTCGCCCGTGGTTGCGTTGGTCGAAGGTTGCTACTAATGTGCGGGTGGTGGGGTTACTGGGAAGTGGACGAAACAGTAGGATGGTCGAGTGAGTTTCGTCAACCCATCAACAACCATGAACAACCACCATGGAGTGAATGGTTGAGCGATACCCTGCTCGCTCCGCTCGCGCTCACCCCTCATTAATCCTCTCACAAAGCCCCCTACAAAAGGGAAAATCCTGCTCGGCCGTCCACCCCCTTCCATGGGCATGAAACACAACGTTGTATGCCGTGTATGTCGTCTCTGAGTTCGGTTCCGGCAGACCAAAGATGTAGAGGTCGAGACCGCCGATGGTGAGGGTTGTTGGGGTCGGTGGGGGGATGGCGGACATCGTGAGCTGGCGAAAGGAGGGTGGGCGGGTTGGAGGGGCGGTGGGGGCGTGTGTGTTGGAGTGCTGCGAAGTCTGGCGGGATGGGGTGGATGGCGTGATGGGGTCGCTGGCTCACGAAGGCGTTGGGAACGCGAGCCTCCCGGTGACGTTTGTCTTTGCTGGACGTGGCAACTCATCCCCCGCACGGCAGCGCCCCAGAACACCCCCAAGCCGCATAACATCCTCTTCCTTCCAACTCACGCCAAGAGGTGCACACCTCATCCCCCAGCAACTCCTTCGCTAACCCCACCGCAAACCCGCCCCTCCACCCTCGGAGTCTCTTGTAGAATACACGCGCAAGAATGAGTTGGTACGTTCATTTCGCGTGCAGCGGCGATGGTCCGATCGGCATGCCGTCGACGGTTGAACCGCACGGCTGAACGGATGTGCGTTCTAGGCATGGACTGAAGAAGGCCGTGAGTCGCGCCACTACGTCGGTAGGTTACTTGTTGTCTCGAGTTTGCTTGGGGTGCGAGTACGAGTAGATGCGGTTCGGTGGAATGCGTCTGTTGCAGTCTTTTGCGTTCTTCTTATCCTTGTTGTCCATCCTTTGTTACCTCACAGGTGATGCAATCGACCGGTGCGATAGATAAAACGGTGCGTTTCATCAAAGCGAGATGTGATGACCGGCGGGGGCGGAATTGGCGGCTCTGCTCTGCCAACTACTAGCGACTGGGCGACTTTCGCTGATATGCCTCATGTGATGGTTTATGATTCAGATTGACCGGGAGTTTGAGGAGGAAGAGAAGCGATTCAAATCGTAAGTTTTCGGGATTTGGAATGTTGCTGGACGAAATGGGCGGTGGCGATATAGCGGCTTTTTGCTGTCGGGAGTCGGGAAAAGACCACGGAGAGGAAGCGAAGCTCACGAATGCACACAAATTTCCCATTGCAGACTCGAAAACAAATCCGAAAATCTCCACCGCGAAGCAAAAGGATACCTAGACGCCGTCCGAGGTGCGTCTTACTTCAACCCACCATACCACGCCTTTCACCTCCACTAAATCCCGGATTACAAACCCATAGGCATGACACTAGCACAACAACGCATCGCAGAAACAATCACAGGCTTCTACGAGGAAGGCTCACCGCTGGGGTACGCAGGCGCACAGTACAAGCTTGCGGTGACGAAACTGGATGAGGAGGCCCGGACCGAGTTGGTATGTCCGTTAAAACTCATAATTCCAGAAAGATCCCAAATTACAGTGATGTTAAACCACCTCTTCTCTCTCGCAAAAAGGACACGACCTACCGCGTAGCAGTCCTTGACCCGCTAGGCCGCCTCTCGGCCGTATTCCCCGATTTCAACGAAGCGCGCAAGATCCGCGCCAAGAAACTGCTTGATTACGATCGTGTCAGAAGCAATGTGCGGAAATTGATCGAGAAGCCGAGCGATGACCCGCAGAGATTGCCTCGCGTGAGTACCGTCTCTCAATGAACACCCAGGAGATGCATACATCTCCATTTGCTAAAAATTCCTCTCTTTGCATTTCCGCAGGCCGAAGCAGAATCCGCCGCCTCCCGCGACATCTACGAACACTACAACACGCTCCTCGTAACCGAAATACCCCGCCTCATAGATCTCCGCGTCCCATACCTCGACCCCTGCTTCGAAGCACTCGTAAAGTCACAAGCGAGGTTCAATGCGAGTGCGTTTGCGAAGCTGGATGCGATTAGGACGGCGTTTCCGCCTGGGGAGGGACGCGGGCTGGATGGGCAGGTGGAGGGGGTGTTGGGGCAGATGAGGGAGTTGACTATATGTGCGAGTCATTGAGGACACTCGATTGCACTCTTTTCCCAGTGTGCCTTTCGAACGCATAACACCTTTTTTTTTGGAGTTTGTATCAAAATACTTTCATATAGCACGTTAATCCCGCTGGTTTTAGTGGCGGGGAGGGTGTCGAATTTCAAGTGCGGGAGCGCCGTCACAACAAGACGGGAAGCGCGTTGGCAGCAACCTCGTCTCCTTTTTTTGTCTCCTGAACGACTCTGCAAAACCAACACCTCCGCCAGCACCTTGACAAGCACACGTTCGGATATGGCAGCCTCCCTGGACAAGCTCCAAGCGCTGGAACAGTGGTTCAAAGATAACCGCATCCGCTACGACGCCCGTCTCATTGAGCTCAGGCAGGTCGGGACCGGCTATGGGGTTTTTGCGGTAAGTGAGAGGAAACCCTACCCATTTGCTGGAAAACAACAAGAGAACGGACATCGCTGATATTGATAAGCGGGATATTGTTGTAGAAAAAGAACTTGGAGGTTGACCAGGGACTGTGTATTATCCCCAAAGATGCTGTGCTGAGCGTGCGGAACTGCGGTACGTCTTTGAATTCCATTGAGGACTTCAGTATGTGCCATAGCTAACCCCCCGTCGACCACCCAGCCATAGCCGACACACTCGAATCCCTCGAAATCGACGGCGTCCTTGGTCTCGCCGTCTGCCTCATGTACGAACGCCACATGGGCGCCTCATCCCCCTGGTCCGCCTACCTCGCGAGCCTGCCCGACTTTGAGCCCCTGCCCATCTTCTGGCCGAGTTCCGACCTTGCAGAGCTCAAGGGCACCGATCTCGCCACGCAGGTGCAGAACGATCTCGTCCTGCTGCAGGCGGATTACACAGCCCATGTGGAGAGGTTCATTGAATGTTCGGGTCTACCCGCTGAAGCGTTTAGTTATGAGAAGTTCCTCGCCGCGGCGTCGCTGGTGAGCTCGCGCGCATTCGAGGTGGACGATTTCCACGGCCAGTGCATGGTCCCGCTCGCGGATCTGTTCAACCACCGCACGCCGACACGGACGACCCCAGGGGAGCATGTGCATTTCGAGACGGATGCGGATGTGTGTATGTTTTGCGGAACCAATGGGGAGTGTTGGTGTGATGAGGTCTCGGATGATGGGAGTGAGGAGGAGGAGATTGTGGACGGGGAGTTGGAGGGCGAGGGGTGGGTTTCTGAGGAGGAGGAGAATGATGGGGAGGAGGAGGGGGACAGGAGACACCAACGGAGGGGAAGAGGGTCGCCGTCCCCACCCCCGTTATATGATCCCGAGGATTGGACGAGGGATCCGGAGGAAGATGAGGATTTTGGCGATTTTGACCCGGGAGTGGATATTCTGGAATTGACCGTCGTCGAAAAGGTAAAAACGCATCCTGAAAGTAGGTCTCACCACCCCAACCTCCCACAAAATCTAACATTCCGTCTCCCATTCGCAGTGCCCAGCAAACTCCGAAGTCTACAACACCTACGGCCACCACCCCAACACCCACCTCCTCTCCCACTACGGATTCACCTCCCCCTCCAACCCCTTCAACACCGTCCTCCTCCCCCTCCCCGCCCTCCTCTCCCACCTCGCCCCCCCATCCCTCGCCCCCCGTCTGGCATTCTACACCCGCATCGCCCGGCGCATCGTCGACAAACTGGAATCAGAGCACAACGATGAAGAAGACGAGTATGACGCTGAGGAGGAGTTGATGGATGATCTGGACGACGCCGACGCCGCGGAGTTTCTCGACGCCGATAACACCAACATCGAGCGTGACCTGACGCTCACGGCCACGGGAACGGCGTCCGCGCATCTCCGGGCGTTTGCGCATCTTCTGGCTGTGGACGAAGGGACGTTTGCCGGGTTTTGTGACGAGCCGGAGCGGTTTGAGGGGTATTTGAGACAGTTGGATGGGGATGGGCAGATGAAGAAGGGGGGCAAAGGGAGCAAGAAGAGGAAGGCGGGGAAGAAAGGGGTGGATGTGGACCGAGTCGTGAAAGACGCCCTCCGAACAATCGCTGCGGACCGCTTAGCGGCCTACCCCACGACGGTGGAGGAGGATGAACGGGTGTTGAAAACATTGGGGAAATCTACGGACCCCGCGAGTCTGCGGATGCGACATATCCTTGTGTTGAGGATTGGGGAGAAGAGGATCTTGGGGAGGGTTTTGGCAAAGTGAACAGCGCATTAACCCGCACGTCACCAAACCAAGCAGACATCGAAGGACCCTTTCGTTACGACCCCGCGGCATATGTAGGCTGATGTGGGTTGCTCATAGCGCGGTAATTTATGTATATGTACACTACTGCACCATTCAGAGTTAGGTCAGCCGAGATAGATTATGTGTGTATTTAATCTGGGCGTGTAGGCAAATGCAAACGGGGACGCTGCAGCAACGAACAAAACGGGGCCTTCTGAGAATTTTTTTTCGCTGCCAATCCCGAAGGTGGAAACCAGTTAGGGTTAGGGTTAGGGCTAGGGTTAGGGCTAGTAGCATTCAGCCCTAACCGGCCCGAAGGCCGAGCGTGTTGTTATGATAGGTTAGTTACCCAAAAAGTCACCAAGTTTATGTCGCTTATTATAGTGTTAAGTGGACGGTAGCGTGGATAGCAAACACGGGTAGCGTCGTTAGCAATTCCCTTTCTTTTTCCCCTCACCATTGTAACAAGCACACGAACATCATGACGAGTTTTACGGCTACGTTGCCCGCACTGACACGACGATTGAAACGGCGGCGAACACGCCAGTCATCGAGATTCTGCGTGCACTCTCCACGCAACCACCTCTTGTGGTGTGCAACGACGAGCGGCTCGTATCGGGCAAGGGGGATGGTCAACTGCTCGGCCCGGAAGCCTTGACGGTTGTCTATCGGGACGAGACCAAGCTAGCGGAGCGGTTAAGAGACGGACGGTCAAGGAGCTGAAAGATGAGATAGCCGGCCTCAAGAAGGACGTGAGCGCCCTAGCTTCACTGTACTTGCGCAACGCGGCAATCTAGCTCTTTGCGCTCAAGGAACAACCCGAGTCGGATGCAGGGGCCTCGCACTGCTTTCAGGCGGCGCACAAGAAGGGGACGGCTATTGGGTCTTTGAACAAGGTTGCCGCGGTGTACAGTCAGGTAGCAAAAAGCTGTCTCTCCTTCTAAATGAAGTCAATGACCGTTCCACAAGGTCGGCGGCACTGACTTAACCTCGAGGAGAGACAGCTTTTTGCTACCTGACTGTGCAATGCCAGCGAGGCTGCTGTGGTGGATGTGGATGCGGGAGGCTTGGCGAAGACGTTTGATGCTGTAATCAACAGAAGCAATGAAACTGTGCATTTTGCGAGCCGGCAGGATTTGGAAAGGGACGCTGTTGAGCCGGCCGGCGCGGCAGCTCGTGGGCAGGCACACCGGCTTGCGTCAGTCGTACCGTCAGCAAGCGATGGTATTGGATTTGAACGAGGAGATCATGGGGGCGTTTAGCTTTTTTTTTTTTGACAAATTAGCTTCCCGAAGGTCACGATACTCTGAAATCAACGTCGGTTCATTTGGAAGGTGCGCCGACCGAAGCCTTGTCGAGCTCCGGCTGGGACGCCATCGCTTTGGGTGGGACAAGTGGCAAGCTCCGCCATGCGATTAAGAAGGTAACGTTGAGCCCAAAACCGTTCAGCTAGCTGAGCAAAGTGAGCAATTGAATGAGGGGTACGCGAATCCCCGGCTATCTCCACCGAGCACGTACGACAAATTTTGCCGTATTAGAATGATGGTCTAAAGCGCTTTGCATATACACATTGTATCATTTCTTCGTTCAAAATAAACTCGCCGTGTATGTGATCGCTTTGTTGAAATCGCTGTTCCGTGGTTGTTCCGTGGACGGGGAGACCGTGGCCGAGCTCGCGCGCGCAGAACCTCAGCGCTCACATTCGGCAGACATGACTACGGGATGGGAGCTTTGTGCCATGGCGGCTGGCTCGTCGAGTACCGCTTTTCCCCTATCTACGCTTCCACTCGCATCTATTCGTTTCGCGCGAGTGGTGCAGAATGGGCTATGGATTGGTGAGCGGAGAGATGTGATATCGGAGTTGGTGGGTATGCATTCCGGGGAGTTTGTGGTGGGAGGCGGAGAAGATTATATGTCGGCCGCCGCTCCAATGGTATGCGCCATCTGGAGGTCAAACTGACGAAGCGAGCGATCACCGCTATACCGTGACCACCGTCAATTCCCTATATCTTCCCCCATACCTTCCCACAACGCTTCCTCCGTTCCCACCCTCTGTCCACCGAACCCAATCCATCGACCGTTTCCTCCCCCACACCCTTCCTCTCCTCCTACTTCATCAAAACTTGACATTAAAACTCGTCTTACACCCACAGCTCGACTCCGCCCTCGGGTTATCCGTAACCTGGAAACTGGACCCAATCAGCTCCTCAACGTAATCCAGCGTGGACCCGTTGACGAAATCGAGGGAGGTGGTGTCGATTACTATTGTTGCGTTGTTTTTCGTTATTAGTCTAAAAAGGGGAGAAGAATTAGATGATGTGAAGGAGATATATGGGAGGGAGACATACGCGCACGTACATGTCTTCCGCAGGGTCATACTCATCCGTCAGCTCCATTTTGTACTGGAAGCCGTGGCAGCCGCCGGATTCGACTGTTACGCGGAGTTTCTTTGTGGTGTTGGATTTAGCGTTGATGGCGTTTAGTTGCTGTGATGGGGGAGGGAGATCAGCATTGGCAGCAGGAACGGGAACTTCAATGGGTGACGAGACATACATTCGCGGCGGAATCAGAGACCCAAAACGAGGGCTCAGCCGCTGGCGTCTCGGTTGGTTCTTCAGCTGATGCTGCTGCTGTGGATGCGGGAGGGGAGGGCTCCGGTTGCGGCTGGGTCTGTGATTGTCGAATATGTGCGGAAACTGTATAGGGACGGCGGTGCTCGTGGTGCGCAACCTCCGATAGGTCCACCCTGCCCTGCCACGACGCTGACACACTTCGGCTCGACCCGTTTCTCGCAAGGTTTGAGTATGCATGTCGTTGTTGGCAGGTTGGAATGAGAGAGCGGAGACAAGTTGTGGTTGCGGGCGGAAGACGACGCAGTTGCTGGTTGAGGTGAGACAGCTGCAGGAGGAGGGAGCCTGCCCTCCGTAGGTACTGTGGGTTGCGGTGTGGCATGAGTGTAGGTATGAGGCTGGTTGTGTTGGGCGGAGGTGCTGCTTGTGAAGCTGGGGGCCGATTGGGGGTTATTTTCCGAGATGGGGCAGACTGTCGGTGCTGCGAAATCAGAGAACTGGGCGAAGGCGTTGCGCGTGACGGGTTTGGCTGTTTGGCCAAGACGTGGGAAAAGCCACGCCCGTTGGCAAGTCGACTTTCTGGACAGAAGAACAATGGCCCTCTACAACAAGGCAGGCGAGATCCTCGACAAGCTGGAGGCTCAGAAGGGCACCATACGCAGTCTTTGTCTCGCCGACGACGTCGCGGACAAGAAGAGGACCTACGCGTTGGTGTGCGAGTCGTTGAAATGTAAGACCCGGCGTCAAAAAATGGGGGGGTTATGTGCACATTGGTCATGTCTCCATAAGGGTAGCGTTTTGGTTCTGACTCTGGACTGGGTTTGGTAGATAAGGAAGTACTGCAGCTTATTATAAAGCAAGCAGGCTTGCTGGAGGCGGAGAAGAGCAAAGTGAGGACAGGCCCACCATTTTTTCCCTCGCTTTCCACAACCGAAGGCTATCTAACCTCAAGTCCGCATAGAAACTGAAAAAAGGGGTAGCCAACGTGCTAGTATACGATCTTCTCTTTGGACGAGGCATCCAAACAGGGGGCGGCTACAAAGAGATCATAACCAAACACCGCACCCGGTTACAGGCGGAGCTGGCAAAGATCAAGATCAAGCGGAAAGTGAGGGATAATAAGGATCTTATACCAGGTGGGCCGGGAGGAAGATTATGCTGGCGCAAGATTATGCAGGGAGTGGGATGGAAGAAGCTGGGAGGGTGGGCGACTCATGCATGTTATTTTGCATTTCACAGCGCATATCCGTGATGCCGTCGTTTTACCAAGATGGGTTCGTGTCAACACGCTCGTGTCGTCGGTCAAGAAGGTTCTTGATCGTTTCGAGAAGCTGGGATACCGGATCGACACAGAAACGCCGCCACCGGAGCTCAAGTAAGTCATCAGAGCGAGCAGATCCAGTACCTTTGTCTCCCTCACCGATCTAACACTATTCTCCCCACATCCCCAGAGGTCTAGTCCTCCAACAAGACAAACACATCCCCGAACTCCTTGCCCTTCCCTCCTCCACCGACCTTCACGACAACCCCCTCCTCCTCGACGGGAGCATCATCATCCAAGACAAAGCCAGTTGCTTCCCCGCATACGTCCTCAACCCCCCACAAGGAGCAGTGTGCATTGACGCGTGTGCGGCGCCGGGGAATAAGACGTCGCATTTGAGTGCGATTATGCGGAATACGGGGAAGATATATGCGTTTGATATGGATAAACGGAGGTTGGGGATTTTGCAGAGGTTGACGAAACGGGCAGGGTGTAAAAGTATGTTGATTTGTTGAGGGTTGGGGATGCGGATGGGGTGGGCAGTTTCGACTTTCCTGAACGTGTTCACTGACTCATCTCCGTACAGATATCGATCCAACACTTGGCAACTTCCTCGAAACCAGCGGCTCCGACCCGCGCTTCAAAAACGTCGAGTATATCCTCCTCGACCCGTCATGTTCGGGATCCGGCATTGTCGGGCGGATGGATCACTTGTTAGGTAGCAAGCGAGCCTGAACAGTCTCTATCGTCATCTTGCCGTTGGCTCACCCTTATCGGTCATGCAGAAGGAATACCCGCCGAAGAAAACGACTCCGAAAACCCCAGCACAACCCCCTCCACCACCGAATCACGCATAACCTCCCTCGCAACCTTCCAACTGTCCGCCCTCCTCCACGCTCTCACCTTCCCCTCCCTCAAAAAGGTAGTCTACTCAACCTGCTCTAAGCACCGCGAAGAGAACGAAGAGGTCGTTCGCGCTGTCCTCGAACAACAATCCGACTTTGTGCTTGCGAAAGGGGTGTTTGAGGGATGGGAGACGAGGGGGTGGACGCAGGAAGATCCCCTGGGGGAGGGGTTGGGGATGTGGGGGAGGGAGTGTGTGAGGACGGACCCGAGGACGGATTTTTGTATTGGGTTTTTTGTGGCGGTTTTTGAGAGGAGGGTTGGGAGTGAAGGGGCGGAGGGTAAGACGAAGACGAATGGGAAAGGCACGACGAGTGGGCATGGACCGCCGCCGCCGCCGCCGTCGTCGACATCATCGTCGGCTGCTAAGCGGCCGCGTGAGGAGGAGGATGTTGATGGTGGGTCTGATCACGAACAAGAGGACGATGGAGACGCGGCAGTAACTCCCACGGCGGCACACACCGCAGCGAAAAAGAAGAAAAGCAAGAAGAAGAAGCCGAAGAAGAAGAAAGCTAAGATAGAATAGAGTAGCGCGGCAGGGAACAGATAGACATGGGTGATACTTGGGCGTAAGTTAACAGCGGGAATAGACGTACATCATCAGCGTTTGCTGCACTATGGAGGATGGAAACAGGTCAGAAACGAGCAAAAGCGAAGTGTGCAAACAAGAGTGTCCGAAACCCACCCACGCGTCTGATCGTGTCCGAAAGTGAAGTAGAACGCTGAGAGCGCAAAGAGAAAATGAAGTCGGCGGCATCGACTCCCAAGTCCCAACCGACATTGGGCTTCAAATACAGATTTGCGCTCTTCGTGCAGCTGCGACTCACCTTCACTAGGCATTACGGAGACGCCGGCCGACGCAGCTATATACTAGGCACCCCCTGTAACGACGCGAGATCCTCACCATGGCGGGCCTCGAAGAGCAAGATGGCCCGATCCTCAACATGGACGATTTGGAGCATCACAAAGAGAACATCCGGCCAGTGAAGACGGGCAGAAGTGCCGCGGCGCTATCAAAGCTTTACGGGGCGTCCGGCTTGTCCTCCAGTTCACAAACCGGCGGTGTCACGAACGACGAGAGCGGAACCAGCCCGCTCTCAGCCTCGCAACTCGAATCCCAACGCCTTACCCTCGCCGACACCCTCACCTCCTCCATCCAAGCCGGCCACGCCACCTTCAACCAATACCACACCTACCTCAAATTCCTGCAACAATACTACCCCGCCGGCCACCCCGACTTCTACGACGTCCTCCAAGAATCCGTCCGGGTCTTCAAACACTCGCCTGAGTACAAGAACGACCCACGGTACCTCTGGATGTGGACCGAGGTTGCCAACCAAGCAAAGGACGCCGTCGAGGTGTTCAAGTACCTTTCCGTTAACGAGATCGGGACGGGGTTGTCGACGTTCTATGAGGCCTATGCGAGCTTGATGGTTGAGGCGAGACGGTGGGATGAGGCGGAGGAGTTGTACAGGGTAGGCATTGGAAAGGGGGCGGTGCCGGTGGAGAGGTTGAAGAGGAAGTTGGAGGATTTCATGAGGATGCCGAGAAGGGGTGAGGGGCGCGAGGAGGAGGGCGAGGGTGAAGGTGAAGGGGCGGAGGGGCGGGCGCAGGGGGGGTACTATAATGAGAACCAGCACCTGCAGACGGCACGGAGACCGGCGTTGGCGCCGTTGGCGGCTGGTCCGAGAAGTAAACCGAGTGCTTCGGGGATATCGGCGGGCCCGTCGCAACCGCAGGGGAATGCGAGGGTGAAGATGCAGGTTTATCAAGATCGCAGTGAGAACGAGAGTCGACGGGCATTGACGTCTCGTGTGCTGCCGTCTGCGTCCACGGCAGGGCCATGGGCGGAGTATGGGACGTCCAGTTCGAGACGGAAGGAGAACGTGAGGGAAGCAACGAAATGGACGGGAAGTACGTTACCGCAGAGTGGGGCAGGCGGTGGACGGGCGGCTTTGGCTCCGCAACCGCGGTCGAGGATTGAGGTGTATCAGGACGAGGTGAGGAAACAATGCACATTTCGATTTGAGGTTGAGTATTTGTATCTTGGGATTGAAGCTGAGTTTTTGTTGACTGCTTCACAGCCATCTGGGTCAGACCTCACCGTCCCCGGTGTATCGGATAATGTCCTGCGTGAGAAGGACATCAAAGCCGCCGCAGAACCCAGCACATCCACCATGCTAGCCGAAATCGACCGACCGTCGCCTCCGACTGCACCGCCCGCCACTGAGCCTGCATCTCGACCAGCACAACCTAAACCGGCAAAAACTCAATCCTCATCGAATGGATCGAAACCATCCCGCCCGGAAAAGATGATGGTCAAAATGGACCTGTTTTACGACGAGGCCGGCAACGTGTGGTCGTTTGAAGAGGTCCGTGCTGCTCATATGCTGCGAAAAGAGGAGGAGCAGCCACCTACACCTGCGCAGATCCGCGCCGCAGCGGATGACTCGGAGCCGAAATTCCACCAAAAAGCAAAAGCCGTCGCGTCCCCAACCATCAACACCAAAGCCGCCCTCGCAGACGTTTTCGAGATGTTCAACCAGCCTTTACAGTGCGAGTCCCAGCCACCATCGGCTGCTGGGAGTCGCGAGGAGGAGCGCGATGATGGACAGGGCGGGCTTTATGTCGAAGAGGACGAGACGATCAGCGCCAAAGTGTTCAAACGCGATACGAATTTGGATATTGGCGTGTTCCAGGATGATGAGGATGATAGTGAGGATGAGGGCGTGCGGGCGAAGTATCCGAAACCGGTGAAAGCTTTCATGAAGGAGGATAAGGAGAACCCGTTTATCGACAGCCGAGATGCAGGGTCATCAGCGTCCAAGCCTGCCAAGAGCATCGTGCGTGCAGGGCAGGACGAAAACTCGTACAGTGAACCCTCCTTCCAACCCCGAAGCTCATCCACCAAACCCAGCAGCATCCTTCAAGTCACAGACCCAGCCCTCCACTCCACCCCCTACCACCGCCGCGCCTCCGCCGGCGAAGACGACTACGAGCAGCCCTTAGCCGACCAAGATCAGGACGACGCCCACCACTCCCACCACCCGCGCTTCCAAGGCCGCCTGGGCCCGCTCGCCATCATGACCCCCATCACCGAAGCCTCGCACGAGTCCTCTCGGGCTATGACGGGTCTCAGCACCATCGGCCGGCGCCCCGGGCTGATGGACGACGGCCACACGGTGATGACAATGAACACGTTCGGCGAACGTACGCTGAGCAGTATTAGTTATGAGGGGAGCGGGAAGTATGAGGAGGAGGACGAGGAGGAGGAGGAGAGCGAGGAGAGGAAACAGACCAGTGAACGGTTGCGTATACATGCTCAGGGGCCGGTTACTGTGGGCATGGGGAAGGTGGGGATTGGACGGGTGGGGGGGCGGGTGGAGGATGAGGCGAGGTTGGGGGAGGGGTATAGTGGGTTGAGGGTTGTGAGTGATGATGAGGACGGTGGGAAGACTGGTGGTGGTGCGAGAGTGGGGGATTCGCAGCTCTTGGAATCATGGCAAGCCTTCGGCACCAGTGGATCACGCACGAAGATCAACATCGCCAACCCATGCAACCCCTACACCGAGCCCGTCAAATCCCAAATCCTCTCCCGCTTCGACACCGCCTCGATCCCCTCCCTGCACTCACATCCATCCACATCGCTCAACCTAACCACAACCATCGAAAAATCTTTGAAGAAAGCCGAACGAAGCACCAGCAAAGCCCGCGGACGCGACTCGGTTGCTGCAACGGATACCCTGGTTTCGCTACCTGGTGCCAAGCCGCTCAAATTGGTGCGGAAGCTGGGCGAGGGCGGGTTTGGGAAAGTGTATTTGGTCGAGACGCCGTTGGATGAGGATGACGCGGATATGTCCGATGAGGACGATGAGGATGATGGGGATGATGAGTGCTCGACGGATGGGAGTGACGAGGGGAGTGAGACGTCTCGTCGGTCGCCGGCGAGGAAAGTGGGGAGGAAACAGGTTGTGGAGACGTCGTGGGCGTTGAAGGTGCTGTCGACGCCGAATCCGTGGGAACATCTCCTGTTGTTGACATTGCACGCAAGACTACCGCTCCGAATCACATCCTCCATCATCCGCCCGCACGCCTGCCATGTCTTCCAAGGCGAGACCTGCATGCTCCTCGCGAACGGCAAACACGGCACGTTATTGAACTGCGTCAACGTGGCGGGGAAATACGGGTACGGGAGCGGGCTCGGCGGGACTGGGGGTGGTGGGATAGGCGGCGCAGCGGGCGGTGATGCCGGGGTGGAGGAAGCACTCGCGGCGTTCTGGGCGATTGAGATTTTGAGGACGTTGGAAGGCGTGCATGCTGCTGGGGTCGTGCATCGGGATGTGAAGGTGGATAATTTTTTGGTGCGGTTGGATGATTCGGCCGCAGGGGGCAAGAAGGGGGATGAGGAGTGGGATGGGGTTTATCAGCCTGATGGAGCGAGAGGGTGGGCTAAGCGTGGGGTGACGTTAATTGATTGGGGCACGGGGATTGACGTGAGGATGTTTGCGGGCGAGCAGAAGTTTACTGCTGCTGCGGAGATTGTCGAGCCGACGGAACCGATGAAAAAGAACAGACGCAATGGCGACCATGATCCCAGTGTGGAGTGCTGGGAGCTTCGGAACGGCGTGCCGTGGACGTTTGAGCCGGATTGGTATGGCGCGGCGGGCGTGATTCATGTGTTGTTGTTTGGGCGATATATGCAAGTCGTTGAGGACGCGTCGGCTTGTGATACCAACAACTCCAGCACACATCCGCGCCGACCGCATATCCGCCTCGCGGCCTCGTTCAAACGATACTGGCAGGTCGACCTGTGGAAACGGCTGTTTGACGCGCTTTTGAACGCTGGTGCGCAAAACGCCGCTGCGGTAGACGCACGTCTTCACGAACATGACACGAACAACAACGATTCGCCACCACCGCACGCATCGGTCCACGGTCCCGGGACAGACTACGACACCCTGCACAAATCGTTCCCGCACGTACATACGATCCGCGCCGCGAGGGTCGGGATGGAGGAGTGGTTGGCGAGGTCGTCGACGCGGGTGGGGAAGAATTTGAGGGGGCTGTTGAAGAGGGTTGGGACGGCGACGGTTGAGGAGGGAAGGAGGAGTGGTGGGGGGAGGATGTAGCTTTGCCCATCAATGACGAAGATCGGATCCTCGGGCCTCAAGTCTCAATGTTGCAGGGACAAGACGGTTTGAATTGCATTTCAGTAACTACAAAAGCCCTTCATGTACATTGGGGAGAAGGAAATGGTGTGATGTGGGTGGGTGGGGCCATCCTATACTTGCTGTATAGAAATGGATTAAGCTAAGGACACTAATGAATAAAATGACATCCCACAATTTGGTCCTCCGATTGACCGCAGACAAGCTCGAAGGTCCCGGGTCGACACAGGCCTATACACTGTGGTTCTCCGCCCCGTCGTACACCGTTGTTCACCCCCCACACTGGTTCGATCGACGCTCTTACCACTGGGCGGAACCGACACTCTTACCACCTATCTTATCACCGCGCAACAAATCCGGCACCGGCATCTTCGGACGACACTGGCAGGCATTGGTGGTCTCAGTGCCGATATCCTCCAAAAGCGGATCTCGGACGAGTGGGACAGACGTAGGCATGTCGTGGAATGGAAAAGCCCTCCACGCGCAGTCCGTGGCTAGTTGTCGTTCTAGAGGGTAGATCCACACCAATCTACATACAGCGCTAGCGAACAGGTGGTCGTCGGCCATCTACGTCCCCAACTCCGGTCGCTCGTCGCAGGCAGCGCAGTGTGCTATCGCATTTTGACGAGCGACCAGGACTGCTTGTTGGACGTTCTTGAGACTAATTCGCCAACTAACTCGCCTGGAGTTTTACATGTAGCTAAGCCCGGGTTTCTCCAGGAATCCAAGAGGAAAAGAGGAATTGAGCAAATCATTCAAGACAGTATGTTCCATTCAGACAAATCATAGGTTATACAGATTTATCTCATACATGTTTACATAGCGAACGTCCATTCCACCAAGTAACTTCTATCCACCACATCTAAGATCCCCATCTCCCATCCCTCGACGTTCGGTACGTCGGCATTATGACTCTGTGTTCCCATTCCTTCCCTCGATGTTTGGCACATCGGAATTATGACTCGGTGTTCCCATTCCATCCCTCGACGCTTGGTACGTCGGCATTATGACTCTGTGTTCCCTATTCCATCCCTCGATGTTTGGCACATCGGAATTATGACTCGGTGTTCCCCATTCCATCCCTCGACGTTTGGTACGTCGGCATTATGACTCTGTGTTCCCTATTCCATCCCTCGATGTTTATCACATCGGAATTATGACTCGGTGTTCCCCATTCCATCCCTCGACGTTTGGTACGTCGGCATTATGACTCTGTGTTCCCTATTCCATCCCTCGATGTTTGGCACATCGGATCATGACTTTGTGTTCGAATTTTCCATCCCTCGACGACGCCTGTTTGGCCGGTTTTGCCACAGTGCGCTTTTGCAGGGATGAGATGTGATTGTCTTGCTGATGCCGCTTTCCGTGAAGCGTCGTTTGAGCGCATATCTACGGGCAGTGGTGCAGTGGCGGGTGTGTGTGTGTCCCTTCCGAAGATGCCGATTGCTCTTCAATCGCGTAGCGGTAGGTGTAGTTTGTAAGCCAGGAACGCCAGGCTGTCCTCGATCCGCGACTTGTCGACCCACTCGGCGGTGTGGGGTGGTTGGCCAGAGAGCCGGGCGAGGGACTCCGTGCGGTTGCGGTGGCTGCGTTGGCGCAGAATTTGGGCGTAGCGGTGGTTGTCGATGGAGGTCGACCACTCAGTTGGCTGGGCGTCCCAGATTTTAAGATGTCTGCGTGGAACGTGGGATGCGTGCGACTGAGTTCCGGTCCGAGGGCGATCACGAAGTTGTTGGGTTGTTCGCCCGTCGCAACGCTTGAGCGTCCCCTTTGGTAGCTTGCGGTACTCGGGGGTGTTGATGGACGACTTGTGTACCAGGACGTGGGCGCCCGGCCGGATGCGGTGGTCGTAAGGTAGGCGTTTAGCATCCGCGTATCGGGCGTACCGGTCTTGAGCCTCCAGAATCCGCTCCTTCACCACGGCGATGATGTTGTTCAAGTCCTTAGCCCAGGTAGGACCGGGCAGCGGTGTTGGCGCGCTTGATATGTTGGGCCGTCGTGGGTGGTAACCCAGGTCCGCGAAGAAGGGGCTCATGCCGGTGGTTGCATTGATTGTATCAATGTGGGCGAATTCCAGCGCGGCTAGGTGTTCGGACCAGTTGATGCCTGTGAGGTCGGGTTTGGTGGACAGAAGGGTGTTGACCGTTTGGATGGTACGTTCGGCCTGCCCCGCAGTCTGATGGTGTCCCCGTGCGGTAGCCGAGAATGTTTTGGATGTGGGTCCACATCTCGGAGGCAAAACGGGGATCGCGGTTGCAAATGATGGGTTTGGGAAGGCCTTGGAGACGGAATACCGCGCTGGCAAAACGTTTTGTATTGAACTCGTAGCGCTTTGTAAGAGTGGGGATGCGCAAGCTCCTTGGCTGCCACCTTGGCGTGGGTCGGTACGAGGATGATGCGTGACAAGAGGTAGTCAACGATAATCAGAACGGCAGGGTGTCCGTCCATAGCTGAAGCGTATGGGGCCATTGGCGGTCGTGTGCGTGACCCTCACCCACCCGAAGATGCCGTGTATGGATGGCCACACCAGCTCTCTTCGTTGGTGCTGTCCTTCCCGTTGTTCGCTCTGATCCAAGAACCGATGCCGTTGTTCATTTCCCCTAAAACGCCGAAAGACCACGCCCGAGTAGCCTGTGGATGTCGCTGCGAGTATCGGGATTTGCCAAGATGTCGCCATCGTATAAGAGGTGCGGTAGTGGGGGCTGTAAGCGTGGCGAGCAGTCCGGTCGTGGGGGCCTGGTCGGTGTGGGAGGGGTTTCCAAGGGCCTCGGCTTCGGCGGCGGCAGCAGCAGCGGCCAATTGGGTGTCCGTAGCTTCGGTTGGTTCCGCGACTGTGCGGCCGATATTGTCAAAAATACGGTTGATAGCCGTAGCGTTCCGGTGTGTAAAGCGGGGCAGCTCGCCGTCCTCGATTCGTTGTAGGGTCTTGAACAGTTTGGTGAGGGTGGCCTGGCGGAATTCGTCGGCAGGAAACCCGATGGTGAGGCCGCGGAGGACGTAGGTTTCGGTTATGTCCTTGCGTCGGACTTCGACGATGGTGCGGGCGAACCCAGTGAGGCAGTGCGTGCGGGCACGTTCGGGGGTTGCTCAGAGTCGTTATCGGCCTCAGAAACGGACGCCAACTGCGTAGCGTTCGCATTGGGAATGGGAGCGTTCGGTTGAGAACAGTGGCTTCCTCGAAGTCATCCTCCGAGAGATGAGCGAAGGCACGGATCTTTCAGGAAGGTTTCGCCCAGACACTGGATCTTTGCCTGCAATGGCGGCAGAGAAGAGCAGGGTCCGCCTCTCGTCGTTGCTGGCCGGCATATCTCCCTTCGTGAGTTTGCGAGTCGCGGATTCGAAGCCCATATCGAGCATGCGATCGGCTCCGTCGAGCACGAGGCAGCGCACTTCGTGAGACTGATAGGTTTGCGGTCGATCAGGACTTGCAGGCGAATGAGGAGATGAACTTCGCGGCCTTTCGGTTTGTCTTGTGTTGTCCACGCACAGCGCCGGAGGTAGTTGTCGTTGTCCCGGACGGCGAACCCACTTCTTTGAACGAAGCTCACGGCCAAGGGAGGTCCCGATGCGAAATCTTCAGAGGGAGTGGTGACATCGCGCGTATCGCTGTACGGTGACGACAATTTCCAGGTAAAAGCGAACGGAGGTGCTGCGAGCACGGTGACGACAATCTTCAGGTAAAAGCAAACAAAGGCGCTGCGAGCACGGTGACGACAATTTCCAGGTAAAAGCGAACCGATGTGCTGCGAGCACGGTGACGACTATCTTCAGGTGAAAGCGAACGGAGGTGCTGCGAGATTCATAGATGCCAACGGATCGGAATCGATGGAGTCCGAACAATGTGCAACGCGGTAACGTCTCGTGCCTTCTCAATGTGATAGCCGTGAACGTCGAAATGTACGATTTCCGAGTTCTGTTCCGTTCGTGCTTGACTCAAGTGCATGGCGCCCGCGCCAGCAGCTCGCTCGTAGGTAGGTAGGTTCAATCTTGTCTAGAGCCACTCGATTGTCAATAGTGGATAGCAACCGACTTTCACGGTTTCTTCAGATGGATTTTCACCCCAGACTAGCATTGTGCCCCGTCACGCTGTTTGCAGCCAGCACGGGTATCACGCCGCATCGTCTTGCAATTTTTTAAGAAGGTAGCGATCCTCTCTTGATTGTTGTTAAAGAGGTTGCATCGTTCCCCTGGCTAATTTATTACCGAGGTTGCCTTCCTCATTTCTTGCGCGGTTGCCAGCCGGGAGAGCCCATTTATAACGCGCAAGGTGGCTCTCCTGGTTGGGGTATTGTTTTTCCGAGGTGCCCTTCCTGGTGGTCCATAAATCAATGTTTGTCTCCCAATCGTACGACTTGTGAGAGGGGATCGTCAGCCCAGTATCGAGGTCATGCGTGCAGTCGTGGTGTCATGCCTAAACTCCATAGGAGCAGGGGCGGCAGAGGACAGGTAGTAGCGAGCAAAAGACGAAAGCGATCCGAAGGTCATGCCTAGACTCCATAGGAGCGGGGGCGGCAGAGGACAGGTAATAGCGAGCGAAAGACGAAAGCGATCCGAGGGTCATGCCTAGACTCCATAGGAGCGGGGGCGGCAGAGGACAGTGGTGAAAGACGAAAGCGATGCGATGGTCGTACCTAAACTCCATAGGAGCGGGGGCGGCAGAGGACGGGCGGCGTTTGCGTCGAAAAAGGAAAGAAGCAGCGGAGACCGAAAACGATGCGATGGTCATGCCTCGACTCCATAGGAGGGGGGGCGGCAGAGGACGGGCGGCGTTTTCGTCGAAGAAACAGAAGATGCAGTAGAGGATGGGTAGAGGCACGTACGCAGAAGATGACAGAGAAGATTTGGAGCGGTGCTTGCCCGGCATGATGCGATGGAGAGAGGGAGGCATCATGCGCGGATAGGCCGGTCCGGATCTTCTTCAATCTCTTGTGCAGTCGGCTGGCTCATTCCCTTGAACCCATCAATCACGAGGCTGGTCAGGTCCGCGATTGTGATGGCGATTCCTTGGAAGTCCTCACGCTGCTCTGCAAGGTTGATTTGGTTCCGTGCGATCTTTGCGTCGGCCGTGTCGAAGGTCCGCAGCATCTCAGCACGCAACCTCTCAACATTGCTCTGAGCATTGGTGGCGGTGGTCTCCACATCACCGAAGCGCGACTCCATCAGCGCACCCAGCCTCTCCTCCTGTGCGGTCATTGCAGCTCGGAGCTTGGCAGTGGTGGTGGCCTTGAAGTGCACGTACTGAGTATCGAGGCGGGCGAACCGCAACTCGATGCTTCGGTCGAGGTCATGATCGTTGCGCTTCATGGTGGTCAGCACGTTCTCCATGTCTTCCTCTAGTCTCCTTACATCGCAAGCATGGCCGTCTACCCTCTCCAGGAGCACGGCACGATCTTCCTTGGCGATGGCGGCCTCCTCTTTGCAGCCACCGATGGCCGAGTCCAGGTGAGCGAATCGGCTTTCGATCGTAGCCCCACCCCTCAACAACCGTTCGGAGATATCAGCCTCGATGGCGTCCATCCGGTTCGCGAGTTGCTGAATGAGTGGTGTGGCATTCGCCACCGCATCCGTCTCCTCGTCCTCCAGCTTCATCTCCACATCGATGGTCTGCCGCGTGTTCTCGGCGGTGGTCTCGGTCTCATCCGTCTCCATTGGTACCCTCACATGGGTGCTCAATGTCTGCACGTCGCTCTTCAATCCTAAGATCTCCTGAGTCTTGACGTGGTTTGCCTCCTTGAGATCCTGCAGGTCTTTGAGGATCTGTTCAATGGTGTTTGCAGTGGTACGGTCCGTAAACTCGTCCACCTGCATGGCGTCGAGATCCGATAACGCGGCGTCTGCAACCACCACGTCATCGTCCTCGTGCGCTTTGTCGGCGTTGTCCTCATCCTCTTCCACAACTGCCTCCTCAACAACGACCTCTTCTTCCTCCTCCTCAGCTACTTCCCCTTCATCGTCCTCTGCCTCAACGTCTTCCTCATCTTCGGCCTGCTCTTCCTCCTCTTCTCCGAGGATTCTGGCGTCGATGGCGGCCACGATGCCCTCCACCCGCGCAACCTCGTCACTGGTTGCTGCGATGCGGGCTTCGGCATCGGTGACACGTCCCTCGAACGCCGCGGCCTTGAGAGTCAGAGCGTCTGCAAGGTCCTTGCACCTGCGCGTAAAGTCCAGCGATTCCTCGGCATGGGCCTTCTGCGCAAGCTCCAGCTCGGCCTTTATCGCAACCATTGCGGCGGTGGCGGCGTTGGCTTGGGCGATGGCGGCGTTGGCTTCGGCGATGGCGGCTTTGGCTTCGGCAGCGGCGGCTTTGGCTTCGGCGGCTTCGGCGGCGGCTTCGGCGGCGGCGTCTGCAGGAGCTTGAGCCTCCGCATTGCTGCGGTTCTCAAGCGCTGCGAGACGCTCGCTCATGGCTCCGAAGAGGGCCTCGAATCCAGCCGGGACGGCAACAGACTGGTCGGTCGTGCCGTTCCTCTTGGGGGTGGTCCTGGACGCCGGGGACGAAGGCAAAGACACCTTGGAAGATGATGCTTGCGGGGGAGTGTAGCTGCGCCCGAAGGCGACTTTGGTCGGCGGTGTAGTGGTGCCCTTAGGCGAGGTCGAGGGCGAAACCTTGGGGGAGACCCTGGGGGAAACCCTGGGGGAGACCTTGGGGGAGAAGAAATAAGAGCAAAGAATGAGCGATACAAAGTGGATACAAAGTGGAATGTAGCCGGAAGGCAAATGAAACGATTTGTGGGATCATTGTACCAACCTTGGGCGAACCCACCGAGGTCCTCACTTGCATCGTTCCCATCTGCGCAGAAAGACCATCCAAATCGAGGAGGCCGGTTGCGGACGGCGTGCCGGTGGTGGCCGAACGCGTGCGGGTGGTGGCGGAACGGGTGCGGGTTGCGACGGAAGACTTGGGGCTGGTTGTTCCGATCATGTTTGCGTGCGCGGAAGGGTATTTCTGGTGTGGGTATGGGTGTGGGTATAGGTGTTCGATGCAAAAAGCTTTGGCTCTGGATGAGAGTGTGTGGAGAAAAAGAGAGAGCCGTTTGAAGCGCTCGTCGCTTTAAGTACAGCAGGCGAGCCCAAGAGTCTTCTGCGCAAGGGTCTCATTCGCGTGTTACCTAAGCAAAACGCGTCCGTCTTTGAGTGTCTGAAAGGTTTCCTTGTGTTTTACCCCTGCCATCGACTTTCGAGAGCCAAGGAGAGAGAGCCAATAACCAGTACTACCTCTCATCACGCCATCCTTATCGTACCACATAGATAGCGGCGAGCAGTGGATTATAGACAACGGGATCTTTCACCTTCCATTGAGAGTTTGTTCCCTCGGAAATCCTGTTAACCGCTGTCAACTCACTCCGGCCAATGATTCGCCAATGCAATGAGAGTGTGCAGCACGTGTATGCATACTCTTCTTGCACTGGGTTGAGTGATCGGCCTTCGTGCAGGTACCGATGGGTAAGACTCTTATGTGCCATCCTGTATAGGTGCGTGTAGGCGCGTATAGGAGTCGGCGCAGTCAGCTATACGGCCAAGGGCATCATAAGCGCGTGAGAACGTTTTCCAACGCCGGCATAATGTTCTTGTCGGCCATAGTTTATGTGTCAAATGTGTGGTATCGCGACAATCCAAAGGTAGTCAGTCTCAGTCTGCATGCAGCTCGAAACGAGTGGGCCCCGGGGCTGCATTGCTTTGAGATATTGTGGCTTTGCGCATATGAACGCGCGCCTGAGTTCTGACTTCATGATACTTTGCATTATGCCTCAGTGTATTTTGTGGTCTAGAAACCGGCCACCTTATACCTCCGCTGTGTGCGTGGTTCAAGATATTCTGATTTCGTGAATTTGAATGGTTGAATTATGCCTGTGTTGCTTGAGGATTGTGACTTCGTGAAGTGATGAAACCGGATGCGCTATGCCCCAGTGTAGCGCCTGCAATATTGTGACTTCGTGAATATGAAACCGGAAACCGGAAAAAGTGCGAAGCTGCCTGGATGTGAGACTGCTGCTACCGGTGGAAAGGCTTTGGAATCTGCGTGCGGGGTGGGCATGCTGCCGTGCGTGTAAGTGTGAGGCTCTGAGACCGCCTGGTTGGATGCTGTGAAACCGCTAGGTGGGAGAGCGGGCATTCCGTGTCACTTTAGATATATGTGGGGCTGCGGGCTCCTTTTCTAAAAAGCAAGCTGGTAGAAGATCCACTGAAAAAGCCACTGAGTGAGTTTCAGTAGATGAGTTCAGCGTTGTTTGTCTGGGATTGCGTGCGGAATTGTGGTAAATGGCGGTGATGTTCTCGATGCAGATCCCAGATCAAGTGCCCAGCTCAGGCCTAAACAAGCCAACGTGAAGCCCAGCCGACCCTGTTACCATTGCAACTCTTCAGCAGCTTGCGGAGGAATTGAGTACTGCATGCATGTATCTCGAGGGAAACTGTCAATGAGTGACCTCACGCGTTAATGTTGAAATTCCCAATATCAATCCGACGCACAGTGATGGACAGCCCAGAAAATTCTGAGAGGCTAGTAGAAAGACTGGGCACGGACTGCAGCGCCCATGTGCAGTGAGGTTTATGTATG
The DNA here is from genome assembly GCF_025526975.1 of Fimicolochytrium jonesii. Classification (NCBI taxonomy): domain Eukaryota; kingdom Fungi; phylum Chytridiomycota; class Chytridiomycetes; order Spizellomycetales; family Powellomycetaceae; genus Fimicolochytrium; species Fimicolochytrium jonesii. Next base: position 204,588 of record NW_026515671.1, read on the forward strand.
GCGCGGAAGACTGCGACGGGAACAGTCACCTTGGAAGCTTGGGGTCTTGGTCTTGGACACGATTCTCGGCATCGGGCTCTCATCTCTTTCACGTCGCTGGAGACGCAGCTTCGCTGTCGGGGTTGATTTTCTACAGCACGGTTGCGATGCAGACAGGTATGTGGCTCTTAACCGCTTCTCAGACGGCATGAAACGGTGAGGAAGGCGTGGGTGGTGCGGATCCAAAAGCAAAAAGAATCCGGGAAAGATCACCGAGTATAGGTCCTTAGGTTTTGTAAGGAGGAACTCGGTGACGGGGGCCCAGATTCGATCGCGCGACGAGCAGGGCGTCGGGAATGGACCCATACCACGACGCCATGACCGTCGCACTTGTATGTGCAGATGTTGAAAGGGGTTGATATCCGTGAGACGCGCTTGCGGAAAGGGGTAATCGCACGGAGGGGTTGGAAGACGCGTAGGCCGTCCGGACTTTTCTGCGCGCCAGCATGAGATCTCAGCTGTTCACGCGTTTGCATTAACTGCACAGCCACCTTCACACGAAGTACGCTTGCTGTCCGCAACCCAGGGACAATCATGTTATGGTAAGCTACGTACGAGAACATATATATGGTATGGCTAGAAGGGATGCTCCTATTCAGCGCTCAGAAACAGGTAAATACAGGCGGGAAGCGTGCGACGGCCCGTAGGTGGAAAGTACCCGAGCTCCTTCCAAGTACCGAAGCCAATCTCAGTCTCCCCAGTCTACGGTTCAGCGAAAAGCAGACACATGCATAAATCTACGTTTGCTTGCGTTCCCAAATCTACCAGTTGAACAGAGGTCAATCAGGGTGGGCAGGTACACTCGAAGCAAATACCCCTCTCACACATCGGGCCCTACCTGTATATAACTCTCACTTAAGAAGATCATGGGCGCCATGATCTCCTCCACAAACAGATCCTGGATCGCAAACCACTGATCCTTCGCACGGTCATGCACATGCACCTTGTAGATACCGTTGCCGGGACCAGGTTTGCCTTCATGGCAAATGTTGGCGACGAGGTCGTAGCGGGTGGAGTGAAGGGCGTCGGGGCCTTCTACGACTGGATGGTAAAGGAGGGGGTGTCGTAGTATCAGATCGTGTTCCAACCCGAAAACGGCGGAGATTGAGACACCTACATTCGGTCATATCAACATTTTTGATCGGAAAGTTGACAATCGTAGGATTCTTCTCCAAGTTCCAATTATTCTTCGTGAACCGCTTGATGTGGAACACCAGATACCGTGGCAGTTTCGTAATCTTGTACCGCCTTAGCACATTCCCACTCTCCTGGCCAGTGACGCCATCGTATTTGCTCAACAGAGTGGTGAGCGGCACCTGCGGGATGATGTTCTTATCCGCTTCATCCTGGAAGAGCGGTGGCGGAGGTACATCCAGGGTGAGTACCATAAATGGTGTGCGTTTGGTTGTGATTTCTCGTGAGGTGTCGAAAATCTTTTTCTTCTTATCTGATCCGGATTCGTCACTGGTTTCGCGGACGAGAATGGCCTGCTCGTCGATGCGGACTTCGCCTTGGAACGTTTGGTGGATGAGGCTGCTTCCCGGTTTCCGTTTTCCGCCCATGCCCACGTGCAATGCATTGAGGAACCAGGAGAGTAGATCGATGGGATCTGACTGCTGGCTGAGGCGGAAGCGTTTGGTGCTGGCGTTAGAAATTTCCTGTAGCAGTTCGTGTGGGCTGACTTGGCCTTTGAACGCCCGCGGGTTCCAGACTTTGCGGATGAGCATTCCAAACCGGCGTACTGTGAAAAACGAGAAGGTCGTTAGAGTCTCACACGAAGAACGCTTCTACCTTAGCTAAGTACGGTCCGACTAGTAATCCTCACCTAACTCGCTGCCCTGATCGCCATCATCCAGCAGGAAATGATTCCTGATCGGTTCGACGTGAGCTAAAGCCTGCACAATGACGTTCAGGTAGTCGTTCGCTTTGATATTGTTCAGTCCAACAAATCCTGCATTATATGTTTCGAGGTCAGCTCATTTACTATGTTGCGTGCAAGCATTCATCGGAAATCATACCTGGCAGGTATCGTTTGTTGTTCAGATCGTACGCATATGGATTCACTTTATCCAATCGGGCGACTTGTTCGCGTGTGAAACTTGGTTTGAGGACATCCTGGAAGGAGATGCGAGGTCGTCAGGACCCACGGCCACGTCTAATGCCCTCCAACTCTCGAATATCCCCAGAACATTCTCAACGCACTTTAATGTCGGTCAACGAAGCTTCCGTCACCTCGTAACCATCGGGTAGTATGTAAACCTGGCAGACAAACTCTTTGAGCATCCCCAAGCACAACATTTGATGGGCCTCGAATTCTACACCGCGACACTCACTTTCAGGGTATGCAGGTTGATAAAGACGTGGTGATCTTCATGTAAACTATGAAAATACGCATGCGACGACTTCCCTCTCCCTGGAAAAGTGTAGTCCTCCGTCAGCAAGGATTCCCGCCCACTAAGCACATTCCCACAGCCTTTCCCCAATACATCCCCAGAACCCCGCCCACTACGTACCTTGGAAGTACTTCCCACACACCAAGCAAGCATACACATTCAAGTTCGATAATGACACCGAGCACAGCTTCTCAAAGTCGAAGTCCAGCATGTACCGGTTCACGGTGTCGAGAAACAGACCCTGTGGACCGGCCTGCACCGCCGTTTTGACCCGTTTTCTTCGAGGTTCAGATGCGTCTTCCTCTTCGTCGGAGAAAGGTATGTTGTCTTCTGGTAGTGGTGGGGGTGGTGGTGGCGGGAGATCGTCGGATGGTGGGGGCGGTGGAGGGAGATCATCGGAAGGTGGAGGAGGTGGGGATGCTGGTGGCGGTGGAGGAGCGAATCCGTCCCCATTTGGTAGGGAAAGGGGCTCTGACGGCGGTGGTGGTGGTGGCGGGTGTTCCTCTGCGCCCTCGACAGGCGTACGCTTTCGCTTGTCCATTACGGCAATGTTGGTATGGGAATTGGGAAATTGTTCCAATCTTCTTCCCAAAATTCAGTCGAACTGCATAAAGTTTTTCGATGCGCGTTGACGCCGCGTTGACATGATGCGCTCCTGAGTGCTGCTGAGCCTCCACGGTGAAATCACAGCCACCTTCGGGCAAGCAACGACTCTCAACGCCCCAGCATTCTCCACGGAAAGTAGACGCAGGAGTGGGGTTGGAATAAAAGGGAGCAACAGGCAGAGCAGGCGTCAAGCGAAAGAGCGAGTGGACCGGTTCCGAAATTCAGAAGGACGAAACAGGTGTCTCGCCAAACTGGCATAGCAAGCGACAGCAGCAGTGACAGCGTTCGGAATCGTGGCTTGCAACCACCAACACTTCCCGAAATGGACACACCAACGACGAACCAGCAACAGGAACCGCAAGCAACATCACTAGCACCAGCACATACGTCGGGCGTGATATATCCGGAACCCCACCCAGAAATAGCAGCTGTCTCACACTCCAACAGCCCACCACCCCCATATCCTTCAGGCCAGCAGCAATACCTATCCACCCCAGCACCCACAATATCCCCGATCACCGATCGGGCCGTCGACTCGACTCGCCGGAGACGTTCGAACAGCGAGCTTTCCGAATACTCTCGCAGCAAGCGTTGTTGTTTCTGTTTGCCCACGCCCGCAGTATGCTGCGGATCATGCTGCGGGAGCAGCGACATGCTGCAATGCAACGCGTGCATCAACCAGTGTGATATCGTGGTAGCCCAATGCTGCACGGGATGTGTGGGGGCTTGCGTTGGGTTATGCTTTTGTCAGAATAGTACATGATACGTAGCGACGTGGTGATGGCTGTTTCGTTGATGAAATCCTTCATGTATCCCGGTGTTCTTCCTCTGCGCCTTGTATCTATACGTACATATATCCCTTCCCTTAACTGGACGCCGACTTCCGCCCTGATGCGGTGTTGGCAAATGACACCAGTGGCCTTCCGGTCACCGCATCCCGAGTTCTCTCGTGTCTGTCGACGCATCCCTTTCCCCAGCTCCTACTGTTCTTCATACGTAAAAAATACTTCGCACATCCAGCAGACATCTCTCATGTGCAGTCGTCGAACGAAATTGAACGTTCAAAGCAAACCTTGGATATCTATTGCTCACCCTGGAGAAATAGGCGGGGAAAACCCTCTCTGTCACCGTCCGCCGAAGTCACATCAACTCCCTTCCATCCCCTCATCAAAACTCACCAAAATACGACCCCTTAGCGAACCCCCTCAGCCCCCCCTCCTCCTCGCACACACCCGTGACGACGGTGCGACCTCACGAGTCCAGGTCATGCAAAGCCCGCTTTGTTGGGATCGCGTTTTGCCGTCATCACGTTTTATACTTTCTGCAGTCGAAGCGGTCTCAGGTTTTGGAGGTTTCAGGATAAACGATTGCAACTTCCCATTGGGCGACCGCAAACCTCAGTTGATAAAGGATACGGGTATGAGCTCGGCGTGGGAACAACCCTATATCCGGCACTGCCCGCTTCGATTGGGAAACCAATTCGCCCCACGAAACCTGACGATTGCCATATCTCTACAAACTCGCCCATCTCCACCTCATGACCCGAGCGCAAATTAACCGCGAGCGCAACAATCAGCGGGCGAACAGCGACTGTTACCGCGAAGAATAAGAGCCACCCGATATGCAGATGTTGAACACCCATTTGAGGGTACCAAGAGACGTAGCAAGAGTGCTGAGATAGTGGCTTTGAAGACAATGGTCCATGATTTGCAGGGAAGGGTTGTGAGGAATGCGGCCCTCATCATCTGTGTGGTGACACGCAAAGTCCTTGTGATGATCGACGACACCGCGATCGATGAGGTTGAGCAACCCATCGAAGCCGACGAGGAGTAATCGAGGACAAAGACATTGATGAAGTGCGGGAGGGCGGCGAGGTGGGTGCGGATCCAGATGCAACGCAATCGACGAATATCAAGATCGTCTGGTCTGCGGGGGAACTGACGTGGTCGAGGACGTTGCTGGCGAGCATGCCTGACCGACCGGCGTGGAAATGCAGACCGATTGTAACCGGCCAGTGGTTCTTCTGGGGAGTCGCGGATTCCGACAGGAGGGCCAATCGACAGCGGGACAAGGTACTAGGGAGCGCGTTGACTCTAGCATACAGATAGCCATATCCCAGCCCCAACAACAGATGACGGAGGGCATTACAACTCGGAAGCTACGGCATCGCCGTTACATGTTCAAACCCAGCCACCACCGGAACCCGACCGCGAAGCTATAATGCTGTCATTCGCCGGAGTCTGAACGGTGGATAGATCCCACGTTCTCTGTATGTGTGATGATCCCCACCAAAAGGTGGTCATTGCCTGCTACGAGTGTAACCTCCTGAAATGAGGACATATCTGCCCGTCGCTCCTTAAGCTTTTCAGAGTGGGCAAACGCTACGGCTGCGAAGAACCGGATTCCTCCTTCCTCTCATAACCAGTAAAGAAGAACTCCTCGAAATGACTCGAGCATCATCAGTCTGCGCGTTGACGAATCCACAAGGCACATGGAACCACTGGGGAATCCTCGCGCTGTCTTTTGATCGGTTGGTTGACGCGATCAGCAACGTGCTACCAGCAAGTGATAATGGGCACTACAGAGCGAAGCTCGGAGTCGTTCTCTCGGTCGTCAACATTTACCTCGGCGTTACAAGCCACCACGGGATCGATGGAGCCGCAAACCTGCACAAACGGATGGAGTGGATTTGAGAGCGGGCAGTTTGAGAATGCAAACGCATGGAGGGGGGGTATGGGATGAGGATGACGAGGTCGCGGCACATCGGCTGAGCTCACTGCCCCGAGGCGTTGCTGGCAAAGTGGACAAAAATAGGGACGTGGTGACGTATCGCGACGCGAGCTACCGCCGATATAAAGAAGATACAGGCTCGTCGGCGCCGTGTGTGAAACGTCCATCGGCGCCATCTGCGATGCAGTTTCCGGCACCAACCGCGATCGCCGCTGCACCATGCCGAAAATACCCGAACGGCTGCGCCTACACGAGATGCTGTCGTAGCGTAACCCAAAACGAAACCAGAAGCAGCGTGCCCTGTTGGAACTGTGAGATGAGCACTTTCACGGAAAGCGGATCGCAAGGACCGTTTTTGATTCGACGGCAAAGGGCTTTTTTGGACGTGCATCGAAAAATATCCGCCTGGGCGTCAGGCAGATCGCTTTTCAGAAGACCGTTCTTCGTGGAAGCCATCTGCTTGACGGAGTTGGTGGTACGACCTTCTTCGTTGGGGATTGGATATATGGATATGGACTCGAAAACAAGAAGCCCGTTACTCTTACAAGCTATCTGCTTGATGAAGACGCGGGTACGACTTGTATTTTGGGGCACATTTGGGACGTGGATAATGGACTAGCGACCACGATGTCTAGACCAACTTTCCGACATACCTTCGGTTTCGAAGATGTGGGTGTATATTTTGGAAATGATTGACAAGAAGGGTATGCTGCGTTGACCAGCACTTTCGTGTATCGCATTGGTCAGCCTGACTTTATTCAGGGCCGTAGATATAGCCTTGGGGATGTGGAGAGGGGAACTCTGCACTTGTGCATGTATCTGTACCCACATATTGTTTCCATCGAGCATGTCATGAATAGATGGAACTTATTTGCGTCTCAATGTGCGATGTATGTACTAGTCGGCGCGAATGCCATGTCAGGAAATCAATCTATGTGGAACCAACCCAAAACACACCGCCCTTCCTATTAACCCCCAAAGCCCAGGTGAAGGTCAGGTATACAGAGGTCGATTTGCGATAAGAAAAACATGGTTTTGTTGCAGTGAAACCAAAATGGGTGGGGGGGTCGCTATATGATCCCCGCTCATACATACATAAAACACACTCGCCTTCCAACGTATCCCGCCCCCTGAGGCCTATATATAGTATAACGTTACGTAGATCCCATAATGTTCAAAAGAATAACCAAAATCAAGTGATGTATGGTGTGGTGTTGGGGGAGGAGGTTGGTAGTGGTGTTTGGTTCCAGGCGGTGTCTATGTGGTGGTACGCGTGGTTGTGAGGTTTTATGCGCCGTCGGATAGGTTGAGGAGTAGGGTTGCTAGGCATCTATTAGGGGGTAGCGGATGTGGTGTTAGATGATGCGGAGACCTCAGTAATGGGAAAGCATCGCAAACAACCCACCTCTTGGTAGTAATATCATCCTTCAAAATCTGCGAAAAAGTGGTATCCCTCAACGGCTCCGGCAAACACTGCCTCAACGCCTCCCTCGCCCTCGAATTATCCGACAATCTCAAATAACACCTAATAACATGTTTCAGCAACCGAATACTCTGCTGGCCAATGAGCTGATTGACCATATTGGACAGCACGGTCCCGACGGCATAGAAGCGCTCGTATGTCTGGCAGATGTAGTTGAGGCCCATGTCGTCGAGGAGGATCTTCTGCACGATGAAGATGGCAACTGTTTTGGAGAGCTCGGAGCCGGTTTCCATTATGCGGAGGCAGAGGGGGATGATTTCGGTTGAGAGGAGGAATTTTATTACTTCCGAGTTGTCGTTTTGCTGTGGGGAAAGGATCTGGTAAGTTCGGGTTTGGAGAAAGATATGGAGTGAAGGTCAAGTCCTTACCTTAACGAGTGCGCCGATGACACCGAGACTTGTCAGACGGAGGTATTCGAAGGGTCTTGTTTTGCTCGTGGTATTCAGGAATGGGTAAAGGAAAAGGGGTATATGGGCTGAATGGAAGGACCGGAATCGAAAGTCAGATAGTGCAAAACACCGGGATGAGATCGCCGCCGCATCCGAAAGACTCGATGACACCCACCATTGAGAAACAGCCCGCGAGTCTCGTTGTGACTCGCGACACACTGCAAGAGTGCCAAAGCGTTGCAAACACGATTGGAAGCGTGGCCCGTCAAAGTCGGCGGCATCAACATTGGGTAAACCGAGACGATCTCCTGCAATAACGACGCCATGACGCCAAACGAGTGCCACAGGATGGGCGCCAGGTCCTCATACGCCTCCCTCTTCTTGCTCAAGTCCAAGAGCGCCTGTTCGCGCATGGACGGGTAGGTCAGGTTCAGAATGAGCTGGTAGACTTCCTCCTCGTCCAACTGTGGTTGCTGGGTAAGAGCAGCCTGCTGTTGCTGCTGCTGCTGCTGGTGGACGAACTTGAGCTCTCCGGGCGGGGCATTGCCGTATCCGAGCCCTGCCGCGCTGGCTGCTGCGAGACTGGCACTTGTCGCGGATAAGGGATTGAGACCATGGAGCGAGTTGGGGAGCGGCGCGAGGTTTTGATATAGGTATGGCTGGCCGTGGTGTTGGCCGAGGGAGTGCATGGCGGCGGACTGTTTAGGTATGTAATAGTATCGTTGGTTGCAGCTGATGCCAGGTCGATGGGGCACTTTGTGCGTGATGTCGCCGAACGCTTGTAGTGACTAACGTTTCCAAATGAAGAGACAATCGAAACAGACCGACAACTCCCGAGTGAAATACGTTATTGGCTGCCGGCCTACGTACTATGTTCTAAGCGAGACGGGGTTCCAGTGACAGAAGTGTTATGGGTAGCGATATCGTTGTTGAAGTTGGAATTTGTGGTTGCGTTTGGGGGGGGGAGCTTTGTGAGTCCGATGAGCAGCAGCAGCCCAACAGGAGAACACGCCGTGTGCCCGACTTGTGCACCTCGCAAGTCGCCGGAGGAGGAGGACACACGCGCAGTCAGTCCGGGTTCCCATCCCCACATCGGAAATCCAAACTTTTTTCTCCATGGAAGTCGAAAGTGGAGAGATCTCCCACGAGCCTCGCTCGCATTTCCAACCACCAGAACAACACAACGGTGTCCGAACACCCACGGACGAAGCGACCGGTTCTACTTCCCTCTGAACGAGCCTGCAGCGAATATTCCGGCTATAAAAAGTTTCCCGACGTCAAAGGCACTTGAGGAACCGCGGAACCCCACAGACATTCTCGAGATTTTTGAAGAGACAATCGAATACTACTGAATAAGAGGAGCAGCGAGACCTTGCACAACATATCCTTCGGTACTTAACGGATGTTCAGAATCGTGTGCTTCTGAACCCCCCGAGTCTGACAAATGTTTTCGGCTGCGACTGGTTGTGACTTTTCCTGTCGCAGAACCCTGCTCCTTGCAGCTAGACCCCCATCTCGCCGGAACTTCTTCACTTACCTCAACATACGACGGACTACTCCTGCCACAACTACAACTACTGCTGCAGCAACAGTCATGAGCCATAACAGCAACTATCAATATCGCCCGCCGCACATGCGTGCCCCTAACCCATTTGCAAACCCGAACAATAGAAGCGCTAGCGGCTTTTCCCATCCTCTTCCTGAACGCCCCGGTCCTTCACCATCTCAAGCGAGGCTCTACCCGCCTTCGCGAGGCCACGCTGACTTTCCACCGGAACATATCATGCAACGCAACGCCTCCACAGTCGCTGCAGCACCGGATCGACATGCCCCTCCTCCTCCTCAGCAGCACTCCATGGACTACGATGTACCCATGCTATCGAGCAACGAGCTGAACCAACTGCAGCGGTACTTCACATATTACGACGCAAAGATAGAGCCTTCCTACGAGCAAATCCCCCTGCAAAGATCGGTTCGAGGTGGTGGAGCTCAGGTGGCATTCGTAGCGAAATTGGAGGTGCCCAGCCCAGCAGGCCCAAATTTGCACATGCAGGCTGAGGACAAGTCGAAAAAGGGGGCGAAATTCGCGTTGATGGCAAAAGTCAAGATGGAGTTGGACAGGTCCGGATGGTTAGCCGCCCTCCCAGACTCGAAGAAAAAACGATCTCGCCCGGCGCATAAAGGTCCCGCGGCGACTCCTTCACCTGTGCCGCCACGGGTGAAATCCGCTCGCGATGATAAAGACGATGAGGTTGCAGATAGCTGGGAAAGTCTAGCTGTCAACGAGAGGCAAAGAGGCGGTAGGAGGGATGCGCGAGGAGGCGCACCGGCTAGGAAGAACGGCGCGCCACAACCCACAGCGGACCCGTGGGATATAAACGGCATGCGAGCCCCAGCGCCACCTAAAGCGAACTCGGTTGTCAAGGATGCATGGGACGACGATGGTGATTTGGACGAGGGTCTGCCGAATTTGCAGGTGACACATAGCACCAGAAGATCCAGCTCACAGGCGCGAAGCTCGTCAATGAGCCGTGAGAGCCCTCCTCCCCCGACTTTGTCGACACTGCTACACACAGCGAAATCGATTAACTGGTTTGGCGACAACAACGCACAATCCAGCTCGTCAGGCGGCCGAGGCTACCCAGAGATGCCCTACCCATCCTCATCCAACTATCGCGGCCCATCCCCAACCGGCAGCAGTCGCCCCGAAAGCATCCTCCCCCGAGTTGACGACGTCGAAAAGAAGTTCGTGGCCGCCTACTGCAAAGCGGTCAACGTCCATGAGCCGAACGTGAAAGCGTACGAGGACCGACCAGCCCGCAAACAACGTGGGTCGCGGGGACGGGGCGGGTCGGGGCACAGTGGGAAGACCGGGTGGCATGCGGAGATGTTCATACCGCACCACACATTCAACGGACAGCGTGTGGTGGACATCCACATAACGGTTATGGACCACAGCAAAAAGAGCGCTATTCAGAAGACGTGGGTCAAAGCTGTACGGCACTTATTAAATATCGTCGATCCGAACTTCATTGAAGCTTTCAAAGAGGGCTTGAAGAGCATCAAGCAGCGGATCAATGAGCAGTTGAACGAGCCGTTAAGGATCAACATCTCCGAGTCTGCGCTTATGAGGCTAGACACCATGCTGGGTCGAGTGCAGAAGGAGGGCGCGTTCGAGTTCCAGGAAACCCATCGGCCCGGTAACTCTGTGGAGGATTACCTCGGCCTCAGCTCTTCTTCCCACACCATGCCGGCCCATCTCAGAAGCAGGCCGCTGGTCCATCCGGACGATATTGCGATACCAAGGGAATTGGAAAACAACAAACTGCCTATTTTCACGCGGTATCAGGAGATTATGGCTGCGATTGATAACAACGCGGTTACGATTCTGGCTGCGGAGACGGGAGCGGGTAAAACCACGCAGATCCCGCAGTTCATCCTCGCGCACGAGAACTTAAAGCGAGCGAAGGAAGGTGGGACGAACACGACGAATATCGTCATCACCCAACCACGTCGTATCGCTGCCATCTCCGTCGCGCAACGTGTCGCGAACGAGAGGGGTGAACAGGTCGGTCGCAACTCCGCCATCGGATACACGGTGCGATTCGACGATAAGCGCCCAACCACCGACCCAGCCAACGGCCACGCCATCTTCTGCACGTCCGGAATCCTGCTGAAACGGTTACAGCAAGACCCGCAACTCCGCAACGTCTCCCACATCATCCTCGACGAAGTCCACGAACGTGATTTGAACACCGACCTCCTCCTCATCATCGTCCGCCAACTCGTCAAAGCCCGCCCGGACCTCCGCGTCATCCTCATGTCCGCCACCGCCGAAACGGAGTTGTTCCAATCCTACTTCAGAGGCTTCGGCACCGTCGGCCCGGACCGGTCCCCGCCTATCATCAACGTCAAGGGACGCATGTTCCCTGTTGAGCAGCATTTCCTCGAAGACATCGAGCACCTCCTCCAGGCTCCCCGAGCCCTGCCCGCCCGGTTCAACCCAAGCAAGGAATCCGTGCATTGGTACCGCAACGAAACGGGCCCGATGATAGCCGCGCGTGGCGACGACCCGGTGCCGTACGACTACATCGAAGCTTTGATTGCCCATATCGCAACCTGCAGGGACGAAGGCGCCATTCTCGTATTCTTGCCCGGTTGGCAGGAGATTGATACGCTGCAGCAACGGTTGAGGGAGGATGAGCGGTATCGGGTGGGCTTTGCGAATGAGAGGATGTTTAGGATTTTTCCGCTGCATTCGCAGGTGCCGACGGATAAGCAGCAGGCGGTATTTGAGCCGGCGCCTCCTGGGGTGAGGAAGATTATTTTGTCAACCAATATTGCGGAGACTAGTGTTACGGTATGTTTTGCGACTCGTTCGGGACTGGTTTTTGGGGAGATGGCTTTTGTGCTAAATTCTGAACTACTGTTTCATATAGATCAACGACGTAGTGTACGTAATCGACCTCGCCAAACTCCGCATGAACTCCTACGACGCCGACCGCCGCATCTCCTCCCTCAACTCCGTCTTCGCCTCCCTCTCCAACCTCCGCCAACGTTCCGGTCGTGCCGGGCGAGTCAGGCCCGGAATGTACTTCTCCCTCCTCTCCCACAAACGCAAGCAACGGTTACCTTACTCCATGCCACCGGAGTTACTCCGTGTGGATCTGCAGGCGACGGTGTTGAAGGTCAAATCTCTGAATTTGGCCCGGCGTGTCGCGGATGTGTTTGCCGCTGCGCCACAGTCGCCGAACCCGGGGGCTGTTATTCGTGCGGTGCAAGATTTGCAGAGTCTAGGCGCGCTGGATTCGAAGGAGGAGCTGACGACCATCGGGCAGGTGTTGTCGAATATGCCTGTCGACCCGTGGATCGGTAAAATGGTGTTGGAAGCTGCCACGCTGGGGTGTTTGGACCCTATTTTGACTATTGCGGGCGGAATGGAGATCGGCCGTGGGATTTTCGCGATCCACCCTGACGAGAAGGATAAAGGCCGCGCGCATATCCTGACGCGGTATGCGCGGGACACGGAGAGCGACCACCTTACGCTGTTGCAGGCTTTCCGCGGGTGGAAGAAGGTCCACGATAATGGCCGGTTCGCGGATTCGAAACAGTATGCGTTCAGGAATTACCTGCATCACACCAGTTTGCAGAATATTGAGCGGAGCAGGCAGCAGTTGTTGAAGATTTTGGAGGATGCTGGGTTTGTGTCGAGGCAACGGAGACGTGATGTTGGCGAGGAGGCGGGTGCTGCTGTGGCGAGGAGTAGTGGGTTGGAGGGGATGGTTGGGGATGAACGGAGCAATGCACTGGCGCACAATTTTGCGCTTGTTAGAGCTGTCATTTGCGGCGCGCTGTACCCCAACGTTGCGGAGATCACGGGCAAGGATGAATATGCGACCGCTACGGTTAGCAGGTTGCGACTCACCACCGCAAGCGTCAACAGCATGCGTGGATTGACGATCGCAGCGAGCGGTGCGACGATGGAGAACACTGGTCGCGGATCGCCAACAGGTTCCACCGGGTCCGACGTCGGAGACTACGACTACATTCCCGAAGACGGTGACGAAACCAACAGCGTCGCCGGCGGAAACGGGGGTGCAAACACCACCAGCACAATAGTACCCGCAGCCCCCGCAACCCCCGCCCGCCTGCTAGCCTTCCAAGAAAAACAACAGGTCGACTCCCAACTCTACGCCCGCAACACCACCCGCGTCGACCCCGCATCCCTCTTCCTCTTTGCCTCCACGGCGCCGGCCGACACGACCTGGCGCGACGGCCGCCCTTGCCTGCTCTTCGATAACTGGCTCGTCATGGGCGTCCCCTCCGCACACCATGTCCGCGTGCTTGTGGAGTTGAGGGGCGCGTTGCAGAGGTATATCAAGTGGGCGGTGTGGCGCGCTCAGAGGAGGGCGGAGGGACGGGTGGCGAGAGAGGAGGAGGAGAGGGATTTGAGGTGGGATGTGATGGGGACGGCGTTGGTGAGGGAGATGGCGGGCTTGTTGGAGGATTTGGAGAGGGTGGGGAAACGGGTGGAGTAGATGTTGGGGACGGACGTCCTGGTTGATTGCTTTTGCAAACTCGGTCTTTCCGCATGATTCGTATCCCATACCTGCATCTCGTAGATATGTAGCATAGCCTCTCGCATCTCTTGGTTGTAATATTTTGTTTATTCGTCTTTATTCACATCTTTGCTTTCATATCGTATCATATCGTCGTCGCCGTGTGCCTTCCTTCCGTCCTGTTTCTCCGAGATTCACGCGTTTTGGAGCTGTTCTGGGATTTCCAACTCTTGGAGAAATCACCCAACGGCCCAATAAGACCCTACGCCATCCAGACCTTCCTCTCGGCCACCCCCACCTGATAACCGGAGGGAAATGGAAGCACCACTCAGAAGAGGCTGCTTGGGCGTTGGACGGCGGTTCGCATTGGACACCCTTGCACGGATAGGGCGGAATGGCGGGCGGAGTGTGTGCAGTTCGGCGGTGCGGAGGCATAACAATCCATTGGTATGTCTCGAGGGGTGAAGGGCGAGCTCCTCAGATTGGGGAAGGGGTGTGGCATCCACGCACCCAAACATGCCCAACGTCGTATTCCCAACACCTTTCTCAACAACCACTTTCCCGCACTTAGAACCTCCCACCACGACCGGCCCCACCACGACAACCCCGGACCCTCCCTGATCGCCCGCCCCCACCTCCACTGCCACGGATGGCGCGCGGGCTACCGGTCAAGACACCCATCGCGGGCGTGAAGCACGTCGTGGCGGTCGCGTCGGGGAAGGGCGGGGTTGGGAAGTCTACCACTGCCGGTAATCTTTGCCTCTGTTGTGCAGAGACGAACCCTTCAAATCTGACGTTACCGAGATGTTTAGTGAACCTCGCCGCAACCCTAGCGAACCACCAAAACCTGCGCGTCGGCCTCCTCGACGCCGACCTCTTCGGCCCCTCCATCCCCCTGATGCTCAACCTACGCGGGCACGAACCCGAGCTGAACGACAAAGGGATGCTGGTGCCGTTGGTGAATTACGGGGTGAAGGCGATGAGTATGGGTTTCCTAGTACGAGAGGAGGATGCGGTTGTTTGGAGGGGATTGATGGTGATGAAGGCGTTGGAGCAGCTGCTGAGGCAGGTGGATTGGGCGGGGACGGATGTGCTTGTGATTGATATGCCGCCGGGGACGGGGGATACGCAGTTGACGATCACGCAGCAGGTTCCGTTGGATGGTAGGGGGGCGTGCAATCTCGGTTTTTTTGCTTTTGCGGCCTGTAATCGGGACCCCTCCCCCCCCCCCGGTGATGTCGGTTGTGGCTTACATATACCTTGTTGTGTTCCAACGAATAGGTGCGATCATCGTATCAACTCCGCAAGATATATCCCTAGCCGACGCAAAGAAGGGCGTTGCCATGTTCAACAAAGTCAACGTGCCGGTATGTCGCATCCCCTTCACACCCTCATCCATCCCTCCACTCACCTACCTCTTCACCTAGATCCTCGGCATGGTCCAAAACATGTCCCACCACATCTGCACCAACTGCGGTCACACATCGCACGTCTTCGGGCACGGTGGCGTTAAGCGCACCGCGGCGGAAATGGGCCTACCGTTACTGGGCGACATTCCGTTGCATTCGGACGTGTGCGAGACCTCGGATGTGGGCACGCCGATTGTGGTGGCGAGGCCGGACAGTGAGCATGCGAGGGTTTATAGGGAGATGGGGGAGAAGGTTTGGGCAAAGTTAAGTGCTGGGAAGAAAGTTTAGGGCAAATGCGGGCTGGTAGGTGTGGGTGTAGATAAGTTCGGGATAGATTGTAATTTAGTCGATTGTGGGAATAGCTGGCTGTATACATAAAATAGGTTATGTCTTTGCCCCACCAATACCGTTGATTATCAGTGCATTGCACTCGATCGGATACCCACGATGGTCCAGCCCAAAACAAACACCCCGAACATCCTACTGGCGCCTCGACAAGCGGCGGCGGGCCTTACGCAGACATTGCTCCTACTTTCCATCTATAGCGCAACCCTCCTTCCTTCCTCTTCCCCTCATTCCACCGTAAGCTCCCCCTTTTCAAAGTATAATCTTATACTTATGCTCCCTCGGCACCAGATTCACCGCAACGCGGCCGTCATACGACAACGACGCAAAGATCCACGGATCCGCGGCGCTCCATTCCGCGGCGTACACGCTGTCTTCGTGCTGCTGGTCGAAGACTGCGACGAGGCCGTCGGTTGGTTTGCTAATTCAAAATGGCAAAGTAAGCAGAATGAGGAATGCAAACGGACGGAGCCGACATACCCCCTATATTCATCAGCCTCGTCCTCAGCATCGTCCTCGGCGTCAGACGATTCATCCGACAGAGGCGCTGAGGAGATGGAGATGATGCTGTGCAGGTTGACTTTGCAGTCCGAGCCGGCGGAGAGGAAGAGTTGGTCGTGGAAGCGGTTGAAGCGGACTGACCAGACCCTGTCGTTGTGAAGAAAACAACCACCCTCAGCTGTATGAACACATCTTTCTTGTTGATGGAGTCACACATACCAATGAGAATGATTAGAAACCTCCTTAATCGGCTCCGCCACATTCCGGGTATCCCAAAACCTGATCTTGCAATCATCCCCGCCCGTCGCGAGCTGGTATGGTTTGTTAGAGTTGTGGTCGATGTCTCTTACTGTGCCGGCGTGCGCTTGCGGGATCTCGTAGGTCTGTCTCTTGAACGTGCAGAAAGGGATTCTAAGTACGTGGGATCGGCAACAGAGGTGTGTGAGGTGGGATGGTGGGCTTACTTTGATGAGCGGATGTCGAAGGCGTGGACGGAGGTGCCGGTGCCGGCTGCGATGAGGCTGCCGTGGGGACTCCAGCTTGCGCAGGTGGATTGGCGTTTGGGATCCTTAGGCTCTATTATCCGTATTGTGCTCTGGGGCTATTGAATTTACGTCACACATCGAAACGTGTGAAAGGAAACCAGATGTTTGTTGAGAAACATTTGCATACCGATATAGACTCGGCACCCTCGCGCACCGCAAACACCCCCAACGAATGCGGGCTCAACGCAACGAGGCTGTTCTCCGTCCCCAGCGGATCCCAGTAGATATGTCTGATCTCGCCTAACGTCTCAGTCGACGCAAACTCAGTGATCTTGTCTAGGGTTCCTGAGTCGTTGCGCAGTTTGCCAATTTCGTCTGGCTCGGGGAGCTTGAATTGCCATAACCGCGCTCGGCAGGGATGATTCGCTGTTCACCCGTGATGTTCTCCATTAGCGATAGTGATGGATCTGTTCGGGTAGAGGAACATCTCCCGTGGATATCACCATACCTTCTTTCGACACGGTCGCCACTAGATCTGCTTTGGATCCCGACGGGGCGATATCGCGCACCTCATGCGGGTGTTCCAGTTTATGGCTCGTAATGATGGACTCGTCCTCGTCAAAGTCGATCAAATGGAGCTATGTGCCAGCGAAGGTCAGCGTTTGCGAGACCTTCCCCCAAACCCTCTCGCGTTCTTCGCTCTCTTCGTCCTGGCACAGAGTAGCGGCGCCTCCAGCAAACTAACGAGGAATATGATCTCACCTCGTTGGTTTGCTTGAGATCCTGCGTCCCGACAAAGAACCTGCTTCGTTCCTGTTCTGCGGACTGCGCTTTGAGGCACCTGGCCTGGAAGAAGATGCCTGTTTAGGATGGGCTGACTGGAAGTGGGGGGGTGTCAGAGCACGCGTACCTGGTGGGTCAGCCCGTAGATGCCTCCTTCTGTTTCCATACCGCCGATATGTGAGATGCCGATGAGAAGTGGGTTTTAGAGTGCTTGCGTCGTTATGGCTCAGGAGTTGGGATGGGCCTCATGGGCCCTCGTTGCCGGCGGACGAGGACGCGTTGCTCCAGCCGTTCGCCGAGTTCGCCGTTCTCAGGCAGCAACGAGACAACCCCAACGACGATCTACTGACCCAAACTCCAACCCGCCCAACACAACCAACAACCATGCCACCCAAAGGAAAAGCAAAGGCCGACCCCGTCCCGACCCTCGAGGAAGATGACATCGACAACATGGACTTTGACCTGCCGGAGGAGGTGCTCCGCCGGCCACCACAACAGTCCGCCGTTGCCGTTTCCGCATCCTCCTCCACCGGCTCGTTACCATCAGGAGCGACTGAAGCCACTGCCGCTATGCGGGAAGCTGTCAAAAGGTACTTCAAGAAGGAGTTGGGGAAGGGACGTACTTCAGTTGGATTATGGCAGGAGACGGCGCAAAGGACCACTCACCCTCACACATTGCACTCCCACCAGCTGGACAGTAGTCTACCCCATTTACATCTCCTCCGCCGGCCGCGCGCACCGCAAAATCCCACTCAAAGAATGCCCCACCGCAACCCCCTCCGCCGTCTACATCGCCGAATGCGTGCGCTTCCTCCGTCTCCCCGCCGCCATCGAAGCCGACAAGCGGCACCCCGCCGACCCACTGGTCTTTGGCCGGATCCGCGTGCAACTGCGCGACGACTCAACAAAGACGCCGCTGAATGGGAAGATCCGCACGAAACGGGAGCTGTTGAGGGAGATTGCAAAGATATATAATGGGATTGAGGAGAAGGTGAATGCGAGCGATCCGCAGGCAAGGGCGATGGCCGCGGCGAGTCGGAGTGAGGTGTCGAGTATCGTCGAGGAGATGGTGAAGGAAATCAAGGGAAAGGAGGCGACGGCGGGGCAGGGCGGTGGGTCGAAGAAGAAGAAGGGGAAGAAATAGGGACGACATTAGGTTTGAAGGGGTTGGTGGTGGAGATGCGACACCAGCTGCGGACCTCTGTGGCTCTGGCCAGTCCTCCCTCCGAGTCGTACGCATTCGCCACCGCATCCCTCGTTCGTTATCTGGGGAATGCGCTTTGCAGGGCCCCTATCTCCCAGGCAGCAGCATCTCCCCCGCATATCGAGATGGATCTTTTCGCATAGGGGAACTCTAGGGAGATTGCAGCGTATGGGAAGCGTCTTAGCTTTACGCAACCAAGCTCACTACTGTATTGATCGGCAGATAGTGACGAATATACAAATATGCATCCAACAACCTGCTTTGCCGTGATGTGAACCTGCTTTGCTAGCACCGCACTTCATACCGCCGATATGCTCCGTTCGCAGCCCCACGGAACTGTACACCGTTGCCAAATGAAAAGAGAAACAACAATGTTCACGCCAGCCTATCCTCTCACCCAGTACATCCGCTCATCCCCCTCCGCACCCAAACCTACAGCTCCCCAACCCCATTCATCCATACACTCCGTATCCTCGCCCCTCACGCATCCTTCACCTGACACCGTACCCAAAACCTCCTCACCCGACTCGCCCCATCCCTATCCTGGCCCTCCTGCCGCCCCCACACCCACCCACACCCCTGGTTCACCACGCTCTCCAGCTGCACACTCCCGTAATCCGGGTCCAGGCACACCGTCTTCGTCCCCTTGACCACCACATGGCGTTGGTCCGTCGCGCATCTGGGGCACAGGTAGGTGTTGTAAGCGGGGACGTAGAAGGCGGATGGGGCCGTGAGTGTGGGCGGGAGGGCGGAGCAGATGACGCAGCGGCGGGCGAGGTAGGTGAAGAGGAGGCGGTAGGGGGCCCCGGTGGGTTTGTCGAGTGCGGGTGGGGGGGTGGTGTGGTCGTCGTAGCCGGTTATGTATGGCGGGGGGCTGAAGGGGAGGGGTTGGAGGGACGGGTGGGTGGTGAAGTAGGCGCTGGTTGTGGACCGCCATTTTTGGCGTGGGTAGGTTGAGTAAAACAGGTGATGCCAGAAGGCTGCGTCGGTGGATGATGTTAGGCGGTGGAAGCTTTTACAGACCAGTGGCAAGACATCGAGTGCCATGTTGGTCGGATGATATTGCTCGAAGAGAGGAAGCGAGTACGACGGGCTGAACAGCGCAGGCTCATTGGCATACCAGGAATCATTATCATAGTCGATATTCTCCGGGTTGTCCCAGTCCGGGCAGCTATCAGACTCATCGTAGTCGGAGTAGTACTCGGGGTCTTCTGGGTCATTTTCGTGGTCCTCCGGATTCGACTCGCTTTCGATATCATCTTCGCTCTCTTCGTCTCCGTTCCCGGCGTCGGACTTGGCCCTGTCGGCCTCTTGTCGTTGACGTGCGGCTTCCTCCTTTTGCCGTTCGGCTTCCCGTGCGCGTACTTCCGCATGAGTGCACGGGAAGTTCCCCGACGTCTTCTCTCCTACGGGACCCCAGAACGGGATCCTGAACGGCTCCCCGCCCAGATGCAGGTTCGCGTTGACCAACCGATACCGCCCATCATGCGTCGCAGCGAGGACCAAGATGTACTGCAAGATCTCATCCGGCAACGCCAACATCCTCGCCGCCCCACTCCCACCCTCCACCCTCGCCCGCCTCTCCTCCCTAATCCTCCTCCTATTCTCCCACACCCTCCTCAACATCTCCCCCTCCACCCTCCGCTTCTCATCAACCATCCCCTGCAACATCCCCGTCCACACCTCCACCATCCCCCTCAACTCCCCCTCGTCGCTGACATCATGGTACGTCCGCGGCATGAACCACACGCTCGGGGTCGGCCACAGCGCCGCAAAATGCGTCGGCAGCGGGTCCCAGCAGTCCAGATGGAAATGCACGCCGCTCCCCGCCGCTCCACATGCGGATGCCCAGTCCGGTGTGCCGCGCGCCTCGCGGATGATGTAGCGGCGGGCCACGGGATCCGTGGGGCGGACGCGCCAGCGGGAGATGAGCGGTGAGGAGCATTTGTGGCAGTACAGGAACGAGTCTTCCGAGGGGTCGCAGTGCCAGTGGGTGAGGATCGAGGGCGTGCTGTGCGGGTTGCGCGGGGGGAGGTCGGGATGGGTGGGGGGGATGGGGATGTCGTCGTCGGAGCCGGAGGAGGGGTGGGCGTGCGACCCGTCGTCGGAGTAGCCGTCGCCTTCGTAGGGGATGGGACCATGAAACTCGGACATGCTTTTTGGGTGAGGTCTGCTGGTGGTCTGGATGCTGCTTCTGCTCTTTTGAAGGTTTCGGCTGCTCAGCATCGTAATACGCGTACGGCGACGACGGACAGTGTCGGTGGGTTTCGACAGCTTTCCAAGCCTTCTCCTTCTGCCTTTGACCAAGACGACAAGAAATAGTGGTTTGAGCATACGACAACGTTGTTAAGTTACAGCAAAAAATGATGTATAAAGAAGTGCTATGCATGGGGGTACGCTATAAATATGCCCTGTTTTCAAACGGTAGCATCGACAAGCCCAGTGCCGACTTGGGGGCACGTGCCACTCCAATGCTATGCTGTTGCTGTGGGGAAGACTACCTACCCACAACCTACGCCTCCGCAACCGTCTTCAAAAACACCTCAATCCCCGTCGTCCTCTCCCCCTCCTTCTTTACCCCCTCCTTTCCCCTTTTCCTCTTCCCCGCCTCCTTCTCGTCCACACTCGCCTCCAACGCTTTACTCACAACCTTCCTCAACCCGTCAACCCCACCCTTCACCTGCTTCTTCACCGCACCGGTCACAATCTTCTTTGTCGCGTCGTCCCCGCGTTCTAGGAGCGCGACGAAGATGAAGGCGGTGCCGGATGTGTTCCGTGGGGAGTGGGCGCAGAGGGTGAGCCAGTGTCCGACGTTCGGTTCGATCACCTTCACCAATGCAGCTGCAAACTGTTGTGATATCGCCGTTGTTTCCGGCGACGCTGCTGCGGGTTCCGATGGTGTTGATGATGCAGTGGTGGATTTGACACGCGGCGCGCGCGGGGAGATGATGTCCTTCAAGACGTAGGTGGATTGGCGGTTGATGAGGACGTGTTGGGACATTTCGAGGCCTTCTGCGAGCTGTTTGGCTGCGTCGGCGTCAGCTTTGAGTTGTTTGACGGGGTGGAAGGGCTCATCGGATTTTGGAGTGGTTGTGTTGGAGTCCGAGTCGGTGCCGGCGGCGAGGGATGTGATGGCGGTGATGAGTGTGGATTTGTCGCCTGAAGATTGGGCGAATGTAACCAGTTTAGTCATATGTTTCACACACAAAAAAGGTCGAGTTCGACAAAGCTGGGGTACACACCTTCAGCATGGAACACAGTCTCCACCACCACCGGCCCCCCATTCCCATCCCTCACAAGCTCCGCACAGCTCTCCTCGCACGTCTTCACCAACGCCGGGCTAATCGCCTTGACCAACTGCTCCCTCCTCAACGTATCATCCTTCTTCGACGTCCTCGCCCGGATCTCATCCATCGACTCCAGCTCATTGATCACATACGCAGGCTGTATCCGCCTGTTCCTGCCCATAAGCAAGAACAACACCACACGGCTCGCGTATCGATCGCGCAACAGGTCTGCGAATTCCGCCTCGGCGATCAGTTCACCGATGATGGCCTTTTCGACCAGGACCGTATCGTCGACGCACTCGAACACGGATAAGAGCACCGCGTGGCCGTACTGCTCTCTGGCAATCTTGGTAACAAACGTCTTGAACGATTTCACAATCAACTTCCTATCCTTCGGGGTCGCGTGCAGGAGACACAGTTGCGCGACACGGGCTCCCTCACGGGTATGCAATATCTGCACGAGATGGTCTTTGAGGAGCTCGATCATGTCCTTGATGTGTTTCTCTTCGGCAAAGGTGAGGTATTCGAGGAGGGCGCGGTGGACGATGGTGAGGTGGCCAATGTTTGTGAAGCCCTTTTCGAGGACGGAGTTGAGGACTTCGCGGAGGTGACGGACGACGCTGTCTTTTTTGACGGGGTTGTCGGCGATGAGGGATTCGATTGTGTGGCCTCCTGCGTTCTGGAATTCACAAAACGAAACTTAAGTGCTTGAACCCACAAGTAATCCAATTGGTCAGCAACACTCATTCACACCCATACCTTCCAAAGCGCAAACTCCGGCCCATAGAACTCCTCCAGCAACCGACTCCTCTGCTGCGCATTGCTCATAACATACGCCTCCTCTAAGATAACCGCCGCCTCCTTATGCCTGACCAATTTCCTAATCTTGCCATAAAAGTCCTTCACAACCAATGCGCGGTACTGCGGGGAGCAGTAGTTGAGGATCTTTGAGATGATGAAGCGCCCGTAAGTGGATTTCGAAAGCTCGGTGTAGTGCCCCTCGAGCTCCTTCGCGATGGCGTCGCGTTGGGATTGGTTGCCGTATTTGAGGGCGCATTGGATGATTCGGCTGGCGTCGTGTTTGAAGATGATCTGTGGGTGTTGTCAGTTTTCAGTATCCTAATCAACGGTAGCCTGCTCCAGCATGTTACTCACATCCTTAACCTTCCCCTCAATCAACGTCATCAACTCCGCCATCTGCTCCTTCCTCTCCTTAGCAGTGATCTTCTTCTGTCTGAGCTTCTCCCATATCGCTTTGGCGTTCTGGATCAGCGGTGCGTTGGGTTTGGCGGCTTTGCGTTCCGCCTGGGTGGCTTTTTGCTCTGCGCGGGATTGTTTTATTTTTTCCTCTGGGAGGTGGGAGGATGGTTAGTCTCTTAGAGTCACTTTGCCGGGGGGGGGACTCAGAACCGCACTGACAAAGACCGTACCTTCCTCAGCAGTCCGCTGCTTCTTCACCGCCGGTGCTTCCTCCCCACCGTCCTCATTATCCTCGTCCTCATCCTCGCCCTCTCCCTCGCCATCAGACTCGTCTCCCTCCCCCTCCTCATCAAATCCCTCTCCCTCCCCATCGACTTCCATAGCGTCCTCGTTACCCTCCTCCGCGTCCTGGTCCTCCCATTCACCCTCGGACGAGAAGTCCTCGTTCACGTCCTCCTCCTTCTTCGCGACTTTCTTCTCCGTCTTCGCCGCTTTGCCGCCGGGTTTGGAATGCGCCTTCACGGCTGCCTTGGACTTGCTCATGGCTATTGCGCGGGGGGTTGGCGTGGGGGGGCAAAATGCTCTCTTTCCAACGTTCAGAGCACAGGGCAGTAATGGAGGACCCCAAAAATGGCGAAGAAAGAATCAGCGAGCGAAAGGGGGTGCGAAAACATAATAGGGAACGCGCCGCGCCACGCCCCCGCGCCACTCAAGCCACGATGCTGTCAAAGTGTCGGAGACTGTCCCGTTCCCGCCACACCCACCACGCCCGATCCCCCGTCGGCGTCCCAGCCTCCCCTATCCCTCTCTTGCAATGCGGATGTGCGGCGGGTACGGGGGGCTGGAAGCCTCGGACGAGTACTCGAATAAGCCGCCCGCAACAGTGACTTTCTTCCGCGGGATTTTCCCAATGAGTGGGGTCGGTGAACGTGCGTGTGCCGAGAACGGGATGGCGATTAAGATATGGATGGCATGCGGGATATATACTGTAGCTAGCTATGCAGAGGGGGCCGGTGGATACCACACGGTGAAAAGCGTCGATCGTCGCGTCAAGTCCCCAGTGAGATGGTGGATGGATGCAGCCACCATCGGGCCTGATAGCGCACAGCACATCGGAAGAGGGAGGTGGTAACACTCCCGAACTCTCCGCCGACAGCCCGCTGGTTTTTGGTGCTCGGCGTCTGGTGGACATACTCAGTGGGATCATGCTCTTGAGCAACGGTTATACTGTACAGTACATCGACTGGCGAGAAACGGACCCCCTTCGGTTTTTCGCCGCTGTCGAAAATTTGGCAGTCATTCACCCTCAATATCTTGTTTGCTCGCTTCGCACTCACAAAACCACCGATTCCAATTGTTTTCCCTCATATTAACCCATATGAACCATACTCTTATATACGTGAAAACCCCACAACATAAATATAAATACATCAGTTCAGCGACGAAGAACTACGTTCCATCCGACATGAGCTAACGGATCACGTAGCCCAACATCGCGCAGAAGCACTACGCCTGTGGGAAGAATCTCGAGCCGCAGAAACTAGCCAGCTCACCCCACCGGCGGGCCGGCACTGAGACATATGTGCAGACTGCTGATATCGATGCACATGTGGTGAAAGTGTCTAGATAGTAAGTCTTGTCGCCGGGCTTACTGAAGGGTTTCCACCGGCGGTTGTTCTTGAGCTTGTCATCCGCGATCAGCGATTTGAAGGCTGAGCATGCTAAATCATACGCGGGATGTTCTTCGAGCACTTTTAACACAGTGCCGACATCCACACTGATATCATGGGAGGAAGGTTGGCAGGGTTGTGCGGGAATGGCGCCGAGTGACTCTAGCATGGCGCTACTGAAGAGGGACCATTTGGCTTTCTCCAAGGAATGTCTTCCCCAACTGAGCAGTGTTGTATACCGGGGAGGAAGCCTTGTCGTTGCATTTCGTAACATAGGAACTCCAGAATGGAAGGGTTGAGATAGACGATACTACCGCGTCCTCGATATTATCCACGCAAACGCCAAGTAAAGTAGGATGCCAAAACGGACGTTACGACGACATAGACGCGGTCAATAAATCTTTGTGGCCAGCAGAAGTCACCGGCTGCCGTCTAGCCATTGCGTGGTTGACCGGGGGCCGGCCAGCCGCCATTACTAACCTAGGTAGTAGCCCAAATGCCGTCAATTTCGACGCGCCCGTCGTAACGTCCGTTTTGGCATCCTACTGTATGTCCTTCGCATCTGATACTTGCGACGAGCTTCCCATGTGAGCGGGGCTCCAATGAGGAACCGAGCGCATCAGTCTCAGTTGTGCTCTCTGATGCAGCATCATGCAAAACGAAGTCTGACACCGGTGATGGCCCGCGGGTATCTTTCCTTTTGAACGCGTGCTCGCTTCACACGCTGTTCCAGCTCCAGCGTTGATTCTTCCCCGTAAGCCGCGTGTTTTCGAAGAGCTTGGGTTTGCAGCTTGTGACGAGAGAACAGGTTTCTCCCAATGAGTTGTCCATTCTTCGTTCTTGAACTTCCGTGATGACACAAGTAAATCTCCTTGGGCTTCGATTGTTAAATATCCGGAACGGGGACTTACATCGAATCTACAAGCCTCGTCTATAGATTTTCTTCATTTTCTCTTTCTTTGGCCCCCCGCACGGTATCCAAGCGTTTGGTTGCCTGTTCTACCGCTTTGCCATAAAATAGTTGCGCGGAGGTTTCGTTGAAAAGGTTGAAGTACTGGGAGAACCTCAAGGGATCCACCCTTCCCTCCTTCAACCTATTCCACACATATTCATCCATGTCCTACAGCTCAACGAAACGGGGATTAGCATGGGTAGATATGAATAACTTTCTAAACACAGTCAAGGAACATGTGTGGTTCGGAGGAGTTGGAAGCCCGCACCCGCTGCATCTTGACCGCCGAAGGAGAAAAGGAAGGGAGTGCGAGCCATCTTATCACCAGCTCGTGGCGAGCCAGCGCCATACTGCCCGTGCCGGCCCCTACCCACCCGTGGGTCCTTACGGAGGTTTCAGCACGCCAAGGCCTTGTTTAGACAAAGCCCTGACATTGACCGCAACGCCATCGACTACCCAGCCGATAGTACAGAGCCAGTCCAAGTATTCTTACCTTCTGGGTTTTGATGCTGGTTGCTGCCTGATGAGGGACGATGAGGGACGAGCGTGCAAGAAGGGGCCATGGTTGGACGCGTGTCGACGAGATGCCTGGCCCGAGCTGTCTGTCTTCCACAGCAGAACACTTCACTGGGCCTTCGGACGCCCTTCCGTCGGACTCTCCGTCGGACTGCACAGTCGGGCACACGCGCGCAGCCACCCGGGCCTGGACGGTGAACATGACATATCAAACAGCTCGTGAACCACGCGAGAGCACCAGAGAGAGAGCGAGTCTCTACCATTCATCCTCCTCCTCCTCCTCATCGTTGTTACCACCACCGCTGGACCGGCCTCCCTGTTCACCCATCTTGGCGGAAAACGTCAGGGTCGTTTCTCCTTGCGAGTGACAGCGGCCATTCTGAGCAATAGCGGATTCCTCCTCCTCGTGGGGACTTCTTGTGGTCTCGCTTCACATTGGTATCTGAACACGCGTTACGGGTGAAGCTGCTCGTCATAGGGAAGGGGGACAGCGAAGGGGGAGGAGGGCGACCATGATGGCACCGAAAAGCCTTCCCCGAAGACGGCGGTCTCTGGTTACACCGGCGGCCTAACGGGGAACTGCAAAGCCGGGCTTGCAGAAGAAGGCCAAGAAGGGGGTCGCGATCCCCGGTGAAGCGACCGAGTGGCAGGAAAGCAATGAAGCGTTCCCTTGTAGAGACGTAAGATCACACACGGCGTGGGAGTTGGGGAGTTCATCTTGTATAATCCTATATTGTGCTATTGTGCTGTGCAGACATGTGGAAAGCGAAGTATCGTGGTCATATAGTGTGCCATTGCGTCGACGAGATTGGGGTTCCTGTATTTACCTCGTCCAACTTGTATACTGGGCAATTGCAAGGGATTCCGATTCCGCTCCGTGGAATCCCTTGCGATACGGCACGGCACGCTTTGCCTGATAGAAGCAGCCTTGGTTTCATTTTCGTGTTGAACGAACGATAAACGATACGCAGCCCGATAAGATACATTTTCGTGTACGACTTTCAATATTGTAAACGTCGGGAGATCTGCCGACATGGACATCGACTGGCGAGAAACGGGCCCCCTTCGGCTTTTCCGCCGCTGTCGAAAATTTGGCAGCCATTCACCCTCAATATCTTGTTGGCTCGCTTCGCACTCGCAAAACCACCGATTCCAATTGTTTTCCCCCATATTAACCCATATTAACCATACTCTTATATACGTGGAAAACCCACAACATAAATATAAGTACATAAATTTATATACGGGGGGATATATATAGGTATGCGAGGGTAGGCGCCGTCCAAGTGTAGGTTTGTGCGCAGCCTCTCGTTTCCGGTTGGCGTGAAAAATTAAATGTACGCGAGGGGGGTTAACTGCCGTTGCTTAGGTGAGGGTGAGCTGTTGAATGTTTCTATCTTTGGCGTGTTGTCCCCCCCCCCCCCCCCCCCCCCCCCATCTGAGAATGGTCCTGCGTGCTCATATTCCGCTCATATTCCTCCGTTCGGGGGGGGTGGTCGGTTCCGACTGTTCTCCCAAGACACTTCCGCTCCGCTACCGCCCCCCGCCAAGAGAAAACCTCTCAAACAGATCCCCCGGCACGCTCCAATCCTCCGGATCCCACGGGTTCCCCCTGCACACCGTCCTATGGACCAGCTCTCCCGTCAAGGCCGTGATATCCATCCGGGGTGCGAATCGTGCGATGCGGTCGCGGAGGAGGGCTGACGTTGGGTGTTGTTCTGTGGTGGTGGTGGGAGAGCAGGGAGTGTTGGGTTCGACCTCGTCTTTGATGGCGATTGAGGCGCGTGGGGAGGGGAGGTTTCCGGGTGAGGTGACGGGGGAGCGGGAGGGTGGGGAGGGAAAGGGGGAGGGTTCGAGTGGGGTTGGGGGGAGTTTGTCCTCGGAGGTTGTGGTTGTGGTGGGTGAGACGGATCCTGACGCTGGTGCTGCGACGGGGGATGCGGTAAGTGCGCTGGTTGATGGGTGCA
This sequence comes from Fimicolochytrium jonesii, assembly GCF_025526975.1. Taxonomy (NCBI): domain Eukaryota; kingdom Fungi; phylum Chytridiomycota; class Chytridiomycetes; order Spizellomycetales; family Powellomycetaceae; genus Fimicolochytrium; species Fimicolochytrium jonesii. The sequence continues at coordinate 232,606 of NW_026515671.1, forward strand.
TCTGGGGCGTGCCAGGGAAGCTGGGGTCGGGGGAGGACATGTAAGATGCGTGGCTTGTGTTTCGTTGCGGATGTTGGTTGTAGTGATTGTTGTTGTGGTGGTGGTGGTGGTGGTGGTGCTGGGGAACGAAACCGGCCTGTAGTTCGGCCAGGGCTTTTGCGGCGATCATGACTGCGTCTTGGCCCGTATGTTGTTGCAGTTGTTGCTGTTGTTTTTGTTGTTGTGCGGCGGTGACGTGTTTGCCGACGTCGGGTATCCACGAGGAGAAGGTGAATGCGAGCAGGTTCTGGAGTTGACGCGCTTCCTGGATGATCTGGGAGCGTTCGTGGCCGAGACTTGCGACTTGCAGGCGTAAGGCGCGAAGTTCGGCTTGCGTGTCCAGTGCCTGCTGTGACCTGCGTTCTTTGATTCAGAGAGGGAGAAATAAAAGACATTAGATTGATGGTCGCGCGAAAACAAAAAGGTAAAAGTCAAAATAAAATGCTGCGCGAGTAGGATTCGATGTGTGGTCCATCAAACGCCAAACGAAGCCCGAAGCGAAGCGAAGGATGGTCGGTCACGGCTGATGGATGAAACGATAGCCTGCTCGCTCCGCTGGCGAAGAGGATGTTGTGGCGGGGAGGAGCGTAGCTCGCTTCGCTCGCTAAAAGATCTGTCGCTCCGCTCGTTGCAGTCCGCATTCGTTCCGCGAATCAACCTTGCGCCTCCGGCGCAATCCCGCCGGGCTCCGCCCAAACTCTCGCTTCGCTCGATACCCCCTCCCTGCTCGTCGTCGGTCGGTCGAACGCCTACCTCTAAGAGCCTTCTGAGCCTGCCTATTCTTCTCCTTCCTATGAGCGGCCATATCGGTGATGAAAGGGTTCCTCTTTGCGCCGGGCTTCCTCTTTGTGGGATTGAGGCCTCCGTCCTTGGTATCGACGGAGGAAGAAGCGACGGGAGGGTTCTGAGGCAAGTTCTCGCTGAGCATCGGACTGTCTGGGCGGGTTGAGGTTGAGTCACCCATTGAGGAGAGGGACATCGTGTCGTTGAAGGAGTCTTCAGTTTTTGTCATTGTTGTTGTTGTCGTTGTTGTTGTTGTTGTTGTTGGCGAGAGAGAGCGAGAGAGAGAGAGAGAGAGAGAGAGAGAAGAAAAACGCGTCTCCGTCATGAGCTGCATCTCGCTGGTTGTCATCCTGGTTGGTTGTCATCGCTGCCTGCCTGCCCGCTTGCTTTCTGTCTCCCTTCGCTTTGAGTGTGAGTGTCATCATCAACATGCTCCCCCTGCGCCACCCGCACTGTGCCACTCGCTGCGCCACTCCCTCGCACTCATCACGTGACTTCTGCATCTCTCTTTCCTTTCGTTTCCCCGCCGCCGCCGCCGCCCAATGAGCGACTTGGTAAATAAAGGACGGATTTGAATTCAATCCAATCAACGACAGAAGACGGCTCGCCCACAGCCCACAGCCCACAACCATTCTTCCCCTTCTTTCCCTCCCTCCCTCCCTGTCGCCCCCCAGTAACTTATTCCTGACTCCGATAACTACTCTACTCTACTCGACAGAAAAAGAGAGAGACCCAACAACAACAACAACAACCACTTACACACCCCACTTACACAATCCAGACGCATATTGGAATGCTCAGCATGGATAACCAGAACAAACAAGACGGCCCCGTCGACTCCCTCAGCCACGGCTTTGCTAACCTCGACGTTAACGGTGCTAACAACAACAGCAGCAGCAACAGCAACGGGAACTACTCCCGTGGTGGAGGCGGTGGTGGTGGTGGCCGTGGAATCGGTCGTTCTGCTTGTGAGTATCGGGCCATTGAAAACGAATTGACGAAAAGGAGGACTGTGCTGCTGGAGGGATTCGAGCGTTAGCGCGGAGAAATGCTTGAGAGGCTGGGTCCAAGCAAGGAGAAGGCGAGAAGCGAAGCGGGCGGGCGGCAAATCTTTGCGAGCGAAGCGAGCTTCGCACACGCTGCCCAACCTCCTCCTCGTCGCGAGCAGAGCGACCAGGGTATTGTTTTTTTCATGGGTGGTTGACGGTTTGACGTTCGACGGTGGATGGTTGAGAATCGATCGTTGATGATGGATGGTTGATGGTTGTTGAATACTAATTCCCTTTCCTTTCCTTTCTTTTTCTTCTTCTTCTTCGCAATCTAGACGTCCCTCCTCACCTCCGTGGAGCTGGAGGAGACGACTCTCAACGGTCAAACAACAACGCCGGTCCTCCTCCACCGCGCAGGGGCGGCTGGAGTAACGGCCCAGCAGCAGGCGGTAGCACCCGTGGTGGAGGTGACTGGGGTGCTCCCAGGCAAGAGGGCGGTGGCGGCTACGGTGGAGGTGGTTACGGTGGAGGCAACAGCTATGGTCGTCGTGATGACAGACCCGCTCGTCAACCGGCCACCTACACCAAGGACCCCAGCGACGAATTCGCTCACCGTCCCGATGTGAAGCCCCGCGACCCTCGTCTTGAGACTCAACTCTACGGTGCTCAGCACAACAGCGGTATCAATTTCGAGAAATACGAAGACATCCCCGTTGAGGCGTCCGGTAACGACTGCCCCGAACCCATCTCCGACTTTGCAAACTCTCTCCTCGACGAACTTGCGAAATCCAACGTCAAGCTCGCCGGTTACAATAGCCCTACCCCCGTTCAAAAGTACTCCGTCGCCATTGTCACCGGTGGTCGTGACTTGATGGCTTGTGCGCAAACCGGAAGTGGGAAAACCGCCGCTTTCCTTCTCCCCATCCTCTCCCAAAACTTCAAGGACGGCGTGCCAAACCGTTCCGCAGACGCAGCCGCTGGTGGCGGCTACGGGCGACGACCCAAGGTGGCCCCGTCCTCGCTCGTCTTGGCCCCTACCCGTGAGCTCGCCATGCAGATCTACGAAGAAGCCCGCAAGTTTGCTTACCGTTCTTGGGTCCGCCCCTGTGTCTGCTACGGTGGTCAGCCCATGGTGGACCAGATCCGTGACCTCGAACGTGGATGTGAACTCCTCGTCGCCACCCCCGGTCGTCTTGTCGACTTGATCGAGCGTGGCCGTATCTCCCTCGCAAACATCCGCTACCTTGTCCTCGACGAGGCCGACCGCATGTTGGACATGGGTTTCGAGCCCCAGATCAGGAGGATCGTCGAAAAGGAAGACATGCCCGCCCAAGGTCGTCAGACTCTCATGTTCTCCGCTACCTTCCCCCGCAACATTCAGATGCTGGCCCGCGATTTCCTCTCGGACTACATCTACCTCACCGTCGGCCGTGTCGGATCCACCTCCGAGAACATCACCCAGCGCGTCGAATACGTCGAGGAAGACGACAAGCGCTCCGTCCTCCTTGACCTCCTCTACGCCGACGGCGAAGCCGGCAAGGCGTCTGGCAAGCTCAACCTCACCCTCGTCTTTGTCGAGACGAAGCGCTCCGCCGACATGCTCTGCAACTTTCTCCTCAGCAACAGCTTCCCCGCCACCTCCATCCACGGCGACCGCACCCAGCGCGAGCGCGAGATGGCCCTCAACACCTTCCGAACGGGCCGCACCCCCGTTCTCGTCGCCACCGCCGTCGCCGCCCGTGGTCTCGACATCCCCAACGTCGGCCACGTCATCAACTTTGACCTCCCCTCCGACATTGACGACTACGTCCACCGTATCGGTCGTACGGGACGTGCCGGAAACACCGGAAAGGCAACCGCATTCTTCAACCTCCACCGCGACAAGGGCGTCGTCAAGGAATTGCTCGAGATCCTCCAGGAAGCCAACCAGGACGTCCCCGAGTGGCTCGACCAGTGCAAACGCGAGGCCGAGCGCGACTCGTTCCGCGGGTTCGGCGGAGGCGGCGGCCGGGGTCGTCGTGGTGGCCGTGGTGGAGGCGGATCCCGGTTCGGTGGGAACGTCGATTTCCGTAAATCTGAGGCCGGTGGGTTTGGACCCCGTGCTGCGGGTGGACCCCCGTCGTACGGTGGTGGCTATGGAGGAGGAGGTTACGGTGGTGGGTTCGGGGGAGGCTACGGAGGTGGTTACGGTGGAGGTGCTCCGGCGCAGAACAGCAGCAGCTCGGGCGCTGGCAACAACTGGTTCTAAACTGTCACAAGCGCTGCCACAAGCTCGTCATCGCAGAACGCGTTCACATTGTCGACACTACACACCCACACCCCCCTCCTCCCTCTTCATTCATCGCCCCGTTCTTTTCCCGCGCCGCGCGCCTCGCTATCACGCATCCAAACACGTCATACCTTCCCCACGACACAGCACCCCGACAGGAAAAATGAAACCCTCCTTCCCTCCCACACCCTGGGGTCTCACGCACGATACCCCAGCCTCCCTCGATAGATATTCGACCCCTCGGACAACAACCACCACCGCACCTGTACACACAAAACACCGACCGAAACGATATTTATTCCCCCCCCCCCCCCCCGCGACCGTTAATTTTATTTTTCCAACTTTTTGTCTGGTGTTCCCATCGCCGTGTCACACACACACCTCCCTCCTTGGTCTGACGGACCCCCCCCCACCCGATTCATTTTAGACGCGCAACACACAAAACGCAGTGCGCGACTCCCCGCGGAAACGAATGTTTGTTTTTTTTTCTTTTTTTTCTTTGTGATTTGCTAAGTTGGTTTGGTATTTTGTTGTTTTCTTTATTTCATGGCGTGTTAGTGCGGTTTCTTCGCTTTTTTTTTTCTTTGTATTTTATATTTTTTGTGGGTGGGCGTGTGTGCACAATTCTATGCTGTCTTTTTCGTATGTTGTTCAGGTTTCCTGGTCGTGTGTGGGTGTGGGTGGAGGAGTAGCTCCCCCCCGGCGGATTGAACTGACCACTGCGCTGTTCCAAAGAACTGTCGAGCTACAGTACTTACATGCAACGGGCCCCACTTTGTTTCGAAGGAGGAGGAGCACGCGTGGCAAAGGCGTCTGACCACCCCCCGCACACCGCTCGCGATTGCTTTGCCTCTGGAGAGAGAAACTCCCCGACCCGTGACTTGACGGAGCGAAGAGAAGCATGCCGCGGTATCGGGCGGCCGTCCACGACACGCCAAACGTAACATCTGCCCTCTCATGCATAGCGTTGGAAGGGCATATCCGGCGGTAAGGTTTTGGCACATCAAACCCGCCCCGAAGGCAGACCGGCAGAAGTAGGAAAAATGCTGGGACAGGCCGGGTTTAACCCCCCTACAGTACCGCATCACCAGCATCTCCCCCCCCCTCCCCCCCCCCCCGGAAATCGTACTCTGATCGAGATGCTGGAGTGGCCGAGTCCAGTCCGGTCACCCTGAACTTTGTCGTCTGGTGCTGGTGGGCGTTCGACACCTACCGTACGCTTCCTGAGACAAGACCCAGCTCCAACGTCCAGCTTCGTTTTCCGATGGCCCTCCTCCCGATATATCCTGCCCGCTCGCGCGTTCTTCAGTGCCCGGTCCGTTCGTCTATGGGAAGACTGTGTGTGTACAGGCTGCAACCGTAAGTGTATGGCGAGAGGATCCACGAACACTTATGCCCGGATGGATTGCGTCCCGGTCGTTGGTTGAAGATGCGAGGGACTGCGGCGATGGCTGTGGTTGTGGTCTGGTTCACTGGGAGGCGGCGTCACCTCTTTCAGTTCTTTGTTCCATCTGTATGTAATGTCCAGGGCATAGGCCACCCACGATAAGGTGGCAGAGAAGACTTGGGGGGACAAATGGGGATGGCGCCTTGCTTCGCTGTCGTATTCGTGTGAGCTCGTTCTGCAAAAAAGTCGCTTTTCCGACCTGGAGCAGTTCTAGCCCACATCCACTTCATCGCCGACGACCCCCCCCCGACAACCAAACAAATCGACTACCGCAGGCTTCGGCACCCACGCTCGGGGTGTAAGCACTTCACTTCTCACACGCCCGAAACCTCTCCCTCGGCAGTAGACGCCCGTGTTCCCCGTTCCATTGCGCGGATCAACTCAACCCCCAACCCTCATTAAGCAGCTGGGGTTCAGTCCGACCGAAACCCACCACCCAAAAAACCACTTTGAATCAGAGAAAGCACACAAAGGATGATACCCCCCCGCCTCGCCACCCGCCTCCACGCACGGCCACCACCCCGAGCGCGGCGGCCCCATCCGCCTCGGAGATCACACCACACCCACACCCGCGCACCACCCCCATCGGCGCATCCCCCGCTGTCCCCGCTCCTCCTCCTCCCGCTCCCCCTCCTCCTCACCCTCCACAACACCCATGCGCACCCCCTCGACTGCTCGCCCACCTTCCAGGGCGTCCCCGTCGCCGCGACATTCCTGATGCATCAGGCCCTCCCGCGCTTCGACAGGCAATTCCCCGGCCTGGAACTCTCCCCCGTCTTCGACATGGCGCGCCCGGAGGAGTACAGCTACACCGAGCGCGGCGGGGTGTTTGCCGTGCTCGGCGTCGTGGATGAGGCCGTGGTCGTGCTGCCCGTGTTTGAGAAGCTGCCGCAGGTCGAGGAGGCGAGGTTGGGCGCCGCGGGCATTCGGAAGATGCCCGTGGGCCGGTGTGAGTTGGTCGGGAGGTGTAGGTTGGGCTGTGCGAAGGTGGAGTTGGTGGGGATGAGGGTGCTGAAGGGGAATGGGGAGTGTGTTTGGGAGTGGAGGAAGAAGGGGAGTTGATTGGTCGACGAGAGGGGAATGGCCCCCCCCCCACCCCCCCCGCCCGCCGTTTGTGGGAGGATGTGGGACCCGCCTGTAATACAATCTAGTCAACCAGCATAGAAAACCCGTCTGGTAGAATCCCATCTGCTCCGACAATACGCCCAATATACATGAACGATATCTCAACCGTCACTACGGATAGGACCACCCATGTCCCAGGAATGAACAGCAAATGCAATATGGAAATGAGATGCAGAAATACAACAACATGCGGCTTATGTGTATAAATAACGAAGTACAAGTGAACCCACCGGTCCACCCCGCCTCACCCCTCACCCCTCCCACTCAGGCATACCGCTTCAAAAACCCCTCATGAAACCCCTGAATGCTCCGAATAAACCCGCCCATCTGCTCCTCCGGCGGCAGGAACGTCGACCGGAAATGCCACGTGCCTGATTTCTGGTGGAAGCCTGAGCCTGGGACCACGCACTGGCGTCATCCAAAATCATGACCATCAATCAGTACGCGGGAAGTGTGGGGGAATCCGGGAAAGGGGGATGGGGATACGCACCACACCGGTAGCATTCAACAACTCCATGCAATACAGCTCGTCGGGCGCGACGCCGGCCTTTTTGGCCGCTGCGATGGCTTTCTCCGGAAGGTGAATTTGGGGGAAGAGGTACATTGCGCCCTGTAACCGTCATTTCATCATATGGGTTAGGAGAGTGGACATGGGATGGGGAGGAGGAGGGCGTGGGGGGTATATATATATACCTGAGCGGGTTGACAGCTAACACCCTCAAGCTTGTTGAACGCTTCAGCGAGCTGTGCGGCGCGTTTCTGCAATGATGCTGCCCCAACCAAAAAAAAAAGAGGTTAGCCCCTCAATCCCACCACCCCACCCAGCCCACCCCACCCCGGGGGAAGCCTACCATAAATCCTCCCCACCTCCCCCCGATACCCCTCCCAACTCTCGTCCCCCTCCCTCGGCGGTCGCACCATCAGATCCACCATCACCTGCCCCTGCGCGGGCGGACACAGACTTATGCTGGCGACTTTGTAGAACATGTCCTTGACTTTCGGGTCGATGTTGGTGCATTCGAGGTACCCACCGCGCCGCCCGCATTCGCCGATGACGCCTTTGGAGATGCTGTGGAAGGAGATGAGTTCTACGGATGTGCTGTAGGGCGGGCCCATGCTGGTTGCGGGGAGTGGAATAGAACGATGGGTGTGAGATGTGCCGGTTTCTCGCGTGGTTGAAGGGGGTGTGTGTGTGTGTGAGTATAATAGCGAGAAACAGCATTACCTCATCAGGATCTTCTTGAACGAATGAAACGGGAACGTCTCCGGCATGTACGTGTTCGTCTGATACACCTCATCGGCCAACAACACCAGTTTCTCGCGGTGGCAGAACTCGATGATCTGTTTCATGTGTGAGACGGAGAGGCAGCCGCCGGTCGGGTTGCCCGGGTTGATGACGCACAGGGCGCGGATGTCGTGGCCGCGGGATTTGCCGAGGGTGTGGGCGCGTTCGAGTTCTTCTAACTGGGGGGAGGAGTGGGGATGTTGAAGTGACGGGAGAGATTGTGAATGTGGGGAGCGGGAAGGATACCTTCAGACCCCAGTTTGTTTCTTCTTCGAGATAGTATGGGACGGCATTGCCTTTGAAAAGCGCGATAGAGGCGGTGTAGAGCGGGTATTGCGGGATGGGGATCATGATCTACACACAAAAGATCCCATCAATGAGCCCATGCCCGTCCCCCACGAACCGCATAACGCATGTCAGGCTACTCACCCCAACTTTCTCATGCGCAATCAACGTCTGCAATATCAGCTGCACACCAGGACTCGCGCCGGCGGTGAGGAAGATGTCGTTGGGGTCGCTTGGGTAGCCATCTCGTTCTGCATGTCCCAGATCTCAGTCAGCACCTATCACTGATCCCCAACCCCACGGCACCGTAACAAGTTACCTTCAATGAACTTGGCAACATTCTCTCGGATCAACGGTATCCCTACACACGCACACACATTCCCAAAAACCTTCAGCCACACCGGAAACCGCCAAGATCCCCACAACAGATGTCCGTCGGCAGTACCTTGAGAATGCGTATACGCCCCCACACTGCCCCCCATCGCCTTCAACAACTTCTGCGCCCTCTCAATCGCATCCGGTGCAAACATCCCTTTGATCGCGTCCCGGTGTTGTGCGTCCAGGAGGTTTGGATATTCTATAAGGGCCGCGACCTAAATATGCACACGTTGTGTTTTCGTCAATCACCCTGACCGAGACAGAAAAGGGGGATGAAGAGCAATGGGAGGGTAAGGTCTCATTTACCTGCCGAAAGAACGTAATAGGCGTCTGCCCCAACTGCTGCGGGTTGCCGATATTGCAGCTGGTGATGCTCCTAAACCCCGCCTGCGCTCTCCCCTTCGCCGCGATTTCCTAACAAGATATACCGCGTCCGCTTCAGCTTTGGGCAATCGAACCCACGGTACTCCAACCCAGGATACGGCAGTACCTTCTTCAACTCCTCAGCCCTGATCGCCAACGCCCCGCGCACCGCATACTCGCATTCCACCACCGCCGGGTTGATCGTCGCCAACGTCATCACTTTCCCGCCTGGAAAATCGGACCATTCACCACCCCATCAGCGTTCTCTCTCCCCTCCAACCACGAATAATGACGCCCCCCGAACCTTTCGCGCCCGTCGTCGTCGAATGACATCGCAGGAAGATGCGGTGTGGCCGTGGAGTTGACGTCGCGGCGGCACGGACGGCATGACGTCTCGCGGCGAGCATTTTGGAGGCGAGGGGGAGTGTTGTCCGCCGGAAGCCGGTGGTGGTTGGGGGCTTCATGGTTCTGTTATGGCAGGCCTATGATGAAAGCGTGGGGGAGCAGCTCGCTCGCTCGCAGCCTGAGCGTCCTTTTTTTTGAAGGCGACTGGGGAGGTCAGCAGGGCGGCGGATCGACGGCAAAATGTGACAGCGCGCATCAACCGTCACGTTGCTCATCCGCTGCACCCCTCTCTATTAGATAGACTGGGCTCGGAGCATTTCCCTTTGACGTGTACTGACTTTCCCGCTGGTTTGCCTTATTGGAATATACTTTGCGACATAATCGTTACTTTCTTCACGTCACAGTGGGTCAAGCGCTTGCGAGGAAAAGTGGCGTGCCGCAGGTGGGCAGCATATAATTGGCCCGAAACAGCTGCTCTTCTTTCTGTCAGTCGTGTGCATGATGCCTCGCTCAAAAAGGTAGAACAGCGGTCTTCGGGGCGCTCAGTCAGCCAGCGCTTTCAGTGCAGAGGAGTTCACTGGTGCCTGTCGGGCATCTCGATCGGTATTGGAAGACGAAGCGAATCACTATCAAGCGTTTTCCGAAGGGATAAGAAAGCTGATCGGCGCTGCATCGGTTGAGGCAAACCGTGCAAGTATGGAGCCAGCTGCCGCCATCATCACCAAGCTTGCGGAAAGCATCTGTGGCCTAGAAGCGTACGCGCAAGTGCCGGGTAGCGTCAGCAAGGGTACGGAATGCCGAGGGAACGATGTCGATCTTCACTTGTACACTGCGAAGCCCACCACTCCGGAACAGCGGGAATGTCAATCTCATGAGGGAACTTCCGATCTTCAACCGATCGTTCACAGCATTCGCCGCCGAAAACCGGTTGCAGGAGGCCGTACTTGAAGCGGCATGTCAAGCAGAAGATAACAATTGAAGCAGCCAGCGTCTGCAGCTTCCAAAAGAGGATGCAAATGATCTTCTCAGACCTTGCGTCGGTCCCAGTTCACGCTCCCGGTCCTGCAGCAGCGCCGCGTGTCCTTCTCGCACTCACTCGGCAGCAGATAAATGAAATTTATGAGCGAGGTCACTACGCTGAAGCTGGTATGCTATACACGGGGCTCCTGAAGAGGAATCAAACGATCATGTAGTACTAGCAAATCGATCCGGTGCTTATTCCAAACTATGCTATTATACTGCCGCGGCGGCTGACGCGGAAACGGTTATAAGTCTGCAACCGGATTGGATCAAGGGCTATATGCCCCTCGCAGCTGCGGAGATCGGACGTGTCGATTTGAAATCTGCAATTTGCAGCCGCTGACCGCGGACTGGAGAAGAGTTCAACCATCGATATTCAGAAGCTCAGGGCAGATGCGCAATCAGAGTTGCAGAAGCAGGGCTCGCCTCCGAAATGCAAACCGGAAACATTGAAGTGTTGGAGTCGCGTTCTTTATAAGACCGCTGTACATGTGGTTGAGGCTGCAGGCAGCGGTGACTTCGCTGCCCCATCCGATGCGCTGCAGTGCTGCCGACAACTACCGCCGGAGAACCCAGACGGGTGGTCCATCATCATCCGTCCTGAAGTTTACGAGCGTCATGCAGCCCTTGAGGAGCAATTCCCAATCCAACTACTGGGGGGAAGTAGTTAGCGAATGTCAGCGTGAACCTCAAGCGCAATTGCGATGTGGACCTCTCACCGTCAAACCGCACAGTCAAAGTCGTTCTCACTCACTGATAGCCGTTTCCAAGGGCGCGACTGTCCACGTGGAAGATGTGTCATTCTCGATGGACCCCGGTAGTGGGGTCGGTGTCTGATGCGTCGGCGCGGATGACGGAGCTTCAATCACCGCCAGCCAATGCTTCTTTTGTCTCTCACGAATCACCCTGCGTGACTCTGTACGGTTCCGGCACGAAAGGAATTCAGGATTGCATGTTTAGACGATTGGCTTCAGCGGGTGTCCTGTTGGACGAGGGTGCAGCAGTTACGATGGAGAGATGCGACTTGCGCGAATGGTTCAAAGTCGGTGTTAAAGCTCGCGGGCAGGACACATCCGCGCGTCACCATCGTTGTAACATTCGGGACTGCAAGCGCCAAGCGGTCGTATTCGGGGGCGAGTCCAAACAACTGGAGATGGAAACTCCCCCGTTGTCTTCCGCCATGTTGTTTGGTGGGTCCGAAATGCTTCCCCAAAAATGCACCATCACAAAATGTCCGGCTGATGCGATCCTCATCCAAGCCTGGGCCCTTTATCTCCAAGGACGACTGTGAGGTAACTCGCAACCATACTGGAGTCTTTTTCGGTAACATACGTGTCTTCTCACCCTAACCACATTGCGGATAACTACCGTTGCTGAGTTTACGTGAAGACCGTCGCAAATGGACGGACGATGACAATGCGCGCCAACGAGATCTTCAACAAAGCCGTTTGGTGAATTTGTTTGCTGACCCTACAGTTGCCACGAAGATCGCAATGACCGGGGAGCGAGAATTGCCGTGCTCAACCAAGCTTAGTCTGTCTTTCTTAACGCGTATATACTTCGAGATCGAGCGTAAAGAAAGGGGAGATGTGTAACACAGCAGTTCGATCAGCAGTTTGTTAGCATTGTGTACAGTAGTCGTGTGGGGCAGTTTCCCTGTTAGTCTTATCGATTTCACAGAAGTTCTTCCCTGAGTATCCTAATAACTCATTCAATATATCCCTCATTCTTCTGTTCAGTACGAAATCCTTAGGCTCGCGGAAGTGCTCGTGCTTAGATCTGGCACTTAGCTTGGCATTCCATCATCCCACCAAGGGATGGCCTCTGTCCGGTAATGCATGTTCAGCCAACCCGATCTCCTCGGGTGTAACATAGAACGCAGCCTGGATGTCCTACGCCCCGGGAAGTTCGGATGGCGCCTGGCTTGCCGGGCTAGGGAGAGGCGGGGAGCAAGTGTCTGTAGCACAACGCGATACACGATTTTCAGTTCGAACTACCTTGCCGCCGCTGTTACCCAAAGCGGAGTACGGAAACTGACGGGCTCGCGTAAAACGTAAGCGCGACTGACGACGCTAAGGACATTTCTAGCCGAGCAGTCTTTCGACATGCAGAATTCCAGCGCATTCATAAAAGAGAGGTCTGATCAGAGCTACGGTCGCAGGCTCGCAGCCAGAGCGCAACCCCCGTGCCAAAATGTGTGAAATGTTGAGGTCGATTTCTTTTGAATGCAATTGCATGCCCTTGGAAAGGTCTCAAAAGCGATCCCACATGTTATCGTCTCGGAGGTGCTCCCTATAGGCAATGCATTGCAATACGAATCAGCGAGCTCTTGGGCCCTGCCTGTGATCTTCTTCTTTGCTTTTGAGGGTGATCGAGGATGGACCATGATATCGCCGTGGCTCTGCACTTACCCCGCCGAGCAACATTCCTCCGGAGTCCAACGGCTGGTATGGACGTTTTCCGTATTCCTGGGCCCATGCTTTCGAATCCTCGTGACAACCATATATGAAGGGGAAAAGTTCAGCTGACGATACCCCTTGCTTTCGAGAGCCGTGTGATCTCAAAATCCAGGGGTTGATTTCCTTTCTGATGCCATGTGAGCGTAAAATCCAGGGGGAACAGCCCAGCTGATGCCTTTCGAAGATTCTTTTCTCGAGGGCATTTGTGCTGACGAACTTCCCGCTTCAATCAACGCGTGCGTAGGTGTGAAATGACAGCCTCACGCGTCTCCGACGCCCAGCTCAAACTCCGCGCATACCAAGCTCACTTACGGCGTACGCCCATCCTGCATACTTCAGACTACAGTACATGTATTGCGATGCATATTGGGAGACATTTGGCAGGTGCCCGGGGCGTTGGAGAAGTGATGCTCTCATATGCATTTATGCACGTGGAGGGTTGCGTCCCAATCAGCCTGTCTGGGCTATGTACACCGTGATGTGATGGAAGATACACTAGAAATATGAGACACTGGGGCTTTGAATGCTAGTTGATCAGCCCACATATCGCTCTTGCCCTCTCCCATGACGCCCATCATGAGATTGCATGCAGTATGATACGCCGAAGAGGTGTGCATCAATGATGTTTTCAATATCTCCCTACGCGCCAACAATTTCGGCTGTCAAGCTCTTCTACTGTACTAAATGTACGCAGCGCCCAAAAGTGCTGGTAATCAAAGGCTTTGAAGCGCCACCGGCTGGTCCACCACCATCTCCGGCAAGTCAAGCTTGTGTCGCAGCCCTGCAATGTACACATGTATTGTACGGTGTACGTAGCACGTCGGCGTGTCAAAAGAGTGGTCCCAACAGCCGTATCCGCCGATCCCAGGGTAAGGATCACAATCGCACTTCCTACGCTAACCGTTGACACCGCACCATTGGTGAAGGAAGGATGGGACACGAGCGCTACTCCGACACCAACTCCCCGGGCAACGGGTACGCATTTGTTGTATATATGTACCTGCCAGATCAGAAAGGAGCTTTTACGGATCCCACCGAAGTCACAATCATTCCAATCGAACCGGGACCTCCCAGCGGCAGTAGTGTTATTATTTGCACCATTCGGAGGCTGGAAAAGTTTCTGGCGTTCAGAAATCTCAAGTTGATTTGTGAAATGCCATACCTCGGAGCTGGAAATGACCGTTTTCGGGGGGTGATAGCGCCGAGGTATCTGGGCTGTATCCGAGAGTTGTAGAATCCCTATGTCTTCTCAGGCATTTATAAGAGGTTTGATACGGCGTGACGGCGTCCAAGTTGGGCGTCTATTTCGTGATTCGCCACGCTTGGCACTCACAATAGTCGAACTCGAACAACAAGCTTCCCACATCCAGGTCCTGAGAAGCCAGCGTATGTCACCAGCATTGCATTCCTTTGAAATGCAAAACAACAGGCTCGCGAGAAATGCCTGCTGGATTGCAAGATGGAGGAAACGTAGAGGCGCATAAAAGCCCGTTGCGCCGTTGCGTTCCCCCTCGACGATTCTAACAACCAAAAAGCCTCGTCCGTCAATATCGTATCGTCAAGATGAAGTTATTCGCCAGTCTGCTCTCCATCGCGTCCATTGCCGGCGCTATCAGCCAGGTTTCAGCTTGTAAGTACCCTATGTTCTCTTGTCGTTGATACTCTTCTTGCAAATGCGTATTCGCGGTCATTTGGCTAAACTCTCGATTTCTGCCAACATAGATCCTGGTCCAGGTAATGTGCAAGGCGCCACTTTTGTGCATGACCCAAGCATGATCAAGGTCGGCAACACGTACTACGTCTTTGCCACCGCTCCCGGCATTTCCATCAAAACCTCCACCGACCGTACCAACTTCGTCGACGCTGGCGTCGTATTCCCTAACGGTGCCCCATGGTGTGATACCTGGACCGCGGAAGACAAGAACCTCTGGGCTCCCGACGTCTCCTACGCCCACGGTCAATTCATCCTATACTATTCCTGCTCCACCTTATATTCGCGCCGCTCGGCCATCTATTTGGCTACAAGCGCCACCGGGCGTTCAGGGTCTTGGGTAGACCACGGATTAGTAGTCTCCTCCAACAACGGCGACGCCCTGAATGCCATCGACCCCGGCCTCGTCATCGACGGTAACAACTGGCGCCTGACCTACGGTTCCTTCGGAAGCGGGATCTTCAGCATCGTCCTCGACCCTACGACCGGTCACCCGAAAGACAACGCAAGAACTCGCCTCGCGACCCGTACTGTGAATGACGGCGCCGTCGAAGGCGCCTACATGCACAAGATCGGCGCATTCTGGTACCTGTTTGTATCCTGGGACAGGTGTTGCCAAGGAGCTGCTAGCACATACCACATCATGGTCGGGCGTTCCCAATCTTCCAACGGGCCTTTCTTCGACAAGAACGGCGTCAACTTGGCGAACGGCGGTGGCACCGAAATCCTTGGCGGTCACGACGGCATCCACGGGCCCGGAGGGCAAAGTGTGTTCCGGGATGTTGACGGCGACCTGTTGGTGTACCACTACTACGACAACGCTGGCGCTGCTAGGCTGGGTATCAACAAATTGGTACTCGACGGATCCGGCTGGCCGGTCGTTGTATGAGCCCGTTCGCTAGATGAAATATAGAAAGCTGCTGCTGGACAGCCTTGTGAATACCCGCTGTATACATCAACGCTTTTTGTCCATATTCCTCTTCCGTTTTGCAATACATACCCAGATTGGTACCCAGATCTATGTGTGCTTGGCTTTGTTCCTCCTTTGTGGTTCCGTCGTTTTCATACCGCTTGGCGCTATTTGCAACGCTATTCGCAAGGCGGACTCCGTTTCGTGATGTCGGCAAAACTTGGGGACGATCACGTGGGTCCTAAATAAACCCGGAACTTCCGCGCGTCACAACTTTCGTCTCTCAAAGCTGCTTCGGGTTGGTCATTTTACATTGCATTTCCAGTCGCAATCTAGTCCTGGTAAGTAGCAAAATGTATCCCGAGGGCCGACGGGTGTAGTGGCCAGCAGCGAAAGGGCCTCCTGCGGATGTCCTAGCGACGGCAAGTCCTCCCATTTCCCGCAATGATGACCATCGACAGGTACTTCAGAGACCCCTACACACAACACATCACCCAATTCCCCGGCGGAAGCATAGCCGCATCGCCTATATCGCTTCATCGACAGCGGCATCACGCTAGGAAGCCCCGCCGGTACTTCATCTCACTTCCGCTTCCAATCCTCCCACGCCCCGACCTGCCCCAGCCGAGGTCGCGCTTTAGAGCGTGCCGGGAAACCTGGAGCTCGCGAGGACCTAGGCCGTGCGGTGTTCGTAGGGTGGGGTCGAGGGTGGAGCGTATGGTGTGGATGATTGCTCTGTGGGGTGACTGTATGGGGGCGATGGGGGATGTGTGCTTGCGCCGGTGGAGATGTTTTGGGCGGAAGTGGTGTTGGTGTTCGGGGCGCGGACGAAAAAGAAGTTTCGATGATTGGATTGATCTGAGCGGCGGTTGTTGTGGGAGATCGATGTTGTGATCAGGAGGCTGCTGGTCGGAAATGCTAGCTGGCAAATGGAAATGAAAGAAGAGGGCTAATGCATGGGACTGATCTGATGTTTTATGAATCAATCCTGCAGCTCGAATTAGCGTCTCCCACCCCACCCACACGAATCCCCTCACGCACTCACCCGCGCCGCACATCACTAGCACATCGACATCATGACAAGCATATCACCCGAGTGCAACGATCTAAAAAAACAATACGACGATTGTTTCAACAAATGGTACGCCAACAAGTTTCTCCAAGGGGACACGACACCCGCTTGCGAGGAGATCTTTCAGCTGTATAGGGCTTGTGTTTGGGTAAGTTGCACACCTCGTACTTCGTTTTTGATGTGGGGAGGTTGCTGGTTATGGCTTACTGATGTGATTTCTTCTGCAGAGGGCGATAAAAGAAAAGAACCTAGACCAACTGATAAGCGATGCACGGAAGGAGAAGCCGTTCAACGAAGCGCCGGATATGAGTGGGTCGTCGTCATAGCGTAGACGGTAGATACCAGTGAATGTACAGAACATTCGCAATGTGCTAGCCGACACCATCCAACCCCACACCCAATTTTGTAATGTAACATAGCAGACTCCACTCAATTCCAACCTCTTGAGCAACCATGTGGAATAGCTCTCGCGACATTGCCGCAAGTTTTGATTGGTCATTCGGCCACGATTCCAGCAAGTGCGAAGTGAGAGTGTGATAGATACATCTGAAGCACTTCTAAACAGTGAACGTAAACGGCAACCCATTGGTGCTATGCAGCACAACCTTCCGCTCGCCCACCCACTCAAACCGCACCCCGTCCATCACCGCCGTCGGGTCATTCAACGCTTTCTCTGTTCGGGTCGAAATCAGAAATCACAATCAGCTCAAACCCAATATCCCCTCACAAAATTCCGACCCCACTTACCATCAGGAGGCCCCAAACTAAAAGTCCTAAAACTCTTCATATGCCCCACACCCCCCACACTCGCCAACGCTGCAACCCCCGCCGCCCCGCCCGCACCGCCGCCAGTGGCCGTGGTCAGCGCGCCGACGAGGGTGCCGAGGAACCCGCCCGTGGGCTGCCAGAACCGGAGTGTGTTTTCGATTAGGGAGTAGGTGGCGATGAGCTTGCCGTCCGGGGAGAAGGAGACTGCTGTTATTGGTTTTGTGTGGCCCTGAGGGAGGTTCATAAAGGGTGTTTAGCTGACGCAGAATCACGGCGCGGAGGAACCTTTGGTGAAATGAATTTACATACCTCCATAATCTGCACCTTAGCAGCAATCCGCACATCATATACAACCCCCACACCTTCCATCGTGCCCACCGCGAGTCGTTGACTCGTATGATGGAACGCTACGTTAGGGAACCGTTTGACCAGTTCCGCAAAGATGACGGTGACGATATGTTGCAGGGCGTCGCGGATGTGCGGCTGGTTGGGGTCGAGGCATTTGACGATCGCTTCGACCATGCGGCCGAGGTGGGGGTAGAGGATAAGGGGTTTCTGAGCAAGAAATAGTCAGAGTGTATCAGTGAGAATGGTTGATGGATATGAAGCTAATCATAAATTCCCTCACCTTGGCAATGAACATCCCCAAAAGCCTCAGCGCCCCCGCTCTCTCCACAGCACTTTTCGAATGCATCAAATCAAACGACAAAGTGCTAATAAACAGCGCCGGATTACACGTCGCAATCTGCACAATCGCCTGCCGCGCCGCCGCCACCAACGGCGGATTCAGCGACGGTGTCGTAACAAGACTGGGCGTCGTCGGCGGAGCACCCGTAGGTGTCGCCCCACCATTCCCACTTGTATTCGCACCGCCACCGCCACCACTCAGCCCCGAAAACCCAATGAGCGTCCTCAACAACGCGGTCCCATTCACATGCACCTCCCAATCCGCCCACCCGGCTCCCAACAGCTCCACTGCGGCCGTGCGATACACATTCCGCGGCGAATCTTCCTTCAACAGCTGATCCAGCGATTCCGCCACGTCTTTGCAGACAGTGGGCGATAACGACTCCGGTTGGGTGGACCCGATTATGCCGAGGATGATGACGGCGCGGATGTTGAGTTTGCTGTAGTGCTTTGTGAGGGAGGGGAGGTGCGTGTGCCAGTAGGCTATTCCCGAGGCCTTTTCTTCGGGGGTCATGCGGAGGAGGGTGGAGTGGAAGATGGTGCGGGTGGTCGATTGGATTTCGGCTGCGGTTCGTGTTAGCGTATTTGGCTTGATTAGCGCGGAAAAACATCAAGCAGGAAAAGAGGGATCAGCAACTCACGTATAGGATCCTGCCAATACTTCGCTAAAAACGAAAACGACGGAAACGCATACTGGTTTCCGACCGTCGCCGGCAACGAGTCCCCATAGAACGCCATCAACGCGACCCACTCCTCCTCCAATCCGCGGCTCGTCAACAGCGCACGGAACGTCGCCATCGTGTTCAACAACCGCGCCGCGCTGATGGTCGGCGAGACACCCCATTCCATCACTGCGTCTTTCGTCGGGGCGATAAAGGATAGGTGCCCGTTGGCGCCGCGCATCCCGAAGGCGATGTTGCGCTTAGGCCGCGATAATCCAACCCGGACTTCAATCAGTTTGTCAAGATCCGTGCTGAGACCCCATGTATACAGCGCAGATAGGATGGCTTGCACGACCTCATTCTCCAACGCGCCTCTTGTCCCGTCCGCGTTGGAGTCCTGTGACCCTCGGTTGGCAGTCGCGGAGGTATCCGATTTCCGAGCCCCTCCGGCGATTGATGACGGGGACGGTGACCCCGGCCGACTCCTAAAGATATCCTTGAAGCCTTGCGAGAAATGGTGGAGGTTCTGCGATATCATATTCGGTGACCCCGTCCGATTCTGGTTGGCTGCACTATCTGGGTACAGCGCGGACGACGCGGTCCGCGAATGTGTTGGCGTTGCCCTATTCGTTAATGTCGCGGTTGTGGTCGTGGTCGACACAAACGACGGCGCGACCGAAAGCGGCGGTGTAGGTGGGGGCGTCATCGTCATCTTGCCCGTGGTTTCATTCACAACCCGTTTTGTATTGACCAAAAGCGCCAGTATACACGGGATGGCATCCTCGGCCGTGCTCACAGGGTACGCCGAGAAACTGCGCTTGATGTTCGCGTTCCTAAATGCCAGCTGCGGAAACCGACAATCCAGCGAACAATCCGAGCTGCCAATGACATCCAGCACGTCCGCCCCGTCGAGGGTTCGATCGAGATGGCCTGTTTTCAATTGCCAGACGTACGCGGTCCCATCGACGCATTCGACGATAACGATTTCGTCGATGATGCGCCAGTGGAGGGCGGTGACTGCGTCGGTGTGGCCAAAGAGGTGGGCGGTGCAGGTGAGGTTGTCCAAATCGATGAAGGCGAGGGAGTGGTCGCGGGCGACTGTGACGACTGAACACCGGGATCGCTGTTGTGCGTCAGCTGGAACGGGGAGGATGGATATTACCTCTTCGGCGTGGTTAAGGAAGGAGGCGAGGAGTTGACCGTCACTGAATGTCACAGATGGTGTGAATCGAGACATGTGGCATGGAAGTGGATCGCAAGACGCCTTACTCGAGATTCCAGATCTTAACGAAGCAATCCTGCGCAGCGCTCAACAACAGATTCCGTCCGCCACACTCTCGGGGACTAGGCACATACAGGTACGTCACAGGCCCCTTATGGCCTTCGAGAGAGACGGCGGGTTCGCTTTCGGAGGTATCTGACGTCTGAAAGAACTCCGCCATGGTCAGGAGGGAAATAGCTCCAGTGTCTGTTCGCAAATGTCGGTAAGAGAGCATTCTATCATCGGCGATAGCAGTTCGATGAGGGGATCACTCACCATAGCCAAGCGCCACATATTTGTGCAACGCGGACGTCAAGGCGGTCACGTTCTTTTGCGATGTGGCGTCTCCAGGCCACAGTGCACGCAAATCAATTTCTACACTCCAACTCGTCAATGTTCGTTCGCAGTGAAGAGCGCAAATCCAATTTCCGACTCGTCAATATACCTGCGGTTTGTTCACATGCACCGGTAGGCACTTGAGTGCTCTTCAGCTCCGACCCAACAAGACTCCCGAAAAACTGTTGGTACGTGATCTTGGCGGTCGAGTGAAAGCGGAGGAGTCTTTGATGCCCGACTGCCTTTCCGTGTGAATAAAACACATAAGGACTGCTATCCGGGTCGTCGATTGGGCTGTTCAGGACGGCAATCTCCGTGACGCTACACGTCCAGGTATCAGCATCGGGGTTTTCTGTTGCATGTAGCTAGACGTGGCCCATCTCTCACCTCACGCCACCTCTCGACGGTCCCGTCTCCATCTTCGCCACATAGTAAATCGTGCTCCCCTGCGCAAACAGGACGATTGCACCAGTCGGCACAGAAGACGCCTGCTCCGCTTTCAACACATCACTGGCGGCTCCGATGTAGAACACATGCGCGGAGCTGGACGTCCATAGCAAGAATGTCTTGGCCGATAGGAATGTCCCACCCTCCCATATCTTGCCTTCTTTGCAAGGGATCTCGGAGACGGCAGAGAGCGCGCCGTTCGCGGTCGAATATAGCTTTAGGGATTGCGTGAGTGATCATTCTGGTATTACTAAGAAGCACCTGCGAGGCAACCTACCTTACATTGCGCCCGCTGCTGAACCATGATGATACTCTTGTCAAAACGGTTGATGATGACACCAGACGGCCCGAAACTTCTTGTCTTTTCCAATGGGATTTTCGTCTCCGGTGTGGCTGTCAACGCCTGCCCATCGAAGATCGCCGTGCACACTTCACCGGAGAATGTCGTGCAGAAGATCCGATCTACGTACTTTGTATCTGCAGGGAGCCCTGTCAGGATTGGATTTGTGGGATGAATGCACGCAACCGTCTCGTTACCGGTCGGGTAGATGGCCATCGAGTGAATCCAGTCCGCATGTATGTCGATGTTCTTGGTGCTCTTCAAACAGAAGAATCAGGGCTGTCCCTCCCCAAGTAGCCATCCGAGAGGAGGCCTTACCACAAGTGATGCAGATTCCAGGACAGCCAGCTTCCTAGAATGTCCCGAACACAAGATCCACCGGCCAGAAGAGCTCATCTGCGGTAGGGAGGTGAATCAGACAACTTCTCACCGGGAGCCAAACATTAGCCTGATCAGTCTTTGATGAAGGGTATACGTACCTACCTTCATAGCAGTCATAACTCCACTGAACGCCTCCGGGTTCGCCTGCAAACAGCGGCCGTCGGTGATATCCCACATGACAACCTCGCCATCTTCGGACGCGGTGAGGATGATGTTTTCCTTCTTTGCCGCTCCTTCTACTTCGATCTTGGCGAGTGTTATCACGCATATCGAGCTTCTGTGGCCTGCTAGCAGGACTTTTGGGCGAAGCTGGAGTGCGGGAGCTCGCGTCAGTTTGGAGGAGACATTGCGATCAGGTCGCATGCGTGAAGGAGCGGAAGCCTCAAACCCTCCCGAAATGACGAGTCCTCACCATAAAGGGTTCCTCCTGGTCAGCCGCGAATATCCAGGCTACCCCACTCTCGAAGCCCGCCACTACGACACACCCATCTTCCGTCGCCGCTGCCGCTGTGACCACCGACGATGAGTCGAAAGGCGAGGAGAGCCAGCAGCCTAGTGGGGCTATCAGGGAGGTCATAAGCTACGGCGATATGAAGCGGCGTCTGTGCTGAATTGGGTTCTCTGTCCACAGATAGAGTTTCCAGCCGACGATGGGGTGCTGGCTTCGAAAGCCCTGAACTGAAAGCCTTCTCGAGTCCGTGGGAAAACGACGAAGACGTCTCGCGTTCGCAGTTCTTTCGCATGCATGACACAATCGCAAGCGGGTTCTCCACCAGCATCAGCTCCACCAGCTCCACCAGCGCTAACATACACACAGTATACCGCCCCAAACAGCAGACATACAGACAAAGATGGCCGCCAGCAGCACGAAGGATCTGGACCTCCTGGCCTACTCGCTCATATCACAGTTCCTCACACAACACAACCTCACAGACACCCTCGCAACTCTGCAAACGGAAGCTCCCGCAAGCATCTACGATGATCTGCAGAAACACAGGGTCCCCCATAAACCACTGACAGCCATCCTAGAAGAATACGACCTGCTGACCGCACAGGATCAGCTAGGCAGCTTATCCATCACACAGCAACGGCAGCAGGTCAAGCGGGATGACGATGAGCTGTTTGCGTTGGGCAGGGGACGGGTGCCGATCGAGCCGTCGAGGGTCTATGACACGATACACCTGGCGAACATCGTCGCTGCAGCAACTGTCACGCTCCCATCCAACCTTTTCCCTGCTGCAGAGTTGGCAGGCCCGAACGTGCCCGTACTCGTGACCGCTTCAACGGATAAAACCATCCGTGTGTCTCATAAAGACTCTGGCAAGCTGCTCGGGGTCCTAGACCACCAGAAAGCGGCGTGTCTGGCCTTGGACTTCTATCCTCCCGACAAACGCTTCCTGCTCACCGCGGGGATGAACGGCAGCCATCATGTGGCTGATCTGACGACGGAAGCGGTTGCGCAATCATTCAGCGATCACGCAAAGTATGTCGTCCGAGCATTATTCTCGCCGGACGGGGCATGGTTTGCTACGGGGTCGTATGATCGGTCTGTCAGCATCTACAAGCGGACAACTGACGCTGGGGTCATACCGCCAAAATTCGAAAAAGTCCACACGGCAGCCTTCCCCGGCGCCGTCGAGTCCCTCTGCTTCCTCCCCACCGCGACAGACCCGCCCACTCTCGTCATAGGCTCCCGCGACTCCAACTACCTCAACTACCTTACCCTCGACCCGTCGCGCGCCTATCCCACCACCCGTCACAACATGAACGCCAACGGCGACGACTGGATATCCTTCACAGCGATGGACCTCCGCCCTTCACCCACCGGCCACCACCTCGCTTGCTACACCGACTCCAAAGCCGGGCGGATCATCATCTTCCGCACCCACTCCACCATCCAGGCCCGCAACCTGTGGGGTGTTGTCGCGGACGGGTTCTCGCAGCCGCGGTGCTGCTGGGACTCCTCCGGGAGATTAGTGTTTGCGACGAGCGATGATATGAAAGTTTATGTGTTTGATGTGCCGAGTGGGCAGGTTGTGAAGAGGTTGGAGGGACATACTGGGGTTGTGAGGGGACTGGGGTATGATGGTGAAAGACAGCAGTTGGTGTCGTGCTCGTTTGATAGGACGGTGAGGGTGTGGGAGACGTCGGAGGATGGGGATGAGGGGAGCATTTCTCGGTGAAGTTTCCGCCTTTTCTTCATAGCTCATATTCGATTGCACAAGCTATAATCTCGCGATGCCACGGTACACCACCTTCTCGGTCAACGACCTCTGCGGTAGTAGGCTTCCGTGGAGGTATTGCAGTGTGAAGATACCTAATCTTAATACTCAAGATACCCAACTCTAGCTTCTTGTACGTTGGGAAGTTAGCCTCCGTATATAACTAAAGTCTGCTCAGTCGGCTGAGTAACCCTGGGTTGGAGCGCCTTGCTTTGCGTAGGGAGTTGGTTCATGGCGGTGTTTGACCCGGGTGGGCAGGGATTTCGTCACGCCGGGGGGGTTTCCTCACGCGTTTTGTCCATTCAGACCTTGTCTGTCTGAAACTTCGAGAGTCGTGAGCCATCGGAGGAATGTCAGGAAAGAAAAGCTTAACCTACATACGGTGACGAGTGGCTCGGCGGGCTGCCGCTGGGGCGCCTTGGATGCCAGAAATGGGACGGGCATTTCGGCGCCGCCTTCGGTGTACTAACTTTCCGAGCCCCATGCCTGCAAACATCTTGAAAGGCGACATCGAGAACTATAGATATCGAAAAGTTTGGAAAGCCCTCACTGAAAGCCCCTCGCCATGCCGGAATATGATCCCCAGGAGGAACAGCTGATACGCAAGCTGGACAAGAAATTGATACCGCTATTGGCCCTGCTATATCTTGCGTCACTGGTGGTAAGTCGCGGTCGCTAGCTAGGTTTAGGTGTTGAACGGGCTGGCGCGGGCCTTCTCGTTGAGAACGAGCCATGATGATGGGCGTCCGGACCGTATAGCTCGTTAGGCCGTCTTGCCAGCCACTTGCTTTATTGACTTTTGCGCTAATGCATACCTTGGCAACCTCACAGGACCGCGGCACCCTCTTCCACGCCCGAGTAACAAACCATGCAACCGCATCCGGACTAAAGCACGACCTGGGCGTCAGCGACGACGCATACGTAGTGGCACTAGTCGTGTATGGCATCGCATCCGTGCTCCTCGTGTTTCCCTCCACGTTCGGTCTGAGGATGTTTGGCCCCGCGAGGTGGCTGGCAGGCATTGTTGCGGGATGGGGGTTTCTTGCGGCTTGTTCGGCGGCTACGTCTACGTTGGCGGGATGGGTTGTTGTGCAGATTTTGATGGGGGCGTTGCAGGCTGGGTGAGTTGAGTTTTAGAATTCATCTTGGAATGAAGATGGCGCCTGATAAGGTGGACTACGCTGACTTTCCTTTTCTGTGTCGTTCCTTTTGCCAGGTTTCTACCCGGGATACTACTCTATATCCTGTCGTTCTACACGCGGGAGGAATGGGCATCTAGGATGTCGTGGGTTGTCTCATCGGGGACGGTCGCCACCTCGTTCTTCGGTATCTTTGTCGATTGGGGATCACAGTTTGATGGGGCGAAGGGGTTGCAGACATGGAAATGGTTAGTTGTTTCGCATCTCAGACTCCATTCGGGTAATTTATCAGTCTTGCTCAAATGCTCTCTTTTAGGATGTTCGTGTGCAGTGGATTATTTAGTATAGTCATAGGAGCAGTGACGGTCATGTTCCTTCCCGATTATCCACAAACGTGCGCGTTTCTGACTCCAGCAGATAGAGTCTTAGCAGTAGCTAGAGGGCACGATGGATCGGAAGGCGGAGTTCACGAGTCTGAAGAAGAGGAGACTCAACGGCGAAAGTCAGTCACGCCAAGGCTGAAAGGTCCACGCGTGCGATTCGATTCAGGGCAGCTGATCGAAGCGCTAACCGACAAACGAAACTGGCTTTTCGCCTTCGCTTTTTGCTTCATCTCCGTCGCCATGGACGCGCTCATTTCTGTGGGACCGGAAGTCACAGCTACGTCTTTCTCCTTGACCACCCAGTTCCTGGAAACCCACGAGAAGGACCCAAACGCCGTAGAGAACGCCATCGAAGCGGCAGACGGAACTCGCCAGGCCCGCATTTTTGCCGCCATCCCCTACCTGATCGGCGGCATCGTCGCCCCCATCTTCTCCTGGAACTCCGACCGCACCGGCGATCGCGCCCTCCACGCAACCCTCCCACTCATGGCCTCCTCGCTAGGGTTCGCGCTACTGGCCTTCGTGCCCGTAACGCTCGCGCACGCCGGGCCAGTGCGCTACTTCCTCGGCTTGCTCCCCGCCACCGCCGGCGTCGTCGCCGCGTACCCATGCTTGCTCGCTTACGCCCTCGATAAAGCGCAGGGTGACACCAGCCGCGTTGCCGTCGCCGCTATCACCTTCTCCATCGGACAGGCATTTAGCCCAGCCATCTCATCGCCAGGCTCCGTCCTCCTCCGCGATTCAACAGCTCCGACAGGCCACGCGGTCGGTCTTGGCGTCTGCGCATGCGGCGTCGCCCTTTCCGCTGCCAGCGTCCTGCTCATCCGATGGCTGTACCGCGGTGACGAAACCCAGATGTGGGGTAAAGGCCCCGCGCTGCGCCGTCTGCTCAATGATGAGGATGAGGATAAAGCGTGGGGAGTCGAGTTGAGCCAGGCGGACATGTTCGGGTCCATTAGTGGCAAGGGAAAGAAGCCGCGCAAGGCGTCCGGGTTTTGGTCTGATAGGCGCGACTCCAATGCGGGGAGTGATTGGGATTTGAAGGAGTATGCGTCGACGAAGTAGTAGGTTGGATATGTAGTAGCCGTTGGGGGGACCTCGGAAGGATGGACTGTGCGGCATTTTGGGGCTTGTAACGTAATTTTAGACATTTGATGAGTTGCGAGGTATTGCATAATATAACGACTTGCGTCGCTTTTAAACTTGAAGCACCGCAGTAAAGTGATGCTGGGACGCACACGGATTATCCGGGGTGTGAGTAAGATCCATTCGAAAGCCCACATAAATACAGAAACCTTTTACCAAAATTGAAAGGATTGCGTCATGTCCATGTCCATCGCACAACACTGCCCTTTCCGCAAACCCATTCCTCAACCCCCTCCAAAAAGAATGCCAGTCACTCGCTTACACCGGGTGAATTCAGTCTCCTTGCTCACAGCTAGTCATACGGCACTGCTTTCTGCGATATGCCCAACTCCGGATCCACCATCGCCTTCGCGGCCGCCCCGCCATCCCCCGCCGTCAACATCCCCGCAAACTTGATATACACAGCCCCCGCAACGGCAATCCACATCGCATTCCCGATAACAACCCACCCAACCGCAATCTTCACCGCAAAGATATTCATCACAACCATCGCAGCGCAAAACACGATCCGGTAACATCCAAATGCCGCGGCTGTCGTGTCGGCCGTGTACGCGTTCGTGATGGCGAGATTGACCATGGTGTTGAGGGTCGCGTCGACGTGGCCGAGGGCGGCACTGACGGCGAGGAAGGCGGCGATGGGTTGCGGGTCGGCGAACTCGGAGGGGAGGATGGAGAGGAGGCCGAGGTAGCCGCCGAGACCGGTGAGGAGGAAGGAGCGGACGAGGGGGGTTTGGCCGTAGCGGTCGTAAATGAGGCCGTTGAGGTAGGAGAACAGGCATTGGGTGAAGCCTGAAGGAGAACAATGGTGTTAAAATCTGAAAGAAAAGTTGCCATTCCTTTTGGCCGACGACGGCCACCATTCTCTACACCACGCGTAACGTCGGAGGAACATGCATGCGGATGTACGGCTTATACCCTCGCGTCGACCCCGAAGCCACGCCCAGCATGTACTGTACACTCCAAACGCGTACTCATCGCCACTCACCATAGCACAGAAAACATTTCGAAACAGCAGCCTGCCCCGACCCAGCCGGCAGCGTCTCCGTCAACCTCCCAAACATCAACGCCAAGTTACACCCCTGGATCCAAATACTCGGCGCAACAACCGCGCTCTTCGGCATCCGCATCACGCGCCACACGGCCTTCACATTCTCTCGCAGCGACGATGGGGCTGAGGACGTCGTTAGCGATGTGGGGACAGCGGCCATGGGCGCGGCAAAGAAGAGCATCAGGGCGCCGAGCGAGACGACGATCAGCATGGCCCAGATCATGGTTGAGAGCGAGAGACCGACTTCAAGGAGGATGAGGGCGAGGATGTTGCCGAGGACTCCGTTGGCGTTGCAGATTGTGAAGAAGAGCCCTGTGAAGTAGCCTGGAAAATACAGGAGATGGTGGTCAGAACGGTGGACGCTGCTGTAAATGTGCGCGGTAGCGACGTACCGGTCAATGTGCCGCCGGCATGCCCGCAAAGCCTACTCAACCATAACCCTTGGTTGATCCATAGAGTTCCTGAGCCAATGCCGACTAACGCAGCGGCAACTAACACTAGCGCCTCCTAATTCACAAAGAAACGAGGCATCAGCTTCAACCGTACAGTCTCCCGCAATGTGTTTTCGCATCTTTATCCTCCAAACTCTCCCATCAATCGTCACTCACCACCCGCGTGTTCAAGCTCGCAACAAACGCCACAAACGCGATGGACGCAACGCACATGGCCCCTTTTGGTCCCAACGCATCGCCGACGCTCGACGCTGTCAGGGATCCCAGTGCAAAGAACAGGTAGATGACCCCCAGGACGTACGTGCCTATGTCCGGATACAGCACTGTGATATATGATTGGCCGACATTGCTGAGTTTCCCGGAGGAAAAGATAAGAATGTTGGAATAAGTGCCTTAGTAACGTCGGGCCACCCATACAGAAGAGACTACTCACAACGCAACAAAGATGAAACAGAAAGCAACGCCCAAATACGCCGTGTTCAAGGTATACCCCCTCACATCGCCATGCAAGCGCCCTGCCTCCGCGTCGCCCTTGTACAGATCCACATCGTGGAGACTTTGGCCGCGCGATCCACCAAACTCGCGCGGAAGGGTTCCATGGGAGTCGTAGGCACCGGGCGATGGCAGTGGCTGTAGCGCTGCTCGCGATTGTCGCCGGGATAGCGAGGTTAGGCTTGGCTGGCGAGGCGCGGTGTTGACGAAGTCTTCGGCGTTGGGGATGAGGGAGGCTGTGGACATGGCTGGTGGGGCTGGTGGATGTTTGGGTCGGTTGCCGGTGGGTACAAGTGTGGGTGCGCTTTGTGGGATGAAATGTACACTGTGTTCACAGCCGGTCAAGTTGAGTGGGGCTTCTGATCGCTCGACGCCAGCAGCGATACTTCACGCCTGCAGCCGAGAGCAAAGATAATATTTGCGAGCGGTATACACTAGTAAGTTCCTTTCATTTGAACCCAACTCCCAAGCTAGCATCGGCAAAGCTAGCACCGGCAGAACGCGTCATATGTTTGCACCTCGAGAAAGAACATGAAATGCAAGGGGAAAAACCTTCGACGTGTTTGCCCCCACGCGTCAAGTAATGGCCAGAGTCGAATTCGACAGCGCGTTATCTGTGCCAAGAACTCCGCCATACCGCTGCATCTCGCTCCTGCTAGCGTGTGGTAGAGAAGGGGGTCGGCGTTAATGGATGCAGCCGTGGAAAAGTACGGTGAGGACAAAGAAGGGAGGAGGAAAGGAAAGGAAAGGGATAAATATGTACGGCCATATCTTGAGGAGCGGTCTGGCGAACGTGTGTTTGGGGATGGTGGGATGCAGGCGGCGCCGGGTCTCGATCTCGGCCCGCGTGATGAATAAGTTGAGGGATTCACGTTCTCAGGAGTTATAGATGGTAACGGCTATGTCTATATCACCTGCAGGTGCAGCCTGGCGGCTCGGGAGTATTTTCCTTTCGGCCAATGGATGTTGGAACAAGAGTAAACGACCTACTATAAAGACACATCAGATCATCCATCCGTGCCACTCCGCACTTCTGTCGCTGCGTCATGAATCCGCTCACACTTCACTTTTCGGCTTGGAACCCGCGACTCTTGTCCTCCACTTTTGTATAACATCCGTGAGACCCCCATTTCCAAGCGACAGTGTACCCTCCGTCGCCATCTCCTCTTCGAAAGTCAAGCTCTTCCCCCGCACTCTTGTCGAGCGCCGTCTCTCGCGATTGCCCTTCTCATCATCCATTATCCGCACTCCTCCGCTTCACGCGTGCGTGGTCACCCTCCTCATCAACATTATCAACATCCATCCTCGCAAAGACCACCTCCTCATCAGAACTCAACGGATCCACGATGAGTGAGCGAACAGCGTGGGAGTGCGCGACCGTTGTCTGCGATGAGGCGGGGGTGTGGGCGTCGACGGGGTGGGGGAGTCGGTAGATGGAAAGGATGGTAGGCTAGGGAGAGGGACAATTGTTCTCGAATGATGTGGCGTCTTGATAAGTTAGGACTGGGGTTGGATAAAAGTCCGAGTCGGAGTCGGTTGGGTGGGGTGGGAGGGTAGCCGCACCGTGGGTATAGGTGGGTATAGGCGGTGTGCCTGTCTGCGTAGAAGCACCGGCGTTCTAGCTGGAGGATGGGTATCCGACGACCATTGGCATCACTCGCCTTTCAGTGGTATCCGTTTCCCACTTCCTATGGGCCCGCGGAGATCACCCCGATGGGCGTGAGCGGTACTGAACACTTGAAGCACAATCTGGGTGAGAACAAAGCTGTCCGACACCTCGAACTCCGTACCAAACAGGCCTTTTCGGCGACGGATCTGCGGAATGTTGGACGGTTGCTCAAGGATAACAAGGTGCTCGAGTCGCTTACTCTTAAAGCGGACGATCATTTGTCCACAGTCGACTGCAGAGTCATCGAAAAGTTTGCCGCAGGCCTGAAGGCCGCCAGCAAACTCGAACATCTCGACATGCATGTGCAATTCCCGGATGACGTTGCGAAACATCATGTCATCAGATCGTTCCTGTGGAAGGATGGCAAAGCCGATCGCGCATGTCACAAGCTCCTGCATCTAAGACTGGACGGCACGCTCGGACTCGCGACATACATCACCGCGCTCCGGGAAATCGATAAACGCGCCCAGCATCACTTTTTCGGAATGTCACTGAAGGACCAGCTAGATATCACGCGACCAGCTCATCTCCCCAAAAGCTTGTTCCATTTGAACTCGGGTCCAGACGTTTTGGCGAAGCACCTGCGCGACGCGTGCAAACTGCGCCATGAAGCAGAATTCCCGGATTGCGTTTACTGCTCGTAGAACATGCCCGTAGAATATTCGTCAGCTTAGCTATAGATCAAACTAGAGAGAGACCTCATAGTCGGCGTACTGACCTGGTATCCATCCCCTTGTACGTATTTGATGTCCTGTTAGACCTCTTGGAACGCAGCTAGAGTGCCATCTTTATCATATCCAGCTTGCGCTTGATACACTTATGTTGCTGCGGGATCCCGTAATCCCCGAGACGAAGAGCGCATGCTGCACTAGACCTTGTGTAGCGGGACCGGCCCAAAGATGAAGAGGGGTTGTCTTTGGACTGTGTTCGTTTCCATGCGAGTCCCTGCCCGTTACGGCAGTTCATCAGCCTTGCTCAGATTCCCAAGGAAAGTACCGACATTGGAGATCGGGAGCTGCCGGTGACCTGATCCTGTAGCTGTGGTAGACCTCAACGAAAGATTCCGTGGTAGCGACAATGTCTTCAACAACCCATTCTGGTTGACCGCGGACCTCGATAGGTTCAGGAGGTTCGTCTACGTCTCGTGGTGAATATTCATCTTTGCGATGTGGTCGTAGAATGTCGACAAGAAAGACAGGCCAGATGCGGCTGATCTTAAGTGTTCGGTGTGATGGGAAGTGTGGGCTCTCTGTTAACTTTCTGAAAAGCCTTTATGTTTCTCTTCCGTTAGCTGTACCCTCCCAAACACCACCCTCAACGACCCTCCTCTCCCCAACCACACCCTGGACTAAAATGTGATCATTACGATTTTCTCTTCGAAGGTACAGTACTTTGGATTGGGTATTTCGACTGGGGCAATGCGCGCTGTCAAATACTGGCAAACGCTGTGATCCATCTCCTCTGAAAGCGGGGCTCGTTACTACATAGCCTTCTTAGATCCACAGGTTTTGCAAACGTTTTCTGTTCGTAAGATCCTGCTTCCAGATCCACAGCGTCGCACCGTCTTCTTTCTTTCGGGGAAATCCACTGCCAACAAGCCAAGTCCCCAAGATCTTCTCGCAATTGCAAACCTGATTCTGCCCTGTCTTGCATTCGCAGTCTTTCTGGTGCTCTTGGGGGTGCAGCGCGGCTGTTTTGGTGTTCCAACCTCCCGAATCTCCAAATGGCATTCTGATGAAACACATTCCGGACAGCACATCCTACGCGACGATGTGGGCCATAGATTGTGTATGTCGGTAGCGAGTACTGCACTGTGCTAAGGGTTGTGACGGTCCAGTTGGGTGAGGCAAACTTTATCACATTATAACATGCTGGGAAGGTGCTATACATCCTTTTCAAGGCACGGACACAGCGAAGTCAGGGACGTAGGCCCGCACCATACTCCGCCTGATCTGTGGACTACATCAGACTCTGACCCAGCATCGAATCAGGTTCCAGCCCAGACTTGAGAATAGCAAGGAGCGAGAAAAGGCAACATGATCCAGAGCAGAAACTTACAGCTCTATGAAAGAGGATGCTGCTATCAATCTGAAGAGTAGCGCAATCCTGGAAATTATGCCTCATTTAAATGCGCTTGCCGCATATGTATCTCGTTCTTATATAGGGCTGTAAAACAAAAGCTTCAATCCAGGTTGACGGCGACAAAAAGCTCTGGCCCCGGAGCAGAACGGAGCGAATCTTATGGAGGGCTCAGTTCCCGGGCCGAACGCGTTCCTGAGTCGTTCCTGTGTAACTATTCTGGAACGGCGCGCGCGCAGCCATGAGATTCACCCCAGCGGTGGCTTCCCAAGTGCAACTTCCAAGTGCAAGCCAAGCTTCATCAATTTCAACAACAGAGGCCCTTCCGCCAAGCATTCGGCAGATCATCAGTTCACCGCCTTGCAACCCCAGGCAGCCCGCCGCACCACCGCCATAGAGGCAACACTCTCCCTCCTCCTTCTCCCCCAGCCCGTTCCTCCTCCAGCTCCCTCCCTCTCCCTCTCCGACCACCATACAAAGATGCTGAACAGACCACATGACGACGAGTATGGCATATCCATAGACGACGACGACGATGATATCTTGTCTCCTCCATCAAGGCACAGCGCTACCGAAAGGAAGTCTGAAAAGAAAACATCGAATGGAGGAAGGAGTTATAGGAGT
The DNA here is from genome assembly GCF_025526975.1 of Fimicolochytrium jonesii. Classification (NCBI taxonomy): domain Eukaryota; kingdom Fungi; phylum Chytridiomycota; class Chytridiomycetes; order Spizellomycetales; family Powellomycetaceae; genus Fimicolochytrium; species Fimicolochytrium jonesii. Next base: position 265,222 of record NW_026515671.1, read on the forward strand.
GTTTTCAACCTCGAAGACGAGTATACCGACGAGGGGGTGACTAAGAGGATGATGGGTTTCGGGAGGAATACCGCGAGGTCAATTGTAAGTAGCGGAGCGATAGCGAACAATTACGCGCGAACGAAGTGAGCTCAACTGGGTCGTAGCCCGAGCGAAGTGATGAGAATCTGAGCGACAGCGAGCTCAATTGCACCGGAATCTGAGCGGAGCGAGGCGCAAGGATGCTTGAGGACTGGGCTACGCCCAGGAATGCTCCAGAGCCGAGAGAAGCGAGGAGAATGCGAGCGATAGCTAGCCCAATTACGCCGGAGTCCGAGCAAAGCGAGGCACAAGGATGCTTGACGATGGGGTCGTAGGCCCAGGAATGGTCGAGGGTGCCGAGCGGAACGAGCAGGGTATCGTTCAACCAACCAACCATCCAACCAACCATCGCTTCGCCCATCCACAACGCTCATCCACAACGCGTGGTCAGTAACGGAGTCTAACCAAAACGTTCCTTCCTGATTTACAGACCAGCGGCCGGGGGATAATTGGGATATTATTCGGAATTCTGATCTTGATTACGTTACTGGCATACGTCGTCGGCCCACTGGCCATGACGTTCTGGAACCTGCAATCGGCACCATCGCCACCTTCACCGCACACGCAAAAGCCCGCTCATCTCGAACTGAACCACACAAAATTAGCGTTACTGGTCGAACAACGAGCGCTCATGAACATGGCCCCCATCCTCCTACACTACATGGCAACAGTCCCCGACGACTGGCCATTCCACGTGATGCACACAGCCGCCAACGCACACATCTTCCAAGAAAGCTACGCGCTCCGAAAGTACGTTAAAACCGGCAAATTGAACCTAACCCTCATGCCCGCGCACATCATCCTCCGCAATGCGCCGGACGTCTCGGCCTTCCTCACAAAAACATGGCTCTGGGACCAGTTCCCAGCCGCCGAACACATTTTCTTCTTCCAACTCGACGCCATGATCTGCTCCAACTCCCCACAAACCATCGACGACTACATTCAGTTCGACTGGGTCGGCGCCCCTTGGCCGCATTTCCCGCACCTGCGCGGCGGGAACGGCGGGTTCTCGATGCGAAGGAAATCCCGCATGCTGAGGTGCCTGAGGGACCGGAAGTGGAATCCGGGGGATCAGCCGGAGGATGTGTGGTTTACGGAGTGCATGCAGTCATACCCGGACGCGCATATGCCGACGCTGGAGCAAGGGAGGGCGTGGGCGGTGGAGGGGTACGATAATCCGGGGTATTTGGGGATACACAAGCCGTACAATGGGGTCAATGTGACGAGTCACTTTGGATTTTGCCCCGAGGCTGCTATGCTCTTTATTCCATGAGGTGGATCGAGGCAACGCTGGCGGAGGGACATCGGAGAGGCCGACCACTCGAAAGTACCACTCGAAACACCACGCGAATCGAAAACAGGAAAGATCTCGATCCGGACTGCATACCATTGCGAGTCCTCGACTTACAGACACTTGATATTGGAACGAAGGGAGGGACATGCCGGCCCTGGGGCGTTTCGAGCTGGGTATTAGATCTTAGAGAGCGTTGTGTGTCGAACTTCTTTCTTGGACTCTTGACTTTGCCTTGTCACGGAACCGCGAATTCGCGGTCACGTGGCGAACATATTAGAAACTTGGTAATTTAACACGAGTGCTTTCATACTCCCCAGCGTTTTTCTGTCGACCATTTGTCGTTCACCAACACACACATATCCACAATGGCGAACAAAAAGTCGGTGAACAAACGAGGCCAAAAGCCCTCAGGAGGGGGCAACAGCGGCAACGGGCCCAAGAAACTAAAAAAAGACCCCGGAATCCCCTCCCTCCTCCCTTTCAAAGACAAACTCCTCCGACAAGCCGAAGCCACCAAAAAAAAAGCCGCCGAAGAAAAACTCCGCCAACAGAACGATCGCAAGACCCTCCAATCCAAAAACCGGCCTCTCACCAATGCCACTGATCTCGCCACCCTCGCCCAGGACGCCGCTTCCCGCTCGCACACCTTTGATGCCTCCCAACCCGCATTAGAAGACAGTTTCTCATTGGGAACAGCCGTGGATGCCGCTGCGGCGGGTCTGAAGGATAATTCGCGCAAAGCGTATTACAGGGAGTTTAAGAAGGTTGTGGAGAATGCGGATGTGATTTTGGAGGTGCTTGATGCGAGGGATCCGTTGGGGTGCAGGACGAGGCAGATCGAGGAGATGGTGTTGAATGCGGGGAGTGATAAGAGGGTTATCTTGATTTTGAATAAGATTGGTGAGTTGGGGATGTCGGGTTCAGCGGGGCCGCTCCGGGATGTGGTAACTTATGTTTGGTTGTTCAGATCTGGTCCCGAGGGAGATAGTAGAACAATGGCTCAAGTACCTCCGCAACGAATTCCCAACCATCGCATTCAAAGCCTCCACGCAGAATCAACGCACCAACCTAGGCCACTCGACCATCTCCGTCGACATAGCGTCCGACCGTCTCCTTAGCACCTCCGAATGTCTAGGCGCCGACAATTTAATGAAGCTGCTCAAAAACTATTGCCGGAATGCAAATATCAAGACCGCCATCACCGTCGGCGTCATCGGGTTTCCCAACGTCGGCAAATCGTCTGTTATCAACTCCTTAAAACGGAGTAAAGTGTGTAATGTCGGATCCGCACCGGGTGTAACTAAAGTGGCGCAGACGATTCAGCTGGATAAGGGGATCAAGCTACTCGACTGCCCCGGGATCGTGTTCAGTCAGAGCTCCCGCGCGGGCGATGAGGCCGAGGTGCTGTTGAGGAATTGTGTGAAGGTGGAGCTGTTGGATGATCCGGTGTCGCCGGTGGAGGTCATTGTGGGGAGGTGTGATGCGGGGCAGTTGATGAAGATATATGGGGTGGGGGCGTTTGGGGATACGAGGGACTTTTTGGTGCAGGTTGCGAGGGTTAGGGGGAAGCTGAGAAAGGTAAGCAACTTGAACTCTAGCTCCTGGTTTCGTGCGGATTTTCGTGGGAGCGTTTTTCCATCGCTCTCTACTCGCCCGCTCGCTCTACCTTGCTGTGATGAGAACATGCAGTGTGATCCGCGGGGTTACGCGGCGTGTGATTTCCACTTATTTAAGTCTCTGAGCATTCACGGAGGGCGATCTGGAAAGAGGAGGGGGAAAGGAAAACGCATTCTCATCCCGTTTTCCACGACGCCAAACTCACCCACTCCTCCCTCTTTTCCCACCCAGGGCGGCATCCCCGACATCGAATCCGCAGCCCGCTCCATCCTACAAGACTGGAACTCCGGCCGCATCCCCTTCTACACCATCCCGCCGCAAGCCGGCCTCCCCGTCGCATCCCACGTCTCCGCCGCCATCGTCGAGTCCTGGTCCCGCGAATTCGAACTGCCGGATGTCGTCGAGACAGAGGGCAAGGATTTGGCTAGCGCTGCGTTTGCGGAACGGGAGGAGGATGCGATGGTTGTTGAGGGTGTGGTGTATGATGTGGGTGGGGAGGAGCAGGGGGATATGATGGATGTCGTGAATACTTCGACCACGCAACAAAGTAGTCTCGGACCTATCAAACCCGAAATCCGCTTCCGACCGACACCCTCCGCCTCCGCCTCCACAACTACGCCGATGCCACAACCCCTGCCAACAACCCCCCTAACCCAAGAAGAAGCCGACCTCAACCCGCGCGCCAACCGGGACCTCAAAAAGCAGCAAAAGCTGAAAAAGAAGATGGACCGTAAAGCATTGCGTGCCGAGGCAGCAAATCAGGACGGGATGATGGATGAGGCTCTGGGCGGCTCTGGAGGTGCGGGAGGCGCGCCCGGTGTGGATGAGGTGTTTGGCGTCGCGAGACAGTTTGCGATGACGAGTTTGCCGGGGGGCGATAGTGATGATGATGAATGATGAATGATGGAGTAGAGAGGTTATTTTTGTATGTAGAATTTTTGTAGAGCTTGTTGCAAAGTTTTTGCGTGTCTTTTGACTGAATGAATGCGAGCGAGCGAGCGTGTTCTCCTGTTCTGACTCGCCCTCTCGCTGACCGCAATGGTGATGTCACTGAGGCTCGCTGAAATCCTCCCTCTCTCTAAACCAACGGCGCAAAGCCCCATTCACCCAACAACAACAAGCAACGAGAATACAGTGTAGCGGATGGCCTCAGCGTCCGCTCTCCTTCGCAACAGCTTCCACCCATCTCCTACAAGATATCCACTCCCTGCTGCCGCTGCCCGGTCGTTGGCAGCTCCCTTATCACTGGCTGCTCGGTCAAAATCACACCTCATTCCAACACATACACATCGTCTCGCACTTACTCAGAGAACACCGTCCCTTAACCCTCGTACTCTCCTCAAGTCCCGCCACCACCATCACACAATGACCCAGTCCATCCCCAACCCAGCAGAGTCGGGCCTCGCAAACGTTGCGAACTTTAGAGACGTCGGCGCGAATTATAACAGGGATATCGCGGGGTTGTATGTGGAAATGTCATTTGGGGAGAGGGTTGAAGGTTGCAAGGTTGGGTGGTGATTGATTTTGTGGTTTTCTGCTTTCGGTTTAGGGGACATTCAGAATTGCCCGCGTTGAAGGAGGGAAATTTGTTTAGGTCTGCTAGGTTGGGTGAGTGTTGATGCGGCGGGAGATGGGGAAGGACGGTGGGCGACTGGAGCGAGCGATAGCGAGGAGAACTGGACTGTCAGGCACACAGGCGGTGCTTAAGGGGTCCGACCGCCAGAGGCGCAAGAATGCTTGAGGATGGCAGCGTCAGTGAGCCGAGGTCGTCTCGCGGTGGAGGCAGCGAGCTCAAGCCGATCGCATCAAATCAACATGCCTCGCGCTTTATGCTCTCCCATCCGCAACATCACACTCACACCCAAACCTCCTCCCTCACCTCATCACAGACGACGCAACAGCCGCCGACGTAGAAGTCCTCAAAAGCAAATACGGCATCAAAACAGTCATCGACCTCCGCTCCGACCTCGAACGCCGCGAATGCGAGCACGTCGCCTCCACGTTCCTCTTCCCCGCCATTGAGCAAGAAGTCAACGAAGAGCTCTACCCAGTAGGCCCCAACCCGCTCCCACCGCCGGGATTCATCGAAGCCGGCTCCGAGGAAGAAAAAGAACTCCAACGCCGCGCCTCCCTCTCCTCCACTCGATCCAAAGACAGTTTCCGCCGCCGAACGCGCCACACGATCGAATTCGCCGGCCCCAAATTCCGCAAACAAGGCGTATGGAAACCGCTCTCACTGTGGCAAAAAACGAAAGTGGTTGCCCTCATCGCCGCGGGTCAGAAACCCCGCGCCGTGCAGATGATCGGCGAGGAGGTCATTGCGCCCCAGGGGTTGATCGGGCTGTACAAGAATTTCATCGACTACTGCTCGGACGAGATCGCGCAGGCGCTAAAATTGCTCGCCGACGCGGATAACTACCCCGTGCTCGTCCACTGCACACAGGGTAAAGACCGCACGGGGATCGTCACCGCCATGGCTCTGTCTTGCGCGGGCGTTCCCCTGGAGCAGATTGTGACTGATTTTCATAGATCGCAGGCCGGGTTGGATAGTCAGAGGGAGGTGATGGTGAGGGAGATGGCGAAGACGGGACTGGCGCCGGTTTTCTCGGATGCGCCGGCGGAGGTGTTGAGGGAAACGTTTGGGTATGTGGCGGAGAAGTATGGGGGGGTGGAGCGGTATTTGGATAAGGCGGGCGTGGGGAAGGAGGTGAGGGAGAGGTTGAGGAGGAATTTGGTGGCGGCTTAGACGACGACGTATGGAGCCGTGCTCGCAAGACAGGGCGTTAGCCCTCAGCACCCGTAGTAACCCGCGACAGGGGATGCTTCCGTACGTAGCGATAGGAAGGAATGGGGCGTCTGCATTCGGCGGTGATTACGACGGGGACACACTTCCATCAGGTCAAGGCTTTGGAATCCATAGCGCTTTGACGGACAGTTTCTTTTTCTTTGTTCGACACGTTGTATGCAATTCCCAAGTTTTCCATTTTCCATCGTACATATTGCACATACATACATCCGACCTGCCTCTATACACGTTTGTGAATTGTCGGATTCTTTCTATATACAGCCCTCATTGCTTGCACTGATCTCTCCCTTTGTGGTATAGTGTGATACGGGTATTGTCTGATTCTACGGAGAGAACTGAATCCGGTATGCGTGCTCATGCCATCTTTGATTTTGCTACTCCGGCCCTTCCGTTTCGTCCTGCGATGTTCGGTGAAGTGCATCTTCGGACTTTTGTTTCCGTGTAGTATCCCCGTCCGAGGTTTTGGGCATCCCGTGCTTGCGGATGCATGTCTGTTGCGAGGCGGCGCACCTTCCTCCATTTACCCTTCTTTCGCCCTCCCCCTCCGCGTACTTCCCCACCCCCAGCGCTCATCGACATCCCCTCACGAAAAGCAATGTTCCGCTGTCCTCTCTGCCCATCCACTCTCACTCCCCGATAGAAGAATGGAACAACCTCAAAATCCGCCGGGACGTAACAAGGTGCTGCCACCGCTCCTTATCCGCTTCCGATACCCTGCGCAAACCCAGAAAGTGAGCCACGGTGGACATTTCGGACGCAGGAATGTAGCTGTGCACTCTCACCGTTGCTGGTGCGTCGCGAGATAGGTGTCAAGGTCCATTTGCGATGCGACGTGGTAGTGGACGGTGAAGTATGCCTAGAATAACATATCTGACGTGATGAGACAGAGTTCCCACTGGGCTTTTCCCAAGACAGGAACGAACGCGGGCAAATCTCACCTTCGCACCACCCTCCTCACTCAACCAGTGCAACCCAACCGGTTTCGGCTGCGTGAAGATCTGCACGCCCGTAAATCCTACATGAATCACCCAATCCCAACATCAGTCCTCCGCGTGGTCCATATTCCAAATTTTCCCCCCGAAGCTCCTCACCATGAACCTCACTACATATCCCCCTAGTAAACTCTGTCAAATAGTCAGCGTAACCTGTGGCGAGCGCGGCGGGGACTGAGAGGTTGACTTCGTAGATTATGGGGGAGGTTGAGGATGTTGATGTGCGCCGGAGGAGGGGTGTGGGAGGGGATGGGGATGTTGATAGTTGGGCGGACATTTTGTCGGTGGGGTGGCGGAGATGTCGTTGCTGTCGTTGGGGGTGGGAATGGAGGTGTGAAGAGAGGAGCGTCCTGTGGTTGAAGCTGGCCGAGTGGCGCAGTGCACCTTCCCAAAGGCCCCAAGGGCAACCCTCATATTACCCAAACGATCTGCCCTCCTGCCAGAATACACTTGCCCCTCAAATACCTATTTCATACGTCGCATACTCCTGTCTGGCATTTCAGCGCCACATCTTGCTTCCTTTTTCGAATTTTTTACAAAATTTCAGTTTCGATTGACCTCAGTTTTAAAAGTGTTTCACACTCTAATTGGCACAAACACGGGAGGGCAAGATGGACGACCAGGAAGAGCGACAAATGCAAGTGGACGAGCCACGAAATGGTGATGAGAGAGAACCGCCTTCAAGCGAGGTACTGTTTGTCGTTCTGGCGTAGACGATAGAAATCGATGTTGACGAGCAATTAAATAGGCCGATCATGAGGGAGAGGGCTCCGGTGATGACACGGCGCGGCCTTCAGCGGGTCGAGTAGGGGTATGTGGTGCAGAGTTGTCGAACCGCTGTGGACATATTGGGAGACTGCCTTCTTACATCACAGTGTATGGGCAGATGTACAGCGATGACGACGAATCCGAAGAAACCGAGGATGACGAAATGACCGAAGCCGACAAACAATTCATCGTCTCCGACGCCGACGAAGAAGAAGGCGGCGCGGAAGTCTCCGACGACGCCGAAGGCAACTCCTCCTCCCAAAAACGCCGCAAAAAGCGCAAACGACGAAAGCGCGCGCCCTCCGACTCCGAAAGCGATCTAGACGAAGACGACCTCGATCTCGTCAACGAGAACAGCGGCGGTGGCGGGCGGCAGTTCAAACGATTGCGACGGAAGGGGGATGACGATGAGCTGGCGAAGATATTTGAGGATGAGGAGGAGGCCCCTGTAAGGGCTGTGGATTATGATGATGATGATGGGATGGAGGACTTCATCATTGATGATGAGGAGGGGGAGGTTCCCGAGGTGGATCGGGCGGAGAAGCTGGCGCAGAGGAAGAAGGAGAGGCAGATTTTAGGGCATAATTTGGGGAGGGGGTTGGGGATTTCTGATGAGTAGGTTGAGGAATGAGTGCCTGTCGGTTCGTTGACGGCATTGCGAGGATGTACTGACGGATCACCGTTACATAGCATGTGGAGCGAGGTTCAGCTCCTATTCGATTACGAGGTGGATTATGGATGGGCGTTGCATGGCAAGGTATAAGACGACATATGCCGCGCGAACACGCCAAGGCCGCGTCTCTGATAGCTCATTCCTTCTCTTTCCCAGCCTGACCTGATGGACGTGGACGAAGTCGATGACGAAGGCGTAGTCCAAAAAGACAAGACCCTGAAGCTGACTGATGTATATGTGGTGCATTGCCGCGATGTGGGTCGAACAACAGACTGACACCTCCTACGTGTGGATTTTATGTAGATTTACGAGCCAGCAGAGATTGCAGAGAAGCACTTGACCGACGCAGATGAGCTCATTCGCGTCAACGATGTTCCTGAACGGTATCAGGTATTCTATCCGGCTGTTATCGACCCTTTCAATCCCACATCATGATCATTGATCGGAAAATAATTGCAGTCACGCGGCGACCTACCCATCCCCGAAGCCGGCGAGCTCGAACGCGAAGCCCTTTACATTGGTCAACAAATCTTCACCGAAAAGCATATCGAAGACGAAGTCACCCTCACCCACCCCGTCGTCGAATCCATCCACAAAGTGCTCGAATTCGTCCGCGGAGAGAACGATCGCCAGGAACGACCGCACTACGAAGTGCCTTTTATCATGACCCATCGGAAAGACTACGTAGCTGGCCGGCTTGACCGAAACGATATGTGGCGCGTGGTGGATCTGGATCAGCAGTTTATTGCGCTGGAGCAGAAGAAGAGGAACCTGTCGGCGTTGTTCAAGGATATCGTGTCCCTTTCGCCGGAAGCGGTCAATGATACGTATGTCGAGCAGTGTCTGAGCAAGGCGACGACGGTGGAGGCCGTTGCGGATGTGTCGCAGTATATTCAGCTGCGGTACTCGAATGAGATGGCCCAGGCGGAACAGTCAAGGCGGAATACGTTCAAGAAGGCTAGGCGTAAGACGGCCTATGAGATTGGGAAAGAAGCTGGGTTGTCGAAACTGGTCGAGATGTTCAATTGCGATGGACGGCAGATTCCGAATAATATCACGGGTGGAGCGACAAAGACGGATGTGCCGGCGGAGACTCCGTTTCAGGTTGCTGCGCGACTCACGGGTGCTTTGTTCGCTACACCTGAAAAGGTCCTGGACGCAGCACGCTCGATGGTCGCAGCGGAAGTAGCCGCTGACCCCGCCTTCCGAAGCTTTGTCCGCAAAATTTACCTCTCCGACGCAACCCTTACCGTCACTCCAACGCGCAAGGGCAAAAGCGAGATCGACTACAACCACCCCTTCTACTTCTTCAAATACGTCACCAACAAGTTTCTCTGGGACTTCCACGACGGCGTGTTCCTGCAGGTCATGAGCGCCGAAGACCAGAAGCTGATCGAGACGGATATCCGCATCTCTGCGGAAGAAGAGTTCCTGAACGATATCATCCGCCGCGTGTCGTTTGCGTCGGAGACCCCCGTCGCTCAGGCGTGGAACGATGAGATCAGGAAGGCAATGCTGCATGCGTGTAGGGATATTGTGTTTCCGCAGCTGGTGAAGTGGCAGAAGGAGAAATGGGCGATGCAGAGCGCGGATTTTGTGGCGTTGGAGTTCCAGAAGGCTTTGGAGGCTAGGATTGAGATGGCGCCGTACACGCGGGACCCGGATACGGTCGAGGAATGGGACCCGCGGGTGTTGGCGATTAGTTGGGGGGATGGGGAACCCAATGCGCCGACGTGGGCGGTTGTGTTGAAAGAAACAGGGGAACTGCTCTCCACAACCAAACTCGAACGTCTGCGAGGCCCACAGGAGCAGCGTCAACCGGACATCGACACTATCTACGACCTCATCGCACGTCACCAACCCGAAGTCATCGTACTGGGCGGGTTCACACCCAACACCAAAACCCTACTCCACCGCACCCTCGAAGACGCCCTAATCGCCGGCCGGCTCAAAGACGAGATCAAGATCATCTTCACCGAAGACGAAGCCGCCCGGATCTTCATGAACTCGGAACGCGGCCTCCGTGAATTCCCAGAGGGCGCGTACCCGCCCCTCGTGCGGTATTTGGTGTCGCTGGGACGGAAGGTGCAGGATCCGACGACGGAGTATGCGGGGTTGATGATGGCGCACGATTTCAGGGATGTGTTGGCGTTGCAGTTGCATCCGTTGCAGCGATTTGTGCCGGATGTGAAATTGAAGTGGGCGGCGCAGAAGGCGTTTGTGAATGTTGTTAATAGTTGGTGAGTTTCTTTCTGTGGGGTTCTTTTGAAGCTGGACTTTTGGGGATCAAATTGTGACTGATTTGGCGTCATTCGGTCGACAGTGGCGTGGATATCAACCTTGCCGCACAACATGCACATAGAGCCACGACGTTGCAATTCGTTGCGGGATTGGGACCGAGGAAAGCTCAGTCCTTCCTTTCCAAAATATCGCGATTGGTAAGCGTGCTGGCGCTAAACTTGATGAATAAACTGTTCTTCAATCGGAGATCCATTTCTACCTCCATTTCTAGGGAGGTCGCTTAGAAACCCGCGCCCAACTCATCCGCAAATCCCTCTGCGGCAAACGCGTCTTCATGAACTGCGCCTCCTTCATTCGCATCCGCGCCCGCAACTTTGCCCGCTACGAAGCTAACCTCGACGTCCTAGACGACACGCGCATCCACCCCGAAGATTACGACCTCGCGCGCAAGATGGCCGCCGATGCCCTCGACTACGAGGACGCCGCAGTGGAAGATGAAGAAAACCCGTCCGTGCACGTCGCGGAACTGATGGAATCCGACGCGGATCTTGTCAAACTGGCCCATCTCGCCCTCGACGAGTTTGCGCTTGAGCTGGAACGCCGTATGAAGGAGAAGAAGAAGATGGCGCTGGAGGACATCATGAAGGAAATCATGCGACCGTTTGGCGAACGCCGTAAACCCTTCACACCCGCGTCCCTCGACGAGATCTTCACCATGCTCACCCACGAGACAAACGAAACCCTTCGCGAAGGCTCCGTCGTCTCGGCCCAAATCACCCGCGTGGTTGAACGACTGCTCAAACTCCGGCTCGTCTCCGGTCTGGACGGGCTCATCCACATTCGGCAAATACCCTTCGACAGACATACCAACCCGCCGACATCGCTTGTCGGGCTGTTCAGAGAGGACACGCTGCTGCAGGCCCGAGTTGTGCGTGTGGATAAGGAGCGGATGGTGGTGGAGATGTCGTTGATAAATGTGGATCCGGATGCGAGTAGGGCGAGGGTGCCGGTGGATGTTAAGTTTGATAAGCTGAGGGAGGAGGATGAGGAGAGGGCCCAGAAGAACAGTGAGTATTTGAATACCATTTGCTACAGTTCTCGCATCTGGATATTCTTTTGGCTGAGCCTCACGGCGAATCTTTCCCTCCAGTTGACACAAGAAGAAGCAAACGCACCGTCCGCACCATCAAACATCCGTACTTCAAACAAATGGACTACAAGCGCGCCACGCAGTACCTCGCCGACAAACCCGTCGGGGCTGTCGTCATCCGGCCGTCGCTGAAGGGCAATGACCACTTTTCCATCACCTGGAAGGTTGATGAGGATGTTTTCCAGCATGTTGGTGAGTGTTGAAGAACCGCGGGCATGATTTGTTTTCGTGGATGGCCGATATTCGATATCCGATTCTTACGCACTTATTCCATTCAAAAGACGTACTGGAAGAAAAGAAGTCGAGCGAGATGGACCTGGGCCGGGTACTGAAAGTCGAAGGCGAGGAGTACGCCGAGATCGACCAGATCATCGCGGAGCATATCGAGGCGACGAGTCGCAAAGTGCAGAGCTTGCTTGCGCATGCCAAGTTTCATAAGAAAACGATGCCTGAGATGAGTACGTGTTCACAGATTACTCTCCTATACATCCTCGTGCCCCGTAGCTGATATATATATCCTCCATCCCCACAGTAAAAGAAATCGAACACCAAACCCTCACAACCTCCCGCTCCGCCTACGGCCTCCTCGCCCACCCCGACCAACCCTGCCATTTCCTCCTCGTCTACAAACACCCCCATACGCGCCGACCGCCCGCAAAAGACGAGGTCGTCGTCCGGCCCAAGGGGTACATGTTCCGCAAACGCATGTTTTCGAGTGTCGATGAGCTGTTGAGATACTTTAAGGAGGATGAGGGGAGACGGGGGGCCGCGCACCATCATCAGCAGCAGCAGCAGGGAGGGCATCATCATGCGAGGGCGCCGCAGGGGATGGGGATGCACCTGGGGATAGGTGTGCAGCCACCAATACCAGGACATTATGTTCGGAGGTAGCGATGCGGATAGTCGGGGTTGCGGCGTCGGTTGTGGGAAGGGCGGTGTGATTGTTTAGTCGGGGAGTATTTGTATGATGGCGCTCTGCGTTGGAAAACTTTGCATACACACACAGCCTTGGGCCTTCACCTTATGAAAATGTACATTTATTCTTTGGAGAGAGAAGAGAAGGTGCGGCTTAGCTCAAAACCTAGTGGGCCGAAGTTTTCCTGGCCCCATTGGCCCCATGAATAACTCAGACGAGAGTACGAGGTAAGAGCCACTTTTCAACCGTGCGATCAAGTTTTATATATTTTCACCCCAATGCAACACTTCGGCGCCAATATCAAAGTGTGCCAACTACTCTTAAATATGCAAAACTCATACGCAGACCGACAAGATCATGTAAACACGGTTCTCGCGCGAACTCCCACAACCGCATGCCATATCCCTCCGAAGCCTTCCTTCCATCCATATAACGTTCCGACAATTGCCTTTCCAATACGCTTTTCCTAAATCTGTTTACTCTACCGGATAACCCATCACGCATTCTCCTGCCTAGGCGCGATCAAAAACACCGAATGTTGACCGCCAGCGGAGGCCTTGATGACCCGTCGGCCTTTCAAGCCAACCAGAAACGGGGTGTTCTCATCACCACCGCCTTCATTGCAGAGCTGACCCATGTCGCCGTAGCCCCAGGAATAGAGGTTGGATCTGGCTTCAGTGGGATTGTCCGAGTCCATCGCGACGGTGTCTGAGATAGCGAGGTTGAAGGACGAGTTTGAGGAGATTTCGATGATGTTTGTGGGTTGGAGAGAGGTGATGGGCGTGGGGGAGTTGTACGGGGTTTCCCCGACGTCGCCAAGACCAAGTTGGCCGGAGTCGCCGCGGCCGAAGGCGTAGACTGTGCCTGTGAAGAGATAAACAGAGAAGGGCTTGGATGAGTGCTCTGTTTACCCTATGGTGTCAGAAGGCAACGACCAAGGAGTGTTTACGTACCAGTACCATCGAGAAGAAGCGAATGGTGTTCTCCGACCGCCATCATCCTCAACCCACTCGCTTCATCATATCCTTGGACTCGTTGCGGTAACGCAATCGGGTCCGTTCTAGCACCAATCCCGAGTTGCCCATAATTGTTCAGTCCGTAACCAAAGACCGCGTTCGTCTCGTGGACGAAAAAAGAGGAGTATCCTCCGCAATACACGCGTTCGAACTTCTTGGAGGCCCGGGCACCACTTTCGGCGAGTTCGCTGGGGTAGAACGAAATTGCCCGCGGGAGCAGCTGAGAGCCACGGCTGTGTCGTTCCATGATTCTATGACCAAGCTGTCCTTGCTCCCCGTTTCCCCATGAATACATCCTACCTGTGGTGGATGGAAGATGAAATGAGAAATGTGTGAGTGATGATGTTGGAATGCTTGCCCAATGAGGATGAGAGAAATGTGGATGAACATACCATTATTGTCAACACACGCAACATGATTGTTGCCCGCCCCAATGCTCACAATCTTGCGAAGAGTGTTCATCTTGAATGGTCGCGGTTGGATCTCAATTCCAGGATAGAATCCAAAGATTCCCGTGGCCCCCCGGAATGTACCCCAACAGTAAACGCTGTTGTGATTGGATAGCAGTGGTCGTCAGATGGTCATGCAATATGCAAGGGGGGCAAAGCAAAACGACCGCATTACTTACTCGCCATGGTTGGTCAAAGCTACGCTTATCGAATCCCCGCAGGCTACCTGCACAATCACCTTATCCTCCAAGCCCTCTACGGGTCCGGGCTCCATCTCCTGCCCTCCGCGACCAAGTGCCATCTGATCATTGCAGCCCCAGCTGTACAGCTGAAAGAAAATGGAAAGGAGGGATAGGTAATCCGTTATAATGCATCGTAGACCGATAGCATGCACGCTAGGTACATACCTTTCCGTCTTGGGAGATGGCGATGTTGTGCAGGCCGCCGGAGACCACGTGCACGATGTTTTTATCGTTGAAATACGCCAGTCTCGAGGGTCGTTCCTTCTCTAGAATATCTTCTCCTAGCCCAAGCTGGCCGCAGTCCCCGCTGCCGACCACCCAGACCTCCCCGACCTCTGTATACGGCATCGGGATAGTCCATCCTAAGGGGAGAGAGAGATCGAGAGAGGAACCGGGTGGGCATCAGTATTATTACTCAAGCAAGGCTGGCGGCGATGTAGCCCTCGCTCACAGTCAAAGACAGAGGCTCGCTTTGGTCGCCCAAAACCCGCGACTGTTCGTTGTCGCTCAGAGCACAGGGCAGGCTCGCCGGAGTGGCATCTTTGGCGGGGGACTTGCTCCGCCCGCTACCTCTCGGGCTTCCATGGCAAATCAAATGCACAAGGAGATATGTACATACGTTTCCTCGCGGTGGCCGGAGAAGTCTCCTTGGTCTTCCTCGCCAAGGGTGCCGAAGCCTTGGTCCTTTTCACCGGTCGCTTGCCGGGCGATGAAGCAGGGCTCGGGGCCTTTGTTCTGGGTTTCGCAGTTCGTCCCATTGTTTCGGCGGGGGTGATACAGAGTGGGTATAGTATGTACGGTACGTAGACGCTTCCAGGAAGAGGAAGAGCCGACGAGGTGGTCTCTTTTATATAGGGGGGTTAGGGGGAAGTGTGTTGTGAAAAGGGGGCGTTCAACAGCGTCGACTGTCAGACTCAGCCCTCTGGAGGTCGCACTTGCGCCCCCGTCAGTCGGCGTCGAGTTCCCTTCGCGTACATTGTGCCATTCTCGGACACTCAAACAGACAGACACTCGTGCATACAGACACCCCCCGCAAGTCCTCCATATGTACATACGCTCTAGAAAACCTTGTTAGGCAATAGTCTCGTTGTCTACGTCACCACCACCTCTAGCACACTTTCTTTGCGACTGCATATTCTGCGCCAGGGGTGGAGACTTCATGACTCCAAAGGTGAGACCGTCGCTTTCCGTCAAAGGCTGACAGGCCAACCGCATTAAAGCAAAAGGCCTTCAAAAGCTACGCTGGTACTGCCAAATGTGCGAAAAGCAATGCCATGACGAAAACGGCTTCAAATGCCACTGTATATGATGTGGACTACCTTCCAGACGGGTTGTTTAAATGATGTTCGTATACAATAACTATGTTGCTGTAAGGTATTGTAGACCGACTGGGTGTTCGCCCAAGCTGCTTTTCGCTATGCAGTCAAAGAGTAACTGCTCGTTCAATAGGAACGTGCGGGAGCACTGTTAAAGTACCGGTGAGGCCAGAGTCCACTGGAGAACACGCTCAAACGTCCCGCAGACACATGGTTCTCCAACTTAACCGGACAACCCACATGACCCCCCCCCCCCCCCCCCCCCAACAGATTCTGCGGTGCGAACCCACTCCAGCAAGCTCAAGCAAAGTAGAATATGAAGGTGTTCGGGATGGCACACCAGCGCAATCCTTACTGGTTCATGGTGGAACATGTTCCAGTTCTCATGGTGGGACATGTTCCAGTCCTCATGGTGGAACTTTTATCGACCTCAGAAGTCAGGATAGTATGTCATTCAGGAAGGCTTTGCTGGAAAGACCGTCGTGTGTAGTGAGTCTTGCAAACCATTTTGTTCCTATCGTAATTGCCGTCCACGCTGCCTGCTACCACCAGTGGGCGTCCCAGCTGTGAATGCAATGTGTAACGTCAGAGGAAACTTAGACAATAATGGGCCCTTCCGAGAGTGTCGGGGATATCTCATCTTCACTTGTCTCTCATATTATATCTCTTTACTTCTACTCGATCCAAGACCCGGGCTGGCCACCTGAGCTCTCGGTGATACATCACATAAGGCGCCAAGCCTCACAGAAGCCACGCAAGCCCCACTGGCAGCCCATATATAAAGCTGTCAGTCAAGCGGCCGCTGCGAAGAGCTTCTTACTTTTTTCTTCACTACAATACACTGCTCTCAGCCCTCTCGGAAGAACTCAATATGGTCTATGTTTCCTCTGACGTTACATGGTAGCACCACCTACCGCTAGCATCACCAAGACATTCCTCGTCAACGTCGCCACCTCTACCGGACGTCGCCCTTACACTCGTTCACAAGCAAGAATGGACGCACAGACTCGAGCTCGCATTGCGGCTGTCGCAGCTGCTTTCGCTAGTCAGCAACGTGCTCTTATGCAAGACACCCAACGAGCCGAACGTTTCAAACTTCTTATGGACGCTCGCAAGAACAAGCTCATCGAATACGATGGCGCCAAAGCTGCCAAAAAGATCGAAGAGTTCGTTACGTCTCATCACAACTTTCTCGACTCTCTCACTGTCCCGGCTGTACCAGCTGGAACAGACGGTACTGGAGCTGCCAACGCCATAGCCTTTACTATGGCAGAGTACGCCTCTACGCTCACTACCTATCTCAAGGGTACTGTTATGGACGACGGGCCCATACCATAAGCTTACCTACTGACAGCCGCCAATGTCAACCGCCAAATGTCAAACGCCAATGTCAATGTCAATGTCAGTGTCAATGTCAGTGTCAATGTCAATGTCAATGCCACTCCCCCTCTCTCCTCTCATTTTCGCCAATCCTCCCGCAATATCGCCACTCCTCCTCTCTCCTCTCATTTTGCCAATCCCCCCTTGGCTTCTCCACACCCCCCACTACTTCCCCATAGCCAGCAGCTGTGGCAATGCTCTCTACGCTCGCCACGCACGCTCTAGGAGCATAGCTGGCGCCCCCCCAGTCCCCTCTTGTTGTTGTTGTTCTCTGATCTGCTGGGTTGCCAATCTATAAATAGCCGGCCTCTCTTCGTCCATTCCCTTCCTCCCCAGCAGATTAACACCAGTTCTTCTCATCTCCTGTTCTAGTCCTTGTTTCTTGTTTCGCCAATACAATCTCTTGTCGCCTATCACTCTCGCCCTGACTTCTCTACTTCGCTTCCGCCTCCCTTGTCGAGATCATAACAGTTTGATCTGCTCCAACACTGCGAAGTTCAGAACCCGTCCAGCCCTGCATCCGACAAACCTTTTTCGCCATGTCCCAACCCGAATCCGTACCTTTCACTGCCAAGCAATGGAACGATATGTGCCAAGCCATCGCCGCCTTGCAAAGCCAAAACGCCAACTTGCAGGCCAACCTAGCGCAAGCCCAAGCCGACGCACAAGCTGCCCAGAGCATCGCCGCCCAGGTTCAAGCCGATACGTACACCCGGTCCCAAGTCACCAACCCTGCTCTGGAGCCAAGAATCAGCTCACCCAAGAAGTTTCATGGTACCCGCAGCAAATTCCGTGGGTGGTTGAACAACATCCGGTTGATGTTTGCTCTCCAGCCCGACCGCTACCCCAGCGACATCATCCAGATCCAAACTATTGGCACCTACCTCACAGGCACTGCGCAAGCCTGGATGGCGCCCCTAGTCGAACGCCAAGATCACAGCCTTCATGACTTCGATAGTTTTATCAGTCAGATGCAATCGGTCTTCGGAGACAGCGACAGGGTCCGCACCTCTGAAAACAAGCTCCAGAACCTTCGCCAAACCCGTGCAGCAACCGAGTACGTCGCTGAGTTCCGCCAGCTACAATGCGATGTCTCCTGGAACGACCAGGCCCTGATTGCTACCTTCCGCCGTGGCCTCAAAGAAGACGTCAAAGACCTGATGCTCACAATGCCCCCTGCGGCCACCATTGATGTGGTGATGGAGCAGGCTATCCAGTGCGATAACCGGCTGTTTGAGCGCCGCCTGGAGCGAAACAGAAGCCGCCAGACCTTCCCGGTTCCCCATACCTCGTTTACTACTACCACCACTGTCGACCACAGCGAGCCTATGCAGATTGACGCCGCTCGTCCCCGCGGCCCTCTGAGCCCTCAGGAACGCCAACGCCGCATTTCCAACAACCTCTGCCTTTACTGCGGTGGCGCGGGGCACATTGCAAAAGTCTGCCCCGTCAAGAACAAGACCACCACCCGTGCCGCCAACGTCGACATCAAAGAACCCTCCACCAAACAGGGTTTTCCCAAAGTCCAGCCGCAGTAAAGCCCCAGCGACTGGACAACACACACCGCCCCGGGCCTCCTAACCTCGCAGCTCCTGCAACGGGAGAGGCCACCCCCCTGGTTCCCGACTCCGTTATAGCCGACACAACCCTCCTAGCCGCTGCCCATGTCAAAAACTCCGAAATTAACCCCCGCGCCATGCTTGCGCTGGGTCCCGTCGAACCCTTCAACTACCCCGTTACCATCATGGTATCATCCAGCCGCGCCCCGATACCTACCTCAGCCATGATCGACAATGGTGCCCTGTCCTGCTTCATTGACAGAGACTTTGCCCGAAAACACCGCATCGCCCTAGTCCCGCATCAGCGTCCACTGACGATCGAACTCGTTGACGGTCAACCCAGCTCTGCTGGGCCAATCACCCATCACACCCGACCAGTAGGCATGTGGGTTGACGACCACTTCGAAGAACTCGTCTTCCATGTCACCAAATCACCCCATGCTCCAATCCTCCTTGGTCTCCCCTGGCTCCGCCTCCACGACATTAACCTTGACTTCAAGAACCTTTCGGTCGGTTTCCGTCGCGACTGTCTGTACCATGAATTCGCGAATTGGGACAACTCTCCAGCACCCCCGAGCCCAGCACCCGCCAGAACCCCCGAGCCCTTGATCCGCATCCCCCAGGATGAAGTCCCCGTCGACGAAACATGGTCGATTCCAGTACCCAAGGTATCTCGCTCCAGCACCCTAGAACCGGCTCCCACGCCGCTCCGAGTCTCGTTCATCTCCGCCCCAGCCTTCCAGGTCGCAGCAAGGCATGACCAGGTCTTTGTCGCCTATGTTATGATCTCGACGACAGAGGCGGAAGCAAAGTAGAGAAGTCAGGGCGAGAGTGATAGGCGACAAGAGATTGTATTGGCGAAACAAGAAACAAGGACTAGAACAGGAGATGAGAAGAACTGATGTTGATCTGCTGGGGAGGAAGGGAATGGACGAAGAGAGGCCGGCTATTTATGGATAGGCAACCCAGCAGATCAGAGAACAACAACAACAAGAGGGGACTGGGGGGGCGCCAGCTATGCTCCTAGAGCGTGCGTGGCGAGCGTAGAGAGCATTGCTCCAGCTGCTGGCTATGGGGAAGTAGTGGGGGGTGTGGAGAAGCCGAGGGGGGATTGGCAAAATGAGAGGAGAGAGGGGGAGTGGCATTGACATTGACATTGACACTGACATTGACACTGACATTGACATTGACATTGGCGTTTGACATTTGGCGGTTGACATTGGCGGCTGTCAGTAGGTAAGCTTATGGTATGGGCGCGTCGTCCATAACATCACCCCTCTCTTGAGCGGCGGCGGCGGCGGCGTCGAGTTTGGTGTGGCCGCACAGGAGGTGCTACGGGGACAGAGGAAGGCTTGTTGGGGTACGCGCTGTGGAAGTCCTGGAGGAGTGCGTCGGTATGGGTGAGGTGTTCCACGGGCTCCCAGGTGTTCTCAGAGTCAGGCCAGCCCTGCCATTTGACCAAGTACTGAAGGCGACGACGATGGATGCGAGAGTCAAGGATGGCTTTGACAACCCACTCTTCTTGACCCTCAACGGTCTCTGGGGGCGCGGGTTCGGGTTCGTGTCGTTTGGGGATGGTGAAGCGGGGTTCGAGGAGCGAGACATGGAAGACATCGTGGATTTTGTACGTAGGCGGGAGCTTGAGCCGGTAGGCGACGGGATTGATTTTTTCAACGATGGGGAATGGCCCAATCTTGCGATGGTCGAGTTTCTGAGAGGGCTGGGTTGTCTGGAGGTCTTTGCGGAGGAGCCAGACGTGGTCGCCAGGCTTGAAGTGCGGTCCAGGAATTCGTTTGGCGTCGGCGTAGCGCTTCATTTGATCTTGGGCTTCCTTGAGCTCGAGGGCGAGCTGTTCATGGACTTCCCTGATTTGTTTAGCGCGGGCTTCAGCGGCAGGGTTGACGGATTCGGAGGTAGCAGAGGCCGCGAAACTGAAGCGGGGGTGGAGACCCTTGTTGGCGTAGAAGGGGGTGGTCTGGGAGGCGGACTGATGGGTGTTGTTGTAGGCGAACTCGGCGGACGACAGAAGCTGTTTCCAGTTGTCCTGTTGGTGGTTGCAAAAGCATCGGAGATACTGCTCCAGGATCTGGTTAGTGCGTTCCGTCTGGCCATCGCTCTGGGGGTGGAAGGCCGAGGAGAGGTTGGCTTTCGCCCCAAGGAGTTCGAGAAGTCGACGCCAGAACCGGGACTTAAACTGGGGTCCTCGGTCAGAGATGAAAACGTTGGGGAGGCCGTGGAGACGGATGATGTTGTGGAAGACTAGGTCGGCGGTGGATTTGGCGGATTCTGACTTGCTGCAGGCGAGAAAGTGGGCCATCTTGGTGAGGCAACAGTTGACGTTCAGGATGGAGTCGTACCCGTCCACGGGAGGCAGACCGGTGATAAAGTCCAGGGACCAAGATCCCCAAGGGCGGGTAGGGATACTGTTGGGCTGGAGTAGGCCGTATGGTTTGTGTCGACTGGATTTCGCTTGGCTACAGGTATCGCAGGACTTGACGTAGGCCTTGACGAAGCGCCACTGGCTGGGCCACCAGTAGTTGCGGGAGGCGAGTTCAAGCGTCTTGGACATCCCAAAGTGGCCGGCTAGGGGAGTATCGTGCATGTCGTGGCAGACTTCAGCTCGGAGCTCGTTGGTGGGGACAAAGACCAGGTTATTGTGCAGCAGGATCCCATCTTCATCTGAGAACCGCTTGATACGATCTTGGGTTTCCTCAGTTCGTTGGGCGAGGGGTATCTTGAGCTTTTCGCGAATGGTCTTAGCGAGGGGAACATAGGCCTGGGCGGCCTTAATCTTGTCAAGCAGCGTGGTATCCATGGGTGTGAGGTAGGCAGCCGCGAGTTGAAGGCATTCGGGAGTCAAAATTGTGGTTGCCTGGGAGCGGAACGCTTCTTCCCCCTCGTTTAGCTCATGTTCGGAGCGTCGGGAGAGGGCATCGGCTTGGTGCTGCTGGGGACCGGGGCGATAGGTAATGACAAAGTCAAAATCCGAGAAGAATATCGACCAGCGGGCTTGGCGGCGGTTCAGGGTGCGGGTTGTCATGAAGTACTGAAGGTTTTTGTGGTCAGAGTAAACGGTGATCTTGTGACGGGCGCCAATGAGATGGTGGCGCCACTGGGCAAAGGAGTCTTGGATGGCCAGAAGTTCCTTGTCGTAGATCTCGTAGTTGATCTCTTCGGCCGTGAATTTGCGAGAGTGGAAGGCCACGGGGTGGAGCTGATTGTCCTGGTCAGGTTGGAGGAGAACTGCGCCAAGAGCGAAGTCGGAGGCGTCAGTTTCGACGACGAAGGGCTTCTCTGGGTCAGGGTGAGCAAGGATGGGGGCGGTGGTGAATGCTTTCTTCAGGTTCTCGAAGGCGGTGTTTGCGACGGGTGTCCAGGCGTACGGGATGTCTTTCCGGGTCAGGGCTGTGAGCGGAGTAGCGATCTTGGAATAACCTTGGATGAATCGGCGATAGAAGTTGGCAAAGCTGAGGAACCGCTGGACGCCTTTGACAGTCTTGGGAGGTTCCCAATCCGTGATGGCAGCGATCTTCTTGGGGTCCATCTGGATGCCTTTCTCGGAGATGATGAAGCCTAGGAACTCAACGGATTCGCGGTTGAATTCGCACTTCTCTGGTTTGGCGTACAACCCATGCTGTCGGAGGCGGGACAAGACTTCGCGGACATGTTTGGGGTGATCTTCGGGGTTCTTGGAGAATATCAGGACATCGTCGAGGTAGACGACAACAAACACATCGAGAATGTCGCGGAAGATGTCGTTCATCAGGTACTGGAAGACGCCAGGAGCATTGCTGAGTCCAGAGGGCATGACATTGTATTTGAATAGGCCGTAGCGGCAGCGGAAGGCGGTCTTCCATTCATCGCCCGGGCGCATGCGTAAGAGGTTATAAGCGCCGCGGAGGTCAATCTTGGTGAGACGGCGGGCGCCACGCAAACAATCCATGATACCGTTGATCAGGGGCAGGGGGTAGCGATTCTTCACCGTGATGCTGTTCAGGCCTCGATAATCGACGCAGAGGCGGAGAGAACTGTCCTTTTTCTTCACGAATAAGACTGGCGCACCGGCAGGGGACTTTGAGGGTTTGATGAATCCTTTGGCGAGGTTTTCTTCGAGGTATTCGCAGAGTGCCTTCATTTCTGGTTCGCTGAGGCTGTAGATTGGGCCGAAAGGTGGCTGCTTGCCTTCTTCCAGATCGATTGGACAGTCGTAGGGCCGGTGCTCGGGGAGAGTGTCAGCATTTCTCTTTTCGAAAACGTCGGCGAAGTCTCGATACTCGGGGGGCAGGAAGTCTTTGATGTCTTTCTCGGGTGTCGGGGGGTTACTGGGGCTAGGCGAGGCCGGGAGATCGGGTTTCGCAGGGTTGGCGTAGGCGACGAAGACCTGGTCATGCCTTGCTGCGACCTGGAAGGCTGGGGCGGAGATGAACGAGACTCGGAGCGGCGTGGGAGCCGGTTCTGGGGTGCTGGAGCGAGATACCTTGGGTACTGGAATCGACCATGTTTCGTCGACGGGGACTTCATCCTGGGGGATGCGGATCAAGGGCTCGGGGGTTCTGGCGGGTGCTGGGCTCGGGGGTGCTGGAGAGTTGTCCCAATTCGCGAATTCATGGTACAGACAGTCGCAACGGAAACCGGCCGAAAGGTTCTTGAAGTCAAGGTTAATGTCGTGGAGGCAGAGCCAGGGGAGACGAAGGAGGATTGGAGCATGGGGTGATTTGGTGACATGGAAGACGAGTTCTTCGAAGTGGTCGTGGACCCACATGCCTACTGGTCGGGTGTGATGGGTGATTGGCCCAGCAGAGCTGGGTTGACCGTCAACGAGTTCGATCGTCAGTGGACGCTGATGCGGGACTAGGGCGATGCGGTGTTTGCGGGCAAAGTCTCTGTCAATGAAGCAGGACAGGGCACCATTGTCGATCATGGCTGAGGTAGGTATCGGGGCGCGGCTGGATGATACCATGATGGTAACGGGGTAGTTGAAGGGTTCGACGGGACCCAGCGCAAGCATGGCGCAGGGGTGAATTTCGGAGTTTTCGACATGGGCAGCGGCTAGGAGGGTTGTGTCGGCTATAACGGAGTTGGGAACCAGGGGGGTGGCCTCTCCCATTGCAGGAGCTGCGAGGTTAGGAGGCCCGGGGCGGTGTGTGTTGTCCAGTCGCTGGGGCTTTACTGCGGCTGGACTTTGGGAAAACCCTGTTTGGTGGAGGGTTCTTTGATGTCGACGTTGGCGGCACGGGTGGTGGTCTTGTTCTTGACGGGGCAGACTTTTGCAATGTGCCCCGCGCCACCGCAGTAAAGGCAGAGGTTGTTGGAAATGCGGCGTTGGCGTTCCTGAGGGCTCAGAGGGCCGCGGGGACGAGCGGCGTCAATCTGCATAGGCTCGCTGTGGTCGACAGTGGTGGTAGTAGTAAACGAGGTATGGGGAACCGGGAAGGTCTGGCGGCTTCTGTTTCGCTCCAGGCGGCGCTCAAACAGCCGGTTATCGCACTGGATAGCCTGCTCCATCACCACATCAATGGTGGCCGCAGGGGGCATCGTGAGCATCAGGTCTTTGACGTCTTCTTTGAGGCTACGGCGGAAGGTAGGCATCAGGGCCTGGTCGTTCCAGGAGACATCGCATTGTAGCTGGCGGAACTCAGCAACATACTCGGTTGCTGCACGGGTTTGGCGAAGGTTCTGGAGCTTGTTTTCAGAGGTGCGGACCGTGTCGCTCTCTCCAAAGACCGATTGCATCTGACTGATAAAACTATCGAAGTCCTGAAGGCTGTGATCTTGGCGTTCGACTAGGGGCGCCATCCAGGCTTGCACAGTGCCTGTGAGGTAGGTGCCAATAGTTTGGATCTTGATGATGTCGCTGGGGTAGCGGTCGGGCTGGAGAGCAAACATCAACCGGATGTTGTTCAACCACCCACGGAATTTGCTGCGGGTACCATCAAACTTCTTGGGCGAGCTGATTCTTGGCTCCAGAGCAGGGTTGGTGACTTGGGGACGGGTGTACGTATCGGCTTGAACCTGGGCGGCGATGCTCTGGGCAGCTTGTGCGTCGGCTTGGGCTTGCGCTAGGTTGGCCTGCAAGTTGGCGTTTTGGCTTTGCAAGGCGGCGATGGCTTGGCACATATCGTTCCATTGCTTGGGAGTGAAAGGTACGGATTCGGGTTGTGACATGGCGAAAAAGGTTTGTCGGATGCAGGGCTGGACGGGTTCTGAACTTTGCAGTGTTGGAGCAGATCAAACTGTTATGATCTCGACAAGGGAGGCGGGAGCGAAGTAGAGAAGTCAGGGCGAGAGTGATAGGCGACAAGAGATTGTATTGGCGAAACAAGAAACAAGGACTAGAACAGGAGATGAGAAGAACTGGTGTTGATCTGCTGGGGAGGAAGGGAATGGACGAAGAGAGGCCAGCTATTTATAGATAGGCAACCCAGCAGATCAGAGAACAACAACAACAAGAGGGGACTGGGGGGGCGCCAGCTATGCTCCTAGAGCGTGCGTGGCGAGCGTAGAGAGCATTGCTACAGCTGCTGGCTATGGGGAAGTAGTGGGGGATGTGAAGAAGCCGAGGGGGGATTGGCGAAATGAGAGGAGAGAGGGGGAGTGGCATTGACATTGACATTGACACTGACATTGACACTGACATTGACATTGACATTGGCGTTTGACATTTGGCGCTTGACATTGGCGCCTGTCAGTAGGTAAGCTTATGGTATGGGCGCGTCGTCCATAACACATGTGGCTCATGGGTTCACTGATGGCAACCAAACCAATACACCTCGTCCGATTGCCTCGGCAACAAGTGCTCGTGGCGGCCGCGGAGCCAGTCGCGGTCGAGGTAGTTGTGGCGGTGGTCGTGGCGGACGATTCGCCCCTTATATCAATCCTTGAATTACGGAATTCAAACAAGACTTAGATGATATGACCTTTGGGCTCAATGCCCTTGGTACGTCATACTACCCCCCTGGAGTGAGTCGTCTCACTACAGGTCAAGTCCCCACCAACGTCAACAGCCCTTTCGTCGACGTGGACAATGACAAACTACTTATGTTCCTTGTCAACGTCCAACGACTCCTTGTCCCCTTTGTAACAATTTGGTGACGGACTCGTCTCCTGCTCCCCCCCCCTTAGAGTTTGTCGTGGGGAAGTAGATGTTCAAGCCAACGCAACGCCAGCGCTCGTCGGGGACCGGAATGCAGCGTAGGAGCCCGAAGTTGGAAGCCTGCTTGTTGCGTTGGCAGCCGGGACAAGTCCGGACGTACTGGTGGACCTCGCGCTCGAGGCGGGGCCAGTAGTATAGCGTGAGGAGTTTGGCGACGGTGCGCTGGACACCCAAGTGGCCGCTGTTGGCCAGGGAGTCATGATAGAACCTGAGGAGGGGGCCCAAAGGCCCTCGGGGACGTAGCGGCGGCCATGGTACAAAAGGAAGCCGCGGTCGTCGCGCGTGAGGCGGCGGGCAAAACCCGAGAGGGTAGAGGGGTCATCGGGGTTCGTCGCGGTGGTCTGCAGGTGGGCGAGGGTGTCCTTGCAGAACTTGTCATCGTCGAGCGCAGTGAGCCACTTGGCGTCGGTAGGGAGGCGGCCGTTGATGTCCGGTAGAGGTGTCCCGGTGACAATGGAGAACACTTCGACCTTGATCTGACAGCTGGCGCACTTCGGGGCGTACAGCGGTGTGCGGCTGAGTATGTCGGCGATGTGATTAAACTTGCCGGGGAGGTATTCGATAGTGAAGTCGTAGTCCTGAAGGAACTCCACCCATCCGGCCTGGCGCCGGGAGAGATGAGGCTGGTTTTGGAGGTATATGAGGGATTTGTGGTCGACGAATGCACGCAATTGGTGACCGATGAGGTAATGGCGGTGAGCGCGGATCACTTTGACCAATGCGAGGAGCTCCTGTTCGTGCACAGGGTATCGGGTTTCGGCCGGAGCCATTTTGCGTGAGTAATATGAGATGAAGCGGAGGCGCAAAAGGTTACTGAGGCCCTTTTTTGTGGTGGGCAGTGGGTTCAGCATGGGAAAGTCGCCGTCCATGCCCTGACCGATCCGGCCCCCTACGGCGAAGCCTAACGCGTTGGAGAAGACGTAGGGGAACTTATCGGGGTCAAAGAACGCCAGGCAAGGGGCTTCGGCGACTCGCGCCTTGATGGTGTCGAAGGCTGCTTGTTCCTTGGCGCCCCGCTGCCACGGGCGGGTGCCGGATTGAAGGTTGGTCAGTGGGAGGGCTGTTTCAGCATAATGCGGAATGTATTCCTTGACATAGTTGACTAGCCCCATGAAGGAGAGGAAGTCAAGGGCGCTGGTGGGTTTGGGTCAAGCGTGGACAGCCTCGACCTTGGACGGGACGATGGAAAGGCCGTCTCTACCGACCATGTGCCCGCAGAACTCAACCTGGTCCACTGCCCACTGACATTTGGACGGTTTCACGTGAAGGCGGTGAGCCGAGAGGGTCTTGAGCACTTCGGTGACATGCCCGATGTGTGAGTCCATGTCAGGGCTGAAAATAAGGATGTCATCGAGGTAAGAGATGAGGTATGAATCGTACTTGTCACCCAGGAGTTTGTTCGTGAGGCGTTGGAACGTCGCGGGCGCGTTTGTTAGCCCGAAGGATAATACGATGTACTGGAAGTGGCCGAAGCGCGTCCAGAAGGCAGTCTCCTCACTGTCTTCCTCCCGAATGAGGATGCAGTGGTAGGCATTGCGGATGTCCATAGCGGTGAAGACCTTCACGCCGACGAGGCGGTCCTGAAGCTCATTGAGGTTCGGGAGGGGCGTGGCGTCCTTATGGGTCATCTTGTTGAGGGCCCGGTAGTCGATGCAGCAGCGGAGGCCACCGTCCTTCTTCGGGGCAAACAGTACGGGTGCCCCCCAGGGGCTCTTAGAGTGGGAGATCCACCCGCGGGATGATAGGCGCTTGAGTTGCTGCCGTAGCTCGTCGAGTTTGTCGTTGGCCAAGTGGCGGAGTGGGAGCATGATAGGCTTGAAACCGGGCTTCAGATTGATGCTGAAGTTGTCATCACCGCGGTCCAGCGGGAGGCCGGTCTGTTTGGTGAAGAGGGTATCTGTAAACTGTTCCAACGTGGGGTGAAGAGGGTGGTCGGCAGCGACCGACGCGAGTGGATCCCGCGGGGTGGTGTCCGGAGGGGTGGCCGTGCCTTTCGGTCTGCTAGGATCGCACGTTTCTTCCCCTCGACCGTGCGAACGAAGTTAGCCTCGGCTTCGGCGACGTCCGCGAGGGCGACGTCTGTGGCCAGGTCCACCTCCGTGTCCGTGCGTGAGACCCATGCGGTATAGACCTCGGCGGTCTTATCCCTCTTGATCGTCGGTTGAATTGTTTGGCCATGAGGAAACCCTCCTCATTTAAGGCCACAAGCTTGGGGTAGAAACGGCGGGGGCGAGGGCCCGTATTGTTGTGTTATTACTGGGAAGTAGCCGATGAAGAGTAGAACCATTACTGGTCTTAATGTATTACTTGTTGTATGTCTATATACTCCGGACTCTGGCGTCGGGGTCTTTGTTTCTCTGACCGTGACCAGACTGCTTACGCGATGACAGCAACTGACAGGATAGTTCGCGTCTCTGCACAACACTCCCCCGACTCGAGCTGTCCAAAAGTCAGCCTGTCCAACTCCCGCTCTCAACTCCATTCCAATCAACAACACACTCTCTCTTTCCGACACCCAAATCCAACCAATCCATCAAGATGCCGAACGGTGGTCCAACTTGCCCGATCTGTATGGTCAACCCTGCCATCTACAACGGGCCATGTGGGCACCTCTTTTGCCGTACGTGCATCGTCCAGGAGATCCTCTCTCATTTGCACGCCCCACGCTGTGGCGTTTGTTGGTGAGTGGTGAGAGGAGGTAATTCAACTGATAAACGTGTATTGATTGCCTCTCTTAGAGCCCCGTGGCCAGTTTACTTAACCCGGGACCGGCACAATCGTCAGTGCTGCATGTGCGGCACTAATCCCATCTCGTGTCGCATGGTGACCTCGTGTGGCAACTGCACCATATGCAACGGATGCTCCATTTATCTTGTTCGGTGTCACCCGCCGAATCAAGTTCGGTGTCCGTCGTGTCATGTAGCTTTTGACGCTCCGCTGCTCACTTGGCTCCGAAGAGCCATTATTCAACAATACGGCGTGTAGTGTAGACTTCACTGTCGTAGCCCACATAGTTCCCGTAAATAAACAAACACCGGTCTCAGAAGCGCTTTCGTTTGGATGTCCGCTATCATTTCTTTTGTTGAGATATACTGGAAATCTAGCTTGCGTTCAGCTACAAGTTCCCGAATAAAGTGGTGTCGAACGTCAACGTGCTTCGTCCGCTGATGATCCACGGGATTGTTCGCAAGTTTGATGGCGGCTTGGTTATCTTTGTAAATCAGTATGGGCTTGTCGGATGCGCCCAGGATTTCCTGTTTCATCCGAGAAAGCCACAGCGCTTCTTTGGCTGCTTCTCCGAGCGCTACATATTCCGCTTCCGCCGTAGATACTGTAACAGCCGCTTGCCGTTGTGACTTCCAGGATATTGCTCCCCCGTTTAAGGTGAACATGTACCCTGAAACCGAACGCCCAGTCTCTTTGCATTTTGCGAACTCCGCATCACTGTATCCCCGGAGTTTGTTATCTGACTCGTTATTGTATTGTAGGATAAGCTCTTCCGTTTTGGCAACGTAACTGAAAACCCGCTTAGCCGCCTTCATATGTGTCTGTGACGGCTTAGCCAGAAACTGGGATAACTTAGATATCGCGAAAGCGATATCAGGGCGAGTTCCAATCATAAGGTACATCAATGACCCTATCATCGATTGATACGTTGCAACGTCTGCCGGTTTCTCATCCGCAGCTATAATCTCAAGCTTCACATTGGGATCCAGCGGCGTGTCGTGCGGTTGCATCTGCTCCAACCCGAACTTCCGTAGTATATCACTGATGTAATTCTGTTGTCCAATAGTGAGGGTTCGTTGGATGCGATTTTGTCTGACTTCTATTCCGAGGAGGTAAGAGAGCTCCCCCATGTCTTCCATTTCGAAGCGTAATTTCAACCCTTCTTTAATTGCTTCCCGTTCCACTTTGCTCGTTGAAAGAATTGTCAAATCATCAACGTAGACGGCGATGATGATAAAACCTCAGCCAATGCGCTTTATGTAAAGAGCATTGTCTAGTTTGGAAACGTTGAAGCCTTTCTCTCGTAGGTAAGCGTCCAACACCTTATTCCACAACCGAGGTGACTGTTTCAGTCCGTACAGAGAACGTTTGAGTTTAACCGTTGTCCCCTCTGGTAGGCGAAGGTTGAAACAAGAATTCGTCGCTGCCAAGATATTAGCTGCGCCAAACTACGAAGAAGACACACCCCTGTTTATTATTACGACCGACGCTACACCCATTTCATGGGGAGCGATACTCTCCCAAGTTGATCCCAAAGGAAGAGAAAGACCGATACAATTTGAAAGTTGATTGTTTACTGAACAGCAACGAAATACCTACCCGATAGTCAAACTCGAATCACTCGGAGCCTACAAAGGAGTTCGCAAATTACGAACTTACGTTTGGGGCAGACGTTTCGAGCTCAGAATTGACGCCAAACCCTTGATTCAACTACTACAAAAACCCGAATTCCCCGACAGTACCATCACGCGATGGGTAGCACAGTTAATGCTATTCGACTTTGAAATCAAACATATCAAAGGAGGAAAGAACCCCGCGGACGGACTTTCTTGAAAACCCTGAGCAGACGATGATACCGACACCGAAAACGAAGACTCCGACGATTCGGAAATGCACGTTTTACGAGTCAACTCAGCAACGACCGAATGGAAAAGTGATTTGAATGAAATTCCAATACCTGACCCATATGACCGTACCTACGCGATACAAGTATCCCAGCCAACGAAGAAAAATCCGAAACCGATGTACCCGATACGCTCTACGATCATCTTTTCTTACGAAATGGAAGGCTGAAACCACCCCTGCGAATCATCGAAAATGAACAGGATCAAGAAGAAATTATTCGATTCATGCACGAGAGCAAGGAAGGCGGAGGACATCGAGGCATCCTCGCTACATTTCAGAAGATACGACAACGCTATTACTGGCCAAGACTATACAAAGAAGTGAAGGCCTACGTTCAATCCTGCAACAACTGCCAATTCAGAGACCCGCGACGTGAATTTGAACCGCTTTATATCGAAATCCGAACGACACGACCCTTCCAGAAATGCGGACTAGACTTCGTATTTATCACAAAAGGAACAAACGCAAATGAAGGAGGGATGATTTTACGAGATGACGCAACCGCTTACCCTGAAGGACGAATGATCAGAGGCAAGCCAACTGCACACAAGATTGCTGCTTTCTTATATGAAGAAGTATTCTGCCGACACGGACCGATTGAAAACCTAGTATCCGATGGTGGACCTGAAAACGTCAACGAAATCGTACGACATCTTACCGAACGATACGGTGTCAAACACCAAATCACAACTGCATATCACCCGCAAGCGAATGGATTAGTAGAAAGAGG
The DNA here is from genome assembly GCF_025526975.1 of Fimicolochytrium jonesii. Lineage (NCBI taxonomy): Eukaryota > Fungi > Chytridiomycota > Chytridiomycetes > Spizellomycetales > Powellomycetaceae > Fimicolochytrium > Fimicolochytrium jonesii. The sequence goes on from NW_026515671.1 coordinate 296,237, forward strand.
ACATGCTCCGATCATCGAAAGTCTTTTTTGAACCGCACCGACTCCGAGAGAATGGCCAACCGTATTCCCTGCTGCATTATGGGCAGATCGAGTTACCACGAAACGAACGACACAGTTTACACCCTTCTATATGATTTATGGAAGAGACGCCGTACTACCTATTGAACTCACATACGAAACATGGATGATAGTACCGAATCTTTAACAACCCATGACAACCGAGACACTCCTACAACACCGCATTAAACAATTCTGATACAGAGATAAAGATCTGAGGCTAGCGACAGAGCGACTAATCGCAAGCCAAAAAGCGAACAAGAAGTATTGGGAGAAACGACACCGAATCAGAAATCGACCTTTTGAACCCGGCGATATCGTTCTCCTGCACAACATGAAACTATTGACTCAACAAACCGGCAAGACCGACAACAATGGTTTGGACCGTACAGAATTACCAAATCCAACGACAATGGCTCGTATTATATCGAAGAATTAGACCGGACACCGATACGCAAACCTGTAGCCGGAGACCGATTGAAGATATTTCGAACTCGAACCCAGACACAACCAATAGTCGAAGACAATACAGAAGATGAAGAAGAAACAGACGAAGAAGACAACATTACGGACGAGAATTGATGAGCACATCAATATTTGACAAAAGGAAAGATGTAGTAGTGCGCTTCGAACTGCGCATGAAATCGATAATATTTCGACGCCAATTATACGCCTAGAATCTTCAACAAGCGAATGAAATCACCTTTATACGACAACGTAAAAATACCGTCAAAAGTTCCAACAATAAATCGACACACTCGCGTTCCCGACACTCTGACGTTTACCAAATACAACCACGTTTACCGAAACCTTGCTTCACAACAACGTTTTTTCCTCGGATACGACTGACATGCGAGAGATGTAGGCATAGGAGAGGAACACATGAAAGCGCCCCCAACCCAACTCTCAACCAACCAGAAGCTCACACGACGCCCGAAATGCTGAAGAAACCAACTGCGAAACGAGAAAACCAATTTCCGGTGGCCGTATACGCCGAACGTTGCAGAAAACCCCAAGAAAAGATTAGCAATAAGACTGTATCAGCGCCAAAATTGCGAATGGAAAAAGGAAAAACTACGTAGACCGCCGCAGGAAAAGAGAAAAAGACCCGATGTAGCTAAATCCTCTAGAGACGACTAGTAGAGAGTTTGGACTTCGACAAACTGCAGTAGCCTAGAAAGATCCATATAAAAACCCACCTGTTTTCCCCAGACCTTTGTACGATAGGCAAGACTCAGATCTGTGTACGCAGAACACAGATCCCGATCAACAACAGAGCTTTCTACTTCTCTACTCCTAACGACTTCTTCCAGTTTCAGATAGACTTTCAAGGCGCGCTCACAGACTCTGAGAGCATAGACAAGACGACCCTGAGGGTCGCGACTTGTACTTTGCTGACGTCGCCGAGGACTTGATAGTTCAGGAATCTCGGAAGAAGAGCTGAGAGTGAGATTGGATAACCCCGTCGTATTGTTTCGCAGTCAAACCTGCAGATATTTCCGAGTTCGTATTTCGTACCCGTACCCGTAATTCCCGACCCCGTTTAAGAAGAAGGACTCCTTTCAAAGCACCTGGATATTAAGGTTGCAAGACGACGCTCTCGCCTGAGATCTCTTCTTGTGCTATTGAGAGACCGGCAGCTTATCTTTCCCAACACCCAGCCGTACCCATCGATTCGACAGACCCTCGCTTCTGCCGGCCACCACCACAGCGTCTTACGACCCGGAGCAAGATTTATAGTGTTCACGGATGCATCGGTTTTTGCAATAGGCGGATGGCTTGCCCAGCCGGCGAATCCATCAGAGCATTACCCATCACCGTTGCCTACCTCAGTAAACGGATTTAAGAATCTGCCACCGTTAAAGCCGATAGCTTTCTTTGGGCGGAAGATGCAACCCGCTGAAACACGTTACCCCTTGCACAAACAAGAGCTATTAGCTCTGGTTAGCATATGCAAGGCAAACAGGCATTACTTGCAGGATCGGACAAATGACCGCCCGTTTCGCGCGTTCACCGATCACGCTAGTTTGGTCTGGCTGCAGACACAGCCCTTCCTGAGCCATTGCCAAGCATGATGGGTTGAATTCCTGCAACAATCCAAATTTGATATTGAATATCAACCTGGTCGTTGGAACACCGTCGCGGATGTGTTGAGTCGTAATCCTTATTACGCTCCTTGCTGCGCCGAGTGTAACAAGCAAGTGGAAATCGCTGCGGCCTTGGGGATGTCCGTCGAGTATATTCCTTTGGGGAATGTTACGCTTGAGGATTGGATACGAACCTTGGAGGCTGATGAGTACTTCGCTTTGCGGAAAGAGGCGTTGTCACAGCCAAAGGAACGACAGTCAACATTCGATCGCCGTTTTTCGATCGATGACTATGGTTGTTTACTGTACCACGATAAGTTCTATGTGCCAGCTGCTTTACGAGGAACTGTATTGCAGGCGTACCACAACTCGTTGCTATCTGGCTCGCATACGGGGGTACAAGGTACATTGGGCAAACTCCTACGTGAGTTTTACTGGCCCGATATGGACGCAGATGTGAGAGGGTACATCAAGACTTGTGGGTCTTGCCAAAGGTTCAAGTCGCTGAACAGTAAGTGCGTTGGCTTACTTCGTTCGCTCCCAGTTCCCGACCGACGTTGGCACACAATGGGTATGGACCCTGTCTGGATGCCAATAACACGGTCATTGGGGGGGAAGGTGCAGAGTGATGCGTTTTACGACAGTTTTATTGTCTTCATCGACTATCTGTCAGGGTGCGCATACTTTATACCTGCGGCATCCACGATAACTGCCGAGGAGTTGGCCCATCTTTACTTCCGTGAAATATGGCGCCATACAGGTACTGCAGCTCTGATCGTCGGAGATCGAGATCCCCGCTACCTGGCAGATTTCTGGAAGGTGTTTCAATCGTTGTTGGGCTCAAAGCAGAGCTTGAGCACGGCACGACCCCAACAGATGGACGGAAAGGTCGAACGGTGTATCTCTATCTTGAAGAAGATGATTAAACCGTACCTTAATGTAACGGGAGACGATTGGGTTGACAAACTACCGATGTTGGAGTTTGCCTACAACCGTACGCAGAACAGCACTGGATACTGCCCTTTCGAGGTTGATTTGGGTAGAATTCCGCAGGCGCCGATGCATTGGCAAGTTGACACAAAGGTGTTGCAACGTATGGACGATATCTCGATCCCATTCTTGCATAAGTCACAATGTGAGCTCATCAAACAGATGGAGAAGCGTGCTGAGGCATACCGATCCATTGAACTCATAGTGCAGCAGAAACTGCAGGAAGCCCAGGACAAACAAGCGAAGTATCACGATCGTGGACGTCGTGTACAGAGCTTTCGTCCAGGAGATAAAGTCCTGTTGAACAGCGATGGGATAACGATCCCTGCTTTCAATAAGAAGCCGCTCAAGTTTAGACAGAGCTGGCTAGGACCCTTCATTGTGAAGAGGGAAGGACCACACCCGGAAACATACGAGTTAGAGCTGCCAGCTTTGATGGGCGCTTTATACCCGGTCTTCCATACGGATATCTTTAAGCCTTGGCACAAGCCGACTTCAGATCCGCACGCTGCAGGGGGGGATTCTGAGCTCCCTGACGCATCTCCCAACCCACAATCTGACACTGATCAATGGGCAGAGGCCCCAGAGGACCTAGACGACCAGGAAGACCAGGAAGATGACGACTTGGTGCACTACGGACGCATCACATGCTCCCAGAGCACTCGAATACGCCAAAGCAACCTTGCCTATGCCCTGGCCACCGAAGTACTGCACACAGAGCCCAAAACCCTCAAGCAAGCTCTAAACTCCAACGACTCAGCCAAGTGGAAGGAAGCCATGGAGGCTGAATACGTATCCCTTGTCAAGAACGGCACCTGGGAGCTCTGTCCGGCACCCAAAGATAGCAACCTTGTTGGATGCAAGTGGATTCACAAGATCAAGACGAATGCTGAAGGCAGTATCGAACGCTACCAGGCCAGACTATCCGCCCAAGGCTTCTCACAAGAATAGGGAGTTGACTAGAACGAAACATTCGCACCAGTGGCCAAGTTCGACACCATTCGGCTACTCTTGTTGTGGGGAGCAGCACAGGACCTCGAAATGGACCAAATGGACGTGTCCACCGCATTCCTGAACCCGACACTCAGTGAGGAGATCTATATGAAGCAGCCACCGGGCTACATCAAGCCAGGAGAAGAGCATCTTGTGCTTAAACTCAAGAAGACACTCTATGGTCTCAAACAAGCCCCCAGGGAGTGGTACATCGAAATCCATGGCACTCTCGTTGAGAAAGGCTTCACTCGTCTTGATTCAGACCATTGCGTCTATATCAGGTTCTTTGAGGGCTGGCTACTCATCCTGATCCTCTATATGGACGATCTCATACTTATGAGGCACAAGAGACTCGATCTTGACAGCTTCAAGGCCAAGGAACTTCAAAAGGCGTACGAAATGCGTGATCTAGGTGCCCTGCACTACTTCCTGGGTCTTTTAGTCCCTCGAGACCGAGCCAAACGACTCCTGACGCTCAACCAGACTGGGTACATCGAAAAATGTCTTGAAACATACGGGATGACCGATTGCAAGCCTGTATCAACTCCCAGCGTCGTGGGAAGCCCTCTCACCAAGGAAATGACACCTCAAACGCCTGAAGAGACTGCAGAGATGCAGAACAAGCCCTATCGAGCGATTGTAGGCAGTCTGATCTCTGCAATGTTCGGCACAAGACCAGACATAGCCCAAGCAGTTGGAGCTGTGAGCTAGTTCTTAGCCAATCCAGGCAAAGGACATTGGAAAGCTGCCAAACGCATTCTGGCGTATCTCAGGACGACCAAACACTTCCAACTTCGACTGGGAGCCGTCCAAGAAACCCCCAAACTCGTGGGATGGTCAGACTCAGACTGAGGAGGCTGCCCAGACACTCGAAGATCGACCACAGGATACCTCTTCACCTTCTGCGGTCCAGTAAGCTGGAAATCACGCACACAACGCACTACAGCACTCCCCTCCACCGAAGGCGAATACATGGCACTCACAGACGCCTGTAAAGAAGCCATGTGGCTCAGATCTCTACTCAGAGAACTGAGCACGCACCAAGACCAGACAGGACTCGTTCAAGGCCCCACAGTCATCTGGGAAGACAACCAAGGAGCTATGACACTCGCCACAAACCCAGTTCACCATGCACGAACCAAGCACATCGACATCTGAAACCACGTCATTCGTGAACAATTGATCAGGTTGTATTAGCTAGATTGGGTTTTATTGAGCTGGTGGAAGCCTGTAGCAACTTCCGCGGGCTCCGCGGACTTGGCAGACGTCCATGGGGGCATTAGCAGGCTACACAGACTTGGCAAAACCTTACCAACCTTAACTGCGGCACTCAGAGACGCCTTGGGCGTTCTGAAGGGGTCGCAGAGGGTGCTTTGGACGCCCCAGCACATAGCTAAATCCCCAAGAAAGAAGCCCCAGATTTGTGTAAAAGGCAGACCTGTTGCCCGTCCCCTCTCTTCACGTTATCCTCTTCAATACACCACTTTCTATCGCACTACTCTAGCCACACTACCGTCTTCTACATCACAACACTGCCCTTTGGGCAGCTTCGTCCCTCAGTCATCGGCGAACCAGTCTTAGTGACCTCTCAGATACACCTATATCAGCTAAGGTTTCAATACTTCCGACTTCAAAGATATCAAATCCGATCGTTGGCCATCTTCCTACACGGTATGGGAAGAGGTTGGAGAAATCCATATGGATGATGACCAGGTTTGAATCGTCAACAGGATTTGCAAGTTCCAACATATCTGGGAACGTCGCAGCATGCGGGAGGCCAGTAGTATTGTGTAAGAATCCTTGCAAGAGTCTTATTAAAACTGAGATGTCCTCCGGTGGTGAGATCATCATGGAATTGCCGTGAGATTGTTGCGAATATCTTCAGGAACGTATAAACATCCTTCAGGTTCCATTCCATTTTCGAACGTATAGCAAAGTTGTCTAGAAGGTTTCTTGTGTTGAGGCTTCCGAGAAACTTCGTCTAGGTAATCCAAATGGGTCTTCGCGTACCGCAATTTTCCATTCTTCCTCTTGGTAGGTAGGTGAGCTTTGTCTGTTGTAGCGTTGAAGGAAGCTTCACCGGCAAGCGCGTTGCTGATCTGCGTATGCATGTCAAGGCGAGATTGACAATCTATACACCGAGGCACATAGATTGGATTGCGAGAAAGCATATCGGCTATGATTCCACCATCCAGGTAGATACTGGATGTCGAAGTCATACTCTTGTAGCTTCTCCACCCATTTGGCTGGTCTTCTGCTCAAGTGGGGTTGCGTTTGGATGAATTCGAGTCCCTTGTGGTCGCTGAAACTTCGGAAGTAATGACCAATGAGATATGGTCTATTGGCGAGCAACATCTTCACAAGAGCTAGGAGCTCTTGTTTGTGCATAGGATATTGAGTTTCTGCATCCTTCATCTTCCTTGAGGAAATAATTTGTTAAACCGAGGAAGCTCTGAACTCCTTTGGTTGATCTTAGAGTAGGCCAATCCTTAATAGCTTGGATCTTTGAGGGCGCAATGCGAACACCATGTCCTCCGACAATATGTCCTCACCATTCGATTTCTTCCTTGGCCCATACACACTTTGAATGTTTGATGAAAAGGGCATGTTCTTCGAGCTTCTTCAGGATACAATCAACTTGTTCCCGATGTTCGGCAAGAGTTTTTGAAAAAATGAGGACAATGTCCAAATAAGTAGGAAGGAATTCGTCATAGTCTTTATGAAAGATCTTATTCATAAGTCGTTGAAATGCGGCAGGTGCATTGGTTAGCCCGAATGGCATAACCAAGTGTTCGAAGTTTCCCAATCGAGTTTGTATTGCTGTTTTCTCTTGATCTTGTCTGCCTATAAGAAGAGAATGGTATGCTTCTCGAATGTCGGTAAGCGTAAACCATTCACAACCTTGATTCCGATCCCTCATCTCACAAATATTGGGTAAAGGAGTACGATCTTTCTTGGTGATGGAGTTGAGACCTAGATAGTCCCAACAAATACGTAGTTTGCCATCTTCCTTCTTGGCAAAAACGACACTAGCTCTCCATGGACTTGAGGAGTGTTGTATCCATCCTTTTTCGAGCATAACGGAGATTTGCTTCCTGAGCTCAGCGAGCTCTTCCTTGTTCATGTGACAGAGAGGTTGCCAAATGGGTTCAGCACCTTCAGTGAGTTCTATCTTGAAGTTGTCTTTTCCACGATCAGGAGGTATACCTTCTGGTTCCTTGAAGAGCGTATCGACGTATTTATCTAGGATATCCTTAAAGAACACTTGTCTTGACGGCTTGAGGACGCGATTGAAAGCAGATGCAGCCGACGATGACTTCCTCGATGTCGTACATCAAATGAAGCAGAACCGATTCGATCTGGCTCCTATGATCACCACCGACACGAAACTTACCACGCAGGCAGGAATTGCCAAAGTTATCAAGCACGCTTCACTCTCCAGAAGAGACATTGCTCAAGGAATGTTGGAGATCCTTTGTAACGCTGTCATAAAGTCTGGCACCGATGTAGTCAAAAGATGCACGATTTATCGCACACCAGTGCTATTGGAGACCAGGGCTATTTGGAAGTCAAATAGCACCAACTTTGCGATGCACCTATGCGCTGGAATATCACACCAGTGCTATTACAGGACCAGCAGTACGTCGTTGTATGTACATCTGTTTCGAAAGCACAGGACTGGGCAATTCAATTCAAGAACATTACCAAAGCCAATCGCTTGAGGGCAGCCTGGATTTGGGCACATCTCCCGTCGTCACCCGGCCTTGCTAAGTTACGTCCCAGATCTTGAGTTCAGCATTGCACTCAGCACCCCATCCTCCGACACCCTGTCTGACATGGGTGATGATCACTACCCTATCCTCACTCCAATGGAGGCAGACGAGGCCCTCTCACAGTTCCCCGCAGGCCAGGAAGAGCCAGAGTCTGAAGTCTACAACAGAGGCCGCCGCAATTCCTTTGACCGGCGTCAGGAAGAGTGGGACTACACTCAGAGAATGTCGAAGGAGGGTGAGGACCAGGACAATAAGCCCAGTGCCGTGCCTTGCAAACCAGGCCCTGACGATACCATTGCCATCACTTTGCCTTTGAAGAGGAAGCTGATTCCTGAGAATCTTGCGCCAAGATTTTGACCGTTGTCCGAGGAGGAGATACAGAGGATTAATGAGGCAGACAAAAACCTGAACACCGTTCGCTCTACAAAGACATGGGTCAAAAAGTGGAACCAGTACAAGGAAGAGTGCCACTTGACTAAGAAGATGGCACTGTCAACGTTGCTCAATTGAACAAGGTGAGAACCCACAACTGCTTCCGCACAGTCCATTTGTTTGACCTCAAAGCTGATATCTACTTCACGCAAACCATCTAGGACTTGGAGGCCTTCATCATTCAGGTCAAAATGGACAACGGGGAAGGGTTTTGTGACTCCAGCTTGGATACTGGCTTTGGTAGTCTTGGCCGCTATTTCAAACTCAAAGGGGAGGAAAACAACCGGGTTGTCAATATTCAGTCTGACACTGAGTTCCGTGGTGCACGTACTATTCTCAACGTGAGGATGGCCGACCTACATAAGATGGGCAATGGTGGGACCACGCAGCCTCTGACCTCAGCCTTGAAGAATTTCGCACTATGCTGGGTTCAGCCTTCTGCTCAGTGGACACGCCGGAAGGCCTTCTCCACTGCGTTTACCTCTACCTGTCAGTCTTCCTTGTTGAGCGTGGAGGAGAGGCAAGCCGCATGGAGGTTACAGATCTGAAGCTGAAGATGATTCTTGTGGTTATAGGAAGTAGCCGATGAAGAGTAGAACCATTACTGTATTACTATTAGTTATATCTATTACATTCTTAGGTGTCGGGCACTTCACTCCTAGCCGTCTGCGCAGACTGCTGAAGCGAAGGCTTACTAATGACGGCGTTTGACAGGATTAGGGATAGGGTTAGGGATAGCTCACGTCTCTGCACAACACTCCCCCGACGCGAAATGCCCAAACAACCCTAAAATCCGGCTGTCCACATCGCCGACGACTGCATACCCCTCTTCTTCTTCCATATCCGACCCCATCCAACCGGTCCAGATTCATTTCCCCTCTCATTGGGCAACTTCGACCACATCCGCTCTTGTTTACGGCTCTCTTTGTCTCAATCCGCATAGTGCCCGGAGGTGAACAAAGGCTGGTTTCGGGAGGGCTTTCGTCTGGATGTCGGCGACCATTTCTTTTGTTGATATATACTGAATATCTACTTTGTTTTCAGCCACGAGTTCCCGAATGAAATGGTGTCAAAGGTCGATGTGTTTTGTCCTCTGATGATCTACCGGATTATTGGCGAGTTTTATGGCGGCTTGGTTGTCCTCATAGATCAGGACGGGCTGGGGCTCGTCAGGGACCCCCAGGATTTCCCTTTTCAACCGAGAGAGTCAGATCGCTTCCTTAGCCGCCTCTCCAAGCGCCACATATTCTGCTTCCGCTGTGGATACCGTCATGTTTTTCTGCCGTTGGGATTTCCAGGATAAAGCTCCCCCATTCAAGGTGAACGTATAGCCCGAAACCGACCGTCTCGTCTCTTCACACTTCGCGAAATCCGCATCACTGTATGCCCGCAGCTCGTTATCTGATTCGCCATATTGCAGGACAAGCGTTTTGGTCTTGGCAATATAACTGAAAACCCGCTTGACGGCTTTCATATGAGTTTGCGAGGGTTTGGCTAAGTACTGAGAGTGTTTGGATACGGCGAATGCGATGTCTGGTCGGGTTCCAACCAGTAAGTACATCAATGACCCGATCATTGACTGGTACGTTTTGACGTCTGCCGGCTTCTCCTCCTCCGCAGTCATAACTTCTAGTTTCACATTTGGGTCCAGCGGAGTGTCGTGCGGTTGCATCTGTTCCAGCCCGAATTTTCGCAGGATGTCGCTTATATACTTCTGCTGTCCAATAGTGAGGGTCCGCTGGGTGCGATTTCGTCTCACTTCTATTCCTAGGAGGTGGGAGAGCTCCCCCATGTCCTCCATTTCGAAGCGCAATTTCAGCTCTTCTTTAATAGCGTCCCGTTCGGATTTACTGGTTGAAAGGATGGTCAAATCATCGACGTAGACGGCAATGATAATGAAACCTCGTCCAATGCGCTTTATATAAAGAGCATAGTCCAGTTTTGACACATTGAAGCCCTTCTCCCGGAGGTAAGCGTCCAAGACCTTATTCCATAACCGGGGCGACTGTTTAAGGCCGTATAGGGAACGTTTGAGTTGAACAACGGTACCGTCGGGCAGGCGAAGGTATATTACGGTGTCGAGGTTCCCATTCAGGAAGGCGGTTTTCACGTCCATCTGATGGATTTCTAGGTCGTGTGCCGCTGCAATGGCCAACAACATCCGCAACGTGTTGAATTTTACGACGGGCGCAAACGTTTCATGATAATCTATCCCCTCTCTCTGCGTGAAACCCCTTGCGACTAGACGAGCTTTGAACTTCTTTATGGTGTTGTCAGGGTTGCGCTTTACTTTGAATACCCACTTAGAATCTACTGTGTGTCCAGAGTGGTTTTGACCGGGATTTTGGGCGCTCTGGTCATCGGGTTTTGGACCAGAATTCTGGGCGTCCCCAGAAATTCGGTGGTCAACCCATCGACCGGGTGCTTCCCAGGTTCCATTCTTTGCATGGGATGCAAGTTCCTCTTCCATAGCGGCTTGCCATTTGCGTGCGTATGGAGATTTCATAGCGGCTTTCAGTGTGGAGGGTTCGTCTGTGTCTACCGTCGCTGCTAAGAGCTCTGCGCCGGGTCCTGATCCGGGTTCAGCTCCAAGGTACTGACTCCCGTCGTCTTCGACCCCCAGAAATTCCGACAACGCTACTGCGTCCTTCACAAATTCATAGGGTTCCCAAGTGGGGTCGTCAAACCCTACCCACTTAACAAGGTATTCCTTCTCCCCCAAATCTCCATCCCCACGCCACAAAAGCATCTTTTCAACGGCGTATTCAGCATCTGAGTTTGATTCAGGGATGGATTCGCTACGACTGTTGTTTTCTTTGAAAGTGACGTCCCGGGATTCAAAGATCTCCAACGTTTCTTCATCAATGAGTCGGTATGTGCCATGTTTGGTGGCATGGTAGCCAAGAAGCCGCAACGGGCCTAGCGCCCATGCCGAAAGCTTACTTCTCCTCTTTTGTTTAGGGATGTGAAGGAAGGCTTCACTCCACGGTGTCCGCAAATTCGAGATATCTGCGGGTCGTCCGTACCATCTATGGTATGGGGTCGTTCCGGTTGCACTGGCCGGCGTCCGCTGTCTAAGATAATTGACCAATACAGCCAATTCATTCCATAGATTTTCTGGGACATTACTAATCCACATTATGGCCCGAATTTGGTCCATAATAGTCCGGTTGAAGCGCTCCGCAATCCCGTTTTGTTGGGAAGAGTATGGCTGCGTCGGAACCAGCGAGATCCCTGCTTCCTTTAATTCATCCAGCATCTCGGTCGACATGTATTCCCCCCCGTTGTCGCAGCGCAACTCTTTGATCTTCCCATTACAATGGCGCTCTGCAAACGCTTTAAACTCTTTCCACTTCTGGTGCACCTCGCTCTTATTTTTCAAGATGTAGATTACTGACCATCTCGAAAACTCGTCAATAAACGTGAGGATGTACCGCTTTCCATTAAAAGATTTCGTTTTAGGACCGACGTCCAATACATCTGAGTGGATCCTGTCCAATAATTTGGTTGCAGGCCGGGGGTTTTGCCCAGTGAAGGGCTTCCGTGTTTGTTTTCCTTTTTTACAGCCCACACAGAGTGGGGGTTCGGCGTTTTTGGTGTTGAGTTCGAAGTTGTATTCTAAACTCGCAGCTTGAAGCGCTTTGGATCTGATGTGTCCAAAACGCTGGTGCCATAGTTTATTGACGTTGCGGTCTTGGGCTTTCCCTCAAGTGCCAGAATAAACGCTTCCGGCTCTGCTTCAATATACCCTTTCAGGAACGGAAGTCGTCCATTATGGGTCACTCGCAACACGGATGTCCCATCTCGTCTGATTTCCGCATGTCCTTTTCGGAGTTGGATGTCGTAGCCCTCATCAACCAAAGGTGCCGTACTGCATAGATTTTGGCGCGCATTGGGCACATAGAGCACGTTTCAAAGGGTAATGTGTTTTTCCGGCTCTGTTATGATCTCGACGACGGAGGCGGAAGCGAAGTAGAGAAGCCAGGGTGAGAGTGATAGGCGACAAGAGATTGTATTGGCGAAACAAGAAACAAGGACTAGAACAGGAGATGAGAAGAACTGGTGTTGATCTGCTGGGGAGGAAGGGAATGGACGAAGAGAGGCCGGCTATTTATAGATAGGCAACCCAGCAGATCAGAGAACAACAACCACAAGAGGGGACTGGGGGGGCGCCAGCTATGCTCCTAGAGCGTGCGTGGCGAGCGTAGAGAGCATTGCTCCAGCTGCTGGCTATGGGGAAGTAGTGGGGGGTGTGGAGAAGCCGAGGGGGGATTGGCGAAATGAGAGGAGAGAGGGGGAGTGGCATTGACATTGACATTGACACTGACATTGACACTGACATTGACATTGACATTGGCGTTTGACATTTGGCGGTTGACATTGGCGGCTGTCAGTAGGTAAGCTTATGGTATGGGCGCGTCGTCCATAACATCACCCCTCTCTTGAGCGGCGGCGGCGGCGGCGTCGAGTTTGATGTGGCCGCACAGGAGGTGCTACGGGGACAGAGGAAGGCTTGTTGGGGTACGCGCTGTGGTAGTCCTGGAGGAGTGCGTCGGTATGGGTGAGGTGTTCCACGGGCTCCCAGGTGTTCTCAGAGTCAGGCCAGCCCTGCCATTTGACCAAGTACTGAAGGCGACGACGATGGATGCGAGAGTCAAGGATGGCTTTGACAACCCACTCTTCTTGACCCTCAACGGTCTCTGGGGGCGCGGGTTCGGGTTCGTGTCGTTCGGGGATGGTGAAGCGGGGTTCGAGGAGCGAGACATGGAAGACATCGTGGATTTTGTACGTAGGCGGGAGCTTGAGCCGGTAGGCGACGGGATTGATTTTTTCAACGATGGGGAATGGCCCAATCTTGCGATGGTCGAGTTTCTGAGAGGGCTGGGTTGTCTGGAGGTCTTTGCGGAGGAGCCAGACGTGGTCGCCAGGCTTGAAGTGCGGTCCAGGAATTCGTTTGGCGTCGGCGTAGCGCTTCATTTGATCTTGGGCTTCCTTGAGCTCGAGGGCGAGCTGTTCATGGACTTCCCTGATTTGTTTAGCGCGGGCTTCAGCGGCAGGGTTGACGGATTCGGAGGTAGCAGAGGCCGCGAAACTGAAGCGGGGGTGGAGACCCTTGTTGGCGTAGAAGGGGGTGGTCTGGGAGGCGGACTGATGGGTGTTGTTGTAGGCGAACTCGGCGGACGACAGAAGCTGTTTCCAGTTGTCCTGTTGGTGGTTGCAAAAGCATCGGAGATACTGCTCCAGGATCTGGTTAGTGCGTTCCGTCTGGCCATCGCTCTGGGGGTGGAAGGCCGAGGAGAGGTTGGCTTTCGCCCCAAGGAGTTCGAGAAGTCGACGCCAGAACCGGGACTTAAACTGGGGTCCTCGGTCAGAGATGAAAACGTTGGGGAGGCCGTGGAGACGGATGATGTTGTGGAAGACTAGGTCGGCGGTGGATTTGGCGGATTCTGACTTGCTGCAGGCGAGAAAGTGGGCCATCTTGGTGAGGCAACAGTTGACGTTCAGGATGGAGTCGTACCCGTCCACGGGAGGCAGACCGGTGATAAAGTCCAGGGACCAAGATCCCCAAGGGCGGGTAGGGATACTGTTGGGCTGGAGTAGGCCGTATGGTTTGTGTCGACTGGATTTCGCTTGGCTACAGGTATCGCAGGACTTGACGTAGGCCTTGACGAAGCGCCACTGGCTGGGCCACCAGTAGTTGCGGGAGGCGAGTTCAAGCGTCTTGGACATCCCAAAGTGGCCGGCTAGGGGAGTATCGTGCATGTCGTGGCAGACTTCGGCTCGGAGCTCGTTGGTGGGGACATAGACCAGGTTATCGTGCAGCAGGATCCCATCTTCATCTGAGAACCGCTTGATACGATCTCGGGTTTCCTCAGTTCGTTGGGCGAGGGGTATCTTGAGCTTTTCGCGAATGGTCTTAGCGAGGGGATCAGAGGCCTGGGCGGCCTTAATCTTGTCAAGCAGCGTGGTATCCATGGGTGTGAGGTAGGCAGCCGCGAGTCGAAGGCGTTCGGGAGTCAAAATTGTGGTTGCCTGGGAGCGGAACGCTTCTTCCCCCTCTTTTAGCTCATGTTCGGAGCGTCGGGAGAGGGCATCGGCTTGGTGCTGCTGGGAACCGGGGCGATAGGTAATGACAAAGTCAAAATCCGAGAAGAATATCGACCAGCGGGCTTGGCGGCGGTTCAGGGTGCGGGTGGTCATGAAGTACAGAAGGTTTTTGTGGTCGGAGTAAACGGTGATCTTGTGACGGGCGCCAATGAGATGGTGGCGCCACTGGGCAAAGGAGTCTTGGATGGCCAGAAGTTCCTTATCGTAGATCTCGTAGTTGATCTCTTCGGCCGTGAATTTGCGAGAGTGGAAGGCCACGGGGTGGAGCTGATTGTCCTGGTCAGGTTGGAGGAGAACTGCGCCAAGAGCGAAGTCGGAGGCGTCAGTTTCGACGACGAAGGGCTTCTCTGGGTCAGGGTGAGCAAGGATGGGGGCGTTGGTGAATGCTTTCTTCAGGTTCTCGAAGGCGGTGTTTGCGGCGGGTGTCCAGGCGTACGGGATGTCTTTCCGGGTCAGGGCTGTGAGCGGGGTAGCGATCTTGGAATAACCTTGGATGAATCGGCGATAGAAGTTGGCAAAGCCGAGGAAGCGCTGGACGCCTTTGACATTCTTGGGAGGTTCCCAATCCGTGATGGCAGCGATCTTCTTGGGGTCCATCTGGATGCCTCTCTTGGAGATGATGAAGCCTAGGACCTCAACGGATTCGCGGTTGAATTCGCACTTCTCTGGTTTGGTGTACAACCCATGCTGTCGGAGGCGGGACAAGACTTCGCGGACATGTTTGGGGTGATCTTCGGGGTTCTTGGAGAATATCAGGATATCGTCGAGGTAGACGACAACAAACACATCGAGAATGTCGCGGAAGATGTCGTTCATCAGGTACTGGAAGACGCCAGGAGCATTGCTGAGTCCACGGGGCATGACATTGTATTTGAATAGGCCGTAGCGGCAGCGGAAGGCGGTCTTCCATTCATCGCCCGGGCGCATGCGTAAGAGGTTATAAGCGCCGCGGAGGTCGATCTTGGTGAGACGACGGCGCCACGCAAACAATCCATGATACCGTTGATCAGGGGCAGGGGGTAGCGATTCTTCACCGTGATGCTGTTCAGGCCTCGATAATCGACGCAGAGGCGGAGAGAACTGTCCTTTTTCTTCACGAATAAGACTGGCGCACCGGCAGGGGACTTTGAGGGTTTGATGAATCCTTTGGCGAGGTTTTCTTCGAGGTATTCGCAGAGTGCCTTCATTTCTGGTTCGCTGAGGCTGTAGATTGGGCCGAAAGGTGGCTGCTTGCCTTCTTCCAGATCGATTGGACAGTCGTAGGGCCGGTGCTCGGGGAGAGTGTCAGCATTTCTCTTTTCGAAAACGTCGGCGAAGTCTCGATACTCGGGGGGCAGGAAGTCTTTGATGTCTTTCTCGGGTGTCGGGGGGTTACTGGGGCTAGGCGAGGCCGGGAGATCGGGTTTCGCAGGGTTGGCGTAGGCGACGAAGACCTGGTCATGCCTTGCTGCGACCTGGAAGGCTGGGACGGAGATGAACGAGACTCGGAGCGGCGTGGGAGCCGGTTCTGGGGTGCTGGAGCGAGATACCTTGGGTACTGGAATCGACCATGTTTCGTCGACGGGGACTTCATCCTGGGGGATGCGGATCAAGGGCTCAGGGGTTCTGGCGGGTGCTGGGCTCGGGGGTGCTGGAGAGTTGTCCCAATTCGCGAATTCATGGTACAGACAGTCGCAACGGAAACCGACCGAAAGGTTCTTGAAGTCAAGGTTAATGTCGTGGAGGCGGAGCCAGGGGAGACCAAGGAGGATTGGAGCATGGGGTGATTTGGTGACATGGAAGACGAGTTCTTCGAAGTGGTCGTCGACCCACATGCCTACTGGTTGGGGGTGATGGGTGATTGGCCCAGCAGAGCTGGGTTGACCGTCAACGAGTTCGATCGTCAGTGGACGCTGATGCGGGACTAGGGCGATGCGGTGTTTGCGGGCAAAGTCTCTGTCGATGAAGCAGGACAGGGCACCATTGTCGATCATGGCTGAGGTAGGTATCGGGGCGCGGCTGGATGATACCATGATGGTAACGGGGTAGTTGAAGGGTTCGACGGGACCCAGCGCAAGCATGGCGCGGGGGTTAATTTCGGAGTTTTTGACATGGGCAGCGGCTAGGAGGGTTGTGTCGGCTATAACGGAGTCGGGAACCAGGGGGGTGGCCTCTCCCGTTGCAGGAGCTGCGAGGTTAGGAGGCCCGGGGCGGTGTGTGTTGTCCAGTCGCTGGGGCTTTACTGCGGCTGGACTTTGGGAAAACCCTGTTCGGTGGAGGGTTCTTTGATGTCGACGTTGGCGGCACGGGTGGTGGTCTTGTTCTTGACGGGGCAGACTTTTGCAATGTGCCCCGCGCCACCGCAGTAAAGGCAGAGGTTGTTGGAAATGCGGCGTTGGCGTTCCTGAGGGCTCAGAGGGCCGCGGGGACGAGCGGCGTCAATCTGCATAGGCTCGCTGTGGTCGACAGTGGTGGTAGTAGTAAACGAGGTATGGGGAACCGGGAAGGTCTGGCGGCTTCTGTTTCGCTCCAGGCGGCGCTCAAACAGCCGGTTATCGCACTGGATAGCCTGCTCCATCACCACATCAATGGTGGCCGCAGGGGGCATTGTGAGCATCAGGTCTTTGACGTCTTCTTTGAGGCCACGGCGGAAGGTAGCAATCAGGGCCTGGTCGTTCCAGGAGACATCGCATTGTAGCTGGCGGAACTCAGCGACGTACTCGGTTGCTGCACGGGTTTGGCGAAGGTTCTGGAGCTTGTTTTCAGAGGTGCGGACCCTGTCGCTGTCTCCGAAGACCGATTGCATCTGACTGATAAAACTATCGAAGTCCTGAAGGCTGTGATCTTGGCGTTCGACTAGGGGCGCCATCCAGGCTTGCGCAGTGCCTGTGAGGTAGGTGCCAATAGTTTGGATCTGGATGATGTCGCTGGGGTAGCGGTCGGGCTGGAGAGCAAACATCAACCGGATGTTGTTCAACCACCCACGGAATTTGCTGCGGGTACCATCAAACTTCTTGGGCGAGCTGATTCTTGGCTCCAGAGCAGGGTTGGTGACTTGGGGACGGGTGTACGTATCGGCTTGAACCTGGGCGGCGATGCTCTGGGCAGCTTGTGCGTCGGCTTGGGCTTGCGCTAGGTTGGCCTGCAAGTTGGCGTTTTGGCTTTGCAAGGCGGCGATGGCTTGGCACATATCGTTCCATTGCTTGGGAGTGAAAGGTACGGATTCGGGTTGGGACATGGCGAAAAAGGTTTGTCGGATGCAGGGCTGGACGGGTTCTGAACTTCGCAGTGTTGGAGCAGATCAAACTGTTATGATCTCGACAAGGGAGGCGGGAAGCGAAGTAGAGAAGTCAGGGCGAGAGTGATAGGCGACAAGAGATTGTATTGGCGAAACAAGAAACAAGGACTAGAACAGGAGATGAGAAGAACTGGTGTTGATCTGCTGGGGAGGAAGGGAATGGACGAAGAGAGGCCGGCTATTTATAGATAGGCAACCCAGCAGATCAGAGAACAACAACAACAAGAGGGGACTGGGGGGGCGCCAGCTATGCTCCTAGAGCGTGCGTGGCGAGCGTAGAGAGCATTGCTACAGCTGCTGGCTATGGGGAAGTAGTGGGGGATGTGAAGAAGCCGAGGGGGGATTGGCGAAATGAGAGGAGAGAGGGGGAGTGGCATTGACATTGACATTGACACTGACATTGACACTGACATTGACATTGACATTGGCGTTTGACATTTGGCGCTTGACATTGGCGCCTGTCAGTAGGTAAGCTTATGGTATGGGCGCGTCGTCCATAACACATGTGGCTCATGGGTTCACTGATGGCAACCAAACCAATACACCTCGTCCGATTGCCTCGGCAACAAGTGCTCGTGGCGGCCGCGGAGCCAGTCGCGGTCGAGGTAGTTGTGGCGGTGGTCGTGGCGGACGATTCGCCCCTTATATCAATCCTTGAATTACGGAATTCAAACAAGACTTAGATGATATGACCTTTGGGCTCAATGCCCTTGGTACGTCATACTACCCCCCTGGAGTGAGTCGTCTCACTACAGGTCAAGTCCCCACCAACGTCAACAGCCCTTTCGTCGACGTGGACAATGACAAACTACTTATGTTCCTTGTCAACGTCCAACGACTCCTTGTCCCCTTTGTAACAATTTGGTGACGGACTCGTCTCCTGCTCCCCCCCCCTTAGAGTTTGTCGTGGGGAAGTAGATGTTCAAGCCAACGCAACGCCAGCGCTCGTCGGGGACCGGAATGCAGCGTAGGAGCCCGAAGTTGGAAGCCTGCTTGTTGCGTTGGCAGCCGGGACAAGTCCGGACGTACTGGTGGACCTCGCGCTCGAGGCGGGGCCAGTAGTATAGCGTGAGGAGTTTGGCGACGGTGCGCTGGACACCCAAGTGGCCGCTGTTGGCCAGGGAGTCATGATAGAACCTGAGGAGGGGGCCCAAAGGCCCTCGGGGACGTAGCGGCGGCCATGGTACAAAAGGAAGCCGCGGTCGTCGCGCGTGAGGCGGCGGGCAAAACCCGAGAGGGTAGAGGGGTCATCGGGGTTCGTCGCGGTGGTCTGCAGGTGGGCGAGGGTGTCCTTGCAGAACTTGTCATCGTCGAGCGCAGTGAGCCACTTGGCGTCGGTAGGGAGGCGGCCGTTGATGTCCGGTAGAGGTGTCCCGGTGACAATGGAGAACACTTCGACCTTGATCTGACAGCTGGCGCACTTCGGGGCGTACAGCGGTGTGCGGCTGAGTATGTCGGCGATGTGATTAAACTTGCCGGGGAGGTATTCGATAGTGAAGTCGTAGTCCTGAAGGAACTCCACCCATCCGGCCTGGCGCCGGGAGAGATGAGGCTGGTTTTGGAGGTATATGAGGGATTTGTGGTCGACGAATGCACGCAATTGGTGACCGATGAGGTAATGGCGGTGAGCGCGGATCACTTTGACCAATGCGAGGAGCTCCTGTTCGTGCACAGGGTATCGGGTTTCGGCCGGAGCCATTTTGCGTGAGTAATATGAGATGAAGCGGAGGCGCAAAAGGTTACTGAGGCCCTTTTTTGTGGTGGGCAGTGGGTTCAGCATGGGAAAGTCGCCGTCCATGCCCTGACCGATCCGGCCCCCTACGGCGAAGCCTAACGCGTTGGAGAAGACGTAGGGGAACTTATCGGGGTCAAAGAACGCCAGGCAAGGGGCTTTGGCGACTCGCGCCTTGATGGTGTCGAAGGCTGCTTGTTCCTTGGCGCCCCGCTGCCACGGGCGGGTGCCGGATTGAAGGTTGGTCAGTGGGAGGGCTGTTTCAGCATAATGCGGAATGTATTCCTTGACATAGTTGACTAGCCCCATGAAGGAGAGGAAGTCAAGGGCGCTGGTGGGTTTGGGTCAAGCGTGGACAGCCTCGACCTTGGACGGGACGATGGAAAGGCCGTCTCTACCGACCATGTGCCCGCAGAACTCAACCTGGTCCACTGCCCACTGACATTTGGACGGTTTCACGTGAAGGCGGTGAGCCGAGAGGGTCTTGAGCACTTCGGTGACATGCCCGATGTGTGAGTCCATGTCAGGGCTGAAAATAAGGATGTCATCGAGGTAAGAGATGAGGTATGAATCGTACTTGTCACCCAGGAGTTTGTTCGTGAGGCGTTGGAACGTCGCGGGCGCGTTTGTTAGCCCGAAGGATAATACGATGTACTGGAAGTGGCCGAAGCGCGTCCAGAAGGCAGTCTCCTCACTGTCTTCCTCCCGAATGAGGATGCAGTGGTAGGCATTGCGGATGTCCATAGCGGTGAAGACCTTCACGCCGACGAGGCGGTCCTGAAGCTCATTGAGGTTCGGGAGGGGCGTGGCGTCCTTATGGGTCATCTTGTTGAGGGCCCGGTAGTCGATGCAGCAGCGGAGGCCACCGTCCTTCTTCGGGGCAAACAGTACGGGTGCCCCCCAGGGGCTCTTAGAGTGGGAGATCCACCCGCGGGATGATAGGCGCTTGAGTTGCTGCCGTAGCTCGTCGAGTTTGTCGTTGGCCAAGTGGCGGAGTGGGAGCATGATAGGCTTGAAACCGGGCTTCAGATTGATGCTGAAGTTGTCATCACCGCGGTCCAGCGGGAGGCCGGTCTGTTTGGTGAAGAGGGTATCTGTAAACTGTTCCAACGTGGGGTGAAGAGGGTGGTCGGCAGCGACCGACGCGAGTGGATCCCGCGGGGTGGTGTCCGGAGGGGTGGCCGTGCCTTTCGGTCTGCTAGGATCGCACGTTTCTTCCCCTCGACCGTGCGAACGAAGTTAGCCTCGGCTTCGGCGACGTCCGCGAGGGCGACGTCTGTGGCCAGGTCCACCTCCGTGTCCGTGCGTGAGACCCATGCGGTATAGACCTCGGCGGTCTTATCCCTCTTGATCGTCGGTTGAATTGTTTGGCCATGAGGAAACCCTCCTCATTTAAGGCCACAAGCTTGGGGTAGAAACGGCGGGGGCGAGGGCCCGTATTGTTGTGTTATTACTGGGAAGTAGCCGATGAAGAGTAGAACCATTACTGGTCTTAATGTATTACTTGTTGTATGTCTATATACTCCGGACTCTGGCGTCGGGGTCTTTGTTTCTCTGACCGTGACCAGACTGCTTACGCGATGACAGCAACTGACAGGATAGTTCGCGTCTCTGCACAACACTCCCCCGACTCGAGCTGTCCAAAAGTCAGCCTGTCCAACTCCCGCTCTCAACTCCATTCCAATCAACAACACACTCTCTCTTTCCGACACCCAAATCCAACCAATCCATCAAGATGCCGAACGGTGGTCCAACTTGCCCGATCTGTATGGTCAACCCTGCCATCTACAACGGGCCATGTGGGCACCTCTTTTGCCGTACGTGCATCGTCCAGGAGATCCTCTCTCATTTGCACGCCCCACGCTGTGGCGTTTGTTGGTGAGTGGTGAGAGGAGGTAATTCAACTGATAAACGTGTATTGATTGCCTCTCTTAGAGCCCCGTGGCCAGTTTACTTAACCCGGGACCGGCACAATCGTCAGTGCTGCATGTGCGGCACTAATCCCATCTCGTGTCGCATGGTGACCTCGTGTGGCAACTGCACCATATGCAACGGATGCTCCATTTATCTTGTTCGGTGTCACCCGCCGAATCAAGTTCGGTGTCCGTCGTGTCATGTAGCTTTTGACGCTCCGCTGCTCACTTGGCTCCGAAGAGCCATTATTCAACAATACGGCGTGTAGTGTAGACTTCACTGTCGTAGCCCACATAGTTCCCGTAAATAAACAAACACCGGTCTCAGAAGCGCTTTCGTTTGGATGTCCGCTATCATTTCTTTTGTTGAGATATACTGGAAATCTAGCTTGCGTTCAGCTACAAGTTCCCGAATAAAGTGGTGTCGAACGTCAACGTGCTTCGTCCGCTGATGATCCACGGGATTGTTCGCAAGTTTGATGGCGGCTTGGTTATCTTTGTAAATCAGTATGGGCTTGTCGGATGCGCCCAGGATTTCCTGTTTCATCCGAGAAAGCCACAGCGCTTCTTTGGCTGCTTCTCCGAGCGCTACATATTCCGCTTCCGCCGTAGATACTGTAACAGCCGCTTGCCGTTGTGACTTCCAGGATATTGCTCCCCCGTTTAAGGTGAACATGTACCCTGAAACCGAACGCCCAGTCTCTTTGCATTTTGCGAACTCCGCATCACTGTATCCCCGGAGTTTGTTATCTGACTCGTTATTGTATTGTAGGATAAGCTCTTCCGTTTTGGCAACGTAACTGAAAACCCGCTTAGCCGCCTTCATATGTGTCTGTGACGGCTTAGCCAGAAACTGGGATAACTTAGATATCGCGAAAGCGATATCAGGGCGAGTTCCAATCATAAGGTACATCAATGACCCTATCATCGATTGATACGTTGCAACGTCTGCCGGTTTCTCATCCGCAGCTATAATCTCAAGCTTCACATTGGGATCCAGCGGCGTGTCGTGCGGTTGCATCTGCTCCAACCCGAACTTCCGTAGTATATCACTGATGTAATTCTGTTGTCCAATAGTGAGGGTTCGTTGGATGCGATTTTGTCTGACTTCTATTCCGAGGAGGTAAGAGAGCTCCCCCATGTCTTCCATTTCGAAGCGTAATTTCAACCCTTCTTTAATTGCTTCCCGTTCCACTTTGCTCGTTGAAAGAATTGTCAAATCATCAACGTAGACGGCGATGATGATAAAACCTCAGCCAATGCGCTTTATGTAAAGAGCATTGTCTAGTTTGGAAACGTTGAAGCCTTTCTCTCGTAGGTAAGCGTCCAACACCTTATTCCACAACCGAGGTGACTGTTTCAGTCCGTACAGAGAACGTTTGAGTTTAACCGTTGTCCCCTCTGGTAGGCGAAGGTTGAAACAAGAATTCGTCGCTGCCAAGATATTAGCTGCGCCAAACTACGAAGAAGACACACCCCTGTTTATTATTACGACCGACGCTACACCCATTTCATGGGGAGCGATACTCTCCCAAGTTGATCCCAAAGGAAGAGAAAGACCGATACAATTTGAAAGTTGATTGTTTACTGAACAGCAACGAAATACCTACCCGATAGTCAAACTCGAATCACTCGGAGCCTACAAAGGAGTTCGCAAATTACGAACTTACGTTTGGGGCAGACGTTTCGAGCTCAGAATTGACGCCAAACCCTTGATTCAACTACTACAAAAACCCGAATTCCCCGACAGTACCATCACGCGATGGGTAGCACAGTTAATGCTATTCGACTTTGAAATCAAACATATCAAAGGAGGAAAGAACCCCGCGGACGGACTTTCTTGAAAACCCTGAGCAGACGATGATACCGACACCGAAAACGAAGACTCCGACGATTCGGAAATGCACGTTTTACGAGTCAACTCAGCAACGACCGAATGGAAAAGTGATTTGAATGAAATTCCAATACCTGACCCATATGACCGTACCTACGCGATACAAGTATCCCAGCCAACGAAGAAAAATCCGAAACCGATGTACCCGATACGCTCTACGATCATCTTTTCTTACGAAATGGAAGGCTGAAACCACCCCTGCGAATCATCGAAAATGAACAGGATCAAGAAGAAATTATTCGATTCATGCACGAGAGCAAGGAAGGCGGAGGACATCGAGGCATCCTCGCTACATTTCAGAAGATACGACAACGCTATTACTGGCCAAGACTATACAAAGAAGTGAAGGCCTACGTTCAATCCTGCAACAACTGCCAATTCAGAGACCCGCGACGTGAATTTGAACCGCTTTATATCGAAATCCGAACGACACGACCCTTCCAGAAATGCGGACTAGACTTCGTATTTATCACAAAAGGAACAAACGCAAATGAAGGAGGGATGATTTTACGAGATGACGCAACCGCTTACCCTGAAGGACGAATGATCAGAGGCAAGCCAACTGCACACAAGATTGCTGCTTTCTTATATGAAGAAGTATTCTGCCGACACGGACCGATTGAAAACCTAGTATCCGATGGTGGACCTGAAAACGTCAACGAAATCGTACGACATCTTACCGAACGATACGGTGTCAAACACCAAATCACAACTGCATATCACCCGCAAGCGAATGGATTAGTAGAAAGAGGACATGCTCCGATCATCGAAAGTCTTTTTTGAACCGCACCGACTCCGAGAGAATGGCCAACCGTATTCCCTGCTGCATTATGGGCAGATCGAGTTACCACGAAACGAACGACACAGTTTACACCCTTCTATATGATTTATGGAAGAGACGCCGTACTACCTATTGAACTCACATACGAAACATGGATGATAGTACCGAATCTTTAACAACCCATGACAACCGAGACACTCCTACAACACCGCATTAAACAATTCTGATACAGAGATAAAGATCTGAGGCTAGCGACAGAGCGACTAATCGCAAGCCAAAAAGCGAACAAGAAGTATTGGGAGAAACGACACCGAATCAGAAATCGACCTTTTGAACCCGGCGATATCGTTCTCCTGCACAACATGAAACTATTGACTCAACAAACCGGCAAGACCGACAACAATGGTTTGGACCGTACAGAATTACCAAATCCAACGACAATGGCTCGTATTATATCGAAGAATTAGACCGGACACCGATACGCAAACCTGTAGCCGGAGACCGATTGAAGATATTTCGAACTCGAACCCAGACACAACCAATAGTCGAAGACAATACAGAAGATGAAGAAGAAACAGACGAAGAAGACAACATTACGGACGAGAATTGATGAGCACATCAATATTTGACAAAAGGAAAGATGTAGTAGTGCGCTTCGAACTGCGCATGAAATCGATAATATTTCGACGCCAATTATACGCCTAGAATCTTCAACAAGCGAATGAAATCACCTTTATACGACAACGTAAAAATACCGTCAAAAGTTCCAACAATAAATCGACACACTCGCGTTCCCGACACTCTGACGTTTACCAAATACAACCACGTTTACCGAAACCTTGCTTCACAACAACGTTTTTTCCTCGGATACGACTGACATGCGAGAGATGTAGGCATAGGAGAGGAACACATGAAAGCGCCCCCAACCCAACTCTCAACCAACCAGAAGCTCCCACGACGCCCGAAATGCTGAAGAAACCAACTGCGAAACGAGAAAACCAATTTCCGGTGGCCGTATACGCCGAACGTTGCAGAAAACCCCAAGAAAAGATTAGCAATAAGACTGTATCAGCGCCAAAATTGCGAATGGAAAAAGGAAAAACTACGTAGACCGCCGCAGGAAAAGAGAAAAAGACCCGATGTAGCTAAATCCTCTAGAGACGACTAGTAGAGAGTTTGGACTTCGACAAACTGCAGTAGCCTAGAAAGATCCATATAAAAACCCACCTGTTTTCCCCAGACCTTTGTACGATAGGCAAGACTCAGATCTGTGTACGCAGAACACAGATCCCGATCAACAACAGAGCTTTCTACTTCTCTACTCCTAACGACTTCTTCCAGTTTCAGATAGACTTTCAAGGCGCGCTCACAGACTCTGAGAGCATAGACAAGACGACCCTGAGGGTCGCGACTTGTACTTTGCTGACGTCGCCGAGGACTTGATAGTTCAGGAATCTCGGAAGAAGAGCTGAGAGTGAGATTGGATAACCCCGTCGTATTGTTTCGCAGTCAAACCTGCAGATATTTCCGAGTTCGTATTTCGTACCCGTACCCGTAATTCCCGACCCCGTTTAAGAAGAAGGACTCCTTTCAAAGCACCTGGATATTAAGGTTGCAAGACGACGCTCTCGCCTGAGATCTCTTCTTGTGCTATTGAGAGACCGGCAGCTTATCTTTCCCAACACCCAGCCGTACCCATCGATTCGACAGACCCTCGCTTCTGCCGGCCACCACCACAGCGTCTTACGACCCGGAGCAAGATTTATAGTGTTCACGGATGCATCGGTTTTTGCAATAGGCGGATGGCTTGCCCAGCCGGCGAATCCATCAGAGCATTACCCATCACCGTTGCCTACCTCAGTAAACGGATTTAAGAATCTGCCACCGTTAAAGCCGATAGCTTTCTTTGGGCGGAAGATGCAACCCGCTGAAACACGTTACCCCTTGCACAAACAAGAGCTATTAGCTCTGGTTAGCATATGCAAGGCAAACAGGCATTACTTGCAGGATCGGACAAATGACCGCCCGTTTCGCGCGTTCACCGATCACGCTAGTTTGGTCTGGCTGCAGACACAGCCCTTCCTGAGCCATTGCCAAGCATGATGGGTTGAATTCCTGCAACAATCCAAATTTGATATTGAATATCAACCTGGTCGTTGGAACACCGTCGCGGATGTGTTGAGTCGTAATCCTTATTACGCTCCTTGCTGCGCCGAGTGTAACAAGCAAGTGGAAATCGCTGCGGCCTTGGGGATGTCCGTCGAGTATATTCCTTTGGGGAATGTTACGCTTGAGGATTGGATACGAACCTTGGAGGCTGATGAGTACTTCGCTTTGCGGAAAGAGGCGTTGTCACAGCCAAAGGAACGACAGTCAACATTCGATCGCCGTTTTTCGATCGATGACTATGGTTGTTTACTGTACCACGATAAGTTCTATGTGCCAGCTGCTTTACGAGGAACTGTATTGCAGGCGTACCACAACTCGTTGCTATCTGGCTCGCATACGGGGGTACAAGGTACATTGGGCAAACTCCTACGTGAGTTTTACTGGCCCGATATGGACGCAGATGTGAGAGGGTACATCAAGACTTGTGGGTCTTGCCAAAGGTTCAAGTCGCTGAACAGTAAGTGCGTTGGCTTACTTCGTTCGCTCCCAGTTCCCGACCGACGTTGGCACACAATGGGTATGGACCCTGTCTGGATGCCAATAACACGGTCATTGGGGGGGAAGGTGCAGAGTGATGCGTTTTACGACAGTTTTATTGTCTTCATCGACTATCTGTCAGGGTGCGCATACTTTATACCTGCGGCATCCACGATAACTGCCGAGGAGTTGGCCCATCTTTACTTCCGTGAAATATGGCGCCATACAGGTACTGCAGCTCTGATCGTCGGAGATCGAGATCCCCGCTACCTGGCAGATTTCTGGAAGGTGTTTCAATCGTTGTTGGGCTCAAAGCAGAGCTTGAGCACGGCACGACCCCAACAGATGGACGGAAAGGTCGAACGGTGTATCTCTATCTTGAAGAAGATGATTAAACCGTACCTTAATGTAACGGGAGACGATTGGGTTGACAAACTACCGATGTTGGAGTTTGCCTACAACCGTACGCAGAACAGCACTGGATACTGCCCTTTCGAGGTTGATTTGGGTAGAATTCCGCAGGCGCCGATGCATTGGCAAGTTGACACAAAGGTGTTGCAACGTATGGACGATATCTCGATCCCATTCTTGCATAAGTCACAATGTGAGCTCATCAAACAGATGGAGAAGCGTGCTGAGGCATACCGATCCATTGAACTCATAGTGCAGCAGAAACTGCAGGAAGCCCAGGACAAACAAGCGAAGTATCACGATCGTGGACGTCGTGTACAGAGCTTTCGTCCAGGAGATAAAGTCCTGTTGAACAGCGATGGGATAACGATCCCTGCTTTCAATAAGAAGCCGCTCAAGTTTAGACAGAGCTGGCTAGGACCCTTCATTGTGAAGAGGGAAGGACCACACCCGGAAACATACGAGTTAGAGCTGCCAGCTTTGATGGGCGCTTTATACCCGGTCTTCCATACGGATATCTTTAAGCCTTGGCACAAGCCGACTTCAGATCCGCACGCTGCAGGGGGGGATTCTGAGCTCCCTGACGCATCTCCCAACCCACAATCTGACACTGATCAAT
The DNA here is from genome assembly GCF_025526975.1 of Fimicolochytrium jonesii. Lineage (NCBI taxonomy): Eukaryota > Fungi > Chytridiomycota > Chytridiomycetes > Spizellomycetales > Powellomycetaceae > Fimicolochytrium > Fimicolochytrium jonesii. The sequence continues at coordinate 323,950 of NW_026515671.1, forward strand.
GGGCAGAGGCCCCAGAGGACCTAGACGACCAGGAAGACCAGGAAGATGACGACTTGGTGCACTACGGACGCATCACATGCTCCCAGAGCACTCGAATACGCCAAAGCAACCTTGCCTATGCCCTGGCCACCGAAGTACTGCACACAGAGCCCAAAACCCTCAAGCAAGCTCTAAACTCCAACGACTCAGCCAAGTGGAAGGAAGCCATGGAGGCTGAATACGTATCCCTTGTCAAGAACGGCACCTGGGAGCTCTGTCCGGCACCCAAAGATAGCAACCTTGTTGGATGCAAGTGGATTCACAAGATCAAGACGAATGCTGAAGGCAGTATCGAACGCTACCAGGCCAGACTATCCGCCCAAGGCTTCTCACAAGAATAGGGAGTTGACTAGAACGAAACATTCGCACCAGTGGCCAAGTTCGACACCATTCGGCTACTCTTGTTGTGGGGAGCAGCACAGGACCTCGAAATGGACCAAATGGACGTGTCCACCGCATTCCTGAACCCGACACTCAGTGAGGAGATCTATATGAAGCAGCCACCGGGCTACATCAAGCCAGGAGAAGAGCATCTTGTGCTTAAACTCAAGAAGACACTCTATGGTCTCAAACAAGCCCCCAGGGAGTGGTACATCGAAATCCATGGCACTCTCGTTGAGAAAGGCTTCACTCGTCTTGATTCAGACCATTGCGTCTATATCAGGTTCTTTGAGGGCTGGCTACTCATCCTGATCCTCTATATGGACGATCTCATACTTATGAGGCACAAGAGACTCGATCTTGACAGCTTCAAGGCCAAGGAACTTCAAAAGGCGTACGAAATGCGTGATCTAGGTGCCCTGCACTACTTCCTGGGTCTTTTAGTCCCTCGAGACCGAGCCAAACGACTCCTGACGCTCAACCAGACTGGGTACATCGAAAAATGTCTTGAAACATACGGGATGACCGATTGCAAGCCTGTATCAACTCCCAGCGTCGTGGGAAGCCCTCTCACCAAGGAAATGACACCTCAAACGCCTGAAGAGACTGCAGAGATGCAGAACAAGCCCTATCGAGCGATTGTAGGCAGTCTGATCTCTGCAATGTTCGGCACAAGACCAGACATAGCCCAAGCAGTTGGAGCTGTGAGCTAGTTCTTAGCCAATCCAGGCAAAGGACATTGGAAAGCTGCCAAACGCATTCTGGCGTATCTCAGGACGACCAAACACTTCCAACTTCGACTGGGAGCCGTCCAAGAAACCCCCAAACTCGTGGGATGGTCAGACTCAGACTGAGGAGGCTGCCCAGACACTCGAAGATCGACCACAGGATACCTCTTCACCTTCTGCGGTCCAGTAAGCTGGAAATCACGCACACAACGCACTACAGCACTCCCCTCCACCGAAGGCGAATACATGGCACTCACAGACGCCTGTAAAGAAGCCATGTGGCTCAGATCTCTACTCAGAGAACTGAGCACGCACCAAGACCAGACAGGACTCGTTCAAGGCCCCACAGTCATCTGGGAAGACAACCAAGGAGCTATGACACTCGCCACAAACCCAGTTCACCATGCACGAACCAAGCACATCGACATCTGAAACCACGTCATTCGTGAACAATTGATCAGGTTGTATTAGCTAGATTGGGTTTTATTGAGCTGGTGGAAGCCTGTAGCAACTTCCGCGGGCTCCGCGGACTTGGCAGACGTCCATGGGGGCATTAGCAGGCTACACAGACTTGGCAAAACCTTACCAACCTTAACTGCGGCACTCAGAGACGCCTTGGGCGTTCTGAAGGGGTCGCAGAGGGTGCTTTGGACGCCCCAGCACATAGCTAAATCCCCAAGAAAGAAGCCCCAGATTTGTGTAAAAGGCAGACCTGTTGCCCGTCCCCTCTCTTCACGTTATCCTCTTCAATACACCACTTTCTATCGCACTACTCTAGCCACACTACCGTCTTCTACATCACAACACTGCCCTTTGGGCAGCTTCGTCCCTCAGTCATCGGCGAACCAGTCTTAGTGACCTCTCAGATACACCTATATCAGCTAAGGTTTCAATACTTCCGACTTCAAAGATATCAAATCCGATCGTTGGCCATCTTCCTACACGGTATGGGAAGAGGTTGGAGAAATCCATATGGATGATGACCAGGTTTGAATCGTCAACAGGATTTGCAAGTTCCAACATATCTGGGAACGTCGCAGCATGCGGGAGGCCAGTAGTATTGTGTAAGAATCCTTGCAAGAGTCTTATTAAAACTGAGATGTCCTCCGGTGGTGAGATCATCATGGAATTGCCGTGAGATTGTTGCGAATATCTTCAGGAACGTATAAACATCCTTCAGGTTCCATTCCATTTTCGAACGTATAGCAAAGTTGTCTAGAAGGTTTCTTGTGTTGAGGCTTCCGAGAAACTTCGTCTAGGTAATCCAAATGGGTCTTCGCGTACCGCAATTTTCCATTCTTCCTCTTGGTAGGTAGGTGAGCTTTGTCTGTTGTAGCGTTGAAGGAAGCTTCACCGGCAAGCGCGTTGCTGATCTGCGTATGCATGTCAAGGCGAGATTGACAATCTATACACCGAGGCACATAGATTGGATTGCGAGAAAGCATATCGGCTATGATTCCACCATCCAGGTAGATACTGGATGTCGAAGTCATACTCTTGTAGCTTCTCCACCCATTTGGCTGGTCTTCTGCTCAAGTGGGGTTGCGTTTGGATGAATTCGAGTCCCTTGTGGTCGCTGAAACTTCGGAAGTAATGACCAATGAGATATGGTCTATTGGCGAGCAACATCTTCACAAGAGCTAGGAGCTCTTGTTTGTGCATAGGATATTGAGTTTCTGCATCCTTCATCTTCCTTGAGGAAATAATTTGTTAAACCGAGGAAGCTCTGAACTCCTTTGGTTGATCTTAGAGTAGGCCAATCCTTAATAGCTTGGATCTTTGAGGGCGCAATGCGAACACCATGTCCTCCGACAATATGTCCTCACCATTCGATTTCTTCCTTGGCCCATACACACTTTGAATGTTTGATGAAAAGGGCATGTTCTTCGAGCTTCTTCAGGATACAATCAACTTGTTCCCGATGTTCGGCAAGAGTTTTTGAAAAAATGAGGACAATGTCCAAATAAGTAGGAAGGAATTCGTCATAGTCTTTATGAAAGATCTTATTCATAAGTCGTTGAAATGCGGCAGGTGCATTGGTTAGCCCGAATGGCATAACCAAGTGTTCGAAGTTTCCCAATCGAGTTTGTATTGCTGTTTTCTCTTGATCTTGTCTGCCTATAAGAAGAGAATGGTATGCTTCTCGAATGTCGGTAAGCGTAAACCATTCACAACCTTGATTCCGATCCCTCATCTCACAAATATTGGGTAAAGGAGTACGATCTTTCTTGGTGATGGAGTTGAGACCTAGATAGTCCCAACAAATACGTAGTTTGCCATCTTCCTTCTTGGCAAAAACGACACTAGCTCTCCATGGACTTGAGGAGTGTTGTATCCATCCTTTTTCGAGCATAACGGAGATTTGCTTCCTGAGCTCAGCGAGCTCTTCCTTGTTCATGTGACAGAGAGGTTGCCAAATGGGTTCAGCACCTTCAGTGAGTTCTATCTTGAAGTTGTCTTTTCCACGATCAGGAGGTATACCTTCTGGTTCCTTGAAGAGCGTATCGACGTATTTATCTAGGATATCCTTAAAGAACACTTGTCTTGACGGCTTGAGGACGCGATTGAAAGCAGATGCAGCCGACGATGACTTCCTCGATGTCGTACATCAAATGAAGCAGAACCGATTCGATCTGGCTCCTATGATCACCACCGACACGAAACTTACCACGCAGGCAGGAATTGCCAAAGTTATCAAGCACGCTTCACTCTCCAGAAGAGACATTGCTCAAGGAATGTTGGAGATCCTTTGTAACGCTGTCATAAAGTCTGGCACCGATGTAGTCAAAAGATGCACGATTTATCGCACACCAGTGCTATTGGAGACCAGGGCTATTTGGAAGTCAAATAGCACCAACTTTGCGATGCACCTATGCGCTGGAATATCACACCAGTGCTATTACAGGACCAGCAGTACGTCGTTGTATGTACATCTGTTTCGAAAGCACAGGACTGGGCAATTCAATTCAAGAACATTACCAAAGCCAATCGCTTGAGGGCAGCCTGGATTTGGGCACATCTCCCGTCGTCACCCGGCCTTGCTAAGTTACGTCCCAGATCTTGAGTTCAGCATTGCACTCAGCACCCCATCCTCCGACACCCTGTCTGACATGGGTGATGATCACTACCCTATCCTCACTCCAATGGAGGCAGACGAGGCCCTCTCACAGTTCCCCGCAGGCCAGGAAGAGCCAGAGTCTGAAGTCTACAACAGAGGCCGCCGCAATTCCTTTGACCGGCGTCAGGAAGAGTGGGACTACACTCAGAGAATGTCGAAGGAGGGTGAGGACCAGGACAATAAGCCCAGTGCCGTGCCTTGCAAACCAGGCCCTGACGATACCATTGCCATCACTTTGCCTTTGAAGAGGAAGCTGATTCCTGAGAATCTTGCGCCAAGATTTTGACCGTTGTCCGAGGAGGAGATACAGAGGATTAATGAGGCAGACAAAAACCTGAACACCGTTCGCTCTACAAAGACATGGGTCAAAAAGTGGAACCAGTACAAGGAAGAGTGCCACTTGACTAAGAAGATGGCACTGTCAACGTTGCTCAATTGAACAAGGTGAGAACCCACAACTGCTTCCGCACAGTCCATTTGTTTGACCTCAAAGCTGATATCTACTTCACGCAAACCATCTAGGACTTGGAGGCCTTCATCATTCAGGTCAAAATGGACAACGGGGAAGGGTTTTGTGACTCCAGCTTGGATACTGGCTTTGGTAGTCTTGGCCGCTATTTCAAACTCAAAGGGGAGGAAAACAACCGGGTTGTCAATATTCAGTCTGACACTGAGTTCCGTGGTGCACGTACTATTCTCAACGTGAGGATGGCCGACCTACATAAGATGGGCAATGGTGGGACCACGCAGCCTCTGACCTCAGCCTTGAAGAATTTCGCACTATGCTGGGTTCAGCCTTCTGCTCAGTGGACACGCCGGAAGGCCTTCTCCACTGCGTTTACCTCTACCTGTCAGTCTTCCTTGTTGAGCGTGGAGGAGAGGCAAGCCGCATGGAGGTTACAGATCTGAAGCTGAAGATGATTCTTGTGGTTATAGGAAGTAGCCGATGAAGAGTAGAACCATTACTGTATTACTATTAGTTATATCTATTACATTCTTAGGTGTCGGGCACTTCACTCCTAGCCGTCTGCGCAGACTGCTGAAGCGAAGGCTTACTAATGACGGCGTTTGACAGGATTAGGGATAGGGTTAGGGATAGCTCACGTCTCTGCACAACACTCCCCCGACGCGAAATGCCCAAACAACCCTAAAATCCGGCTGTCCACATCGCCGACGACTGCATACCCCTCTTCTTCTTCCATATCCGACCCCATCCAACCGGTCCAGATTCATTTCCCCTCTCATTGGGCAACTTCGACCACATCCGCTCTTGTTTACGGCTCTCTTTGTCTAAATCCGCATAGTGCCCGGAGGTGAACAAAGGCTGGTTTCGGGAGGGCTTTCGTCTGGATGTCGGCGACCATTTCTTTTGTTGATATATACTGAATATCTACTTTGTTTTCAGCCACGAGTTCCCGAATGAAATGGTGTCAAAGGTCGATGTGTTTTGTCCTCTGATGATCTACCGGATTATTGGCGAGTTTTATGGCGGCTTGGTTGTCCTCATAGATCAGGACGGGCTGGGGCTCGTCAGGGACCCCCAGGATTTCCCTTTTCAACCGAGAGAGTCAGATCGCTTCCTTAGCCGCCTCTCCAAGCGCCACATATTCTGCTTCCGCTGTGGATACCGTCATGTTTTTCTGCCGTTGGGATTTCCAGGATAAAGCTCCCCCATTCAAGGTGAACGTATAGCCCGAAACCGACCGTCTCGTCTCTTCACACTTCGCGAAATCCGCATCACTGTATGCCCGCAGCTCGTTATCTGATTCGCCATATTGCAGGACAAGCGTTTTGGTCTTGGCAATATAACTGAAAACCCGCTTGACGGCTTTCATATGAGTTTGCGAGGGTTTGGCTAAGTACTGAGAGTGTTTGGATACGGCGAATGCGATGTCTGGTCGGGTTCCAACCAGTAAGTACATCAATGACCCGATCATTGACTGGTACGTTTTGACGTCTGCCGGCTTCTCCTCCTCCGCAGTCATAACTTCTAGTTTCACATTTGGGTCCAGCGGAGTGTCGTGCGGTTGCATCTGTTCCAGCCCGAATTTTCGCAGGATGTCGCTTATATACTTCTGCTGTCCAATAGTGAGGGTCCGCTGGGTGCGATTTCGTCTCACTTCTATTCCTAGGAGGTGGGAGAGCTCCCCCATGTCCTCCATTTCGAAGCGCAATTTCAGCTCTTCTTTAATAGCGTCCCGTTCGGATTTACTGGTTGAAAGGATGGTCAAATCATCGACGTAGACGGCAATGATAATGAAACCTCGTCCAATGCGCTTTATATAAAGAGCATAGTCCAGTTTTGACACATTGAAGCCCTTCTCCCGGAGGTAAGCGTCCAAGACCTTATTCCATAACCGGGGCGACTGTTTAAGGCCGTATAGGGAACGTTTGAGTTGAACAACGGTACCGTCGGGCAGGCGAAGGTATATTACGGTGTCGAGGTTCCCATTCAGGAAGGCGGTTTTCACGTCCATCTGATGGATTTCTAGGTCGTGTGCCGCTGCAATGGCCAACAACATCCGCAACGTGTTGAATTTTACGACGGGCGCAAACGTTTCATGATAATCTATCCCCTCTCTCTGCGTGAAACCCCTTGCGACTAGACGAGCTTTGAACTTCTTTATGGTGTTGTCAGGGTTGCGCTTTACTTTGAATACCCACTTAGAATCTACTGTGTGTCCAGAGTGGTTTTGACCGGGATTTTGGGCGCTCTGGTCATCGGGTTTTGGACCAGAATTCTGGGCGTCCCCAGAAATTCGGTGGTCAACCCATCGACCGGGTGCTTCCCAGGTTCCATTCTTTGCATGGGATGCAAGTTCCTCTTCCATAGCGGCTTGCCATTTGCGTGCGTATGGAGATTTCATAGCGGCTTTCAGTGTGGAGGGTTCGTCTGTGTCTACCGTCGCTGCTAAGAGCTCTGCGCCGGGTCCTGATCCGGGTTCAGCTCCAAGGTACTGACTCCCGTCGTCTTCGACCCCCAGAAATTCCGACAACGCTACTGCGTCCTTCACAAATTCATAGGGTTCCCAAGTGGGGTCGTCAAACCCTACCCACTTAACAAGGTATTCCTTCTCCCCCAAATCTCCATCCCCACGCCACAAAAGCATCTTTTCAACGGCGTATTCAGCATCTGAGTTTGATTCAGGGATGGATTCGCTACGACTGTTGTTTTCTTTGAAAGTGACGTCCCGGGATTCAAAGATCTCCAACGTTTCTTCATCAATGAGTCGGTATGTGCCATGTTTGGTGGCATGGTAGCCAAGAAGCCGCAACGGGCCTAGCGCCCATGCCGAAAGCTTACTTCTCCTCTTTTGTTTAGGGATGTGAAGGAAGGCTTCACTCCACGGTGTCCGCAAATTCGAGATATCTGCGGGTCGTCCGTACCATCTATGGTATGGGGTCGTTCCGGTTGCACTGGCCGGCGTCCGCTGTCTAAGATAATTGACCAATACAGCCAATTCATTCCATAGATTTTCTGGGACATTACTAATCCACATTATGGCCCGAATTTGGTCCATAATAGTCCGGTTGAAGCGCTCCGCAATCCCGTTTTGTTGGGAAGAGTATGGCTGCGTCGGAACCAGCGAGATCCCTGCTTCCTTTAATTCATCCAGCATCTCGGTCGACATGTATTCCCCCCCGTTGTCGCAGCGCAACTCTTTGATCTTCCCATTACAATGGCGCTCTGCAAACGCTTTAAACTCTTTCCACTTCTGGTGCACCTCGCTCTTATTTTTCAAGATGTAGATTACTGACCATCTCGAAAACTCGTCAATAAACGTGAGGATGTACCGCTTTCCATTAAAAGATTTCGTTTTAGGACCGACGTCCAATACATCTGAGTGGATCCTGTCCAATAATTTGGTTGCAGGCCGGGGGTTTTGCCCAGTGAAGGGCTTCCGTGTTTGTTTTCCTTTTTTACAGCCCACACAGAGTGGGGGTTCGGCGTTTTTGGTGTTGAGTTCGAAGTTGTATTCTAAACTCGCAGCTTGAAGCGCTTTGGATCTGATGTGTCCAAAACGCTGGTGCCATAGTTTATTGACGTTGCGGTCTTGGGCTTTCCCTCAAGTGCCAGAATAAACGCTTCCGGCTCTGCTTCAATATACCCTTTCAGGAACGGAAGTCGTCCATTATGGGTCACTCGCAACACGGATGTCCCATCTCGTCTGATTTCCGCATGTCCTTTTCGGAGTTGGATGTCGTAGCCCTCATCAACCAAAGGTGCCGTACTGCATAGATTTTGGCGCGCATTGGGCACATAGAGCACGTTTCAAAGGGTAATGTGTTTTTCCGGCTCTGTTATGATCTCGACGACGGAGGCGGAAGCGAAGTAGAGAAGCCAGGGTGAGAGTGATAGGCGACAAGAGATTGTATTGGCGAAACAAGAAACAAGGACTAGAACAGGAGATGAGAAGAACTGGTGTTGATCTGCTGGGGAGGAAGGGAATGGACGAAGAGAGGCCGGCTATTTATAGATAGGCAACCCAGCAGATCAGAGAACAACAACCACAAGAGGGGACTGGGGGGGCGCCAGCTATGCTCCTAGAGCGTGCGTGGCGAGCGTAGAGAGCATTGCTCCAGCTGCTGGCTATGGGGAAGTAGTGGGGGGTGTGGAGAAGCCGAGGGGGGATTGGCGAAATGAGAGGAGAGAGGGGGAGTGGCATTGACATTGACATTGACACTGACATTGACACTGACATTGACATTGACATTGGCGTTTGACATTTGGCGGTTGACATTGGCGGCTGTCAGTAGGTAAGCTTATGGTATGGGCGCGTCGTCCATAACATCACCCCTCTCTTGAGCGGCGGCGGCGGCGGCGTCGAGTTTGATGTGGCCGCACAGGAGGTGCTACGGGGACAGAGGAAGGCTTGTTGGGGTACGCGCTGTGGTAGTCCTGGAGGAGTGCGTCGGTATGGGTGAGGTGTTCCACGGGCTCCCAGGTGTTCTCAGAGTCAGGCCAGCCCTGCCATTTGACCAAGTACTGAAGGCGACGACGATGGATGCGAGAGTCAAGGATGGCTTTGACAACCCACTCTTCTTGACCCTCAACGGTCTCTGGGGGCGCGGGTTCGGGTTCGTGTCGTTCGGGGATGGTGAAGCGGGGTTCGAGGAGCGAGACATGGAAGACATCGTGGATTTTGTACGTAGGCGGGAGCTTGAGCCGGTAGGCGACGGGATTGATTTTTTCAACGATGGGGAATGGCCCAATCTTGCGATGGTCGAGTTTCTGAGAGGGCTGGGTTGTCTGGAGGTCTTTGCGGAGGAGCCAGACGTGGTCGCCAGGCTTGAAGTGCGGTCCAGGAATTCGTTTGGCGTCGGCGTAGCGCTTCATTTGATCTTGGGCTTCCTTGAGCTCGAGGGCGAGCTGTTCATGGACTTCCCTGATTTGTTTAGCGCGGGCTTCAGCGGCAGGGTTGACGGATTCGGAGGTAGCAGAGGCCGCGAAACTGAAGCGGGGGTGGAGACCCTTGTTGGCGTAGAAGGGGGTGGTCTGGGAGGCGGACTGATGGGTGTTGTTGTAGGCGAACTCGGCGGACGACAGAAGCTGTTTCCAGTTGTCCTGTTGGTGGTTGCAAAAGCATCGGAGATACTGCTCCAGGATCTGGTTAGTGCGTTCCGTCTGGCCATCGCTCTGGGGGTGGAAGGCCGAGGAGAGGTTGGCTTTCGCCCCAAGGAGTTCGAGAAGTCGACGCCAGAAACCGGGACTTAAACTGGGGTCCTCGGTCAGAGATGAAAACGTTGGGGAGGCCGTGGAGACGGATGATGTTGTGGAAGACTAGGTCGGCGGTGGATTTGGCGGATTCTGACTTGCTGCAGGCGAGAAAGTGGGCCATCTTGGTGAGGCAACAGTTGACGTTCAGGATGGAGTCGTACCCGTCCACGGGAGGCAGACCGGTGATAAAGTCCAGGGACCAAGATCCCCAAGGGCGGGTAGGGATACTGTTGGGCTGGAGTAGGCCGTATGGTTTGTGTCGACTGGATTTCGCTTGGCTACAGGTATCGCAGGACTTGACGTAGGCCTTGACGAAGCGCCACTGGCTGGGCCACCAGTAGTTGCGGGAGGCGAGTTCAAGCGTCTTGGACATCCCAAAGTGGCCGGCTAGGGGAGTATCGTGCATGTCGTGGCAGACTTCGGCTCGGAGCTCGTTGGTGGGGACATAGACCAGGTTATCGTGCAGCAGGATCCCATCTTCATCTGAGAACCGCTTGATACGATCTCGGGTTTCCTCAGTTCGTTGGGCGAGGGGTATCTTGAGCTTTTCGCGAATGGTCTTAGCGAGGGGATCAGAGGCCTGGGCGGCCTTAATCTTGTCAAGCAGCGTGGTATCCATGGGTGTGAGGTAGGCAGCCGCGAGTCGAAGGCGTTCGGGAGTCAAAATTGTGGTTGCCTGGGAGCGGAACGCTTCTTCCCCCTCTTTTAGCTCATGTTCGGAGCGTCGGGAGAGGGCATCGGCTTGGTGCTGCTGGGAACCGGGGCGATAGGTAATGACAAAGTCAAAATCCGAGAAGAATATCGACCAGCGGGCTTGGCGGCGGTTCAGGGTGCGGGTGGTCATGAAGTACAGAAGGTTTTGTGGTCGGAGTAAACGGTGATCTTGTGACGGGCGCCAATGAGATGGTGGCGCCACTGGGCAAAGGAGTCTTGGATGGCCAGAAGTTCCTTATCGTAGATCTCGTAGTTGATCTCTTCGGCCGTGAATTTGCGAGAGTGGAAGGCCACGGGGTGGAGCTGATTGTCCTGGTCAGGTTGGAGGAGAACTGCGCCAAGAGCGAAGTCGGAGGCGTCAGTTTCGACGACGAAGGGCTTCTCTGGGTCAGGGTGAGCAAGGATGGGGGCGTTGGTGAATGCTTTCTTCAGGTTCTCGAAGGCGGTGTTTGCGGCGGGTGTCCAGGCGTACGGGATGTCTTTCCGGGTCAGGGCTGTGAGCGGGGTAGCGATCTTGGAATAACCTTGGATGAATCGGCGATAGAAGTTGGCAAAGCCGAGGAAGCGCTGGACGCCTTTGACATTCTTGGGAGGTTCCCAATCCGTGATGGCAGCGATCTTCTTGGGGTCCATCTGGATGCCTCTCTTGGAGATGATGAAGCCTAGGACCTCAACGGATTCGCGGTTGAATTCGCACTTCTCTGGTTTGGTGTACAACCCATGCTGTCGGAGGCGGGACAAGACTTCGCGGACATGTTTGGGGTGATCTTCGGGGTTCTTGGAGAATATCAGGATATCGTCGAGGTAGACGACAACAAACACATCGAGAATGTCGCGGAAGATGTCGTTCATCAGGTACTGGAAGACGCCAGGAGCATTGCTGAGTCCACGGGGCATGACATTGTATTTGAATAGGCCGTAGCGGCAGCGGAAGGCGGTCTTCCATTCATCGCCCGGGGCGCATGCGTAAGAGGTTATAAGCGCCGCGGAGGTCGATCTTGGTGAGACGACGGCGCCACGCAAACAATCCATGATACCGTTGATCAGGGGCAGGGGGGTAGCGATTCTTCACCGTGATGCTGTTCAGGCCTCGATAATCGACGCAGAGGCGGAGAGAACTGTCCTTTTTCTTCACGAATAAGACTGGCGCACCGGCAGGGGACTTTGAGGGTTTGATGAATCCTTTGGCGAGGTTTTCTTCGAGGTATTCGCAGAGTGCCTTCATTTCTGGTTCGCTGAGGCTGTAGATTGGGCCGAAAGGTGGCTGCTTGCCTTCTTCCAGATCGATTGGACAGTCGTAGGGCCGGTGCTCGGGGAGAGTGTCAGCATTTCTCTTTTCGAAAACGTCGGCGAAGTCTCGATACTCGGGGGGCAGGAAGTCTTTGATGTCTTTCTCGGGTGTCGGGGGGTTACTGGGGCTAGGCGAGGCCGGGAGATCGGGTTTCGCAGGGTTGGCGTAGGCGACGAAGACCTGGTCATGCCTTGCTGCGACCTGGAAGGCTGGGACGGAGATGAACGAGACTCGGAGCGGCGTGGGAGCCGGTTCTGGGGTGCTGGAGCGAGATACCTTGGGTACTGGAATCGACCATGTTTCGTCGACGGGGACTTCATCCTGGGGGATGCGGATCAAGGGCTCAGGGGTTCTGGCGGGTGCTGGGCTCGGGGGTGCTGGAGAGTTGTCCCAATTCGCGAATTCATGGTACAGACAGTCGCAACGGAAACCGACCAAAAGGTTCTTGAAGTCAAGGTTAATGTCGTGGAGGCGGAGCCAGGGGAGACCAAGGAGGATTGGAGCATGGGGTGATTTGGTGACATGGAAGACGAGTTCTTCGAAGTGGTCGTCGACCCACATGCCTACTGGTTGGGGGTGATGGGTGATTGGCCCAGCAGAGCTGGGTTGACCGTCAACGAGTTCGATCGTCAGTGGACGCTGATGCGGGACTAGGGCGATGCGGTGTTTGCGGGCAAAGTCTCTGTCGATGAAGCAGGACAGGGCACCATTGTCGATCATGGCTGAGGTAGGTATCGGGGCGCGGCTGGATGATACCATGATGGTAACGGGGTAGTTGAAGGGTTCGACGGGACCCAGCGCAAGCATGGCGCGGGGGTTAATTTCGGAGTTTTTGACATGGGCAGCGGCTAGGAGGGTTGTGTCGGCTATAACGGAGTCGGGAACCAGGGGGGTGGCCTCTCCCGTTGCAGGAGCTGCGAGGTTAGGAGGCCCGGGGCGGTGTGTGTTGTCCAGTCGCTGGGGCTTTACTGCGGCTGGACTTTGGGAAAACCCTGTTCGGTGGAGGGTTCTTTGATGTCGACGTTGGCGGCACGGGTGGTGGTCTTGTTCTTGACGGGGCAGACTTTTGCAATGTGCCCCGCGCCACCGCAGTAAAGGCAGAGGTTGTTGGAAATGCGGCGTTGGCGTTCCTGAGGGCTCAGAGGGCCGCGGGGACGAGCGGCGTCAATCTGCATAGGCTCGCTGTGGTCGACAGTGGTGGTAGTAGTAAACGAGGTATGGGGAACCGGGAAGGTCTGGCGGCTTCTGTTTCGCTCCAGGCGGCGCTCAAACAGCCGGTTATCGCACTGGATAGCCTGCTCCATCACCACATCAATGGTGGCCGCAGGGGGCATTGTGAGCATCAGGTCTTTGACGTCTTCTTTGAGGCCACGGCGGAAGGTAGCAATCAGGGCCTGGTCGTTCCAGGAGACATCGCATTGTAGCTGGCGGAACTCAGCGACGTACTCGGTTGCTGCACGGGTTTGGCGAAGGTTCTGGAGCTTGTTTTCAGAGGTGCGGACCCTGTCGCTGTCTCCGAAGACCGATTGCATCTGACTGATAAAACTATCGAAGTCATGAAGGCTGTGATCTTGGCGTTCGACTAGGGGCGCCATCCAGGCTTGCGCAGTGCCTGTGAGGTAGGTGCCAATAGTTTGGATCTGGATGATGTCGCTGGGGTAGCGGTCGGGCTGGAGAGCAAACATCAACCGGATGTTGTTCAACCACCCACGGAATTTGCTGCGGGTACCATCAAACTTCTTGGGCGAGCTGATTCTTGGCTCCAGAGCAGGGTTGGTGACTTGGGGACGGGTGTACGTATCGGCTTGAACCTGGGCGGCGATGCTCTGGGCAGCTTGTGCGTCGGCTTGGGCTTGCGCTAGGTTGGCCTGCAAGTTGGCGTTTTGGCTTTGCAAGGCGGCGATGGCTTGGCACATATCGTTCCATTGCTTGGGAGTGAAAGGTACGGATTCGGGTTGGGACATGGCGAAAAAGGTTTGTCGGATGCAGGGCTGGACGGGTTCTGAACTTCGCAGTGTTGGAGCAGATCAAACTGTTATGATCTCGACAAGGGAGGCGGAAGCGAAGTAGAGAAGTCAGGGCGAGAGTGATAGGCGACAAGAGATTGTATTGGCGAAACAAGAAACAAGGACTAGAACAGGAGATGAGAAGAACTGGTGTTGATCTGCTGGGGAGGAAGGGAATGGACGAAGAGAGGCCGGCTATTTATAGATAGGCAACCCAGCAGATCAGAGAACAACAACAACAAGAGGGGACTGGGGGGGCGCCAGCTATGCTCCTAGAGCGTGCGTGGCGAGCGTAGAGAGCATTGCTCCAGCTGCTGGCTATGGGGAAGTAGTGGGGGTGTGGAGAAGCCGAGGGGGGATTGGCGAAATGAGAGGAGAGAGGGGGAGTGGCATTGACATTGACATTGACACTGACATTGACACTGACATTGACATTGACATTGGCGTTTGACATTTGGCGGTTGACATTGGCGGCTGTCAGTAGGTAAGCTTATGGTATGGGCGCGTCGTCCATAACAGGCTCTTCGTTGTTGAAGACCCGGACGGTGCCGGCTTTCTGGGCTTTAATGGTCTGACTGTTGGCGACTGTAATGATGACCGGCGCAATGGGATGAAGCTCTTCAAACATGAACTCGTCCTTAACCACATGATGGGTTGCACACGAGTGCAGGGCAATACTATGGTCCGCTCCCCGGTCCGTAGCCAAAACAAGGTTCGCCTCAGCGTCTGATTTCTCCTTCCGCGTCTCTTTTCCAAGTAGCTCCTTCGCCGCCTTCAGTTTCGGGCATGTGTTTACCCAATGACCATGTTCCCCACATAATTTGCATGGAAACCGGTCAAATTTGGATCCACTTCCTTGGGCACCTCCTCCTCGTCCACGGCCTTTACTCTCTCCATTTCCGCCACGGCTAGGGTTATCCTCCGTCTTCTTCAGCAAGTCTGACAACTGTTTCGCTTCGGCATTGCTGGCCTCCACTGATTTAGGGCGAAATGAGCGTTGGGTTGACGAGTCTAGCGCCCCCATCATCTGTTCCTGACGGGTAGCCGCTTCCTGCATGGCATCTAAATTCGGCAACTCCTTACTGATGATTGCTGAGTAAATAGATCGTTTTAACCCTTTGAGGTATCTATGTTCGACATCCTGTTTTGATGTATCCGAGATCTGCATCACTAAGCGGTTGAATGCCACGTTATATGCAATGACAGAGTGGGTCTGTTTCAACCCATCCAATTTATCCCGAACCATCGTTCCATAGGCGGGTGGGATAAACCGCTTCTCCAGTGTCGTTCTTAATTCCATCCAGGTTCTGGGAATGTTTCGAGAGAGGTTCCGCCACCACAGATCTGCGGTTGCCGTAAATTTACTAGTAACCAAAGCGATTTCTATGTGCGGGGGTAAATCCACCGTATTGATGAAGTTTTGAACCTTGCTGACAAACTCATAAAGAGTTTGCGGTTTTCCCATATCCCCGTCATATTTCGGGATCTCCCTCAATAACTGATTCGTTATAAAGGAGACACTTGTCTTGGATGCAGTGCTCTGGGTGGGTGACGGATATCTCTTTGGCGGTTGATTAATGTCGTCCGGAAGAACATCCTCCTTTAATCCCAACGCTACCCTTTCCCTTTCCTGCGCTGCTGTAGTCTGCATCTCTAGGATAAGATTCAGGAGCGTATTCTGCTGCTCCCGCTGTGCTCTGAGCTCTTCACGCTGTGCGCGAAGCTCTTCCAGCATTTTCAGTTTATACTCGCGCTCGTTCATCTCCTCAACACCTTCCCACTTCGACTGCTCTTCAAGCTCCTCTGTTTTATACGCCGACACCAGTCTCACTGGAGGGACTGCTCCGGTGCGTGCGGGGGTTTGGATGGGGCTCAGCTCGATGTTCATGGCGGTTTGTCGTGTTGGTTCAACGAGTTCGCGATACGATCCTTACTGCTTCGTTCCGGCTTCGCAGGCAGGGCTCATAACCTCTTGTGGTTATAGAAAGTAGCCGATGAAGAGTAGAACCATCACTGTATTACTATTAATTATATCTATTACATTCTTAGGTGTCGGGCACTTCACTCCTAGCCGTCTGCGCAGACTGCTGATGCGACTGCTTACTAATGACGGCGTTTGACAGGATTAGGGATAGGGTTAGGGATAGCTCGCGTCTCTGCACAACAATGATGGCTGCTGGGGAGTACTATTTTGAGAGAACCATGACCGTCGAAAAGAATCACCAGGGTGGCCGCCATGCTAAAGGCCTCGTTGCTAGAGTCAATGTCACTCCGCTCACCGTTGGGCAATCAGGACCGTCTGCCGACATTCGGAAATACCTTGAGAAGCGTTCTGGACTGGACACTTCACGATTCTTTGTCCGTGCAAACTCAGTCAAAAACCTCTTGGCATCTGGCAAATGGTACATCGATGCCCCAGTTGGCAAAAACTCCATCTCAAAGTGGTTGAAAGAAGCGTGCGTTCAGGCTGGAATTGATTGCAACGACCGAAAGCTTGTCCCGCACTCTGCCCACAGCAATTACGGCACGGCACTTCTTGAAGCTGGGGTCCATCAGGATATCACCCAGAAAACTTCAGGACACCGCAGGGCCGCAGGCCTTGCCTCGTACTCTCGAATGAAGGAAACTCATTGCCTTGCCATTGCTAAAGTGCTCGATCCAACAAACACCAAAGGAAACAAGAATGAGCTGCCCATCATTGTTGGCACGCAAACCATCAATTCCTGGACGGCTACCGAGACAAAAGTCAGCACCATGGCGCATCCCCCCAAGTCCCCTATCAAGCAGTTGAAGGTCAAGATTCCTGCAAGGCCCAAATCAGCCAATGCGGATAATGATGATGAAGCATCCAAACTTCTTGACGGAGTTGAATCAGATGCAGCCCATGTAGCCCGTAGCTTTGGTAGTTTCCTGGCCAATGCAAAGGTTGGCCACCTGACTGTTATCAACTGTGTCAACTATAAATCTAAGGCAGAATATTTGTTGTACGGTGTGTGCGATAAATACAATATAACCCTTGTCCTCTCGGGAAATTGCTCAAACCGATCCTCGGGGCCTTGCTTGGCCTTGCAAATAGTCCCTCGGCAAGCCTCGGGCCGATTTTTAGGCCTCGACGCGTCCCTCGGAGCGATTTCTCGCGAATTTCCCTTGACGCGGGCTATATCTGCTACATATAGTACAGATACAGGCAGACGGCAGACGGCAGACGGCAGACGCTGGTCAATCTCCTCAATGCTCCCATTATGTGAGTAGGTGCCTGGGACTGTTGCACCGTCCGGGAGCTCCATATTACCGTAAGCGGGCTGAATACAAGTCTACTATTCAACTATGAGCGAAACACTCACGTAACGGCCACGGGCCAGCCTTGTTACCTCTCAGAGTGATATCAACCCTGACCCAAGCCCTAACCCTACTCTAACGTTAATTGTGGGAATAGCAATTTCTCGTGTGGCGATAGCGTTTCCCAATGATATTCTTACAAAAGTATCGCTGAATGATATCTACAGAGTACCATACAACCTGCCGTCTCCCTTAGAAGGCTTCTTGACAGGACCTGCCGGAAATATTGGCCTTTCTACCCTAACCCTAACGTACCGGATGCGACACGAAGATATCACTCTCCTTGATGAACTTCCAGAGATACTGCCAAACATGGTGTTGCTCAGTGGATGGATCGTCGGCGAGAGATGCAGTCACTGCAGCGAAGAATTCGCGTTAGTCAAAAGTCTGCCTGAATGCTTGGAACTCAGATCCATTGTACCTTCGATATGGCTGCGAAATATGATCTTGCATTTCGGATTGAGTTCCCGAATGATTGGAATCATGGCAGATGCTGCGAAAAGGGAAAGTCAACAAGCGAAGGGGCGATTTGTAATAGCCAAAACAGATGCTCACGTTGCGGGTCGTCTGCGAATAGGAGGAACGCGTTAGTTATTGAAGTGCCAGACGGGAAAGCCATAGTGGGCACACCTACCTATGATGATGACATTAGAAGTCATGATGGGGCCACTGGGATCAGCCCAGTATCGGTAGGCGTTATCCGCACACCACTGCCGATAGAGGAGGGTGCATGAGCACATGGGGCTATCTTGCCGGTGAACAAACCACGTCCGGTAATACTCTACATGTTCAAACCCTTCCATGTCCTGTTTCGTCAAATGTGTGCCACAATCTCTGCAAAGCCCGTGTGTTTCTCCCCATCCAATACTTGGACCGTGTAGTCCACCTCGTCTTGATCACGAAAGACAAAGTGTGGTTCAGGATTATGGAACAGGGCAAAGAAGATGTGACTGACACTCACAAAACCCGTCATGAACATAGACGCAGAACGCCGGAACTGGTAGCAAAGGACAGATCTCAATCCCGACGTACACTCCTTGTTGAACGCTTCCGTGTTGAACGCTTCCGTGTCTGAGAGTCTTTGGAACCTTGAGCGGTTGATGCCGGCAAGAGTTTTTGCGTCGCACTTGGGGTGCGTGGTCAATGGGAACTGAACTCATCTTGCATATGGCAGGTTGGAGCGCAATAGGTTCCAAAACGAAGTATACGTATTATGTGGATGTCGCCAAAAGCACCCAAGGCGGTGGAGGCTAGTAGCGGGGTGTCGGAGGTTCTCCCGCGTTGAGTGCGAAACGTCACCGCCGCTCGTGTTGGAAGGCGTGTCGTGATGACGCGCAGCTCAGTCCGGCCGTGTTTGATGCAAGTTGGGTCGTACGGTACAGTACGGTAGATGGTGTATTCCTCCATGGTGCAGATAAGGTCTTTTTGACATCGTGCGGATCGACCTGGGCTTTGGCAAAGTGGGTTGTCTTGTGCTGGCAGCCTGTTGATGCCGTTCATGGTCTCTCGGTCGCCAATTCCAGCCAGATTTAGATGCGGTTAAGAACTCCCGTAAGACTACGTTGGCGCCGCACGCGACAATGTTCTAAGAAGGACTTGTAAGCTTGGACGAGTGGTTTGCAAATGCGTTATGGGCTTGACGGACTGTGGCAGTAATGCGATCATCGTTGTCTCGGATGAGGCCATCACACAGGCTGTCGCCAACTCCACTTCCGCTTGCGATGTCCACGCTTCACCTATCACTTCTCTTTTCGCTTCTGTTGGCGACCTTGACTCGGTCTGGTGACTTGCCTGCTTGGAGGTCGGCGACGTCGTTTACTTCCAAGCAATTGGTAACTGAAATCGAGGACTGTACAGTAACAATTGGACACCCAGACGGTCTCCGCATCCCCATCAGGTACCCTCATGGATGCGTGTGCAACACCAACATCATCTGGGCCAAACTCAGACTAGGCTGCAAAAGGTTAAAAATGTCATCATAGCCCAAAAATCCGTGGGAGTTGGCCAAGGTAGCCACCAAGTCGGGGTAGACGTCGTAAGGCCTTTCTTTGCATGTCAAAGCATGTCCAGGGTGTTCGCGCGCCTGGGTCGATGGAACAAAGTTTCCCCGGGTAAGGGAGACGCCCGCACATAGCCCCTCTTGTCTCAGGATGCATACGTATGGGGCGCTTGGCAGATGCCCACGGTAGTCCCAAAATGAACTTGAGAACCGCTTCCTTCGACGGTGCCCCTCTGACCCTTGCGTCATAAAAAAAGATCAGATACCACTTCTCGTCTCGTGGGGTCGTAGCGGACGGACTCCGCCGCCTCGGACCCCACACTGCAGAAGGATATGAGGCGGTCCTGAATGTACATCCCCCCTGTCTCCGCCCTGCTCCACAAGACCATTTCGCGGGTACATTGTCACCTCTCCGCTCCGCTTGTTCACCGTTATCCCCTGGGAATGGAGTTTGAGGGTCTTCCAGCGTCGAGTGCTACAGTATGCTCGTTTCCTTTGGTGGCGCGGATGCAGACGATCCCATATCTTCCTCCCCCTTCCTCTTCTTCTCATCCGCTTTCATCTTCGTCTTAAATGTTCTTTATCTCCCAAGCGCTCGCCTCGGGGACGTCCAACACCTCTGGATTCCTCCAAGCTTTCGTGTTGTCGTGGGAACGGTAAAGTCACTCGACTATGAGCCACACTCAGGCGTGAGCGTCTTCCGCTCCTGCGGTAAAGCCAGTGGCCTTTTCTGCTACCCACTTCTCCTGTTGGTATCTACATACAAGGTAACAAACGGAGGGCAGATCTTGGTGGATATCGTCGCCGGACAGACTTTGGCATGGTCGTAGGAAAAACGATACAATTCGGAGACCATAGGCCAAAGCACGCATCATCCCGAGCATAGCCACCACCAGAACTCGCCGGCACTCACTGGGCACTCATTTCAACCTCTTCCCATGGCTCAAGACGGTGTTCCCTCGACCGCGGAGAACTGACGACCGGCCGGTGACTTCTGGCGTTCACACAGACGGGGCCGAAACCTGTTACAGGACTGCATGTTTGAATTATTAGCCTGTCAGGTGCGCTCGTTTAAACTGGCCGTTTTGACGCGCAAAGCCGAGGGAGAAGCAAATTTTGGGGCAACGAAAACGCGTTCAAGTTGTGTCTGGCTTCCCGAAGGCCTGCGTCCCACGCCATAACGTGAAATGGGGCGCCTTTTCACCCCATCCATGCTCACGGCCGCTGGTGAGCGAGCGCAGACGGTTGGCACCTCTGGCGTGATCATGCCCGCCCGATGTCCGCGGCGGTCGGATCAGCCGTGTCACCGTCGAGCTGCTGGTGCTTCCTGGCTGGTGCTGAAGCGCTGGCTGCGGTCCGACCGGGTTGTGCATCGAGAGGCTTTCTCGTTATTATTAGATATTGCTCGCCGTCGGTGTCTTGGATCACTTTTGTGATTGTTGTTCGGGGTTGGATGCTGGATCTCATGAAGTCAGCCCTTCCGCTTGCGCCCGATGCCATAGCGCCCGACCGTTGTGTATCGATTATCCTTCTCTATCGCTCTCAAAGTCACCGCCGTACGAAATACCTCCAGAGAGCAAGCCAGCTCGTCCTCTCGTCTTCCTCCAGATCCAACGCAGCCAATTTCAACTAAACGACAAGGGTCCCAAGAGTGAATTCGTGTGATCCGGCACTCGTAGACAAGCAACCGACGCTGAACGTTTTCATCCATCAGCATACTCTGGGCCATCCCGGACCGACACTGAACACGGGATTGCATATACTGCACTTTTACGAGACTCGAGATTGAGCCATCACACAACGTGCGCATAGGCACTGCCCTCAGCGTGACATCGAAACTCCGGGTAGCTGGTTAGGAACTTAAGTAGAGAACTTCCGCCTTTGCGTTGCACTCAACCTGAACGTCGATCGCGAACCGGAGGTTGGGCCAAAATCCTCAGGAGTCCGGGCGAAATGCCCCGAGCAAACCGGCGACCTGCTTGCGCAGCTTTGTATCTAGCGGCCCTCATCTTGACATATCAGGTTCTCCTCGCTAGGTGTGCAGCACAGAGAACGGGTAGGGGACGATGGTCACCTACTCATGTTGGACGAAAACAGCACGGGCTCAGACAAACAGCTGCTCTGCATCGAAGGTCTGCAGGCGAGCCCGAACGGGTGTCCACCTCGAAAGGTTTACGGCCACAAGCGGTGGATCAGATCACAGAAACGATACCCTCTCAGACGACCATAATACATAAAGTATCATCTTCCGGATTGCCGCCCGTCTCGTTGACGCAGACTGTCGATGACTCTGAAACGACATGGGCATCTTCCTGGGAAAGCCTACCGACGCTAACACAAGCGGAGTCCGATGGACCTTCAGCAAGCACGGCGCAGATAGACGATCCGGCATCGACCCTTGCTGAAACATCGACAACCGAGCTTCCCTCAGTATCCCTCTCAACAACGGCCGTAGAGGACACTCGGGGTCCAACCTCTACTGGGGAAGCAAGCGCATCTGTGACAGACAATCCTACGGGAAGCGGTGAAAGCGAAGACAATATTCCAGCCTCATCCACTATTATATACACGAAGACGTCCGTTATCATCTCGACCCCATTGCCCTCTCTGCCAGACAATAGCCCATCGCCGACGCCTACGGTTCTTCCGACAGAGGGTCCGCATGGTGGCGAGCATCCAGATATACCTGCCGAGACTTCCTTGAGGGAGAGCACCACAACAACAAGCGGCATTTCCACGATTACCACCCCAGTATCAGCTTCGTCCGAAAGTGACGCAACTAGACACACTCACATCTCTTTCACGACATCGAGCGATCTACCCCCACCGCCGGTCACCGATGCACCACCGACTCCGACGCACTCTAGGTCTGGAACTGCTGTAGTAACTCCTATAGGAGGAACACCTTCCGTTACTTCTCCCTCGACAGAGCCACAGAACACTGGAGCTACATCGGCATTGCCGACTGAGACCACGGCTCCGAGTGGGACTGAAGCCACTATCCTTCCCACAATCGCCACAAATACTCCTGGCGTCGCTGCATACCTTTCTAGTGCTGAGGTAGTGCCTGGAGACCAACGGCCGGTGATGGGTGCGATGGGAACCCACCCTCTTGGAGGGATCATTCCCGGAGGGCCTGCCCGCGGCGATGGCAGTGTTCCTTGGATGTCACCCGATGGTGGGACGGGAAGCAATGGTGGCGGAATTCCTGGAATATCCAGCGACATCTCTGCCGCAAGCAATAGCACGACGGTCATAACCGGAGTTATGGTCAGTGTTTTCATCGCTGCGGTAGTTGTCGGTGGACTTATCTACCGACGCCAAACCCGTGCCGATCAGCAGGAGTTTGGAGCGAAATCAATCGATCCAAAACACGACAGCGATCTGCCGCCACCTTTGGCAGAGCTTCCTTCCACTATCTTTGACACTCCTTCTCGAAAAGCCTTCATGATCGACACGCCCAGTTCGTTCTCCTCCCTTGCCGTTCCCAGCGAGGCACATACGATACCTGGATCCACCCTGAGCCTCGCATCAAAGCGCACCATCTTGGCCGCCACAACGAAAGAATGGATGTCGGCTACCGAATCCGTAGCCAAGTCGCTCAAGCAAATATTCATCCCAACTGGCAAGTCCCGGGGTCGCAACCCCGTGCCGTCGATATTATTATCAGGCGTTCCCCATCACCTCGCCCCGCTTGCCTGGTCACCGCCCAAGACGCGGCCCCTCTTGGACGTAGACATCGACACGAGCGAATTTGTCATGCTCGTTCGGTCTCCGAGCACGCAGTCCTCGAGTTGTTTCTCAGAGTTCCTGATTTCAGAAGAAGACTCAGAGGAGGCGAGACAAAGGGGAACGCAGATCGGTGTCCGCGGAGGCTTGGACCGTCTGGGCTCCTGGTCTTTGGATGGAGAGGGCCTTCCGACGTTGGCTCGAAACGACTCAGTCCAGAGTGATAGTGACGCGTCACTGTCTTCCGTTCCTAGCTCGAACGAGTCTCTCCAACGACTACTCTCCGACAAGCGAAAATCGACTTCGGAAACGCACTTCCAAATCGAGCACCGAACAGAAGATGCTTTTGTTGTGAATGCGATCGCTCCTGCTGCCGACGTGTAGTTCGGCGACCCCAGTGGCCGACAATTGTATAGCAATTAGGCGCTCCCCAAATATACCCCTCAACCTCATCCGTCTACGAACACACACCGGGGGACCGACAAACCTCTTATACCACACACTCTGACGAATAGCTCAAAGTAGAATAGCGTCTGCGCCAGCACTTGTATGCGTACCTCCCCTTCCCTCTCCATCATGTATGGTTTTTTTGGTTAGTGCTTTTGGGAGATGTTTGCTGTAGCTAGTAGATTCCTGGAGGTTACCAGCTGATCTTTATGTGTTTATGACCATGAATATGAATTGCCGACTGAAGCGATAAGTTCCGAGGGTTTTGGGATTAGCGGCTTTTTTTTCGACCGGCACGGTTGTCTGTCTACACTGCCTAGTGAAACTGCCCATGGTCGTCAGGGATTCCCGTCTTTTCTCCAAGCTTACACGAAGATAACCGTTACAACAAACCCTTTGCTGCAGTGCCATAGCACTGCCGTGGTTGCGGCATGTGTGTTCCGCTTCATGGAGTAGCTTCGTCAAACAGACTCAAAACCCAGCCGATGCGTGGCTTTTCTCTACGCGCTGTCGATTGTAGAGTATGTCAGCATTGACAGCGCCATTCTTGTTGCTATTTTCAGACTCCATCGCCAGGCGCAGGGGCGAGTCTGGTGAGCTGTTGGCTCGGAGCTGCTTGGAAGATTGTGGGGCTCAACCATCGCGGAAAGTCCCTCACGACGTTTCTTTCTACTCGCAAACTTGTCTGACGGCTTTCCCGCCACCATCAAGAGAGCTTTACTGGGACACTATCTTTCCCATCCTGAAATCGTAACGGGAACGGTTCGCTATGAGACTGAAACTTCAGGAAACGCTTGACGCTTTGCGCGACAGCATGAAGTCTGGTCCGAAGGAGGGGCCCAAGATCCCGTTAACGAGCGCATCTGAAGTACACAGCAAATCGAAGCGTGCCCGGAATTCCTTGTCCCCAGCAACCACGGAGACGGACCACGTTGACGAAGGATTGCCAGAAACGCCGCTGGTATCGTCCATACAGTCGAGCAGGCAAGCCACTATGGAGCGGCCACGGGAGATGGCAAATCCCGACGGTAGTCCACCCGAGGAAACAATAGAAGTCGACGATTCGGATGACTCGCAAGACGCATCAGCGGAAGAAGAAGGAAGCGACGGGAACTCGGCGGACCCGTCCCAGATGCGGCGGCTAGCCACCGAGCACAAATCTTCGCATAAACTGTACTCGAACAAAACGTCGCGGTCGGTGCCTGAGATTGCGATTTCGGATCGGGAGGTTGTGGAGAAAGAGACGGAGATGGGAATACTGGGTAGTAACGAGGGGAAAGATTCAGTCGCGGAGTTAGGAAATATTTTACAGAGACGGGAGAGTGGGATCGCTGCTGTGGGTACAGGTGGGATGAACGGAGGTGTTGCTGGCCCCGTCGTGCCCTGGAAAGGGGCGACACCCGGGACAGAAGCCAACCCGGCGCCCCTGCGCCAGAGACGATCGTCGGCTGGACTGTTCTTCAAACCTGGGTTCTCAAAGACCGAGGCATGGCAAGGTCTGGGTGAAGCTCCAGGCGAAACTCCTAGGGGGGACGGGACGACGACAGGGAACAAACGACATTCTGACTCGGAGAAAGCACGGAGTCCTTTGAGTGCGAGCGATGAACATCTGGACGACCGTTCACCCCGCCCGAGCACCACGCATAACCTGTCGCCTCCTAGCGAACAACGGAGCGGTGAGGAAGAGCAACAGCCACGGCAGAGCAAAGCGGCTTCCGATCGGCCGTACTCGTTTATGCCGGGCTCAGATGCATCATTTCAGATGCCCTCGATGATGCAAATAGACTTGGATGATTTTCCAGAGACGACGACTAAGGACGCAGCCTCGCGGCGGCCGGAAGAGCGAAGCTTGCCTATAAGGCTATCCCGGTCACTACGGGTGTCTGTTGCGCGGAAATCGGTCACGGGCGCGAGTAGCTATGGCGCCAGCAACGTGGGTTCGCAGGACTCATTATCGCTCAACAAGTCGTACAGCACATTATCGGTACAGTCGGGCCCCAGGCATTCTTCCGTAGCTTCTCTCCTGGCTAGGCGACAGGACGTGCCATCAATAGGGCACTTTGTGGTCAAAGCCCAGCAGCGACAAGCTTTGGAAAAGACCGTGAATGAAGAGCTACTGGCTTCTTTAGGTGTACGTGATGAGGAGAGCTGGACAATCGAGTCGACGGGAGTAGTTCAGCCACATGTTGACCTGCGGCCCAAGTTCCTTTCGAGCCACTCTATGTTGACGACGGAGAACATCAATGGAAAACTTACGGTCGTATCCGGTAGACTACCGGATCTCGTACAGGTTCTGGCTTCAGAGGGCACGACCGACGCTGAGTACATTGTCGATTTCCTGACGACGTACCGCTATTTCGCCGACCCTGTAGACGTCGCCCGTCTGCTCATCATGCGATATGTGACGGTGGGAGGGGATCCGCCGATAAGCGCGGAGTCGGAAACGGAAGCAGAGGAAGAAGGAACGAATGTTTCTGAAAGTCTAGCAGATTTCCTATCCTACTTGAAGAAGGCGGACCCTGTCAAAAAGTCTACCGAGACCAACCCGCGGAAACTGTCAAAAAGTGGATCGTCATCATCAGAAGACTGGGGCAGACTGCTGCAACTCAAGATTCTGAACGTATTCAAGAAATGGATCGACCTATACCCTCTCGATTTCGACCAAACCAGAGAACTGTACTTGTTGACAGTCCTCTTTCTGCAAAAGCATGTGGAGACACAGCCGACACGAAGTGTGTTTGCAAGCTCAATGCTGCAAAATCTTCACGAAAAACTGGATGCTTACAGAGCGCATGAGCCGATGCCACTTAGCCCTTCGCAGTTGCTTGTACCGGCATACCAAGCGGCAATATCGCCGGTGTTGCCGTCACCTGGGAGAGCATTGACGCATGGGGTCAGCGAGCCCAGTCTTGCGAGTCTGAGTGTCCGACGCGGCTCAGTGGAGGGCTCGACGGGGACATCGCTTGGAGACTTTGTTACGGCGCGTACTAGTCGATTACCGGGTGGGGCGCCTACGCTGGGGAGGGCATCATCTTCGTTGACGCTTGATACCACCATTCGATCGAAACGGAGAAGCTCGAACGCTGCTCATGGCATTTCGAGCCCGCCGGCAGATGGACCTCTTACTCCGTCGCTTGGCATTGCGATTTCCCTCGATACCTTTTCCCCGAAATCCGCGTCTCACGCTCGAGCCTCTACCTCCCCAGCGAATTTGGAAGCTAGTCAGGTGTCGATGCCTAATATCAGTGACACCTATCATGTACGGCACGCCGGTCTCGAATCTCCCGGTCCGGGGACGACGACCGATTTGAGCGCCGATGCGCTGGCGCAGCAGCTGACCTTGATGGAACACGGATATTTCTCGAGGATACAAATGTCGGAGTTGTTTTTTCAGTCATGGAACGACAAACAAATGAAGCATGTGCTGGCGCCCAACCTCATTGCCCTTATTACGTGGTTCAACCGGATAGCCTACGGGGTAGCAACACAGGTCGTTAGCCAGCCTCTTCTGCGGTCTCGGGTGACATGCATAAAGCGTTTCATCTATATTGCGCAATTGTGCTTTTCCTGGGGCAATTTCAATACGCTTTTTGAGGTAGTGGCAGGGCTTAATCTGGGGCCTGTTACGAGACTGAAACGAACGTGGAAGGCACTGCCCAAGAAATACTGGGATGTTTGGAATCAACTGAATCTCATCGTTTCGAATGAAAGTGAGTTACATGGGCCCAACGGCGTTACTCCTCGCATAATCTTGACAACTTGTCTCTTCATCTGTTTTGCAGACTCCTACAAAACGTACCGAGCAGCGCTTCGATCGCTCCAAACCACCTCCCACCCGATACTGCCCTACCTTGGGGTAAACCTCTCGGATCTCACCTTTGCAGAAGATGGAAACCCTTCCTTTCTATCAACGCCGTCTTCCGCGATCGCGGGAGGAAAGACCAGCGCGCCCGTCATAAACTTCACAAAGTTCCAGCTCATATCGTCCCTTATTCGGTCGATAGTGGGCCTGCAAGCACGAGGATCTTACGCCTTTCCACCTGACATGAAACTGCAGGCCTTCTTGATACAAGAGTGGCCGGTGTTGGATGACGCTGAGTTATACGAGTATTCCAAAGTTGCTGAGCCGAAACAGTTAGGATAGTTATTAGAGAAAAGTGATACCATAGGATCGTATTAGATAGTTCAAATAACTCCCCTGAAGGTTATTCCAAGGTGATAGATACCCTTTCAACACTACTAATTTTTTTGAATTCGACAACTTGGAAGCGTTGAGGGCTGCGCAATTGACAGGGGGTGAGTCACCGCCACGTTCCCGTCAAGCTGGAGCGGGGAGCCAAAACGTGCCTTCGTCATCGTCACTTTACGGCGGAGAGGTTTCTATCATCGCCTCAGGCAATCTCTCCAACTATAAAGTCGCTCCCTGAACCTCATCACCTGTATATGTAGGGTCTGCTCAGAGAATACCGCCTACTTTTACTCCAAGTTGGATCTATCCTGGAATATTTCCCACCTCTCTTCAGGCGTTATCCTCGCAAACACCGCGAACAACTTCCTCCCGTTCCAGCCCATCTCCACGTTGATTCGAATCTCAGTGGCACGATCCCCTCAGCTTCCCAAGTTTCCACGGGCCAACCCTCTTTCCGGTTTGCCGATCCTCCGTTCTGTCGGACCGTTTGACTTGGTTAAGATCACTCGACCGCGATGCCCGACTTGTTAGAGCCGGTAGGGCCGCCATGCTCTACGAAAGACGGTGCGAATAGTTCTTCTGAGGTGGCTGCGAGCACACCGAATTTTTCCGACCCTGGTCTGTCCAACGGCCGACACGCCAAACCGGACTTCCATCTTTCACTTTCTACGAACGGGAACACAGCAGACAGTTCGACGGCGAGCACAGCACAATCACCAGTATCGTCTCCCCTGATTTCCACCCCGGGAGGTTCCCCTTGGGACAGTATCGAGTTCGACTTCGACGTACAAGATCTTTCAGTTTTCGACCTTGTTGGTTCGGATTGGGTCCGTGTTCTCCAAAACAATTTCAAGCAGCAACGGCGTCGCATCGAAGCAAGCGCAGTAGGGCGCAACTTGCGCTCCCGACAGGTATGGGATTCTTAGGATCAACTGTCTTGGGAAACCGATTGACCTCTAGCTGTTTTTCAGGAAAAGTTAGCAGCCCTGCAGAAAAAAGTCATAGAGCGTCAATTACGAGTTCTCACTGGATTAGTGGACCCACGGAAGAAAGCAACCTCAGCGGCTGCCGCCAAAAATCGTGATAAGATTGCGTTTGTTGTTGGCGTGACGAACATGTGGGTCACGGCCTTGTTGTTCGGAGTCGCCCCGTCGATCATGCCATACTTCTACGTCGTGAAGGCGGCGGTGCTCTTGCTTGCACGTCTCGTCACCTACAAAAACAACAAATGGCACTACTTTATGTTCGACATGTGCTATTTCGTCAACTTCCTTCTATTTGTTCTCATATTCTTCCGGGGAGCTCACACTTCGCTGTATGCTGCGACATGGGGATTAGCAAATGGACCGGTGCTCGTGGCGATAACGGCATGGCGGAACTCACTAGTGTTCCACTCACTGGACAAAGTCACATCGCTGTTGATTCATTTCGATCCGCCTTTGACCCTCTTCACATTGCGATGGGTGATGAGCACGCCGATCTCGACGGAGTGCCTTCATCACCCGCTCGCCGCTCTTACCGAGTCGTCTCTGAACACGACCATAGCTGGCGGACTCCCGTCATCTCTCTCGGTGTTCCGTCTGCCGGCGCATTTGGAATGCCTTTCCGCCGATCCCCCGCACTTATCGTTTATGACATTGTTCACCACTTCCCTGGCTGTCTACATGTTCTGGCAGGCGGCCTATTGGGTTTTTGTTTGGACGATGCGGGCGGACAAGATTGCCGCCGGATACGCGACCTCCACCACCTACATGCTGCAGAATCACAAATCGGCCGTCGCCAAAGTCGCCAACAAAGTAGCACCGCCTTACCGACCGGCGGTTTTCATGGGCATTCAATTCGTTTACACGATGATCACGATCGCACCAACGTACTTGTTCTATCATTACAAGTGGCTCCATGCTACCGCGCTCGTTGCCTCATTGGCGATGGCGACATACAATGGAGCGAACTACTACTTTGAAGTGTTCTCCAAAAAGTATGTGGAAGAACTACTCAAGTTGGAGAAGGAGATTGAGGCCGACGCTAAGCGAGCTGCTGCCGGCATTCCGAGTTCCCCAAACCCTTTCACAACGGATTCATCGAGCTCACCAACGAAAGCGAATGCGAATGGGAAGGCCCAGACGGAGGTAGATCCCACATCGCCCCTTCTGCTTCCCGAAGCGTATCCTGGCGCGTCCCCTGATACGACACCGCTACCGCCCCCGGACCCTTTGGCGGTCAAGAAGGATATTTGAACCAGCGGGGCTTTCTACGTGTAGCTTACTTCCTTCGTCGACGTCTCGATGCACATCAATGCAGCCCGTCCAGTATAGCGTTCCGCTCCCTTGTATAGAGATACCCTCAATACGTGCCGCAATAGCATAACATCTTCTTCTGAGCTCGCTCCCTCTTACCAGGTCACCGCATGGAGTTTTCGTTCGATGTACCCATTTTTCGTATCATGCCAATTTTGTAAATATCATCACAACGCACCTCATCTTTTCCAGCGTGTGGAGACAATGCCAACCTGGTTTCTCAGTTGGACGGGTTGAGTTCACTAACTCATTGGCGAGCGAACTACCATTATGATAATGTTGCTCGAAGCATATCTACATCCTCCCCCTTTTTGATGTCTGCTTTGCTTTCTTCGTTCAGTCTACCAAGCGAACCAAACGCGAACTGACATTATTGACGGGATAGAAGCCACGTGACGTCGATTAAATATGCAACGCTCCGTTCGTTCGGTTTGGCAGAATGCCCAAAGGCCCAAGCTCCGTCCTCCCTCGTATATTCTACTCCGGACAGTCCTGCGATTCATATTAGGTTTGTGAGAACTTGGGAGAGCAGCCTGACCTCGTCATTAGTCTAGTCGTCTTTTCCGCTCGGTCATAATGGGGCGACGAAACTTCATAAAGCCGGCCCCACGACCGAACGGAGGAAGGTCATTGCAAGGCAGCATGGAGGACAGAATGCTGCCGCTTGTGCAGGAATACCAATACCAACAGAGCCAAATAGACGGCATAAAAAGCGACGTCGCCTTGAGGGAGGAGGATGCCATTTTGCAGTACATTCGCTCTCAGGATACGACCCTTGCGCGGAAGCCTGAGCGGAATTTAAAGGTTGCTTTGGCAAATGGTAACGAAATTGTCCATCCCAAACCGACAAAGGCAGGCTACTGACAAACGCTCGTGATTTTGTGATTCCTGTAGTCGTGAGGCAAGTTCGCAGTTTGGGCTCAAATCAGGGCACAGATACGCCGAACGACTCCGACGAAGACTTGGACTCCGATTTTGCTTTCGAGGACGTTCCCATGATGGAGGTGAAGGTACGTAGAATCGGAAGCATTCTGCACGCATTCGTTCTCTGGTCTGACATACATGCTATAGGAAACGAATTCGATGAACAGGTCCATTTTGGGAATATACGGGGCGAAAAAGACTGTTGTGGAGACTTCGTCTTCCATCATTGTACCGGCCAGTCCTGCACGGGTCACCACCTCCTTTGCAGGAGACACAATCAACGCAGCAAACGAAGCTACACAGCAGGAAGCGCGGAACGTACTGGATGTGGAGCAACCGTCGGGGGAAACAGCCATTTCAGACGCACAACCGGCCGAGCGAACGAAGAAGCGTCGCCAAAAGGACGCTCCCTCAGGCCAGGAGTCGAAGAAAGCGAAACGAAGCAGCCACGAGAAAGCCACAGCGAAGTGGCCGACACCAACAGCACGATTGTCTGATCTCGGAGGAATGGACGGATGCGTAGAGGAGGTTCTCCAGCTCATCGGGATGCCACTGAAGCATCCAGAGATTTTCCTGCATTTGGGGATTCAACCTCCCCGAGGAATCCTGCTGCATGGTCCTCCTGGATGTGGGAAAACTCTGTTGGCCCACGCGATTGCGGGGGAGGCTGGGGTTCCCTTTGTTAGCATCTCTGCACCGTCTATCGTTTCAGGGATGTCTGGAGAATCAGAGAAGAAGTTGCGGGAGATCTTTGATGAGGCTAAGGATATTGCACCGTGCCTGATGTTCATTGACGAAATCGATGCCATTACCCCCAAGAGGGAGACGGCGCAGCGGGAGATGGAAAGGAGAATAGTCGCTCAGCTGTTGACGTGTTTAGACGGTATGCTTTATGAGGCGTATCAGGAAACGTCGCAACTGAAACTTAATGAACCCTTACAGACATATCAATGGACAAGACGGACAACAAGCCGGTTATAGTGATTGGAGCAACAAATCGACCAGACTCGATCGACTCCGCATTACGGCGAGCCGGACGATTCGACCGTGAGATAGCGATCGGCGTGCCAGACGAGGCAGCGAGGGCAAGAATTCTGGACAAACTATGCTCGAAATTGCGCTTATCGGGAGATCTGGATACGAAATCTCTGGCGAAAGTGACACCGGGCTATGTTGGAGCAGATCTGAACGCATTGACGGCGGAGGCGGGCATGCTGGCCGTACAACGCATTCTGAAGACACTGACGAGAAAGACGGGTCCGGAAGGCCCAGCGGAGGCGGTGGTGGCGCCTCCGTCGATATCGATGGATGGGGAAGCAATGGACGTCGACCAACAGATCCCAACCACGACGGAAACTAGTGATAGTCCGACTTGGGTTGAGGGCATCCAGGGTGTGCTCTCCCAGACGATGTCCGTCTCGGAGTTCCTGAGTTCCTGCCCAGAACCATTAACGGAATCCGAGCTAGAGCCATTATGCATCATCTTCAGCGACTTCGAAGCCGCACTGAAGGTAGTCCAACCCTCAGCAAAGCGTGAAGGTTTCGCGACTGTGCCCGATGTCTCCTGGGCCGACGTTGGGGCATTAACGCAAGTCCGGGAAGAGTTGCGCATGGCCATCGTTGAACCGATTAGGCATCCGGAATTCTTTTCGCGGATGGGCATTGCGTCCGCTATGGGCGTTTTGCTGTACGGCCCACCGGGATGTGGAAAGACATTGTTGGCTAAGGCTGTGGCGAACGAGAGTTGTTGTAATTTTATCTCAGTTAAGGGGCCGGAGTTATTGAACAAGGTGAGCTCTCCCCTGCGTTGTAGAATATACTCGCTTCGCAGATGTTGACTTCGTGATTGTTGTAGTATGTCGGCGAGAGTGAGCGAGCGGTACGGATGGTGTTTGCAAGGGCGCAGGCTTCATCGCCTTGTGTCATTTTCTTTGACGAGCTGGACGCTTTATGTCCAGCGAGGTCCAATGAGGGCGAGGTAAGAAAGCATGTGATCTCCGCGAGTCTCGATGAACTTATGGCTCACATGTATTCTTTACGTTACATAGTCGCAATCATCATCCCGCCTCGTAAACACCCTTCTCACCGAAATGGACGGCATGCAAGGCCGCAAACAAGTCTATGTCATCGCCGCCACCAACCGACCCGACATGATCGATCCAGCCATGCTCCGTCCGGGCCGTCTCGACAAAGCCCTGTACGTCGACCTCCCCGACGCGTCGGAGCGTTACGACATTCTCACAGCCGTCGCCCGCCGCACGCCACTGGCACCTGACGTTGACCTGCGGAGCGTTGCGGGTGACGCGAGATGCGACGGATTCAGCGGTGCAGATTTGGCGGCGTTGGTGAGGGAGGCGGCTGTTGCGGCGTTGAGGGAGGGACTGTTTCAGCAGAGTGCGGCTTTGGGCGCACCCGGGGCTTGGGGCGTGAATCACATCCAGGGACCGAAGGTGAAGGTTGAGGCTACGTTTGTGCAGCAACGACATTTCATGGTGGCGTTCTCGAAGATGTTGCCTTCTGTCAACAAAAAGGTGGGTGCTTCAATGGGCGCACCACGGTGAGGCTATTGCTCCCAGGGTTGTGTTGCTAACGCTTTCCCTTTTCCCTGATATAGGACCGCCGCAAATACGATCTCCTACGCGTGAAGTTCGGCAATGCATCCTCCCCAAACGTGCCTGCCCCCCCGCAGGCACCCGTGGCCAACCAAGATGTAGATGCCTGATAAGCATCGGCCACGCATCAACCCCCCCTTTTTGGCGTTCCAGTTTAGCGCATATGGATCTTTCAGTTTGCAGATTATTGCGCTCTCAGCACCTCGCGGAGAGTCAAAGCATGTATATAGAGCCAGGGTATGTAGGATTATTTACAATTAGGAGATAAAGAACCATGTGCACCAGTGCTTTCATGAAAGGCGCTTACATGATATGGCTCGAAGTACAGTGGGGTCACACACCACCTCAGGGCCACACAAACAAATCCGTAAGATGATTAATGTCCTTACTCGTCCCGGACACCATCTCGCTCAACCTGAACCCCGACACCTTATGCAGCCCAGCCAGCAGCGGGAAAAACTGCAACGTCACATCGACATGCTCCAACGGCGGCACGTTCCCAAATGCGCGTTCGCTTGCGCCCATGAGGAGGATACTGCTCATGTTCGCTTTGATGCCCGATAGGGTGAGGCGGAGTGTTTCTGAGACGAGGTTGTTGTACACGCGGCAGGTCATGCTGAAAGGCTGTTCCGCGACGATACGGTCCGGGACGCTGACAACAGCCATCTCGTAAGGGTCTGTGGGTGGCACTTTCCGGCTGAGTTGAGATGTTTGTAAACGGCCGGTCTGGCCAAGATGGGTCCGCCACATGATATCGAGTTTGCCGAGTGTGGGCGATGTGCGGGCGACGGGATCGTGCGGTTTTTTGGGGTTGAGCATATAGAGGTATTGGCGGATGTCCTGCGGGTTGAGGTAGATGGAGCCTTCTTCGGTGGCGCCCACGGTTTGGGCGGGGTTGGCGGGGGTGGGGTTTGGACGGGTGATGTTGGTGTTGAGGACGCCTAATGGTTCTGATGGCGATACGTGTGTCAATGTTGTTGGTGAGGAAGAGTCAGACTCGCTCCCGCGGGGTATTATGGAGTTGAGGTCCGTGTAAACGAACAAATCCGACGGATCGAACCGCATCCGTTCCAAGAACATGGGCTCGGCGGCCATATTCTGTACCTGCGCCTCGAGGAACACCTTCCCATCCGGCAGCGAGTTGACCTTCGTCTTGACCGCCAACGGGTTCAACACCTGAAATTTGTAAAACTTGCGAAAGAACCGCTTCTCCCCCGCCGGCGTCGAGTAGTGCACCGAGCACACCAGGATATGCACGCCCAGCTCCTTGATCTCGTGCTGGATCACAAACTCCGCCGATTGGGTGGGCAGAAGTGGCACACGCGTGGGTGTGCTGGTTCCACTCCGGTCCGTCAACGAGATGCTCGCTCGGGGCGTCGTGCTCGCGACGGTATCGGTGAGCGTGAACCGCTGGGACCCCGTCTGCAGCTCAGCTTTAATCCCGACATCCTGCGTGGCGGCCTGGCTTTCGTTGTTGATGCAGAGGTAGCTGGAGAAGGTTTCGCCGAGGTAGATGTTTCCGAAGGAGGGCGGGAGGGCGAGGAGGTCGCTGAGGCCAAAGTCGCGGAGGTTGACACTGTCCGGGGCTTGTTGAGATCGCGTGGGTGTTTGAGCTACTGGTGAGTCGAGGTGTAATAGGTCCGCCAAGCCGGGCTGAGAGGATGCGCCAGCGTTTGCGAGCGGCAACTCGTTGGCGGCCGCTTCTACTAGTGCGACATGGCCGGGAAGACTTGGATCGGAATCATCGAAAGGTATCGGGTTTGTTTGCACGAACGCCGGCCGCGACAGCCGCATGACTTTCAGTGATAGCAAATGCGGTGGACCCGCATTGCCATGGTCCCCCATCTTTGACGAAAGTGGTTGAACTTATGCCGTTTGCTCGGACGGTGGTATTGCAAAGATTCCCGCTTGGAAGATGTCGAGTAAGAAGTCGAGTGATTAGCGTCGCGTCAAGGGTTCCCGAGATGAGACTTTTTGCGGGGATTAGCAAGAGAACCCCAACTAAAAGCTATGGCCGTTGACGACAGCAGATATTCGGAGCTCGGAAGAAGAAGGATGGGCCGATGCGAGTGGGGATTTATTGAGGTACTGGGACCGCATAATAGTCAATCCGCCGAGTCCGTCTTGGCTGGGAGTGCTAACGTCACGTGCGAGAACTTCGGTTTGCACCACCACTTACGTACCACCTCCGACCGGTAGCTTGCGAACATATTCTTGATTTTACTAAAGATTTATACTCAAACTTTTCATGTGGCCAGGTATGCATGTCCAGTTGTTTTGCTGATACGGAGAATAGTTGATGTCCTTTCCAAAAACGGAAGCTTGGATGCTCATATTTTGCCCAACGATGGGAGATGCAGAGGACACACCTGCAGAATACAATTCAATGTCATCAAGGTATATCAGAAACGAAGCTAAACTATTCCAAAATAATATAAACCATCTCAAGAGTCCTAATGTACGGAAAAGTGCCCGCTGGTATCAAAAAAAGGCTAAAGCGCGAGGATCAGTGGAAAATAATCTATCTACACTCCAAAATCTATAAAACCGAAGAAACTCTACTCAATGAGGCCGAGGAGAATCGAGCTCACTGGCCGCATAACTCGGCGGCTCAGCCATGTACACCGTCGCTAAACTCTCCAGCGTAGGATACCGCCGCATCTCCCTCACAATCGTATTGTCCCTCTCCCTCTCGAGCTCCGCGACGCCCTCCGCCATAGACAAAGGTCGCGGGGAATCCACCCTCGTGATCAGCAGCTCATCATGCTCGACTTCCCTGTACACAATCTCGACTGGTTTCGACGACGTGACTTTCGGCCGGTTAAATGCTTCGCGGAACCCGGGCGAGTATTTGTAAAGAAGGGCAATGATGAGGAACAAGACAAAGATAGCGACGGGGATTAGGACCCAGTAGGTGTTGAAGGAGCGGATGGTGCTGGCGGTGGATGTGGAGGTGGGTAAGTTGGGTGAGTCGGAGACGATGGGGGATACGCCGGGTGGTGAATATGTGAAGGATGTGGAGTCGTCGGCTGGGGTTGCTGATTCTGGTGAGGCGGATACGGGCGGCATTGCGAGCGGACGTGCAAGGAGCGGACGAGTGTTATAGTATTATTTTGGCAAGACAAAGCAAGCGTTCCTATGTTCTCGGAATGAAGGTGTGAGGAAGGTTCCGTATGTAAAACGTGGGTCGACAATTCTGGACAGCGGACGACTGGTGTGGTGCTTTGGAGCGGTTGACTGTTCCCCTTGGAGAGAGTATCAATGACGTTCAAGTGGGTTTGCGGGGGGGCGAAGGAGAGGGGGGGTTTGTTGTGAGTTGCAAACGGGGTCTGATGAGAGTGGAATTGGGTCCAGGCGATTCGCTTTTTGTTCTGCGTTTGCCGTAAGTTGCGCATCTCTCTCTTGCGGAAGTTGTCGCACAAGGCGTCTCGTCATTCCTGTGGACCATTCTCATCGTAATATTTGGGGGGTGTCGAATTTCCGTCTCAGATTGCCCAACAAAAAAGAACTTCAACATGCAGGCGGCAAAAGGGACCGTTGCGACGCGCCTGTGCACGCAAATTTGACGTGAGCCGTATCCCGTCAGTGTGCTGTCAATGTGAGTCACGCAGTGCCCGTCACTGACCGCTCTGAGAGCTCTCCCGCCCTTTTCTCCCTGCTGCCGTTTTAATAGTACGTTATTGCTTGCCCCCTTTGTTTGAGCTTCCCCCGATTCGCACCGACAGCATGCGAGCGGTCAATATAATATATAAACGGGGGGTATTATTACAGAGACTCGCTGGATGTGGGATCCGACTATGCGATTGATGAGAAGGTCTTTCAGCGCGCAACCCAGCCTCATGTCAGTATGTATCCGCTCTCGGACTCGGGGTGTCGGAGCAGCAGAGCACTGGGGCCGTGGGGAAAACGACTGCCAGCGCCCACCAGCGGCTCTTAAACATGCGGCAACCGTCCCTTTTCCCTGAGCATCCCGCAAATTCGCCATTTTGCTGCATTTGACCCACCTACAGTAATACGTACCCACCCACACAACGCAACCTCAAAGCGGCAGCATGGAGCTGCTCTTACAGGTGGATGGTAAGGGTTTGAAATGTGAAGGACTCACCTCCATTTGCATTATTCTGCATAATCCGTGGGAACTTTCGTCGCAACTGAGCTCGTAACGTCAACCTTTCATCTCATCCAACTCACAACATCCTCCATATCGATCACACACAGAACTCTGCCGCAAGCTCGAGCGTCGCGCCGACGACCACGACACCATGCTCAAAACCCGTCGCAGCGCAATGCACCTCTGCAAAACAGCGCTCAGCAAACTCAAAATCGATCCACCCACCACCGCTGTGCGCGTCGGGCCTGATTCCGCCACCAGCCCAACCCAGTCACTCAAAGATGAACGCAAGGCGAGCGGTGACAATGACTACTCCCGCCTCCACCCATTATCGGCGCCACTGAGCCCGGATAGACTGTCGGTGCTGACGGCCACGAACTCGCGGTGTGGGTCTGATACGCCCTTGCTCCTTTTCATTGAGAATGGGAGTAGTGAGAGCTTCAGGCCACTTTCGGCGACGGGAGATGGATCCGGAAGGCATCCGATGCATGTTGCGCAACAGGAGGGGCTGAGTTTGAATGCGTCTCCTGGGCTGGATGAAGAGGATGTCTTTGATGATGAGAATGAATTCGTTCCGCCCAACAGGTATGTAGATATGCAGCCGTACTCCCAACTCTCGTCCGCGAGACTCACCTCCCATTCCTACCTCCATCCCAAATCTCATTCCAGCCCACCCGGTACACCACCCCCAACCCCCGCTGACATCCTTTCGCCTACCTACCTCCTTCTCCCCGGCTCATCCCCGTACACCCGAACCCAATCCCTCGACACGGAGACACCCAGTCCCGCACTGTCTGCGTGGGCCGACGGAACTTGGGCCAAGTTCCGTCGCTACGGCCCAGGCACGCCGGTGTGGAACCCGACTGAAAGGTCGCTTGCTGCTTTGGAAGAACGGGCTGCGATGGATGGGCAGAGTGATGAGACTGGTGATGCGCGCCCAGAGCCTATCAGGGAATCCATGACCGTCGAACGACAGGTGCAATATCAGAATGCACAGGATCAGGACCAGCCTCAGACCGATACTGATATGAAGCACCCACCCCAGTTCGATACCGAAAAGCAAGGCTACCGCCCAACCCTCCGCCGGCACCTAACCCGCCTCCTCTACCGGCCCCGCGCTCACTCACCTCAAACCATGCCCCCGACCTCCATCCCAACCATCTCTCTAACACGCACCCCCTCCTTCCGACGCCTCCGCCGCCGCCGTGCTCTCCCCGCCGACACCGCCATCCGCGGGGTGTATCGCCCGACGCCTGTGAGTGGGTCGTTTTCGTCTAGTCGGACTGAAATTGGCGATGTTATGGCGTGTGGGGTTGGGAGCGACGCCGAGGGCGAGAGGAAAGGGGGAGCGGTGAGGGAGAGTGTGGGGTCAAAGACGAGTGTTGGTGTGACGAGACGCAGGAGGAAGTGGTTTGGGTTTTGGAGGGGGCTCCTTCGTGGGAGGGGAAAGAAGTAGAACGTTTGAGTGCTCTGGTGGTTGATTTGAGTTATGTTTTCTTTTCGTCGTTCTCATTCGTTGAACCGCTATCGTTCTGTTGTACAGTTGTTCTTTTCATATTCCCCATTTGCACATACAGTAGCATTTTAGGTGTGGTGCCTGCTATCCGAGACGCTCCTCTTTCGTTTTACGGTTCTAGATACCTGTTCATTCTGTGTACATACTTTCGTCTCCCACATATATACGTAAGAGAACCGCCTGTCAATACATTCCTCATTTTCCACGATCCTACGTGCCTAACATAAGTTACTAGTTTCAAAAAAATTTCTCCCCACAACCGATCTCCCTGGTTCCGCAGTCAGCGATCACCCCCTAGTTGTCGCGTCGGGTCATGGCACAACATCCATCATAGCCCCTCTGTTCGCAAGCTGGTCGGCGGCTTCATTCCCTGGTATGCCTACATGCGCCGGTACATATTTCTATAATCAAGACAGAGCGAGAGAGGCGATAAGTCCTGCATCAACCAACACCACCACCACCACCACCACCAAATCACTTCAAGACTTACAAAAACAAGCCCCTTGGGAGGAAACCGCCCCTTCAACTCCTCCAACCTAACCCAAAGATCCTTATTCAACACATCTTTGCCTTCCCTGGTCTTCCACTTCCTCCTCATCCACCCTCGCACCCACGTCTCGATCCCGTTCTTCATATACGACGAATCCGAATACACGACGACGCCCCTCCCGGGCTCGTTCTCCAACGCAATCTCCAGTGCGCGGATGACGGCGAAGAGTTCCGCGCGGTTGTTGGTTTGGGTTGTGCCGGGGAGACGTGCGGCGGTGTTGCGGGGGTCGGAGGGGCCGAAATAGATGCCGATGCCGGCGCGCGCGGAGGGGGTGCCGTTGGAGAGGCAGGAGCCGTCGGTGAAGATCGTGAGTGGGGGTAAAGAGGAGGAGGAGGAGGGGGGGAGGGTGGTGGTCGTCAGTGTGCCCGACGTGATGGTAATCACCGTGGTCAAGGTAGCGGTGGTAATCATTGCGCTGGAAGCGGGCGCCGTAGAGGATGGGGAGAGGTCGATGGTGGCGCAGGCTTCGTCGTCGGAGGCTGTGTAGCCGAATTCGTCGGTTTCTTCGTCGGGTTGTTCGTCGGCGGCGGTGGTGGCCTCCTGCTGAGGGGTTGACTCTGTTGGAAGGGCGGCCGGTGCCGATGATGACGAAACCTTCGTTGCCCCTGGAGGTGGTGCGCCATACGTCTGCTTTACCGCCTCCTTATCCACCTCTTTGACAGCCACCGCCCCTACACTCGATCCCGGTCCCGATGCTTGGACCCTAGCAAATTGCAACGCCCCCTCCCTAGAGTTGAAGGATTTGTACACAGCTCCGCTGAATCCATCCACGTTGGCTTTGCATGCCTCCCTACGAAGGAGAATGAGTCGAACGGCTCACGCGTAAAATAAGAGCAATTTCGCCGTGAATGTAAGGACAGTGTAATAGGGCGGAAAGCCGGAGAACATGATGTGGGGCACATACCAGGTATCGTAAACCCCGGGCAGCTTGCCCCGCTTGACGGCGTAGAACTTTACCTTTGCGGACTTTGGCATTGTTGTTAGTGAAGATACTCGTTTTGGGCTTGCGAGTCAACAGAGGGCGGTGGTGGGAGGAAGCGGCGACAAGCAGCGAGGATTTGAGAGACGAGCAGCAGCAGCAGCAGCTGTTGCGGGTGGTCGCATCCTTGTAAGTGGGAAGTCGTCCTGGCGGGGGCCCGTTCCAGCTGTTTCCAACGTTCCAGCGGGTCTTGTACATACAGATAGTCTCCGGAGTGAGCGAAAACGCGCGGGCGCCCGCCCGATCGAACGGTCGTCATCGCCATCTCCCTTTCCCTCCCTTTCCCTCAACCTCCCCTTTCCTGCTTCATCCTCCCCCCAGCGCCTTCAAGAGTCCCCCCCCAACGAGCGGCCCTTTCGCACACGCACTTCCTACTGTGTATCCGTCGGTTATCCTCTCGCAGCTTCAACCGACAGCCTTTTCACGAAGCGCTTATTAGTCTTCATCACTGCCCTCGAGATCATTTCTCCGCTTCCCACAACCACAATGTCCTCCTCGTCAAGAATATTCCGCATCGCCTACTCAACGTCCTTGCACCAACCAGCAGCACTACGCCTATCCCCACTACGAATCACCCACCGCGCCCCTCATTTCTGCACAACCACCCCATCTCTCATCTCCGACGACAAACCCATAACCCCCGACGCAATCGAGAAGGAAATGCGTGAATTCAACGCCAAAGTACAGCAACAAAAGGGTGCCACTCGGAGTGTCCCAGGCAACCCGCCATCCCCTTCTTCACCTTATATCGACAAATCGAAGAAGAAGGCAGGCGCGGAGGAGAATGAAAGTGCTGCTGAGCGGAGGGATTTGCTGGCGGATAAGGACCCGGAGCAGATTGCGGTGCATGGGAATCAGACGCTTAAGGGTGCTTCTTTTAAGCCAAAGAATTAGGAGTCGTAGAGGGGGAGGGACGGTTCACACATGGAGAGGTTGCAACTCCGTGGTGTCCCTACTATCCCATGTGGAATACGGACAAGCATTACTTCACAAGACGTATTGAACGTAGACTGATGTAGTCTCCAACTTCCCCCGTAATGTATATACATGCGAATGTCGGTGTTCTTTTGTACCAGGCGCTCGCTCTTGGAATATATGGCGTATTGATTTACCCCACGTCGAACCTGGTCCTTCCCGTCAAACCATGTGGGGCATGAGTTCTCTCATTGCTGCAATAACCGATCCA
The DNA here is from genome assembly GCF_025526975.1 of Fimicolochytrium jonesii. Taxonomy (NCBI): domain Eukaryota; kingdom Fungi; phylum Chytridiomycota; class Chytridiomycetes; order Spizellomycetales; family Powellomycetaceae; genus Fimicolochytrium; species Fimicolochytrium jonesii. The sequence continues at coordinate 365,824 of NW_026515671.1, forward strand.
ATTAAGGATTCACAAAGATAAGACAGATGAAAACGGTTCAGCTAAACAGATGGATCCGGCGGCCTCAGCACGGGACTCCTTTGCTGTACGCCAGCGGAAGGGAACTGACTCGGAGCGCTTGCTGTCCAGATTGACTCTTCCCCGCATCGTGGGAGGGCCTTCGCGTCTTTTTAACAGGTGACGCGCTGTCAATTTGACAAAGTGCCACTTCCGACTTCGTTAAATCTCCGAAACGCTATTTTTGATCACACTATCAACAAGCGCAGGGTAGGTTGTCATCCTAATGCCTTGTTCCTATATCAAAGGTGTTGCCACAAGATGACCTTATTGCGAGTTTACTTTCTGCACATGACGGGTGAGTTCGGACGTGGCGTTTACGGGCGGGTACGGATTTAAGATAGGGTAGGATATCTGTGCGTCGCGCATTCATGCGTTTATGTCTTGCCTTCTCTCCTTCGGCGCTTTTTCGTGGCCGAATTCGCCTTCCCTTGAAGAACCAAGTTCTGGTGGTTTTTCCAAGTTGTTTCCCAGACAAGTTTCTCTCCGCTCTTGTTGAAACGTAGAGTCATACGAGAATCAATTCAAGGGAAAGCTTCGCACATTGCGGGAAAAGTGCTACGAACGACATCTCCACGGAGCACATACCAGGCAAAGGTATGCCCCAAACGCCCCAAATGGCGACCCTCCGGCCGCCTTCCCGTCCCGCCTCGGCTCCCCCGACCACCGTCGGGACGCCTTCTCCCGACGTCAACACTTCAAACACCAATACCCCCTCCCCACCACCCACCTTGTCCTCGCGCCCCCCACCTCACCCCAACCAACCCCACCCACACACCCCACACCGCCGCGAACGCCTCACCCAACTCCTCATCTGCCTCTCCACCTCGGCCACTACCCTCGCGCGCATCTGGCTCACCCTCGTCATCGCCGGCCTCGTGTTCCTGCTCCTGCAACCCCGTGGCGCGTTTGGATCGGAGTGGTTGGGCGCCACGACCAAACCCGCTTCCTCGTCGCGCGGGTTCGACGCTGAGCGCGTACGGCTCGCCGAGGGCGCGAAACCTCCGACCAGTACAGGGAGTGTACGCGCCACCGCGAATGCAAACCGATACCGGGTCGTCAATATCACCGTCCAGATCGCGTCACCGTCCACCACCGACGGGCGGGTCCGTGTCGCCGCCAACAACTACGTGCATACGACAAAGACGACGTCTATCACGGCGATCCCGGCGTTTTTTGGGGGGAAGATTGAGAGTAGTGTGGTGGTTAGGATGGTCGTCATTGAGCGGCTGAATGGGTGTGTGCCGTTTAGTTTTGATATGAGGGGGGTGGAGGATATGGGTGGGGATGAGGTGGGTGGCGTGAGGAACAGGGAGGTTATGAACGACGAAGTTGGCAATCGGTTGGAAGATGATGAACGGGGAGAGAAAGGAGCGTATGGCGGCCGACATGGGAGCGATTCTTCCCGTCCTAAATCGACCGCGGCGCGACCACATGCCGTCCCACACGCACCCACCCCCAACACCCCCTTCATCCTCCTCCCCCGCGGTTCCTGCCCATTCGACACTAAAGTCCGCCACGCGCAGACAGCCGGATTCGCCGGCGCCATCATCTACAACGTCGCCTCCAGCGCCCACCCGGACGCACTCATCAAGATGCAGACGGTGGACGGTCAACCCGCGGAGGATGTTAGCATCCCCGCGCTGTTTGTGACGAGTCGGGATGGAGGGCTGTTGAGAGAGGCTGCGCAGGAGACCGCCGTGGGTGGTGTCAAAGTTGTAGGTGTGACAGCCGTCCCGGCCATGATAGAATACTCCGCACCCGACAAAGTGTTCACCCAACACGCCACCAAAGCGGGCGAAAACCGGAAATCCAACGTCGGCTCGGAACCCACCCCCAACAACCACTACACCCCCGACACCGCCCCACCACCCCGCCACTACCCGCACGACTGGGACGGCTTCAACCCGACGTTCTGGGGCGACGCGTTCGTCTCCGCCGCCTGCCTCATCCTCGGTGCACTCGGCGCCATGGCCGTCGGCGCCTCCCTCGTCCTCCTGCACAACCGCATGTTTGACGCGCTGGGGATCGACTACCGCGTCGGCGGCAGCGGGCAGACGACGCGGAACCTCGCGAGGGTGGTGATTTCGCATGACGGGGAGATGATGGTGGAGCGGATCAAGTTGCCGTTGAGGGTGTTGACGGCGGTGGATGTGCAGATGGCGAAGGAGGGGCTTGGTGGGGAGTTTCTGGCGAGTAATATGGAGAAGGGGGATGCGGGTGATGATGGTGCGGGGGAAAAAAGCGAGAAGGAGAAGGAGAAGGAAGGCAGGAGGCCGATCTCGACGGATTGTTGTGCGATCTGTATTGATAATTTTGGGGTTGGGTGTCGGGTTAGGGAGTTGCCCTGCAGGCATTGCTTTCATGATACGTGGTAAGTCTCGCAAGCTGCCGCGTTTCCCGACGATTCGTTCGAGTTTGGCCCCTCTCATTTGTCTGCAAACATGTTTTCTAGTATTGACCCCTGGCTCCTGCACCACGCCCTCCTCTGCCCGGTCTGCAAACGCGAGATCATACCCGCTACGGTTAACTCAACCGCATCGATCCCGCCGCCCCTTCGCCGCCAATCGTCCATCGCTATTATTATTAACGACCCGGCGGCTATGCCGCCGCTTGCGCCGCCTAATACCGGGAGACGGATGTCGTGATGGGGCAGCTGAAGATGGGGGATGATGGTTCGAATGTGGCTTGGGATAAGATAGATCAGATGATAGCAGCATGTAGGAGGACTAGGATTAGTCAGGTAGACGTTTTTTTTTTTCGAGTTTAGCTATATCCATAGCATAGGTAGGACTCCCGTAATGATAGAAATGAACGCAGTTGGCCTCCGAGTCGCCCGCCATGGGTGCTGTCATTTTCAGATCAAGGTGCCGTCAAAACACGCTGACTCACGGTCGGACTTTTGACTCAAGCTTCAAACTCTTTGGCTTAACATGCTTTCACTCACCTGACCGACGATCTATTGACGTAGCAGCGAGCGTTTTGGGTTTTAGCGAATTCATTCCACCTTATCGCGCGGCGGGTGCGCCGGCAGTTAAAAGCCGAGCCCCTCCCCACAAAGAAATATGTTCGATGTATGATCTATACAAAAAGGCCCCACAAAAGCAGTGAATAAAACTGGCGAAAGAAACCCGAATGCCAGCCATGATGATCGACATCCCGCCTCAAATCTCGCACGACCCCTCCGCCGTTCCCTCCCCTGGGAACACCGCGATCTCCCACAACCCAGCGCTCTCCGACCCCCTCCTCCACGAACTCTTCACCGCCCGTCTTGACGCCGTCGGAGGCGACGACGACACCGATACCGAGGACTGGTTTGCCTGCGATAGGGAGTGGGTGGAAGCCGCGTTTGGGTTGCTGGCGAGGAGTCGGCGGGGCGGGGTCGTTTATACCGCTAGTGAGTTGGTTGTGGTTGGGCGGATGGCCTTGCCGGTCGTGCAGGACGGTGGTGATGTGACGGCGGTACCTGCATCTGCACGCGCAACGGTGATCGACAAAACGAAACACTCCCACTCACACCACCATCCCCACGAGTACAACCCGTTCCAGCGGTACTCGTTGCAGAACTGGGGCGCGCCGACGCAAGCGTTGGCGAGAGCGGCTGATGATGACGGGGGATGTGTTGATGAGCCGGAGGAGGAGGAGGAGGTTCATCCCCCTCCTAGAGACTCTGGCACGTCAGGGCATAGAGAGAAAGACGGAGCGCAGACGCACCCGCCGCGATCCGCATCCACATCCGCCCCAATCCGCGGCTACCACAAAATGCTGCCAAAGACGCCAAGCATGAGAGCGTTGGCGAAAGGACTACTCGACATGGCGCGTCATCCTATCAAGACGGGCGAGCAGCAGCGACCGCCAGCGCCGGTGCCCCCGCCGTTGCAGACGCAGAGGTCACAGAGCTGGTTCAATTTGTTCGGGAGGAATCTCGCGAGTGCGTCGTAGATAAGATTTTTAATCTTTTTTGGGGATGGGCACCTTGGCTTTCTTTCTGCTTGTTCATCATTTTCCACCACTCCGGATGCCGTTGTTTACAATCTCCCCCTTTGTAAAATGCTGTATCTATCGCGGGTTCGACTTTTCTTTATCTTTATGTGCACCAATCATTGAATTTGATTGCCCCAACGGAAAATGGTGTGCTGCATCCGCAAACAACAATCTAGTGCTTCCCAAGCCCTCGGCGCTACATACGCTACAAGCTCTAAATCTAGATTCGCAACACACGCCGTGCCGACGTAGCCACCCAAAAGAAGAACGCACCAACGCGGCCCTAAAACACGCGCGCTTGACATCTGCCAAGTGCCGTCTACGCATGCTCCTCCCAAGCTCAACACAATACCCAGTGACCGCTAATTTTCCTCCTGCCTTTCTCACTCCTACCCCGCCACCCCATCAACGCGCACATCCCCCCTCCTCAGATAATCCGCAAAGATCAACGAATTATCACTCGCAACCGAAATGAGCGTCTCCCTCTTCCTCCACACATCAAACTTGGCCACAAGCACCCGTTTCGTATGCCCCACATCAATCTGCTGCGTCGGCGCGCGCTCAACGCCCACATGCCGCATATCCCATATCCCGATCCTGCCCGCGCGCGTCGAGCCCATCGAGACGAGGTAGCCGCCGTGATGCACGTCCGGGTGCATGTACCGGGTGGCGTCATCGGCGGCGTCGCCCATGCCAAACTCCAGAACGAACTTGTTGACGCGTTCGTCCCACAGCCGTAACTGTTTGGTGATCGTGGAGAACCCGACGAGCATGAGGTGCGGCTGGGTTGGGATGCCGGTGATGTCGCGGATCCGCCCGTCGACGCGTTCAGTCGGGAGCGTGTTCCGCTGGTTGGTGAGCGACCACCCGACCAGGCGCGAGTCCTGTCCGCCCGTGTACAGGATCTCGCTGTGCGGGTTGTAGTAGATGCCCTGGATCGCGCTGGTGTGCTCGGTGTGCACGGAGATGTGGTTGACGCGGGTGTAGTTGGAGCCGTCGAGGTCGCCCGCAAACGGGCCGTCGAAGCTCCAGAGGATGAGCTTCTTGTCCATGCCTCCGGTGAGCCAGTGTACGCGGTTGTTGTTGTTGGAGAAGGGGTATATGATCGAGGGGCCGCGGTCGTGGGGCATGTTGTGGACGAGATGCTGTAATCTGTATGTAAACTTGCTCTTCTTGACGCTGCAATCGTACAGTAGTGCGATCTGGTGGGGGACGACCGTGCCGTCTCTGACGCCATTTTGCGCAGACCCCGATGGTGCTGCTGCAACAGCGAGGATGTCCGGTGCGACCCACGCCATATCTTCTGCCCAGTAATTGCGTAACTCGGCATGTCGTATTGAACACATAGCCTCCTTCGACTTGCGATTGAACAGATGGAGGTTCCCATCCAGAGTCGACGTGATCACCGTCTCGCGTAAACTGTGCGCCATGCCCTCTCTCGGAAGTAATAATGACCGTGGTTTGCGACCTAGATCGCCTCCCTTCACTATATTGAGTCCGTACAGAACATCCAGCGTGTCACTCGACTTTGGTTGCCAGGTTGTATTCAGGATTTGATCCTCGACTCGGTTTCCATTCGTTTCGTGAGGTAACGGCGTGGGCGCTGCCGGAGTATCTTCACTCTCCTCGCCCGACGGTTTCCCTCCCTTGGAGTGCCCCCGCGGCCCCCGCGATCGCTTCTTCTTCTTTGCCGTCTCCTGTACATCTATTGGCCCGACGGGTGCCTCGCTAACGGTCGGTGTACGCACAGCTGGTGTGCTAGCGACGGGTGTACTAACCACGCTCGACGCCGCTTTCGCCAAACACTTTGTCAAGCGCGACATTTTTTTCGAAGCCTGCCGCGCTTTCTCGCTGTGGAGCAGGAAATGCGATCGGTATTTTTCCAGTTTGAGGTTGATCTTTTCCACGTCCGTCGTTTCAAAATCCGACTCGCTTGATGAAGATGATATGTCGTCAGAATCTACTTCCACCGGCTTTTCCGCCCTTTCGCTGTCCCGACGCTGCGCATTGCGCGATGGGACTTGCACGATCGGCTCGGCTGTATGTACGGGGTTCCTAACAGGTGTCGAGGTAGGTATTGTGCTCCGAATGTTTTGCAACGCATGGTGCTGTGTCAGCAGGGTGTCCAGCGCGTTGACCAGTCGTGCATCGTTCAAGGGTGGGTCTGCCTTTGGCCGTGGCGGCACAGGTGCAGCTTCAATCACCGGCCGAGATTCGACAACTGGACGAGGTTCGACAACTGGCCACGATTCGACAACTGGTCGAGGTTGAGGTGGGACACCAACGAATGGCCAAATTTGAGGTGGCCGAGGCTGTGGTGTTACTTCGACTACTCGGCGAGGTTGAACATCGTTAGCTGGAGGTGGATTCGAATTGATGCTCCATTGTGTCGCTGCCAGATGGGGGGGCGCATTGGCCACCACAATTTCCGCCTCTACCATCGGTTCGCTTTTCACTGGTACATCATCTGAAAGCTGCGTGTGACCACCGCGAAGGTGATTATATGGGTTCCCATTCGTCTCATCGAATCGGCGTCGCTTGCGCTGTGGCCCGTCCGGTCCATCATGGCCATTAGAGGGCCCGTCGTCCGGCTCATCATCTCCAAAATATGGCGGATATCGAGACTCTGTTGGAGGTTGATAGGTGCGTGGTTCCTGAGCAACACTGCTGCGTCCGCGCTGGCTCCTCATGGGACAGTACATGCTCCAATGATAACCTCCACATCGACAGGGTCGATTGGGTACGACAGTAGGGTCACCAACGCGCTGATTGCGGATGCGGTGATCGATCCTCTGACTGCGTGGAGTGCTTTCCAGGGGACTTGTGGGAATCTGTAAAGCAGGCTCCTGAATGTGAATTTGTGAAGCACGCTCTTGATTGATGTGGAACCGGGGCTCATCGTCGCGTCGGGAATGATGCCCGTCGTATGGGTGTTTACTGCGTTGTGGGGTGTATCCACCTGAACGAGAATCTCTCCTGTCGTCGTGTTCCGTCCTGCTCTCGAAAAAAGCGCCGCTCTCCGGATAGTTTGAATGATTCGAGGTATGATGGTATCCTGCCGGGTTCCGCGCTTCTTTCCTGTCCCCGCTGCGTCCCGGGCCAGCACTATGCCCTCTGGCACTCCCACCTCCTCGTCCCCGTAAGGAAGCCTCGTCCTCCACGGCGGGTGGGGTTGGCGAGCTTTGGAAGATGCGGTGCGTCCCGCTCTGTGTGTCCATCTCTCCCGCAAGCTATAATTCCTCACTCAATTTTGAGAACTCTGCTCTGGCCTCTTCGATGTTCCCCTCGGAAGGAACTCCTGTAGGATGGCAGAAATCTGACACCTCGCTCGTAGCGCCGATGTTGGACAGCCACAATGAGAAAGGAACGACGGGCGTCCCGCAGAAGGTCCGACAGGCGGGACAGGCGAGCGATTTAATTTGGGTCACATGACGGCACGTGGGCCTTTTATTCCGGCTCTTCCTTCTCTCGGTCCCAGCCCTCTGCTCTCTCTCTGGACAAGCTAAACGCACCCTTCATTGCCTGGGAATCTTCCTCTCACCGCTCCGCTCTCCCGAAGCCCGATTAACCACCCTGCTAACCTCTCAAGATGGCTATGGCTGCAAAAAGTCGCGCAAACGGTAACAGTCCTAGCAGTCGACCTACATACCTACCCCATTGGCCACAGGTCCAGATGCCAGCTCGTTCGAACATGGTACTTACCGTCGACTTCGGATGCCGAATTTATAGTGCGCCTGCCTCCGGAAGTCAACCGGGTGCTCTTTGTTCGCAACTTGCCGTTCAAGATTACTGCTGAGGACATGTATGACCTATTCGTGAGTATCCTCCGACGACAGGATTCCGGTTGGGTGTTTGGCGAGTGGGGAGGGATTCAAGAACGCTAATCGTACCTTTCTCCATTGTAGGGTAAATACGGTCCCATCCGACAAATAAGAGTAGGAACCGCAACAGACACGAAAGGAACAGCATTTGTCGGTACGTGAACTCCCTTTTTTCAACCCCCCCGCTGCTCCTTTTTAGTGACTCCACGATTCCCTACAGTCTACGAAGACATATTCGACGCCAAATCAGCATGCGATCACCTCAGCGGTTTCAATATCATGGGCCGGTACCTGATCGTACTATACTACTCGACGACGAAAGCGACAAAGAAACGGGATCTGGGTGCAAAGGAGGCTGATGTCGCGAGTATGAAGGAGAAACTCGGGATGGAGACGTAGAGAGACAGAGATGATTGGCGTATCGCTTGCGGTGAAGGGATAAGAAAGATGGAGGAATTTTTGGAAATGATTGGCTGGCGTTGATTGGTGAGATTGGTGATTGGATGCACATCAGAGGAAGGTTTCTCAGCCGTCGATGGCGAAGAGATGCCGCTGGATGATGGGATAGCTGCAAGCTGGTGGATGAGCGTGAAGCCGACCTATCAAACTCGACCTGCTGATGGAGTCTGAGACTGCGAACGACGCCCGGGGTCACTTATACCACATCAAAACTGAGCGTATCGGTGTTGGATTCTGCGCGCTGCGAACCTCCAGACGACCCTCACGCGAATGTGAGAAATGGCGGAACGGCCACATAGAATCGGTCAAACAAAAACGCAGAACAGTTGTGGGGAAATGAGCTGCACTTTTATGGGTCTATAGGCAACCCCCCCATTCTATAAAGTGCTCACTACGAGTTTCGCTCCAATACAATCTGCTATGACAAATGTGCTAATGCAAAACAAAAAAATCCATAAAACACGTCGTTATTGTCCACCAAACGCCGTCCATAACCCAAGTTCCTCCAAAAAAAAAAAAAAAGAAAACCCTCCCGTGTTGTTCCCTCGTTCCTCTTTCAATCCAACTCCAAACTATCCAACAACCCCCTCAAATCATCCACGACATCCACCACCTCCTCGGAAGTAGTCACCCCCGCCAAGCGCATCGCCAGCAACCTCGGATCCAACAACGTCGGATGCGACATGGACGCCTGCGGAGACGGCGCACCCGCACTCACCGCCCCACCCGCCCCACCCCCCCCACTCGCCGTCACGATCCTCAATATCTCGACCAACTTCCTCAGCTCCCCGATCAGCTCGCCGGCGGTCTCGCTCTGCGCGCGGCCGGTCATCAGCCCCAAGCGCGCCTGCACGAGCTGCACGGGGGTGCGATGGCGGGCGTCGGTCGCGGCGGGGTTGGCGTTGGCGCGGAGGAGGACGAGCACGGCGTCGAGGTGGTTGCTGACGACGGCGAGATGCAGCGGCGTGTTTCCGTTCACGTCCTGCACGGTCGTGTCGGCGCCGTGGGCGAGGAGCGCGTGCACCGTGTCTGCGTGGCCCGCCGCGGAGGCAAAGTGGAGGGCCGTGCGGCCGGCGGGGTCTTGCGTGTCCGGGTCGAGGGCGTGCGAGGGGTCGGAGAGGAGCGAGGTGATGGTGGGGGATTGCCCGGCGGCGGCGGCGGTGAGGAGGGTGTTGAAGAGGGCGAGGTGGCGGCGGGTGGCGGTGGCTAGTGTTGGGGAGGGGTGGTTGGTGGTTGCGCGGTGGTGTGGGCGTGGGTGGGATGATGATGATGAGGAGGTTGCTGATGGTGGTGATGTTGGCGAATGTCTATCAGCCCCATGTCGCTTTGCATGCGTCTTTGAACCCCCCCGTTCTCCCCCTCTCCCCGCCTCCTTCCGCGTCTTCCCCACCCTCCCCGCAACCACCCGCAACGGGCTGCCTGCGCTGGTTGTCTGATACCCTTTCCTCTTCGGCGTCGTCGTTCGCACCGAGGTCGTCGAGATGGGGATGGACTCGACGCTAGCGGTTATGTCCATGGGCGAGTTGGCTGGTGTAGTTCCTTGGCCAAGTTGGGTGAGGTGGACGTGGAGGGACTGCGCTGCGGGTGGTGGTGATGACACCGCGATGGGGTGCCGGGTGGGACGTTTCACTTTCATTGTCTGGATGCACCGGTGAAGGAAGAGTGGAGCGGTGGAGTCGAGCACTGCGACGAAGTGCACTAACTGCAAACACAACTGCATAGAAGGAACATTAAGAAACGTGGCTTTCCCATCCCACTCCAGAAATAGAAAGCACGCGAGCCACTGCATGTCCGATGCCTCCAGATGTTGCCCCATCCACCCATCACACCCATGCCCATGCATACTCAAAGACACTCAAAGCAGAAGCACGCGAGGCCAGACAAACCCGCTAATCTCTGCACCCCTTCCGTCGGGCAATCTTCAACCCCTCGCACTTCCGCCAGGACAAAGCCACGTTTGCCCGAGAGAAATCTCACCTACCTATGGACCGAAACGGAACACCTCAGAACATCGAATACGTCCTGTAAGAGGGCTGCTATTCCTTGCTGGGTTCGGAGGAGAGTCTGACACGGATGCGGCTTGGGTGATTGGGTATGCTGGGGGGGTTGGGGGTTGTTCTCGCTCACCGTTGGGCAGCCCTTGGACACCCAGCGCAAAAACGCGTCGGGTCTCGTCCCTCCGTCTCAACTCGCACGAGGCACACGAGCCATTTGACGCCACCAGGAAGCGTCCCATCATCCCATGTGCCATGCGCCAAACTCTCCCGACTCCCGAGTCATGCCCAGTATGATTCAACGCATTAACGCCACGCGCAAGTCGGAACGCAAATGCAAAGACCAAGCGGGTTACTATTAGCGGTGTGGAGATGGGACAGATCCTAAGAAGGGAAGACAGAAAAGTGAGGGGTGGGAAAGCCTATGAGGTCTAAAAATATCTACATGATGAATACGAAAAACTGTCGAATGAAGAAATGGTTGCTATTACTGATTAAATGGGGGGTGGTGTGGAACTAACTAAGTACGCCTGTGGTCCTGTATGTGTTGTGTTGTCTCTGATGGGTTGATGAACGCATCGGGGCCCGGTCGTGTGCGTTGTATGAGGTTGACACCCAAGCAAATATGTACGCCGAACAATCCTCAGGGGGGATTATCAAATCACTGCCCCTTGATAGCCTTCACAACCGACGGCGGCTCGATGGCCGCCTGCTGCTCCTTGACCAGCCTCATCTTCCTGACCCACATCCTCCGTCGAGTCAGACTGCCCATCGACGCCTTGCTCTTCGCGTTCTCCCACGTATGGTCCATGTACTGCCACCCCTTCTCGTCCACGTTCGCCCACCCGACGTCGAGCAGCCAGTCTTCGTCCATCCATTCCCAGACGCCGCCGTCTTGCGGGGGCTCGTAGTGATCTTTTGCCGGGCGGGAGATGGTGCCGGTTTCGTCGGACCAGGCGGGGCGTTCGGAGCGGAGGAGGTGCGGGATCCATCCTAGGCCTGGTGGTGGAGAGAGAGAAGGTAAGCAAAGGTCCCGTGAGTGACGATACTAACGACGCCCAAAGGACGCGCGCTTTTACGTACCAGCCCACCACCTCTGGTTCTCATAGAGCGAGACAACAACCACACCATCATCAGCCCCCTTCCTGGCCTCCCGAATCGCCTCACGAACCGTGTCAACCTGATGCTGCAACTTTTTCATCAACACCGGCGGCACTGTAGTCGACGCAGCACGGAAGATAGCCGTGTTCTGCAAAAACATGCCCACACCCCCCAACAACATGATGTAGTTGAACGGGATGATCCTCACAACAAAGATAACCCCAAACATCGACCCAACAGCGACTTTCAGGATCCGGATGGTCTCCTCCTCGTCGGACCAGTCGAGGACCGTGGAGTTCTTCTTGACGTCCTCGTAGGCGTCGCAGTACATGCCCATGGAGTTTTGGATGAACTGCATGTTTTTGAGGTATTGAACGTTTGCGCTGGGTTTTTTGCCTGTGACGGTCTTTTTGGTTTTCGTGTAGTAGTTGTTCATGATGTTGTAGATGAGGAGGAGTTGGGGGAGGACGATGAAGAGGGTCGGGTATATGCCTGTTGGAGGGGGAGGACAGGGATAAATAAGAGTGAGTGAATGGTCGATGGGGATGGTGTTGAAGACGGCAACGCTCGCTAAAAGATCACGGATGCTCGCTGTGGCTCGCCGCTCGCTGACGCTCGCAACTTACATAGGAAAACGTAGACAACCATGATAATGAAAGTCTTTGAGGGGTTCTGCCACGTGAGGATCTCGGTGATATCGTCCTGGAAGCCGACCATGGGTCCCAACCTCGACACAAATCGGGTGAAATTCTTGGGGGTAGTAGTCAACAGATTCAACGACGGCTCCTTGGCCGCCCTCTGCATCGCGGCCGAGTTAACCGCGGTGTGGGTCATGAGCTCCTGCACAAAGCTCATCTCCTTCTCCTTCTCCTGTCCCGAATCGCTCGCATTGCCCGACCGCGTGCGCTTCGTCAACGGCTTCTTGGGCGCCGTGACGGCCTTGCTTCCCGGGATGATGACGTGCGACTCGGATTTGCGGCGCAGGGGCAGCATGGCCCCGCGGGAGTCGGTGTCGCTGAGGGACCGGTCGTAGAGTTGGAGGTCGGAGGTGAATTCGCCGGTGGTGGGGGTGCGGTCGCTGTAGTCCCGGGGTGCGTACTGCCCGGAGCAGGGGACGTTGACTGTGTGTTGGCATTTACGGTGCACGTTGAAGCCGCAGCCTAGATGAACCAGGGAGGAGAGGTGTGTCAGATGGAGAGGAAGGATGGGTGGTTGAAGTGAGTGTGAAAAATATTCCTTCGCCTCCGGCGCAATTGAGCTCGCTATCGCTCGGAACCGTCAAGCGTTGCAGCGCCTACGGCAGCGTCTCCAAGTATTCTCCCCGCTCTCGCTCTGAACCGTACCTTTACACTGAGCGCCCTGCCTGACCAACCCCCAGAGGAACTTATCGCAGGCGTCACAATAGGTGGGCTTGTTGTAGGTAGTGACCTCAAAGTGGTGGACGCCTCCGGAAGCCATTGCTGCTATGGTGTTGTGCATGTAGGCCGGCTACTCGGATACAAAGGATGCGGGGAAGGGAGGTTGGGGGAGGGACGAGCGAGAGGGATATAAAAGGCGGCTTTGGACGGACAGGAGCGGCGGCCAAACGCTGCGAGTGCTGTAGGGGGAGCCTGAGAAGAGCGCGCGTGAAGGAGGCAAAAATGATCGCTTTGCTCCTCCCGTATGATAATAATATGTTCATTCTTGCTCAGGGAAAGACCGGCGGACCTGTATTACACACAGAGACCTCGCACACCACCATATAGAACACATGTGAGGCAGGCCCCGGCCGGATCCCTCGTGACAATTCAAGCATGGCGCCGTTGATTGCTTGCCAGATTCCACCATATCACAAAGTCTGCTCCTTCTGTCTTTCCTCGTTCCAAAACCACATCCCGGCGGATTGGGTGTTGTTTCTGAGCGGCGGCTCGGTAAAGTTGAAAGGAGGCCGAAATTTTGCGTCCTACCAGCAACGCAAAAGTGGCCCTTTGTCCTCCTCGCTCCTTCCGACACGGCCGCCATCTCGACCTCCATAATCCATAATCCACAACCATGCCTTCAAGTTATCAGTCCAACACCACCTCCACCACCACATGCGCAACAAACACCTTTTTTTGAGCTTCACTTCTCCATATATTTCTCCAAACATAAAAAAAAGGGGGAAACAAAATGCGAAAACAAATGCAATAAATGATGATGGGGGGGAAAGGACGTTCGAAAACTATCAACAGCTAGAAAGACACAGCAACACAGACGAAAACAACGACCTCAATTGAAGAAGAAACACCAAGTCGCGTCAAGAATGGGGTTTCCCCCTTTTCGACTGCTCTCGCTTCATTCCATTCCCAATGACCATCCCTCGTTGTGCGTATATACACACAGATGGTGGGTAAGATCTTGGATGTTTCCGACCGTTATGCTCCGTTGTTGCCGCTTCTTTCACACAACGATAATCTACTGCTGTTCACCGTCTTCGGGGGCGCCCGCCTTGTCCATGTGCTCGTTAAGAACTTCAACGGCCTCGTTAACCTTGACCTGAAGGGCCTTGGTGTCCTCGAGCAAGTGCAAGAGCTCAGACTGGTCCATCTCGAGCAACATTCCAGTCACCTTGGCGGCGTGAGGGGTCATCTCCTGGATCAACGGGAACAGGTTCTCGCCGAGGAGGCGCTTCTGCTGCTCCGGGGTCATGTCGGCCAGGATCTTGCTGCTCAACGGCTGCTTGGGGCCGGTGGTAGGGCCGGGCATGCCAGGTTGGCCGGGGATGGGCGCATTGCGGGCGTTGGGGGTGTACTTGTACTGTCCAGGACGAGCACCTCCACGGCCGACGTTAGGTGGCATCATGCCGGGCTGACCAGGCTGACCGGGTTGCTGTGGAGGCAGGGGCTGACCACGGCCTCCAGGCTGCTGCTGACCGCGCTGCTGACGAGGGGGGCGAACTCCCATGGGGGGGACACCGCCGAACTGAGGAGGCATCTGACCACCGGCTTGGGGAGGGTACACACCAGCGGGAAGAGGAGGCTGGCCGGGCTGAGCGGGGCCCTGGGGACCGCCGTTAGGGGCCCAGCGGGGGCGAGGGACCATCTGCTGAGGGTAGAACATACCACCGCGCTGACCCTGGGGAGGCATGCCGGCGGGAGGGTAGAAGACAGGAGCACCGGGGTAGGGACCGGGCATGCCACCGACTTGCTGCTGCATGCGGATCTGATTGCGCTGTTGCATCTGAGCGGAGAGCTGCTGACGGCGGACCTCCTTGCGCTGGTGAAGAGCGACGTAGATGGGCTTGGAAGCGATCATACGGCCGTTCATGTCTGTCACGGCCTTGGTGGCCTCCTCGGGCGAGGAGAAGCAGACGAATCCGAAGCCCTTGGAGGATCCGGTCTTTTCGTCACGCATAACCTTGGCGGAAGTGATGACTCCGTAGACGGCAAACTCCTGCCTGAGCTTCTCGTCATCAATGCTGTCGTCAAGGTTCTTGACGTAAAGGTTGACACCCTGGTACTTGTTGAGCTTCTCCTCGCGGATGCGCTCGTACTGGCGGCGGAGCTCCTCCTCACGCTCAGACTTCTTCTGAGCACGGGAGACGTACAGCTGCTTGCCGTTGATTTCCTTCTCGTGCATTTCCTCCACCGCGACGCGGGCTTCCTCGTGGCCAGAGAAGTTGACGAACCCGAATCCACGGGACTTGCCGTCCTGGTCGCGAGAGACGGACGCCGAGGTGACCTCACCGAACTTCTCGAACATGGCGCGGAACTCCTCATCGGTGACGGCCTCGTCCAAGTTCTTGACGTACACGTTGGTGAACTTGGACCTCATCTCCTCCATCTTGCTCAAACGCTCCTTCTTGGGGACATGGTGACCAACGAACACTTTGCGATCGTTGAGCAACATTCCGTTGACGTGCTTGATGGCCTGCTCGGCAGACTCGCCCTCCTCGAAGTGGACGAAACCGTAACCCTTGGAGTGCTCGCCGTCCATGGCGACCTTGCAGCTAAGAATGGGGCCGAAGGCGGCAAAGGTCTCGTGAAGAGCCCTGGTGTCGATCAAGGGGTCGAGGTTCTTAATGAAGATGTTGCCTAGAACCAGAATGTCAGTTTCGTGAACTAAGATGCTGCGAATTGAACCAGTCTTCTATGACACATACCAGCACCGGCCTTGCGGGAAGCAGGGTCACGCTGGGACCACATGATGCGCATGGGACGCTCCTTCAAGGGGACGTAGTTAAGAGTGTCGATGGCACGCTCAGCATCGGGAGCGGCGTGGAAGTTGACGTAGGCGTATCCGAGGGAACGACGGGTCACGGCATCGCGGCAGACACGGATGGAAGCGACCGGGCCGAGAGCGTTGAACATGTCGAACAACTGAGCCTCAGTGACGGAGGGGTCTGGATATGGTTTCAGAAATGTAAGGTTAGATGCTGAGCTCATATTGCAAGTTCGCAAAAAGTACATACCGAGGTCACCAACGTAAAGACTGCCACTGGCACTGCCACCGGGAGCCTGGTTGGTCTGAGGAGGGATGGGAGCCGGAATGGCCATGTTGCCCTGCAAGTAAGGCATACCGGGCTGCTGGTAGGCAGCAGCGGCGGCAGCGGCGGCAGCAGCCGCAGCAGCAGCAACGGTGGGGTCGCTGGCCAAGTTGTTGGCAGCGGAAGTGTCCTGAACGGGAGCATCGCTAGTCACGGGGACTTCGACGGGAGAAGCAGCGGCGGCCATTTTCGCTGTTGTTTTTGTTTTCGAAGTTGAATCCGACAAGAACCTTGCTGATATTTCCAGAGGCTGAGAAGAAGAGATTGTCACAGTGAAGGAGTCTCTTCTGGCAGTTGCTGAAGCGAGTAGATCGAAACTTCTTTGGTCTCTGGGAAAGAAGCAAGGAAACTAGTCTACACTGGTTTTTACGGGATGATTTTTTGTTTTTTTTTGAGGGTTTTCTGAGTTTTGGTATGGAGAAGTGAAGCTCTCTGACGTTTGTAGGTGAGGAACACTTGTGTGTCTACCGTACAAATGCCGATGCAACCTATTTTTTTTGTAATTGTGAGGGAAGGAAGAAGGAGGGGAATCGGCCGGCGTCCGCCCTTTTTCTTCTCTTTCAGACGCCGGCTGAGCCCTCGCGCGGATTCATTCGGGACGGCGAAGAAAAGAAAGGCGCGCGTGTTCTCAAGTGCTGAGACCCGCTACCAACCAACCATTCATGCACCCGTTAAGTAAACGTTGCTAAACCTGGGGACGAGCAGGAGACCAGAACAATATAGACCGATAACGCAAGGGAAGGTAAGGCCCCCCCACGTAATGCATCCGGTATCCAAGCGGCGGGACTGCAGTGTGAGATCCCGGTCGCTGACAAACATCCCTTGACGAAGCTTTCTTATTCGGCCAAGCGATTAATCGATAACCGGCGGTGACGTTCGACCTAAGATCCAAAGATCCGGACCACTTGCAGCAGTCTTCACTCAACCCGCAGATGGGGAGTGGGAGTCTGGGAAAACCTGGCTTAAATGCAGAAAAAGTCGTAGAGAAGTCGCAATAAGTCGTATGAAGCCGACCAATTCCAGCTTGTTTCTCAAAAACAGATATGTATTGTGTTTTATATATAAAATCCCGCCACGCCCGTGACGCACGACCATTCTGTCAACTCCAGACCCGGTTGATTTACGGGGTTGGGAACTTGAATACATTTGTTGGTGTAGACGCTCTTGAGCCAAAAGCAGCTGCGGTTCATTTGTCTCCGGTAAAGCACCGGAAAGCACAGGTGTGTCCATTTTAATTGGCGGGAGTGGGCTCTGCAACGACGTCCTCAGAATACGGCTAGCATTACCGAACGTGTCGCCTTCGTCAGAGCATGCTGAGAAAAGTGGACTCCTTGACGTGCGTGGTAGCCCAAAGAATCAACTTAACACCTTTCAGCGACATCCATGACCGGGTCAGGTCCAAGGGTAAACGCCTGTGCGGTTGGCTGTTATGGCCGCCACTTGCGCGCAGTTGGAGCAGCAGAACACAGGTTGTAGAATCGCATAATGCGCATGTGCCTGGTCGAGGTACTCTACAGCGTGTGGACAGCATCGACTCCGTATTGTTGAATTTATCGGGCCCTCGGATGTTATGTCCCAAATCTGTGCGCCATTTTCACAGGCAGTCCAGTTTTGAAGACATCGCAAGGAATCCAGTGTGCTGTCGCCAGATACTTCAATGAACACGTCCTGCGGATGGGCGGAAAACAACAACTTCAAAAGACAGTTCCAACCACAACCTGAAAAGATATTCCTCCCTCTACGCTCCACAGTAGGGCACAAAGCAGAGCGTCCAGTGGAAAGGGGGATCCCAATCAAATAGCATTTTTCTTCCCACCACAGGTTTTCGGTTTTTGCTCTTCTGTTATGAGGCCCCCATCGGCACTTGAAAACGGTAAGCCAAGCAGTGTGCCATTAACGGGGCTTGTGAACGGCGTTGGTCGGATTGAAGGTGCAAGCGATTGTCACCGCTAAGATGGGGTTGAGCGGACAAAGCGACAACCGCGTTTGTCACGATCGGAAAGCGCGATTGACTGCTTTCGACACCTTCCAACTTCCAGATCCAAGACCGTGGCGTTACAGACCTCTCACGTTCCCGTTTACGAACGAAGGGGCAAAGGTTTAGGAAACGGTCCAAGGGAAACTCTCGACAGAGAAGGAGAAGCCGCAAGTAAGGTGAGCATGCGAAATCATTGAGTCGGAGTGCAAGGGAAATAGTGGGTCCTCGCGGGCGTGAGTCGCTCGCGGCCCGCCCCCCACATGAGGTGGTGCAATGCGGGCAGCCGTGCCGACATCATAGTATCTCGACGGGTTCACCTCCATGCCGCTAGCATGTACGACCCATTTGCGTTCAGCGTCTTTGTGCGTCGATGCGGTTTGTGCCATGATGTTCCAGTACGCGACCCCGCACCCGTGAGTTTCCGACTCTGCCATGTCAAACAGCGACGTGGCTGGCGTGTCATCTACATGCGTGAGGAAGACCACCGTCGACTGGGGCCAGCTGTACATGGCGTCTCGGTAGTCCATCCCGTACTCATAGCGATGTGCCTGACCAGACGTTCCCACATGAATGTTGATAAGCATCGTCGACAACGATGTACTGTCGTCTGTGTACTGCATAGGCAAGCCGCTACCCACGTACACGCCAGAGCCACCATGGGCATCTGCGCTGCGGCGGGCCAGCAGCAATGCGGCCGACACGAGAGTGCACTGCCGCACTTCAAAGGAGGCGCCTTCTCCCGTGGCACCGAAACACGAGCGCGGGTCTATCACGGGCGTGAGCTTCCGCACGGGACGGAGCTGTACCGCGTCGGCACATTCCGTCCACTCACGGTACAGCGCATTCATGCGTGCATCGGAGGCATCGATCGATGGGTAAGAGCACCGTTGGGCTGCGACCACCTCTACCATGTAGTCCAGAGCCTTGCTGGTGGTTGCAGCGCATCGCGCCAATACGTGCCGCAACGACATGATGCGCACATGCGGCCACAGACGAATTGCCTCCAAGACGGGTGCGATAGGTGTTGCGTGCGTGTTCGTACAGCCGGTGAGAGATGCAGTCAGGGATTTCTTCCCAAGAGTCGAGGCGTTCGGCGGCAAGGTGAAATAGACTGTCAATCGTGCGGCGCCGAAGCAATGAAACTAAGATCAAAGAAATATACCCAATTCTTACGGCTGACGATTTCGAAAGCGGGCCTGTAGTTTGTCAATGATCTTGATGAAGTGCTGCAGGTAGCCGCTTATGAGAATGACACGAACCCCAGTTTGATCTTTAGCGATCCAATCTCCCGGCCACCAGCCAATTGCCTCCAAGGTGGGGGTGAAGCGCGTGCGATGGGGTTTTCGCGCGTGTTCGTAAAGTCGGTATGAAATGCAGTCAGGGAGTTCTTCCCAGTCGAGGCGGTCGGCGGGAAGGTCAATCATGCGACTCTTGAGGGAGGCCAGTGAAATAGAGAACTGATATGGCGTAGAAACTACCCTTATGGCGGCCGAAGACTTCGATGAAGGAGGGCTTGGGCGTTCGGGGAGATCTGCCCAAGAGTCGAGGCGGTCGGCCGCAAGGTGAAAAGGACTGGGTAGGTTTTGCAGTTCCTGCAACGGAGGAGAGAAAACGAGACGACAGAAAGGTGCAAATGACGCGGCTATTTATAATCTGCCCAGCACAGCCAAGGCCAAACCCTGGAGAGATGGAAATCTATCTCCCAACTCCTGGTTTCACCCATGGGCAGCTCTATCGGGAGTTTTGTTGTGATTCTTTCTGACTATTGCTATTTGAATACATTTCAAGCCGCGGCGTAGGCCTAGTATACTATAGTTGCGAAGTAGGAAAGAAAGCCACGCCTTGTCCGTTCGCTGCCTTTTCGACGCGTGATTCATCACCGCATACAGTACGCGCGCGTGTTCGTTCGGCTCAAGCGCTCAACCCGACGACTTCTCCCACATAGGCCAGATCACCAGCAGGTTGTCGGTGGGGTTTTCATGCCCCAAAGCCTGCAAACCACTCAGTTCGTTTCCCGAAGGAAGCGGCGGCATGGCTCCCGGCCTTTTCGCAATAATTACTCTGTCAATATAGTGCGCACCAACCGGTGTATAGTACTTTCTGGCACCAGTTCATGATTGGACATCGGAGATCACATACGGAGTGACATAAGAATTTGCAACGCCCAACAACGAAGCCCTGCTTCATAAGAACATGGCCGCCGTAGCCATGAACCACAACATGTCCTCCCTCCCCCGCATAGGCCCCGGCCCTCTAGGAACTTCCGACCAAGAGGACGCACGACGCCAACAGTTTCGCCAGGAGATGCAGAACGACATGCAGCGGTTCCTAGCGGCACAAGCTCGGGAGAACCCGCGGTTGCGAAATCTGCGGAATAAGCAGAGCGAAGTTACGGAGTCGCCGTCGAAGGCGAACTCCTTCTTTAATGGAGGTTATGCGGATGCGGGACAGCGTGGTCAACGGAATGATCCCCCGCAGAGAGGGAGGGAGAGTCCGCCGCCTCGGAATCAGCTGGGAGGGGGTCGCGATGAGTATGGTGGTCGCGGTCAGCAACCGGATTCGTCGAGAAGATATGCGGGAGCAAGCGATTACCCAGAAGGTACGTACTTCCTTTCGGCAATCCTTTGTCCGGGCCCACACACTGACGCTATGACATTGATACTCTTCAGAGCGGCGGAGACAGCGGTCGTACGGTCATGATGAGGGCCCTTCACATCATCCAGATTTTGGAAGAATGAGCCAGCGGTCCGAACGCCCAAGCTACGCGTGAGTGTCGTCAAGCCAACATTAGTGTATGTCCTGTGCATCTGACATACGCTAGCGGACCATCCCATAGGTACTCCAGCCCATACCAATCCTCCTACGACTACCGCAGCCCCATGCCCCCACCATCAGATCCCTACGGCGCCCCGCACTACTGGCGCCAAATGCCCGACCGAATGCCGCGATCTGAAAGGCCATACTGGGCCGACGGCCCATACGCGAGTGGAGGGATGCATTCCCAGTCGTGGAGTCACCCGCCACCACCGCCTCGGCCGTATGAAGCCAGTCATGGCTACGACGAGCCGCCGCCGAGACGAATGGACGCGCGGGCAGGACCGCAGTACCCACCGGAACCCCGCTACGACACCCATTACGACGAACCCCCACACAACCAACCCCCACGCTCAACCGCCGACTCCCGAGACCCCGATCGCCGAACCTCCGAAAAATCCGACAAAGCGCGAGCATACGCGGCCGACCTGGAACGCCAGATCGAAGAAAAACGCCGCGCAAGCGAGCGCGAACGATCCCACCGCCAGGCACCCTCCTACACGGGCTCCAACCCCATCACCGGCGCGGCCGGACCCGAACCCAACACTAATTACGCCAAAACATCTATCCGCATGTCGCAGGGTTACGGGGTCACCGGCGGTGGCTCCTCCTCACTAAGCGGAGCAGTGCAACGGGGCAGCGAGCAAGGCATCCCACCCCCACCTTCTTCAAAATCAGAATACCTACGCGAGCTCGACATGCAAGTGCAGCTTAAACGGCAGCAGGCGGAGGAAGAGAAGCGGCAGCTGCGTTTGAGTGATGAGAAGACGGATCGGGAGGCGGCGAGTTATAACCCGTGGGGGGATCCGGGGCACTCGGCGGCCGTGATGCAGGCGAGGAATGCGGGGTATGGCGGTGCTGCTGGGCAGGCGTCGCAGGCACCGCCGCCGGGTGCGTTTGTGCAGGGAGGGAGGTTTGGGGCTACGCCGACGCCCGCGGGTGGTGGGGCGGCTTATCCGGGGCATAATCCGACACCTTCACCAGGGTGAGTTGATTGTGAAATCTGAAACTGATGTGCATGGACGCTGATGATCTGATTTTTGGGCTCCAGGCCAATGTTGCTTGCGAGTCAGCAGACACCGCTGCCTCCCATCGGTGACCAAGGTGAGTGCATCCATCAGACCGGGAAGAAGGTGAAGGACGGGGCAAAACTGACCCTCATACTCGGCTAGCACCCAACTATACCCGAGGACAGCGGAGAGACATGCCTGATTGGGAAAAAGAAGAGCTGATGAAGAAGCATCGGGTGCAGAACGAGCATCAGGTTTGCTAACGCTAACGATGTATCTCACCGATTCCCTGAATGTATAGAATCACTCATCGTCCATCCGGTCTCCCGTTAACCCAGGAAAGCCTCCGCCGCCAAATGGCCGAACGCGAAGCCCAAAAAGCCGAACAAATCGCCCTCGCAAAAGCCGAAGAAGCGCGCGAACAAGACCGGATTCGCCGCGAAAATGAAGAAATCAAGCGCAAATACGCGCGCGAGGAGGAGGAGGCGAAACGGAAAGACGAGGAAGCGAGGAAAGAGAATGAGCGGAAAGCGGCCGAACGGGTGGCGGAGCAGGAGAGGAGGGAACGCGCGTATAAGGAGGCGCAGGAGGAGGCGAGAAAGGCGAAAGCGGCGATGAGGCAGTCAAAGAATGGTGGAGGTGGAGGTATGTATGTGCCGTTAAAAGCCTTCAACCATAAATGAAGAATTCTACTGATATCATCATCTCCCATAGCGCAAGAGCAACCTGGCAATTACCCGACCACCAACCGTTCCAGCTCTCCTTCCCTCCCAACCCATCAAACCCAACGAGCACCCGAAGCCAACGCGCCTCCTCCCGTTTTCCGCTCCAGTTCACCGCCCATCCCAACCCTCCGAGGACAAGCCGCGCCGCCATCCGGCCACACCGGCGCTCATCAACCGTTCTCGGAACCTGCGGCGTTACGGCCCCCACCTCAAGCTGAACGCTACATGGACCGCGGACATATGGATGCATCACGGCCTGGGCATACCATGGCGCCACCAGCATCCTTGCCGCCGGATCAGCATAATGCAGGAAGAAGAGCTGCAAGTGGACGAGCCGAGCGAGCACAAGGGAACGGAGGTTACAGCGGGCAGGTAAATGTTTGAGTTTGAGTTGATGCGCAAATTCGCTCGATGCGGTGCGATCCTTTGGGAACCTTTTGGGCGTCTACCATCCCCCGTGGTGTTGACGAGAGGATTCTTGTCCCCTTTGTCAATATGCAATGAATATACGCGACATCTTCTGAAGTCTGTTCATGACCATTCGCCTGATTGCCAAAGACCAGAAAGCGCCGGGGGTCCAACGCTGCGGAGGGCTTTCCTGATTTGAGTGGTCCATCGCAGCAATCGATTGGTTTCAAGTGTCAGCAACCTAATCACTCCTTCTCACATGTGCATAATCATAGGGCACTCACAGCAGCGATAATATGGACACTAAGGCGGTCTTGGATCAACTTGTGGCCATTCAACAGGTAAGTCGCACATGGCATTCGTTGTTATAGTTTCAATCTCCATCGACCTTATCAACTTCATCGGATCGCAGGAACTCGAGCGCGAAGACCAAGCCATCCAATCCGAACTTCACCAACACAATGCTCCTGCTGAAGCCATCATGTCAATACCACACCACCATGACGAACCCCCATCTCTGAAAACCGACACACCGCGGTTCCCCGAGAAATCCGCAAAACCCCGACGCGCGTCCCACCATAACCCCGAGGTTTCCAGAGTTTCCGACCACAGCACAGCGATGCCACCACCACAATCTCGATTTCCGCCGGCGCCACGCCCCGCATCTGCTGAACAGCAACGGGAACGGCCCCGCTCGTCACGTCGAGGTGTTGGGGGTGTGGATACGTGGACAAGGGGGGATGCGGGCGATCGCGGAAAGGGTGGGGAAGAAAATCGGTTTCCGTTTGAGAAGAAGTCTCCGTCGTAAGATATCGAGCATTCTACCTTCGTATTTAGCGACTTGCGTAAGTGCTCACCACATTTCTTTCTCACCCTCTCAATCATCAGAATCATCGTACAGCAACGGGCATACTTGTCGCAACAAGAAACGCAGCTTCAAGAGCTACGACAGCGAGAGGCCGAAGAATCTAGACAGCAGCAGGAGCAGCAACGATCCGCACTCAATGACGAGCCCATTACTCAAACGCGTGTCTTACGAAGTCCAGACTACAGGACACGGAGAAAAGACGAGAAGACTCGTCAGTCAGATGATATTTCTGGAACTGATCAACCTAGATCCGGCGTCGGACGAGCAAGCCGCGACCGAGGATCTGTCAAGACGCCGCGATCGGAAGATGACCGGCAGCAGCGGATTCTTGAGGAGTTTCTACTTGAAATGCGGGACAATGACCATGAGTCTCGATCTGAGAAGCAGGAAAAACATCAACCCACCGAC
The DNA here is from genome assembly GCF_025526975.1 of Fimicolochytrium jonesii. Lineage (NCBI taxonomy): Eukaryota > Fungi > Chytridiomycota > Chytridiomycetes > Spizellomycetales > Powellomycetaceae > Fimicolochytrium > Fimicolochytrium jonesii. The sequence continues at coordinate 389,955 of NW_026515671.1, forward strand.
CGCTTTAAGTACGACCAAGTATCGAATACACGTAAACAACCCCGCTCATCTGCCCCCGACGACGTCCTCGCAAGCGACAGCCTGCTCGTCTACTCAAACGGCACAACCGCCAACGCTCCTACAACACGACCACGATCCCGATCCCGATCCGTTCGGCCACCCTCCGCAACGGCACCCACGCACCGCCGACGACCGTCGCCAAACCCCTTAGGCCTTCCCAATCCGGACATAGACACGGATGTGGACGCCGACGGAGAAGACCTGGCATACCTGTCTCAACTGAACTCCCAGCGACTCACGAAGCTGCTGTCGCTCGGGGATGACAAGGGTGTGAGGGATGAGAAACGGGATCGGATCGATAACGATCTTATCACTTCGTTTTTGAACAAGGTCGGTATGAGATCCATATGCGCACTGTGAAGATTGAAAGAGCAAGCACTTACCGCTCATTCCACTTTTGGGATTACAGAACACCACTTCACGGTGGTCGCAACACAATGACAGCGCTTTCAGTGCTCAGGCTATCGACGGGCCATTGCCTACTCTGATCCCGGCCACCTCATCAACCTTCTTCGGTTTAGGTCGTGCATGACTTACTTCTGTAATGATTTTCCGCCTGCATCCCAGATGCATACATGATATAGATGTTAGACTCTCACTTCGAGGGCTCAGCAGGTCCTCCACATGAAATTACTCTTCATTGCGTGTTGAATCCTCCCACCACCGCTCTATATATATATATGCTGCAGACGGTATGGCGTCCGATTCCCAAAGCGGTTATCGCGGACTCCCTGTTCTCCTTCCATGTTACTGCAATCATATAGCAGCCACATATTGTGCTTCCGAAATCTTGCAGGCAAAGTAAGTGAGCATTTGCCATTGCGTCTCTTAGGGCGGGTGTTTGTTGCGCGTGTCGGAGTTGCAACACAAGGAGGAACGCGTCGTGTCTCGTAAGCAAGGAAGTCGGCAAACCGTCAAAGTGTATCGGCAGTACGTAGTTGGGTCTGCCTTCTGACTCGAAGAACACAATAGGCAACGAATATCTCGCGCAACTGAAAACCACCCTTTGAACAATGAAATAATATATATTCTTGCGCTCCTGGCGCACTGGGTTGGGTTTCTATGGTACAAGACGTGAGAGGGTGGGAGGGAGGACGGTGGGGAAAGGTTAAGCAACAACGGGTTGGGTGTCGCAACAACGGCCGCGGTGCACCGTTTCCCCGAGGAACACATCCCCCAGCATCAGCAATGGACGAGGGAAATGGTCTTTGCAAACCGCTCCTTCATTCATTCATGACAATGTCGAGCCAGGCGCTGCTGCGTTTCGACGGAACCAAGGATGGCGGCCTGGGTTGTTGTTGTGCTGACACTGGCACGACAGGCGGGGAGGAAAGCATCGACTTGACAGCGGTGGGTGGAGCGGCGGATGCGGATGATGATGGTGGCGCGCCTTGCTGACTATATGGGTGTCGGTCGAAAGATGATGGCGCGTCCGATCTAGAAGATCGTAGGCCTGGTGTCTCCAGCATGGGGTGTCCCTGGGTATATTGCTCGGAGGGTGGAATATGCTGCTGTTGGAGGTGGTGTTCGTAGGTCCCGCGCTCCTGCCTATAATAGTGCTGATCTCGAGAGGGTGCGGGAGCAAACGACTGTGGCGGGCCTGTCGCGCTTCCCGATGTCTTGCGCGACGTCGGTGGGTCTATTGGTCTTGAGATGGCGACTCGCTGGCCGCCCGATGCCGACCCAGGTCGCTGAGGTATGGCTTCCGGCGGAGCATTGGGGGTTGGCACGTACTGCTGCGGGAAAGGTCTGTGATGAGGGGACGCGCTGACAATACTGGCACGCCGAGGGGGTTGCGCGGCAGGATGCGGGACTTGTCGATGCTGCTGCTGTTGCCTGTCCTCATAAGCCATTTGTGAGACAGGATGCCCGTGTTGCTGTCCATGCGTTGGGAGGGAAGCGAGCGACTCCACATACACCTGCTCATACGGTTGTACGATGTACATGGGCGCGGAATGTGGGTGATGTTGATAGGCGATCCGCTGGCCGTGTGGGCCTTGAAAGTACCCCTGAGCTTGAGGCTGCTCTCGAGAGGCATGTTCCGGTGTGTACTGCCTTTGCGATGGGGAAATGTGCTGACCGTACTGCTGAGAGGGATGATGAGATCGTTCCGGATGTGACGCGGCAGTCGGGTTCGGTTGATGGCCCGCCTGTGACCTTGGCGGCTGCGGATGTCCATAGACACCAGATGGACCCGCCGCGCCTTCGGGCCGACCGGGAACCACCTCTACGCGAGCTTCTCGGTCATGCGTGCTGAAAGGAACCATCATGACCCCGGAAGCCGTAGACACCGCCATCATCCCAGTCGGACCCTGAGAATGTTGTGGAGGGATAGCACCTCGTGGATGGGCGATAGCTGGTGCCCCACCGCCAGCCGGTACCAGGACCATCGGTTGGTATGCGTGCGAATGCGGCTGCTGAGATATGGAGGATCGTCTCCTCAGGGCGTCAGGGATGTAGGATCCGGTAGCCGGTGGGTACCCGGGCATGATGGCAGAAGGATGTGTAGGATGTCGAGGGTCGACCAAAATGTACCCATCCGGCGTTCCTGGATAAACAACGCCATGCGTCGAAGGAGAGGCCGCCGCATATCGAGCCATATCGTTCGCAGATGAGCCGGGAATGATGCTCAAGGATCCTCGCCTCGAAACCCCACCCGACCTCGACTGTCCTTCGTTGTTGCGATTGTTGTGTTCCATAGCCTGCGGGATCCCCTTCGCATCTGCGCCCGTTGGCGTCGAGTACGTCCGTCTATGCTTACTAGCTGATACTTTCTCGTTCGCAGTTTTCGCGGCTTTAGCGCGCGCAGCCGCCGTGATCTTTTTTGGCTTTACTTCGACCGTGTGCACAGGTACTGCGTCCGGTGCGACGGATGCGGGGGGAGGGAGAGACGAGCTTGTTGTGGGATCTATAATCCCCAAAGGCTGCAGCGGAGGAGCAAGGACAGGTCGCGCGACTGGCGATTCTGTCTCGTCATAGATATCGTCGTCATCAGCTCGTGACCTGATACCCTCCATCAGTACAGGTGGAGGTGCGGGCAGAGTGATAAGCAGGTCCAGCTTTTTCTCACTTCCAGCCAAACCCGGCGTCTTGGTGACCGGAACTCTGCTTTTGCCAATCGTGGTTGGTGGTGATATCCGAAGACCCTTCTCATCCCGCTTGCTATTACGAGGCGGGGATGAACGATTCCCGTCCTTCAGCTTGGACTTCACTTTCACTGACACAAGCTCCTCGACCTTTGTCGACTTCCGCCTGGTTGGCTTCTCGTTGGGTTGACTGCCAGGCGATTCCGTCAATTTCAACTTCCCGGAGTCTCGCGCGATATTCATATCCATGGCAGTTACGTTATCCATGCTTTTGCGGGCATGAGCTTTCGCTGCAGATGCGCTGCCAGGTCGTTCGCCAATCTCCAGCCATGGTCGCTCCAATTTCGCGGGCTCCGAACCCACACTGGACTTTTTTGTCTGTGGTTGGGGCCCTGAGCCGCTGGGCTGATGTTCAGGCACCGTCCCCGGTCGTACTTCTGGGAGCGATAGTGACTTCGATGGCGGAGGATCGATTTCCATGGCATCCGAGGCCACTTTCTGAGCTTCCTTTGCCAGCTTCGGTTGACTGTTCTTCCGCAAGTGTGAGACGGAGTCACCGGCCTTCTTGGCTTCCAGTATTGGTGGTGATTTGTCAGCGACCTCTGGTATCGATGTTGCAATGTTGGTGGGCTTCACTGGGGAGGTGGGTTGGGGAAGATCGACTTTCGTTGGCTTCACCGGCGAGGAAGGACGGGGAAGGTCCGGTTTTGACGGCCGTCTCTTCGAATCTCCTTTCTCCGGGCTTGAAAGCTCCGAGTTTCTTCTCAGGCCTCTGTCTTGCGACAGAACGGGTTTGCCGATCTCGGGCTGATCTATTTCCATCATGTCTGCTGCGGGTTCCTTGGCGCCTGGAGGAGTTTCAACAGGCTTGGGAGGTACGTCCGTTTTCGACTCAGCGTGCGGCCGACTTCCATCGGTCTCTCGCCCTGATTCAGGAGTGACCAGTGCCGTTGGTGAAGTCAATTTTTCCGACTCCGGGGCTACCGGAACCGCCGCTCTCTTTAGGCGAATCCCTTTCGGCATCTGACCAGCAACCAACTCAGTGAAAGACTTTTTCCGAGGCGCTGCAGACGCGTCAGTCTCCACCGAGCTTGTGGGTGCGTCCACGTCCATCTTTGCCGCGCACCCAGCTTCCTCGCCTTTTCCATCTCCTATCCCTGAGGGCACCGATCCTTTACTGTCTTCCGAATTCACCGTGCCACGCTCCTCCGGCTTCCGCTCCACATCGAAAAGCCTTTTGGCAACAGTCGGAGACATCTCGCCTAAGTTGTTATCAGCTGAGGCGTTGGCGTCCCTATCCCTTCCCACATCTTCAGGATGCGTATGGAAAGACGTGCGCGATCCCGGGCTCGTCGACAAAGCGCTGCATTGGTTCGGATTCGGCATGTCATTAGACGCCCTGCGGTCGTATCTCGCAATCGATGTAGGGCTCTGAGCGAGCTGAGGGGACATCCCTCTCGATTCCTGCCACTCTCTCCGGACCCCCGGACTCAAATCGGACACAATGCTTCCGGATGAGAGCCGCCGCTGCTGCTCCGGCGATATTTCCAGGTTTGTAGCGGAAGAAGGTCGTCTTTGATGATCAGTTGCGCCGTCCCTACTAAATGAATGCCGTGATGTTGGCATGGATGGCATGACGTACGTTGACGGCTTCCGTTCGTTTGGCGGGCGGGGTGGGAGGACACCTTGCGCTTCCCGGGATTTCCAATGTGACCGAATGGTTTCTATTTGTGACAATAACTGTATACAAATGCGTTGTAAGTTTGGACGATCACATCAAACAGAATCCGGTGCAAGAGGATTGAACAAACCGCTTCTCTGGTGAGCCCGTTTTCGATGGCAAACATCGTGTCATTCAATACGCTAATATCGTTGGCCATGGTCTTATCATCGCTGTAGATTCGACAGTCAGACATGTCCGCCTTCTGATCACTAAATTATGGCACGAGTCTCTTACCGGAAGCGCATGAAACGCCAACCTCCGATGCGCTCTCGATCCGCATAGCCTTCCTCCCAAATGTACGTTGTCCATTCGGGATCCCATTTGAACTCCGCAATACGCTCATCGGGCGGGGCCGCTTTCCACCTAAAGGCAATCCAAGTAAAATCAGCACTAGCTTCCCAAAGTATATACTCTTGATTGATGCGTACTCATTGGCTAACGCAGGCTCCACCGTTAAGTGATCGTTGAACTCATGTCTGCCGTTTCTGCCGATGTTGAGCACGTAATGCGGCTTCCTGTTCTTATCATATCTGATCTTGATTTGGAAGTCCACCGTCAAAAGATCCGGGGGTTTCCATTTCAAACTGTAATAAACTTGATCAGATCAATCTGCAACTCAATTTTCGGAGCTGCAACTTACAGTTTCGGACATGTTCCTGACTGGTAGGGTAGGTTGACAGGCGTGAAAATCAGACCGTCATTGCCATGCTTTTGTCGGCCAATCTCATCGAAGATCAAGGTCATCCCATAAGACCGTTGCTGGGTCTTTATTGCGATTCTGTGGCACAGGCAACAATCAATATGGCTCAAGTGGGCGACGTTTCAACCCGCACAAACCTGAAAGGTTGCGAATCTTTCAGCCCCGGGTCCCTCCTTATGTGCTGGTCGTACGGCGCCAGCACATCTCGTTGGAAAAAGCCTAGCCTCTTGCTATATGGTTCATGGGTGAATGGCTCCCCATTGCTCGTCATCAGGTCAAACACCAGATACGTAAGGGTGCGCTGAATAATGGATGGGGTTAGCAACCGTTATCATGCAGATGAAGACTTGCATTGGACACTCACCTTAGCACCGTCTACATCAACGACTAACTCTCCATCTAGAAGCGTTTCATTATGCCATTCGATGGCGTCATGCCTTCCAGGCAATGGAAAACGCATGTTTTCGATATAGTGTAGTTCGTTCTTTCGGTCGATCTGCGCAGATTCGACGCATCAGTCTGAAAGTCCCCCCCGAACTTCAGCTTGTGAAGGCTAGCAAACCATACCATAAACGTTGCCGGGCCTATTTGCGTCTGCATCAGGAGCATAAGATATCGAACCCCATCGCTCTTCTCACAAACAAAGTAATCTTCGCGCTCGAGCGCCTGGATGTTCTTCGTCGTGAGTGCTACCGGCTGAGCGCCCGGGAACCTATTGCCAATCGTTTTAGATAATTGCCTGCCATCAAGTAGTGATCTACGTTTCGGACGTCGTGGAAAATACCACAGAAAAAACGAACATAGGTTGCTTACGTGTTATTCCGATATTTCAGAAGTTGCTGAACCTTCAATCGAAGCTCCTGAGCATACTCCGCCAGAACAGGTCTCCCAATGGCGTCTGGCAGCGGTGCAGCCTCGCCTCCTCCAGTTTGCGCTGAAGACGACATGACAACAGTGGGGCGCCGCGCGGGGGCGGTTCAGCGCAAATAGGTACTGTTGCTCTGAGCCTACGTTTGTGGTGATACCCCCATTCGTCCCGCCAATACAGTCCGCCAAGCCCCTCTGAAGCCCGGCTGCAAGCTCGTCAAGTGCAACGGGGCGATTGCAAGTTTGTGGTAGCCAGTTCGCAGTACTTTAAGGAGCCCAAATAATTGTTGTTCCTGTGCGGGGACGTATTGGTGGTAAATTGAAGCCGGTGAAGTCCGTTATGTTTGACTGGCGTTCGTAGTCCGTAGTCAAGAGGGTCAGGTGCGTAGCTCAGCAGCAAACTGTTTTTGGAGTCTCGTTGTCGAATCTGCTGGACGTGCAGCGCGGTGGAGGGCAGATTGAGAACCTCGCGGTATATTCTGGTGTAAACGTCTCAATGGCGGGCCCCAGCAACTTCTAGTGCGTGAGGGGCGAGTGGCGGACGGCGTTCACGGATTGCCGTGGGAACAAGCCAATCTTGGGGAGGGAAGGAAGAAAAGGCCTGTTGCTTTATGCGCGGGGGTGGCTCGCTCGACGTGGCAGCAAAAACGCGCTCGTCCCGTCTGTCCCAAAGCGGACATCCCTCGATTGGTTGGGGAACGCATACTACTACTACTACTTCGTTTTCATACGTGCATAACCAGCCACACCTTACGCCAAGCTCGATCTCAAGCGGAATAGGATGCTTGGCGCTGCATTCTTCCTCTCGCTCCGCGAAGAGAAACCAGAGAATCCTTCGTTGCGTACGTCTCGCTCTGTTTCGACTCGTCGCAGGAGCAAGGTCCCGTTTTCGCTCGCGTGATAAACAGCGTAGCTCAAACCAAGCAGTACGCAGTGGGCTTAGCCCATATACCTTTCCGCTTTAGAGCACACCACACCTTTCTCATTGTGGATCTAGAGGTCTCACCCGTCAGGGGTTTGGGCAGGACCGTTTATCGAGGTGACCAGGGAACCCAGAACGCATGGGGGTGAAACAAGCCGTGAGTCACTCACCCGAGCGCCAGACTCGCGTGTAAGCGATACTTGCAACTCGTACCCACGGTTGCGCTACGTACTACTGTATAATGTACAAGCGCTAAATTTACTCCCTCCGAGTCCCTCGCAACTTCTTGAAATCCCCCAACCCCTTCAGTTGCTCAGACGTTCATCACTTCGACCAGTGATTGCCAGCAAGCAATGCAAGTGCATCAAACGATACTGTATTTAGATGTGTCTCACTAATGGAGACTCGCCTGGAGACCATAGGCGAATGACCCCGCTCATCCTCCTCATGCCTTCATGATCTTTCCCAATGTATCTATCTCGAGATCAAACCTCATGGTGTCCGCTACATGCGCATCGATGACCACAACGCCAATAACCGGGATAAATCCCTCACAAGCACAGGACTCCAAGGTGCATTGGATTTACTTTCCGTTTGCATTTGCCTTTCCGTCGATCAGAACACATCCAAAGCCTGTGAGTGCAATATGTTATCGTCCCGACTTTCGACGGCAATCGGGAAGCATAGCTATCACCAAGTTAACAACAGCCTAGCGGAGTTTCAGCAAGCCACACTCTGCGACGATAGGTCCACAAGTGTCAATCCCCAACACATATGTATGTACTGCCTCGAGGCTCGCAGAGTCGCCGCCGTCGACAACTGTATGACTTCGTCTCCCAGGCTCTCGTGGGCGGCCGTTTTTTATGAGACTTCTGGGCTGAAAGAGCAGAATGGACGATGGAGCGGCCGAGTTGTACTGTATGAGAAGAGCCGTCGGAGTTTGCCCACGTCACTCACTCTGTTGAGTCTGTTCGGTCGTTGCTCGCTAATAAGGGGCGGCTTGCGTGTCAGCCTCGTGTTTCCTCTGCAATTTTGACCTTTTTTGCCTGATGGGAGAATGATTAGATTTCTGCGCCAAAGCTAAGCCCTTGTTCTAAATGTCTGCCTTAGCTTATTACGCCCCCAAGTGGCTTTCACGGCTGGCCAGATTCTGACGACAGAACAGCTGATATTCGCACCTGTGTTTCCTTGGCTAAAACAACCTCCAGGAAAAAGCCCCTTTTACCCCCAACAGCAATATACCTGTCTGTTCACAGCAGCAACATTACTGCACGGTGCTACTGGGGTCAGGTCACCACAACCTTTCTCAACCACCGCTGTGCAAAGTTTCAGACTCCCGCGGTGACCATTTTGAATTCGCCGCAGCAGGTCGAACAACTCGAACAACGACGTCTGCGTGCGCTAGACTCACTAGTAGCCAGACTAGGCATTGCCGCTGTGAAGCAGGGGCTGGAAGGGAGTCCTTCAAAGCAATGACGGTCCCGCCAGCCTACCTGCGCACCACGTCATCTCCCGTACTCACTACCACGACGAAGGCCGCCGCTCTGTCTGGAAGCAAGGCCGTAGCCGACCATGCCTCGCTCTCAACGGTTGCCCTCGAAGTGCACAGCAGTGGACCGGACGCTGCAGCCCTTTGTACCTCAGCACCAACGCCAAAACCAACTGCGAAGTTGGAGCGAAAGTTCTCCAATAAAGTCATGGGATTTCTGTTCGGCAAGGGTGGGAAGGGCAAACGCAATTCACCGATGGAAAGTCAGTCTCATGAGTCGATTCCCAGTCCGGAAACCGACCGGCGCGCGGAGACAGCGTCGCTGAAGAGCGTGGCCAGCACCAGTAGCTTGAAGAGTCTGATGGGAAGCAAATCCAAAGGTCTTTTCTCATTCCGAAATAAGAAGGATAAGAAGGCGGACTCAACATCACAGTCCGCCGCGACGCCAGTAAACGCCGTTTCCCACGATGCCCGTGGGATCCCCTCCCCACCCGAAGATACCCCGCCGCTTCTTCTACCGGATAAAGATCTGCGGAATCACTCAGAAACGCCTGTACAAACCGACTGGTTGGCGTCCCCGGTAGTGGAGAAGGCTGCTGCTCCGCCGACCACTACTTCATATTCGACGAAAGCCGCGGATACGGCGAACGGAGTGCAGAGTCGCTTGCTAGAGCTGCCTGACATAGCGCCCGTTTCAGGACAGTGGAGATGGAGCGTTACGGATAAGCAAGATGCTTCGAAATCTGGCGAGATTGGGAAGAGGATCGAACCGAAGTCTGAGGAGTCGGCGAAGACTCGGGCGGAGAAACATAGCTCGACCGCCACATCTAAAGCATCGTCAGGACTGGATTCAGATGAAAGCCAAGCAAAGACGAAGGGCACACCCCGGAAACTGTCGGAACCAATATCCATAGCTCAGGGCGAAGTGAAACGCACGCACACTGCGCGCAGTACTCGCTCGAGTTCGTCTGAAAGTATTACTGTCATCCCTGAAGTGCTCTCTCCGCCAAAGAAACAATTGGTCAGCATTGGGGGTACGACGATAGAAGCCAAGGATCCATCCCACCTATTCTGGGTACCAGCTCACCTGCACCCCGAGTTACATCCGAGCGAATTTACGTCGTGGCTCAGCGACTCTGACCCCACATCGGATACTGCCTCTAAGTCTCTCTTCCCGGCCGAAAAGAAGCCACTGAAACGGTCGAAATCATTTGTCGAAAGGCATGTCGTTATCACGCCAGACAACGCGGATAAGTTCATGGAGGACGAACCTATCACGAGGGCTCGAACTGTCGCAGGACTTGCATCGACGGAACAGCGAGCTGCGAAAGGCTTGCCACCGCTGAAACGGGCTCGGCATATAAAGAAGCCTGTTGTTGCCCCGTTGGGTGGCGAAAATGATGAAGAGCAGGAAGGGTACATACCGTCCGGTAGCGAGACCGCTGGGACTTCGCATCTTTCTGATGCGGAAAGAGCGCGGCGGAGAAAGTCGAGGAAATCGCTGAGAAAACGACGCGGAAGCCGGAAATCAAACAAATCCGATAAGGAGAAGAAGGAGGTGGATGCTGAAAAACAAACAACCGAGGATGTCGAGGAAGAGCGAATCAAGGTGCCGGCATCATCGCCTCTGCCGGAAGAGGAAAAGAGGGGGACAAAGGAGGACGAGAATATTCGCGAAAACATGGTTGTGACACCGCCGCCATTACCTGTTCCCAAATCGGAGGCGACAGACGAGAACGACTCGGATGTGACATCTCTCACTGCGGCTTTGGAAGCGTCAGATAACGCTTCCAAGAGCTCCGTATCGCAGACATCAAACGGAAAGAAACCCGAAAAGAAGCCAAAAACACCTAAATCCTGGAACTGGCTGGGATTCCTGCACAGTAGGAAGAAGTCCCCAAGAGGAGGACCAAAGCACGCTCGCTCAGCATCCATGGACTCGCTCACCAACGAAAGCAGCGGATCGGATTGGGACGCATATCCCGCGGACCGGGACAAATTCAACAACCCAGGGCGTCTGCCAGCCGAGGACGAAAAGTATATTTACCGCATATCCCACGTCAAAATCGCCGAGACGAGACGGTCCCTGTACCACCAAGTGCTGATCAGCAACCAGATGCTGTATATCCTCAGCGTGCATGCGGACGTAACGCTGACACGGCGGGCACCGCAGAAGAGGCCACGGGGTGGGGCGGGTGGGAGGAAGCGGACTCGGAAATCGAGCTTGTCACCGCATTTTCAGAACCGTGCCCCTGGCCGGACGCATCCGCTGGCTCGGGGGGTCATGCCGTTGCCTGAGATTCCATTACTACAATCAACAGGAGGCATCGCACACTCTCCTCCCGGGCCATCCTCAATCAAAGCCCGTCCTCTCCCAACGCCGTCGGACGCAACAACAGACCGTACCACATCAGCCACAGCATCAAAACCCGCCGCCATCGCACGAGCCGCAGACGGCGGCGCCCGCCCCGCTCTGCAGATGCGCACCAACAACGCCCACCTCGCCGCGATTAAGTCCAATAAACTCCAACCGATCCCGCCCACCCACCAGCACCCACCCGTCCCACGCTCCCAATCCCCGACACGACTCCCTCACGATCTCCAACTCTGGCCCAACCCCCGGCCCCCATCCCCAAACCACATGCATGGCTCCCTCCTCACCCAACAATACGGCCCGCATCCACACCCCAAACGGCCCATATCCCCGCAAAACAACTCATACGGCAGAAGTAAGAGCACAACATCACTCATCAGCAAATCACCTACCGCCCCGTCACCGGAAGAAGACGAGGACGAGGACGATGTCCCTCTCGGAATGCTACAACACCATCGGCGGTTGAGTTTTAGCAGCACGGGGAGTCGGTGACGACTGAGAGTTTATACAACGGCGTGTTATATTTTATCTATGTAGTTTTTCGCTTTCTGCATCTGGACAACTCATACCACAACCAAATCAGTATCCTGCTTGGCGTACTGCTAGGTTTTAGCTTTCAACCCCTCCCCCATTTCACGCCACATTCTCCGATGCTGTAGATATAGAGTGCTTCTTTGGCTTTTTTGTGTCTGCCAGGAATATGATGCCTGGGACACTGAGGTGGATTTCATCTCTCATACGTTATGCACCCCCACGTTTTGTCTGTTCTGTTGCTGTATGGGTGCTCCGAGTGACACAGAAGAAGACAAGTTCCAAGGCGACTCACATAGAAAAAACATGGTCCTCGCAATAGCCTCGTAGTGAATGTACTTAAATAAAAGTGCAGAAACGGCACCTACATAACTTGAGATTCTATCCCAAAAAACTAGTCTACCTCAATCCGACTTCGCAGTCCTCTTCCCCCCCGGGCTAGCGGCGCCGCCTCTTCCACCCCGCTTTGCGAATCCGCCACGCCCGCCACGCCCACCACCACCACCACCCCGCTTCGGTCCGCCTGCTGTCGATGGTCTTCCGAACGGTTTACCGTTGCTGCTAGGGCGAGACCGCGTCCGGAGTTTGGAGACGCCTCCATTTTTGGTTTTGTCGGTGGAGTCGCTTCGGGTTGCGCGTTGGCCTTCGGTCATCTGTGAGGATTGGACAGTGATATGTATGAGCCATCTTGATATGGTCCAAAGGAACGAGTCCCGGAGACCAGGTACTTACACTTAAGCGCTTCTTCTGTGCTTCCGGAGACACATCCTTACACCTGTTCACACGGATCTTTCGGCCTGCGAGTTCAGATCCGTGGAGTTTGTGTGCCAGGCCGACGGATGCTCTGTCCTTGAAGAGGACGTATCCGATACCTTTGCCCACATTTGTTCCTCTTATCACAGGGAGAGACGGCGTTAGAATTTGTTACGATAATTGATGGGAGGAACTTCCCAGCGAGACTTACTTGTCACGAACGATGCGCACACCCTCCACATCCCCACACTGGCTGAAATAGTTCCACACCGTCTCCTCTTTGATATCAAACGGCAGCGCGCCCACAAACACCGACCGCTTATGGTCATGCTTATTATCCTCGGGTCGCTCCGCGCGATCAACCCGGATATGCGTGCCCATGAACATCGTTCCGTTCTCTGCGAGTGCTTTGGCGACGGACTCGAGGTCCTTGTACACGATGTAGCAGTTGACGGTGTCGCGGCCTGGGTGGAAGTTTTTGGTGATGAAAGCGACTTTGCGGGGCATTTTGTCGGACCGGGCTATTGAGCGGAAGCGGATGCTGTCGAGGGCGCCGTGTTTGCTGAAGAGGGCTTTCAACTCTTTTGTTCCGGCCTAGGGTTTGGGATATCCGTTAGGAATGTACTCTGATGACAAGGTTTCTGCTCGAGTCGCGCCCTCACCTTCTCCGTCGCCTTTATGGACAGATTTCCAACAAAGATTGTCCTCGCGTTCTGCTCTTTAATCTCCTTCTTCACCTCCCGTCGGCTCTTCTTTTCCGGCGACTTTTCCTTGTCGTCGCCTGCCTCCACGGCTTCCGAGCCGGATCCCTCCTCAATCTTCTCCTCGTCCTCACCGGAGCCAGCATCCGAATCAGCATCGGAATCGGCCTGAGGAAGTTTTCCGGAATCGCCCTCAGAAATGTCTTCCTCGTCGTTATCCTCCTCCTCCTCGACATGCACCTTCTCAGGCACCTCCTTTTTCATCTTCGCGGCCTTCGATTCAGCCGCCGGCTTCACCGCCGCGACCTCCTCCTTCTCTGTTACAGATTCCTTCTGCTTTTTCGCCTTCTCCTTCTTTACTTTGATCCCTTTGCTGCTTTCCGCTGATTCCGCAACGGATTTCTTCGGAGCTTCGACCGCTACCTCTTCGTGCGCTTTTGTGCTCTTCTTTTTCTTATCCTTCTTCGTCTCGCTCTTCACGTTTGTTTCCCTCGTCGGTTCGGGCTTCACTTCGAGCTTAGCCTCCTCGTTCTACTCAACCCCACAAATATCAGCCATGTAAGACCACACGAGAAATGGGTCATTTTCAAATCCAACCTTCTTTGATTTCTTCTTCTTTGCACTTTCACTTTGTGCGCTTTCCTGTTGCTTGCGCTTCTTGGAGGACTTTTCGGGCGTTGTTGTGCTGCTGGAAGGCGCTGAAAAGCTACTGCCGAACAAAGCGTCCAGATCGTTGTCGATGGCGGCGGCGCCCACCAGCGAGCTTGCGAGGAGGCCTGACATTGTTGCTTGGTCGTTTGAGGACTGGGTATACAAAATGGAGCTGCAAAATGTAAACGTATTCTCAGTCGAAGCCTTCCTTGCAAGCTGCTGGTGTGAATTCTGAGTTGCGCACGCCACGCGCGGATGGCGCAGTCAACTGGTTGCGCCACACGGAAAGAAAGAGCCCGCATCAGCACTTAGAGTAGGGTCCTGCTAACTTCACCCTTGGACATCACAACAAACCACCCCACCAACACACACACCCCCACAACACCACCCGACAAAATGGCAAAGGAGAAGAAGGACAAGACCCCGAAGAAGGCAAAGTCGGAAGCCGTCGCACCAGCAACGCCAGGAGGCGACGAGGACGCCAGCGCCGTTTCGTACGAAACCCGTGTGCTCGCATGCAACCCCATTGCCCACCCGCTGGCAAGCAAGAAGCTTACAAAGAAGGTCTTGAAGACTGTCAAGAAGGGTAGGTTTTGGTCTAACCTGCGTTTTTTGCGGTGCAAAATGTTCTTTGGGTCACCCAATTCCATGTCTAACAATTCTTGTTTCAACTTGCAGCCGCTAAGACAAAGAACGTACGGAGAGGGGTGAAGGAAGTCGTCAAGGCGATAAGGAAAGGCCAAAAGGGCGTCGTCGTAATTGCAGGAGACATCTCACCCGTCGACGTGATCACGCACGTCCCGGTGATGTGCGAGGAGGCCAACGTTTCGTACATCTACGTACCATCGAAAGAGGAGCTGGGAAATGCGGGAGCAACAAAGCGGGCGACATCAGTGATTTTAGTAGTGGCGAAGGATAAGAAGGATATCGACTACGCAGACCTCTACGAGGAGGTCGCTGATGAGGTCAAGGAGCTCAACAAGAAGCTTATCACCACCGTTTAGAGCGTTAGGGGAACTGTAGATGGAAACCCTTTTCTGATAGATATCACATTGCCGACCGCAAAGGAGACCGGATGCTGCGTTCGTCTTGCCCTTAGTTTATCTGCATCCACCCGTTCTTTCCGCCACTATGCACTCGCTCGATGCTGCTCCTCCCCTTTTTGTTAATTCTTGTACCATATTTAACATGCGCTCCATTTTCTCAACGATTCATTTTTTCCTGTTCGGCTGTTGATGCACTCCGGCCCCCGTCCATTGGCAAAGGGGGTAGAGAGCTTCATCTGAATGCACTATGTCGTAGTACGATCCGCATATGCTGGATATGTTGGTCCTGTCCGCAAGAGCGCGCCGTGTTGTGCTCTTTCGGAACAAACCCCCGAAGTTCCTCCCACTGCCTTGAACAAGAGTCAAGACTGCTAGAGACATTAGACAGCATAGAGCTATACTACTACGTTTCAGCATGGTATGGGTTTCGCTGCTTTACCACCTACAGTCTGTGTACCTAACCCGTTGTTCTCCAGCACGCACGATCTCTCACGCTCGTCCATAGGAGTCTACTGAGGCCTTCTCACCTGGCTCCACAATCCATAGCATCGCATGTCAGCCGCCGATATGAGTCCACTAGAGTGGCCACACCAGCAGCTTCCCCAACGGTTGCTCCAGCCGCCCCAAAGCCAGTTGTCGCGCCAGTAGGCACAACCATATATAATGGGCCGTTAACGACGACGCTTATGCTGCTGAAGTATGTTTTGCTCTTCATATGTTTGTGCGCCCTGTACACGGAGGCCCTAACTCTAGATACCCTCTTTCCAGGCGGGTAAGCGCAACAACATTTGGCCTCTCAACGGTCGCCGCACCACTTCTGCTCTTTGCGGAATACTCGAACCTAGCGGTCGTGGGCACCATGATGGGAGCGGCGATAGTAACGTCGGGGATATCGACCATCCTCGTCCAATACTGCGTCAACCCATACGTCACACGGGTCCTTCTCTCTCCATCCTCTCTTCCGCCGAGCCGCACGGCCGTCCTCGAGACTCTCACCTTTTTCGGCAACCGCCGCCACACAGCCGTCCGTATATCTGATATCGTACCCGCACAGGACAGGCCTTTCGCTACGTGGAAGGTGCGCGACAATGCAACCACGAGCGATAACGGGGACCAGGAGCTGCTGGAGTTACTCGGAGGACAGCATAGGGCCGGGATGAAGAGGCGGAGGTTCTATGTGCACCCGGAGCTGGATGAAGGGTTCAGCTTGGAGATGGCGGAGGTGGTGCAGAGGGTGAAGCGGTCGGGGCGCATTCAGGATGTGGAGACGCAGGAGTATATGCGCGAGGATAAGGAGGGAGCGCAGAAATGGGATGATGTTGTTAAGAAGCTGCGCAATGCTAAGAAGAATGTAGAGTAGAATCTATGCTGAGATAGCGTAGATTGGCTGGGCAGAAGCATTGGGCTTGCGTTTTTGAATGGAACACACTGCCAACACGATATCACGACGATTCTCTGCGGATTCCGTTACCTTCCCAAGATTTCTGGTTACGGAGCTGGAGAGAAGACGACGGCTTGGTGGACTAGCTTCTCGGGTACATTATTCTAAAGTTTGGGTAGAGTTATTCGGCATCACATACGCAGCTCTTGTATATACCAGGTAACAACGAAAGAAAAGTCCTCGCTTGTGTGCGCGGGGGTGGAATGGGAATAGTCGGCGGACGGTGGGGCAACGCGTCTGGCCATCATACGACGCGCGAGGACAGGCGCGATATCATGCAACACGGCAAGCGGTGGTTCTGCACTTCCCACCCCGACGGCGAACATCCATAAAAACTGTGCTCCCCCTTCACCATCCCCCGGTGCATACATTCGTACTAGAAACACAAAGAAATGCTCGCTCAAGAGAAGAACAGCAGCCTGAGGCAGGTGACGGTCTCCGCCCCCGTCAACATCGCCGTCGTCAAATACTGGGGCAAGCGGGATACCTCGCTCCTGCTGCCGACCAACTCCTCCCTCTCCCTCACACTCTCCCAAGACGACCTTCGCTCAACCACCACCGTCCGCGCCGACCCCAGCTTCACCTCCGACCGCTTGTGGCTCAACGGCAAAGAGGAGAGCGTGCCCGATAACAAACGCACCAGCCATGTGTTGCGTGAACTCCGCGCTTTGAGGAAGGAATTGGAGGCAAAGGACGCTACCTTTGAACGTCTATCGAACCTGAGCCTGCATATCTGCTCCGAGAACAACTTCCCCACCGCCGCGGGACTGGCATCCAGCGCGAGTGGGTTTGCGGCCTTGACGTTCGGGATCGCCCACGCCCTGGACGTCGCGGACAAGATCTCCATCTCCCACCTCTCCCGCCTCGCTCGTCTGGGCTCCGGCTCCGCATGCAGGAGCTTGTTTGGCGGGTTTGTGGCCTGGAAGCAGGGTGAAGCCGCCGACGGGTCCGATTCCGTCGCCGAGCAGGTCGCCGACGCCGCGCACTGGCCTGACATGGAAGCGTTGGTCCTTGTCGCGTCCGATGCGCGCAAGACCGTGCCCTCTACGGCCGGCATGCAGGCCACGGTGGAGACGTCGGAGCTGCTACAGGAGCGCATAAAGCAGGTGCCGAAGCGGATGGAGGACATGAAGGCCGCGATCCACAACAAGGACTACGATGCCTTCGCGGAACTGACCATGCGGGATTCCAACCAGTTCCATGCCGTGTGCCTGGACACTTTCCCGCCAATCACCTACCTCAACGACGTCTCGCGCGCGGTCATCCACCTCATCACGACGTACAACAGTCTGTTTACCGATGGAAGCGCTGGTACGGGCAGGAAGGGGTATCGCGCGGCGTATACGTTTGATGCGGGACCGAACGCGGTGCTGTATGTGAGAAAGGAGCATGTGCCGGAGATCTTGGCCCTCGTCAACCACTTTTTCCCGCCACCGACGGCCGCTGAAGAGAAGAAGGCGTATCTGGGCCGCGCGGCTACCTTTGCGGGCGAGGAAGATGCGGCGGCTCTGAAAAAGGCGATAGAGCAGATCAAGATGGCTCCGTTGGAGCAGGGCAGTCTGAAGCGTATCATTAGCACTAGCATAGGCGATGGACCCCGAATTCTCGGCTGGGGCGTGGAAAATGCTCTCCTCGGTGAAAACGGCCTGCCAAAGTCTGCATAACCCCTCTTAGACATCTATACTACATCAATTGACACTGGATATCGTATGTAACATGAATCCCAACCGCTATATATATATATATATATATATATATACAGGGGCCAATATGGTACAGAAAACCGTACAGATTACATACCGATCAGGCTGAGTGTTCGAATGCGAAAAGAAACCTGCTATCGCGACGCGGGTACTTCCTCACCGGCCAGGCCAGTGGTCAAGTCCCAGTCAACGCGACAACCACGTTCCCTATCGTTACGCCTCCCGTGATACCCAACAAACACCACGCCACGACCCTCGCCCGCACAGGGAACCAGGTCGGAATACTCCGGAACGTGGGGCTGATATACTGCGGATGGACCGGCAATGTCTGCAGCCGCATCAGGTCGGTGGGTAGCGCCGACTTCTTCTTCTGGATCAGCCCGGCGCCATCGGACAGGTCGGTTCCCTCAGCGGTGTTTGTCGACGCCTGCCGGAGCAGCTCGCCGTCCCCACCGCCGACCGACTCGAGGCTTTGTTGATGTGACGCCTCGGATCGAGCGTCGTCGGTGGAGGTGTTGAGGGACTGCAGCCGAATCGGCCGGTGCATGCTGTCCTTGTCGCGGGAATGCGTCGTTTCCATGTCCGCTAACGGTGACGGTGACCGCCGATGAGGCCTGCTGTTGCTGCCCCCGGCGCTCGACCCACCACCACCACCAAACACCAACGAAGCAGACGTCTCGCGCCGCACCATGGTATGCATCGCCCGTCTGATCGTGTTCTTGACCCCAGGCCCATGCTCCACATCCCAGTTCCCGTACCGCGACTCCATCCGTGCGAGTTTATGCTCCATGTCGGGGTCCGGCACGTCTTCCTTCAGGTACTCCTCCTCCCCAGACTGCTCCTGAGATTCGGAAAGGGTGATGGGACCGATGTCCACTGACCGTTGCGGGTCGTCTCCGACGTCATCACGGAGACTGGATCCCCGCTCGAGAATCTGTGGGGTTGGCGCCCGGTTGTCATCGTCGCTGTCGTCGTGGCCGTCAAACCGCACGGCGGACTGTCGGCGCATGAATGATAAGGTGGGTATGCGGGGCGGTGGGGTGCTGATGTCGAGATGTTGCGAAGCCGCCCGCATCACGGACCCGCCGGGTGACACGGATGGGAAGGGGAACCCATCGTTCGCTTTGCCCGAAACTGTGGCGGGCGATTTCAGTATGGATCCTGTTGGGGATGGCGGCGGTCTGCTGCCCGTCCCGCTGGGTCCCGGTGTCAGTAGCGGATTCCTCAAAATAGAGCCGGTGGGCGATGGCGGCTGTCTAGAGCCTGTCCCCGACGTGGGGGAGAGCGCGACCGGCTTCTTCAGTATCGACCCGCTTGCGGAGGGCGAGCGTGCCCGCGGCTGGTCATCCGAGCCAAACGTGATCATCGGAGCGCTAGCAATACGTTCAACAGGAGGAGGTGGAACCGATGTAATAAGCTCGCCTTCGTCGCCATGCTGATCAGGAGCCGACAACGTCGCAACAAAACCGGGTTTCGGAGGATCCTGGCGCCCGTCGTTATCGGGATTCTCATCGAGAGGAGTTATGGGTTCTCGTCCTAGGTCTGACCTATCTTTGTGTAACAAGCCCGGTTGGTTTCTAGCTAATTCTGCTAAACTCGACTCGTTGGCTGTCTTTTGATCGATGAACCGGTGGATCGTACGGGAGTGCATGTGGATCTCTTTGAGGAGCATCTTCTGTTTGAAGCTTAGAGCTGTAGCCCACAGGTTAGAAGGCGTTTTCCTTTCCTAATCCATTGCAGCGATGTAAACATACCTCGACTCTGGTTATACTCCCTTCGGAACTTGAGACACTTGAGATAAATCACGAGAGGGATCAAGAAGTTTGCGGTGGACACAAAGATCAAGGAAGTCCATGAAATGAAGCCCTGCATCGATTTGCCAGTTTGAAGCGGGATGCACATAATCCACGGCAAGACGTAGGCGAGGAACAAGGCAACATCTGCAGAAAACATTATTAGCGCCCATCATTCAACGTATCTTGGGTTCGTGAGAAGCTGAAAACTCACGTTTGCTAACTACACGATTCTGAACGAGGTTGCCCTTTGCCACAATGAAACTGACAGGAATGGAAGGGAGTAGCATGACGATCGAAAACATGTACGCCGAGACCTTGTTGATTTTGCCGCTGCGCATCAGAGGTGGCAAAATGCTGCCGTCGCTGTCGATGGAGAAGCCAAGAGCGGCTATAAAATGGAAGGGGATATTGTCAGAGTTGAAAGGAGAGGCTTTCAATGGTGCTGTACAACCGTACTTACGAAACAACCCGACACCCATGTAGAGTGCGCACGCAATCGCGATGGCAGACCAAACAACCCCTTGCACATTCACTTCGCGTTTCTGCACAACCGCTCGTTAGCCGACGTGCAAGGCCACACGTTGCCACTATCGCAAACTGACCTTGATGTTGACCCACGACGGTACTATCGTCGTGAACGCCATATTCAACATGATCGTTCCCACCACTGTCGAAAATGATGACCCAAATGCTGGCACTCTGGAAGTGTCCAGTCCGCGCACGAACGCGGCGCCAATCCATTCAATTCCGATGGCGACGGAGAGGCAGAAGGCGACTACAATGAGAAACGTTCCATCAATACCCAATGAATCGCACGACCATTGTAGCCACGGAGTTGTTCGGTCGTACCAATCTGAGCCTTGATATTATCGTCCAGATTCACGATGCCGAGTGGGATGGACATGATCATAACCAGCTACGAAGAACAGAAAACGAAGGATCAGTATACGCATCGACGCCTCCTCCTGCGCACAAAGCACGCTTACCAGGAACCCCAAGGAGAAAATGATCCACGTATTTTCAAATGGCGAGGGGAAATCCTGTGACACCGTCCCCACGCAGTACCATCCCGGTTTCGGCCCACTGACCGCCAACGCACAAGTTTTTCCAAAGACATCAACCAGGATGTTATCGAAGGTCTGCATATCCATGGTATCAGCATTCCACGAGCATGGTTAGGGGGCAGATGCGAATGTTGTCCTTACTTGCGACATCAAGACGATGGACTGCATCGCGTTCGCTTGCAATGCGCCGTACAGCAAGAACTGCCCAATCAAGTGGGCATAGTTGCCGAAGTAGAAATTGATAAGCGTAGCATATTCGACCGTTCCCTACGAGTGTGCGTGAGGATGGGAGTTCATAAAAGTCGAAACACATCTGATATCTATAGCTCACCTGAAAGTTCTTGTTGCCAGGTATAGCCTGCATGCTTTCTATCACGAACAGACTGTCCGAGAGACATTAGTCCGTTGCCTCCTTGTGTGAACACATCTTCGACCAGCCCAACTTACACGCTTAACGCCGATACGAAGGAGAATGCCACGAAAAGGATGGAAGGGAAGAGCCACCCAGATTGTTGAAAGGTTGCGGGGGTAAATCTGTAGACAACGACAATTTCATATCAGTGCCCAAGGCTTCATGGGGGAACTGACGTTGGACAGCGGAATCCTTACGGCACACCCGGCCCGGTCATTCCGTTGATAAGTAGGCATATTCCACCGAAGAAAGAGACCGTTTTCGCTTTAATCAGCTGCGTAAGGGTATGTTTCTCGTCAATATTCTGATCTTCGGGACTCCCTACAGAATACCATCTACGGAACTTTTGGAGCATACCTTGGCGAATGTGTCCCGCCTATGGAGCTCTCCCCGTAGGGAAGCAAACGTTCGGTGAACCGTAGGCATTGTTTCCCGCTGAATGTGCGAGCACGCTGCAGTGGAGTGGGGATATCTCACCCAACCTATTTGGGATGTAGTACGTCCCTGAGTTCCCAGTCGTAGCTTGTTCAATGTTGCGCTGCGAGATATAACAAGTTGCGGTCGAGAGCGGAAGGCCAAATTGTGTGCTGCCTGCCCACTTTCTTTCGATTAAGGTTGGGCGGTGACTTAACGGCACTTATTTTCATGATATGGATCTAAATTATATGTGCTAGAGCCACAACTTGACCGTCGCACGGAGCAGGGGATGGCGATCGACTAATTCCAAGCCCCATTTGTTTCTGTTCTGGTTTCGAGACACCCAAGAAGCTTCGAAGATGAAGATACGTGGTATGCCAGACTTCAGCCACATTGTTGAAACGATCAGGCGAAGACATACATATGAATAGCGACATGGCATCTCTTGACACCATTGGGGAGGTCATCCGCTTCCGGAAAAGTCTGGCTGGGTGATGCCGCAAACTATCACCGCCGCGCGCTACGGAGATGCTGACATCCACAGCCGCGGCCTGCGGGATTGTGGGGTAAGGATTGCCATCCGTGTTGAGCAACCCTCCATACGGACTGGCAGGGAAGAAGGGCAAATATGACGGGAAAGATACATAGAGTTTGCCTAGCGAGAGGAACATGACAGAAGTGCCAACGGAGTTTGGCGAAATTATCGGACGCTGCGTCTAATGGCGTATGGGAGGATGGGAACATTGTTGATGGTTGCTGGGAGACTATCTAAGACATAGCCATTGACGCCCGCAATTCCTCTAATTCTGCATCGTCGTCGTTTTGCACTGGCTTTGCTCTGGTCGGGCGTGGCGGTTGCGCAATTGCTACAGATAACGGGGGCCATCGTGAGTGATTCGACGATGCAGAATAACCAAGAAATTCAATTGCAATATAGAATGCCTACCTGGCACCGTGTTGGGCACCCCTGGAGCCGACTCCAAATCTCCCAAACCCGTGTCTGAAATGCCCGCGCTATCCAGTAGCCTGGCGTCAAGGTCTTCCTGCTCCAACAGTTCGAGCTCTTCGTTCAGCTCATCCTCATCAAACTCCACACCAAAGTTCACAGGTTGCGAGATTGCGTCGCTGATCTCGTTCGCCAAGTCCATCTGTTCTCGAATGTCGTCCATCGTCCCGTCGACCTTGTTGATATCTAAGTGTCCGTGGATCTGCTTCATCGCGTCCGCTCCTGCCTTCATGGCATTCATGGTTTCTAGGTTCACAGCTGCATTCTCGATAGCCATCATCTGCTGCTCGAGTGTCATCCTCGATCCTGAGATCTTGTTGATCTGGTCCTCATATGCCTTTTTGTGTTTTAGAGCAGTCAGCGCAGCTGGAAAGAGAGCAGGGGTCAGTAGTGCGCCCAGCCGAGAGTTTCACACCAACACCACGTACGATGTGGTGAGGGTCTGCCGTTGCCCCCACGTCACACCCAGCATTCGTACCCTTCTTATTTTTTGTCACGTTTGCCTTTGCAATCTTCAGCTGGGTATCAGCTTTCATTTGCAAGTGGTTCTGGCGCTTCTCCAGTTGCTCCAAGCTCTCCCTCAGCTTCACGATGGCATCTTTGGGCGCCGTTTTCGAAACTTGTGCTCTTCGAAACAGGTTCATTTTGAGACTGTTGGATTTTCAAGGGGAGGGTGTGGGGTTGATACGTCGGAGGGTTTCGGTGGAGAAGGGAAGATTCCGCCAGATTGCCAAGCAAATCGCTGATAAACCAGCTGAATGACTGAGTCAACAGATTTACAAGTTTGGCCCTACAAACCAAGCATCGACTTCTTACCACTATGGATTGATCGATATTCCGGGACGAGCTTCTTGCGGGGACTTTCAAGCGCTCTATACACGCCAGTTGAGGGGTATCGGCAATCGTGGAACGATGTTCGGATATCAGCGGTGGAGGAGCTTGTGAAAGAATCGCAGTTGAAAGTTCCCACGAACAATTTGATGACGTGGAGGAGGGGCCATCACGTGACTGTATATAATAGCTCGTTCGCCGACGAGTTCAACCGATGCGTCTCCATCGATAGCATCACGTGACTGACAGTTCGAATGACGAACGTTGCATATGCCATACAGTACGGATGTTACGAACGGCTGGGTGGGACAAGAAAACGACCGGTTGGAACGGGAGCCAGGAGTCCCCATTGCGACAGACCCACTGGCCAGTCCCTTCGGCTTCGGTGCTCCGTTTTTCTTGTCCCTTTCCTGCCCCACGCTATTCCCACCCCCAGATCGTCGTCGTTGACAATGGCAACTTGCTGCTCCTAAGTCCGCCTTGTAACAAAGCTCACACACTATCTCAGCAGCGAAATCCTTCCTGTTGCAGGCTAGCAGCACTGCTGAAGGAAAAAAAGTTCACACTCCACCCATTCGGCCCCCTTCAGATCAGACCCCTTCAATACAACGGCACAAGCCTAGTTGACAGCCTCAATATTGTGTTTGAGCGCCTAGTTGATAGCAGCTGGTTCTCTTGCTGCGGCAGTCGTCAACACGATATCCGTCTTTCCAGGCACATAGCTTGACCCGCAAGTTAACACCTCCCCGCCCTTCGCCATCTGCGCGGGAGTCAATCACTCCACTTTGGGTGCTTCCCTCTGAAATTCTTCAAGACGGAAGCCGCAAGCAATTCACTGTCAGGTCTCCTTGCCCCCTGCTATGCTTCGCTCGCCTACCACGGCAATCACTGCTTCTTTCCCTTTCTGCGACTCTGTTTCCTTCTCGGCTTTCAGGTATGGCCCGAATAGTAGCGCCTTGTGTGTGAATGGATCCTCAGAGTACTCACATCGTCTCCTTGTGATTTAGGTACCACGCGGAGAAGCTACCTCGATAGGACACCTCCCGAGCGACATAGTCTCCGTTTGCCCTAAGCTCCTTACGGTTAAGCGAGCGCCGAAGGAGCCACCCTAATCTCCCTTCCGCAACCGCTCTCGCATTCTTCTTCTCCACTCGACATCTTAATTATTTCGCTCAACAGTCCCGTTCGGCAACCGCACTCACTCGTTCGACATCCTCTCAGCATACCCTGATTTTGTGTTCACGGGACCCTTACGACATAGACATTCCATCCTAGTCGGCATTGGAACTCAAAGTTTTTCATCCAATAGACACATCTCACCATCGAGAACAAGCATCAACATGATCATCGACAAAACAGCATCTGCATCTTCGGGCACTGCTCTGGACAAGCACAACCCTGTCCCGGAGCTTGGCAATCTCGATTTAAACAGCCAGATCTACAGCTCGACATACCCTACCCCTCTCGCACCCGAGTCGGACGCAGTTCAGCAGACTCTCTGCGGTTTCGAAGGCCCGGAGAAGGTCTTTGAAATCTGGTTTCGTCCCGTCAACGGCAAAGAATCTCCTTTACCCGACGTGGAGTCTGTAGCTAGTGAGGATAATGCATCCGTGGATGAGATCGTCGAAGACTTCACACCGATTGGCAAACATGTGTACAACAGCACTGTACCAAACGCTGACGGTGAATATCAGCTCCCTCGCACTGGACTCCGCACCGTCAGTCGGGACGTTTGGGAGGAAATGTTGGGCATCGTTAAGTGCCAAGTCTTGAATGTCATCCAGAACGAATGCGCCGACGCTTATCTGTTGAGCGAGTCGTCCATGTTTGTCTACCAACACCGCCTGATTTTGAAGACATGTGGCACTACTACCTTGCTCCACGCCGTGCCAAAGATTATTGAAATCGCGGCCGAGTATTGTGGCTTGCACGAAATCAACGCCGTCTTCTATTCCCGCAAGGCCTTCTTGTTCCCCGAAAAGCAAGCGTGGCCCCATGGCCGATGGGGCGACGAGGTGGCATACCTGGACAAGATTCTGCCGGACACCGATTACGAAACTTCTGGCTACGTCATTGGCAAAGTCAATGGAGATCACTGGTGCTTGTACATGGCGACTCCACTGCGTCTCAGCCTGGATTTGGATGGAGTGGAATTGGGTGACAGTTCTTCCTCGTCGCGCGACAGTGATGGAGGCTCATCTGTCCTGGAGGAGGAGGATGATGAAGGCGACGACGATGTCACTCTGGAGATCTTGATGACCCAGCTTGATCCAGCAGCGATGAAAACTTTCTGGCGTGACGCAGAGGAGCTCAAGGCTGCCAGAGACCCTGCTCGGGCAGCTGAGGTGGCCCGGGAAGGTGGACAGCGTGTTTACGTGAGTAACCCCTCATGCTGCAAAGAGCGGACCTTATCAGCTTAGAAGCTAACCATGGTCGTTCCCTAATCTAGCGCGCCACCGGCATCTCCGAGATCTATCCAGACGCCATTGTGGATGATTACCTGTTCGACCCTTGCGGCTATTCCCTCAATGGGCTCGTCGGCCCGCACTACTTCACCATTCACGTCACGCCCGAAGACCACTGCTCCTACGCATCCTTCGAAACTACCGTCCCAGTCCGTCGCTCGCCCAACAGCGGATCCGCCACCGCCGACGACTACGAGACGTTCGAAGACGTCATCCGTCGCGTCGTTCGCATCTTCCGCCCAGCCACCTTCTCCACCACCCTATTCTCCCGCAAATCGGCCCGCGACAAGCATCACGGCTCCGCCGACACCGCCACTCCAGTAGACGAAGACGAGCCATCCCTCCTCCACTCCCTCGAAGGATCTGTCCCAGCCTTCCGCCGCCGCGACCGCATCGGCCACTGCCTGGGCAAATGGGACCTCCTCTTCTGCCACTACGACCGTGGCGTCCCCGCTTCCGCCAGCCCTCGCCACAAGGGCGCCAAAGCGGTTGTTCGGTGACTACACACTTAGGGCATCGACTTTGCTCAGCCCAAGCCGAAAGAGCAAACTGGATCGGGGAAACATGCTTTTGTATTGTGTGCTGATTTGGCTCCGGAAATCAACTCGTTATATCTCTGTCGGTTGACGGGTTTGGACTTCAGACATTTTTTCTCCAGATACTTGTTTATTGGGACCTTTTTACTACACCTTTTCCGGGCCGGATTGCGGCACCATGTTCTCCTACCCTATATGTTTTCTGTGAACTTTTGCATACTTCCTACCTTGAAGGGGTTCCTTTTTATCATAGACGCTATCCATCAGATAGGACAGAGACAATTGTATTGGCTTTGGTAAGAAGAGTAGCATTTTGATAGTTTCGAATACAGTCGCTGGACTCAAGTGAACCACACAATACTCTCATCTTTCCCTCATGTAATGCACAAAGCTTCACCAAAACGCTGAACTCATTTACTGGCAATAGGTGATATCAAAACAACGCTCACTACGGCACCGGAACGATCACTACACTAATGCACGCAACTACATCAAAACCTTGGCTTCTACATCAGGACAAAGCCGTTTGACGAGGGAGAGCAGCCTTGTCCCGAGATTCGAGACGATCAAGCATGTTCAATGACCGTATCCTGGTCCGAGCTCTTCATATTGCTTAATCCTACACGTTCCTGGTCCTGCCGAAAAAAGAAAGCCAGCAACCTGTCAATCGCAGCAACCCGCTCAAACATAAACTGCACACTGAATACACCCGGAGCAGATGATCTCAGACACTAACGTACCTTCGCCTGCTCATGCTTCTCACCATGCACAACAGGCTGCACGACCTGCTCGTAGTCGGTCGTCTTCATGTTGGTCAGGCCGGTGCGGGGAGTTGTGTCTTGCTGTTGCGGTTGAGATTGGGATTGGGCGTAGGGGGACTCCGTGGTAGGGGCTGAGGTGGATGACATTGTGGGTTTCTGTTTTGGTTTGAGTTTGCTTGAAGATCGCTTGTGTGTTGTATTTTGCCGAGGCTCGAAGGTTCGAGGCTGGATATCTGAGGCCGACGACCTTTTATATGGGAGAAGGCGCCAGGGGGAGTGGTCCATCATGCGTTTATTGCCCAATGGTTCCTTCAGTGGATGTCATGGTGACGCATACTCCCACTCCCTTCAATACACGGATTCCTCACTCGAATTCCGTGCGGATATAGCCATAGACAATCCGACCAGAAGCTGCATCCTCATGGATTTGATCGACCACGCACGCACGGGGGGAGATGGGAGACACGGTCGATTGACAGTGACAGGTTGATTGAGTGTGACTCCACGCGATTGGTTTTGGTCAGAAAGCTGTCTGAAAGCAGTCCATTGAGCTTTGAAGCCCCAGACTCGTTCTTGAACACATCGCTGCCAGATGGCATAGCAAGCAAGTGAACCGACCTCGAGAATAGAATGGACTGGCTGAAGAAAACAGCGGGCAAGGTTAAACATGCTCACTCAGACAGGCGTCATTCTCACCGCCCTTCTTCGGCCAACTCCAACGACCCACATGTCCAAACCGGCAGGTTCGAGAACGCCGACTCGCCCGCCTGCTGTGCCCTGGGCGGCCGTCTCGACGGAACGTTTGGCGACGACGACGCGGCTTGGAAGCTGAAAAGCGCTTGGAAGAGCGTATCGGACTATTGGAGGCACTTCGATGCGGACTCGGAGGCTGCTGGTGGCGGAGATGATCTTCACGACGCAACGGGTGCGGGTGCCCAAACGCACCTCCCACAGAACACTGACGAATCAGATCGGCTTCTGCTGGCGTATCTTCATCTGTTCAATAACCGCTATGCACCACTGGAGTACGCCGTAGGGAGCGTCGATATGTGCGCGATACAGCCTGGGCCCTCAATCCCACCGACTTCTCCTGTCGGCTTCGGAGTGGTCTCTCCAGCTAGTGTGCGTTCGCCTCTGGACAGCTCTCTAGCTGGACATCCTCACGCGGCTGTCACAGGAATCTGCTGTTTGGCGAGACGAATGGTTGGACGTTTCGAGCATTCAGTGCATAGAAATGAACAAAGCACCTCAAATATCGCCGAAGCCCTCTTAGCTCATATCGAGATCCTTTCGCGTTATCCCGGAGACCGGGAAGCACTCATTAAACATGAAGTCCCTCCAGCTCTCGTGGACATGCTGAAGATTGCCACGCCCGTGTTGCATACGGGGAACACTGAGGATACGCATACACAGATGCATGCTTGGCGTTGTATACAAAGCATTTTGATTACCCTGCAACGGTGCTCAGATCCCGATGGGCAATGGGCTAGGTACGTAAGGAATCCGACGCAACTGGATACTGGCGCGTTCCAAGGATCCTCGCCGATGAGACTCCGTCCGCAAATCATGTTGTCACATTCTATCATCCGCGCCGCGGTTTACTCGGTCAACGGCCTGCTGATAGCGCTGTATGCCCATCTCCAACCATCGAATTCTGCAGTACGAATTCAGTGCATCAATACGTTGGCGTGCCTTTGCAGCCGACATAGTTCCACTGTGGCCTCTATCTATGAGGAATTGCGGAAGTCTGGGGAACTGTGCTCACTGCAGTTGAATTTCCCGAGCTTGGCTGAATATCCGTTCGCCAGCGAAGGTGCGGAAGCAAAGTGGGCGTCTCTCGCAGGGATTTTGAAAGCGGATGTTTTGACGCTTAACTATGTGGACTACGCTTCTCGTCAAAACCTTGTCCCCAGACATCTCCTTGTAAATGAATTTTGGGAAAACGGGACGATGTCTCTGCTCATGTGGACTGCAGCTATCTACAACGGAGAGACTGCTCTGGAGGCGGAATCACCTCTCTTTGCTGATATGCATCTTTTGGGGGGCGGCCAAGGAGAGCGATCTGCGTTGGAAGCACTTTGCTCTCCCGCTACGAAGCTTGTGGTATCTGCGATTGTAACACTTGCGCTTATTCAGTACCATCGGGGTCCGCAATTTGCCCCAGCCTCGCCGTTTCCGAACTCCCCAAAGCTATATTCGCCAAGGATACACTCTCCTTCGGGTTCCGATTACTTTGCTTCGCAAGGAGCCGAAGCAACGAGTTGGAGAAGTCTATTGGAGCAGTTCGAGAATCTCCTCAGAAACTCGGGTGTCAGCGGTGCAGAGAAAGTCCCTCAACTCGCTGGCGCGCAGAACGGCGCGAGTTCTGCGTTGCAGTTTGCAGTCATATATACGCTGCACAGCCTGCTTGATGAGGAGTCTTTCGGTGAACGTGCTCGCGAACTCAGGAGGAAAGATATTCTGGGCGTCATGGAAGATCTCAGATTGTGGAATCACTTTTCACAAAAGGCCTTTTTTGGGGGGATCCCGAAAGAAGGACTTTATGAACCCCAGAAGTCGAACGCAGCACGTTCATTGCAGAATGCGATCCTAGAGTTCTTGCGGTTCAGCGCCACCTTGACGGAATGGCCGAACGACGGCCCATGTCAAGCGCTCCTGACGTTACTGACGGATACGGCGGCCACGGATGATGTGGCATTTGCTCAAACGTGCGACACTTTATGCAGGACACTGCACGACCGATGTGAGGCGACTCAGGAAGCGCTCATCAGACTGCGGATCTTTGATACCCTGATACCCCTGATCTCCAACCTGAGAGCGCAAGGGAAACACTCTCTCCTTTCCTCCATCATCACCCTACTTCGTTCTGTCCTGGACGGAAGCAGCGCAATCACCATCGACGTTTTCACCAATCCGGCCGCTATGAGTCTACTGTTTGACATGCTCGCCCAGGAGACGGTCGCCGTTTCTTCATTTGCGCAGACTGTCATATTGAATATGCCTCCGATACTGATCCGAGAGTACCCCACTTATCAACAACGCACACTGTCGATTGTCAGCGACCTGCAACTGGCGTCGCTTGGAGGAGATCAAGAAACGACGTCGGATCTACTGAAACGCTATTTCGAACGGTTCCCCAGTGTAATAACGCGAGCGGAGGAAGCGGAGTACCAATTGAGGCTCTTGCTAGGTGTGCGGAAGCTTGTGCAGAACAATCCGGAGTGCGCTTCTGCTCTTAAAAAGTCGCTCGTCAAGGCAAAAGCACATCAGGTCTTGTTGAGCGTGCTGAGTGTGAAGATTGACTTGGGCGACGCGGCAAAGGAGACGCAGGAGAAACTGATCCACGCCTTGGCAGAAAGTGTGGTACGGACTCTTGTAGTCATTATGCGGAACGACCACAGCGCGAAAAAGACATTCCGTCTCCTGCGGGGCTACGACGAGCTGCTGACGCGTATATGCATCAAACCGAAGGCATTCGCATGGAGCGAGTTGATCAGCGAGCTCTTCATCCTGGTGGCCGACGGCGACACTTCATGGCCGCCTCGCTTGCACAACGGGGACGCTGTCAACCTACTTTTCCGGACGTATGAGTACTGCTCTCCAGAACTCCGTCGCAGATTCGTCACGAAACTGAAAGAAGTGTCGCGCGCTCACGGTGCAAACACAGCCCTACTGCACAACACTGGCGCATTCAGTCAGATCTTGAAACTCGTCCTCCCTCTCGTCACCGATGCGGGCGACCTTGACGACATTATGTCCTTGCTGAAGGGAATCGCATCCTACTCCCTGACCGTCGCGGAAGTGAAACTGCTCCTCCAGTGTCTCCGCCGTCGGGATTTGGCGAATATGCCGCCAACCGGGAAAACCGCGCCCATATGGGCGAGCTCATTTGCCGGATACAAGCCGATGACAAGCCAGATTGAGTCCGCCGCCGACCACGAAAATGCGATCAACACCGCGGAGCTGCCGTTTTGGTACGACGCTCTCCTCCGGATGGTGCTGGATATCTCGCGGGAGCAGGATGGTGATTTGGATTTTTATGCGTTTGATGGGTCGAGAGGGATGAGGATGCCTGGGGTGAAGAAGTGGCCGAGTGGGGCGACCGGGTGGAGCTTCATCGCTTGGGTCAAATTCGACGCATTTGATGACGGAGGCAGAACGGCTTCAAGCGATCCGAGCATATTCTGTTTGCAGTCTGCGTCTGCGGAACAGAGACTGGAGATCTTTGTTAAAGACGGTGCGCTGTGCGTCGCGGTGACGCGGCAAGGGAAGACGCATGTGGTCTCCACATTGGAGGCTGCTTTGACACCTGGGAACTGGCATTGTATAGTGGTTTGCCAAAGCTTCCCAAAAATGCCGTGGTCTACCCATGCAGAAGCCGCCATCTACGTTGACGGCGCAGCCATTTGGAAAGGGAAGCAGGAGTTCCCAGAAACGGGGGCTTACATCACGGCTTCTCTTGGGTGCTCTGCCGGTGACGAACAGTCAGCACGGTCTTCTACAACTGGGCGAACTTCTTTACGGGTTGAAAGAGCTCTGACCGGCCAAATGACATCCGTGTACCTGCTGGACGACGTGCTCCTGCCTCAACAGACGTCGGCCATATACCTACTAGGCCCGGCATTTGCATCATCTTTAACCCGTCAACGATCTGGCCGAATACCAGACGAGCCCAGCCCGGTTCTCGATATGGGCAAGATCATACTGGAATTCCACCCGTTGGCGACTAAGACGATTCCCTTGCAGGACGAGAGCGGTGCAATCGTTGCATACCCTTCTTCGCATCATGAACGGGTCAGCGACAGCGATATCGGGGTGGACCAAGTTGGGCGACCGGCTGGTGGCGTGATCACATGTCGGACCAAGTGCTTTCAAACCGGCATCCATGCGCTGGGCGGTGTTGGGATCTTGATCCCCATTCTGGCACAAGTCGATTTGCATGGCGGTGCGGACGTTTACACAGAAGAAGCAAACGATGACCTGAACGCTGCGGAGTTACGAAGGCGGAACATCCGAAAACGGCGGACGTCTTCATTTTTTGACTTGATGTCCTCGGTCATGACCCGTGACGCTGTCCATCGCGACACTTTCTTTGCGATCAAAGGGCCAAAGATCGTGGCTAGCTTGCTTCAGCAGAATGACCCTGCGAATCTGGGATCTGATGTTTTTGAGGCATTGATTCGCTTTGTGGAGGTATGCGCCCAGCGTTTCTCATTCATGTGTTTTGAGCTGATTTGACAAACGCTCTCTTCACCTCTAGGCCCTGTCTTCAAATCATGAACTGGCGGCAGCTGTCGAAGAGACGCTGATCTTCGACCCGCAGCTGTGGACGCAGACATCCACTCTTGTTCAACTCGAATATCTATGCCTGATCCGAAGTCTACTTAGCACTGGTTTTGACAAGTATCGTATGCGGTTCGGCATCCAGTTTTGGGTAGGCGTCTTGGAGCGCTGGTACGGCAATATTGATGCGAAGCTGGCGTCTTCCGATAGCGGAGACGCGCCCGTTGCGAAGCTTAGCGGAGGAGATTTGATGCAATTACGACTGGTTGTCATCGATATCCTTCGGGACTTCTTGAAGTATACCCCGACAGCCGGGGATGTGGAACAGCTTTTGCACACGTTCACAATCGACGACGAAGAACACATCTCCCAATGCCTGTCAGCAACCCTGGAGATCGTGGTCTCGCATCCGCAGAACAAGCTTCTCGATTGTATGCTGCAACATGGGGGTGCTGAAACGATTTTCCATCTGCTAAGCGTGGCTTCATCGGAGAAGATCACTGTGCTCGCGTTGCAGATGCTTTCAGCAATGTTCATCTCGGACAGAGTTCCTGACAAATGGAAGAAAAGGCTAAAGTTGGAGGATGTGTCAAAGTTGAAGATGAGCGGAGGCGTCGCATCTGCTCCTGGCCCGTGTCTATTTTCACGCATCATGGCACATGGGGAGCTCACCATGAGCATCTACCACGGCTTGCTGCAGCTGGCGTACGAGGAGGAGATACTGGACTGGACCACCCAGGAGACCGTTCTGGTACCTATCGACATGCGCAGCGCAAAGATCCAGAACGCAGGCTTTATCCAGGCAATACTTCAGATGGCTGCGGATCGCGACGTGCCCATTCCTCTGAAATGCGAGGTCATTCATGATTTGATTGTGCTGAGCTGCCGACAAGGAAACGGCAGCAAAATGCGGAAATCGTCTCGGTGGCCTGCCAGTTTCCTGCAACTCTTGACGACAGAAGCTGCTTATGACTCTTCGGGAAAGTCGGCAGCACCGCATCCTGGAGAGGGAGTGGAACCTTCTGTGGAGGCATCTGTGGAAGCATTTAAGCTCAAGCACCTGATTTACGAGGCCCTTACTACTTTCACGTTGGATAACTTCGAAAAAGACAAGAAGTCATGGCGTTGTATTGAAGACATCGTCATCTATGCATGGCTTACGAAAAGCGAGAAGGAAGCGCATGGAATCATATGCGATTTCCTGGTTTGTCTCCTATCTGCAGTGCGAGGGGAGATTGCAGCAGGGAATTTCCGGACGCTCTCGCATGCGAAGATGGAAAACATTTCGCATGCCATCCTGTTCGTCGAGGAGTTCATGTTCTGCCACCAGAACATGCGCGCTGCCCTTCTGGAAGCTGTGCGAGCACAGGATCAGGAACGCTTGTCGCAGCTCCCGTGTTCTCCAGACGTCCTGGGGACCAACTCAGCTCAGGCCCAGACTTCAGAGCCTGACGCCGTCCATGCATCGTTCCCTTGGACCGAGTGCAGACCATTAGCTGAGGAATGTCTGGAAGTCTTGTCGTGCTTCCTCGACGCGGGTGTCATTTTTGTCAAATTGGAAGACAATGCAGAAAAGGTGAGGTCTATGCGGTATTAGCTCGAAACTCGCTCAGCTCTCAAGGTATACTTCAGAGCCACATCAGAAGCGGTGGATTTTTGCGCGTCGCCATCCGTATTCTGTTGAGCGGCCTTTCACTACTGGAGGAAGAGATATGGCATCTGGTACTGCGACACCTCATACCGTTGATGGACAAGCATGCAGTCACCTTTTCTGAGGGAAAGAAAGAGAAGGGCTTATATGTGCTTGGTCATGTGCACGAAGCGTTCATAATGTGGGTCAATCACGAGTTTTTCGTCATGCCTTGATGCCACTTACTGAACCACCATCTAGTGCGCAGAATCGCTCTTCGGATATCCAGAGGGTGGATTACCGGGTACTCCTCCCACTCTACATGCTCGTGGTCAATAGATGGCGCGAGCTCATAGGGGGCCTTACGGATAAGAGCACTGGAGGAGGAGAATCGATCATCTCGGACATACTCCTGAACGAGGCTCTGATGGATCAAGACATCTTTCTGCATCTTGTAAGCTCTCCAGTTTGGGATGGAGTATTCGAGAGCCATTTCTTTCCCGTCATGCGGAGTGTTGAGGACGAGCAATTCGCTATGGTACCGTTTATCGCCAAAAGGTTCGGGAAGGCTACACGCACGATACTGTCAGCATGGCAGAAGGACGAAGCAAATCTCGAAGTTACGACAAAGGCGTTCTTGGCGAAGTTGCAGGAGGAGGCGTGGAAGATGAAAGAGAACGAAGTGCGGGCCAGACACGAACTGGAGAGATCCATGGAGATGGAGCGGCGATGGCGCACGCGGGAGTTGTGCTCATTATGGCGAAACTTGACCCAAGAGCGCGGAATATGGCGACCGTACAGCGAACTGGATCCATCCGCGACTCCTACGCGACCGTGGAAACTCGATCGAGCGGAAAACAGCCTGCGCATGCGACGTCGACTAGCTGTAAACTGGGAGTTTGATGACCACGACAGTGCTGCGGCGAAGAGGGATAAGACATATAAGATCCAGTCTTCGAGAGCAGGAAGTCCCAAGATGGTCAGAAGCAACACCAATTCAAGCTTATCAGGGACTCTGAAGCGCTCCGGTAGTGTACCAATGGCTGGCCCAGGCGATGGTGGAGATCTTCTCAGTCAGATGAATCTGACTGACTCCGCTGCATTCATTTTGGACGACGAGCTCGACATGGCGGAGGAGGAATGGAATGTGCTCAACGAAGACGACTTGCAGGGCATGTCTTCAACAATCGGCCTTGACGGACTGGGGCTTGAAGGAGGGCAGCGGCTTATATTCTCGACAGAATGTGATATGATTCTGTTGATGACGCCCGTCAAAGGCCGATTGGAGCTGACCGCTACACACTTGATATTCACGGCCGACATCAAATCAACCACAGCAGACTTATGCGAAGCTGAGCGCGAAGCCGTTATCACGCTGATGACGGATAACCGTGCGTGGCTGAAAGAGCGTGCATGGCCGTTGGAAGACCTGACCGACTGCTATCTGCGAAGGTACATGTTGCGCCGAAGCGCATTGGAGCTATTTTTTGTCGACAAGACGAATCATTTGTTCAATTTCCGCGGTACGGGGAAGGCAGCCAGCAAAGAGCGGCAGAAGTTTCTCAAATGCCTCGTCAATTGCAAACCCGGTCGCTTGAAGACCGTTGATCTCAAAAGTACGCCTCAGGACATTGCGAAACGGAGCAACATGACTGATCGCTGGATTAAGCGAGAGATCAGCAATTTCGAGTACCTCATGTGGCTTAACACTGTCAGCGGGCGAACG
The DNA here is from genome assembly GCF_025526975.1 of Fimicolochytrium jonesii. NCBI lineage: Eukaryota > Fungi > Chytridiomycota > Chytridiomycetes > Spizellomycetales > Powellomycetaceae > Fimicolochytrium > Fimicolochytrium jonesii. The sequence continues at coordinate 425,929 of NW_026515671.1, forward strand.
TATAACGACCTCACTCAGTATCCGGTCTTCCCTTGGGTGCTCCGTGACTTTTCCAGCGATTCTTTGGACCTTGGTGACCCGTCAGTCTACCGCGATTTATCGAAGCCCATCGGCGCTATCGACGACAACCGGTTACAGCAGTTCCTGGAGCGCTATCACTCCTTCGAGGATCCCACGGGCCGCATAAAAAAATTCCACTATGGGACCCACTATTCATCTGCGGCGTCGGTTTTGTATTACTTGCTCAGACTGGAACCTTTGACAAGTCTGCACATAAGCCTACAAAGTGGGAAGTTTGACCATCCCGACAGGCAGTTTCATTCTATGCAGAGCTGCTGGAAGTCGGTATCCACTGGAGCTGGCGACGTGAAGGAGCTTATACCGGAATTCTTCTATATGCCCGAATTCCTATTGAACGAGGTATTATTTTCATGGCATTGGGGCGGTTGTCTATTCAATCCCTTATGGACATCACCTTCCTGCAGAATGACTTTGACCTCGGCGTGAAACAAACGGGCGAAGTCTTGGGAGACGTCATTCTTCCGCCGTGGGCAAAAACGGTGGACGATTTCATTCGTATACATCGGGAAGCACTGGAAAGTGACTACGTCTCCAGCCACCTGAATGAATGGATTGATCTGATTTGGGGATACAAGCAAACCGGGGACGAGGCCATCAAGGCGAACAATGTCTTCTACTATCTCACCTACGAGGGAGCCATCAACATCGACGCGATAGAGGATCCGGTAGAACGACGGTCGATCGAGGATCAGATCAATAATTTCGGGCAAACCCCTTCCCAGTTGTTCAAGAAGCCTCATCCTAGGCGATCGCCTGCCGTAAAGGCTAACAACTCACACCTTTTCACGAATCCACAAGACTACCGCAGCTACATTATTGAGACTCCGCGAGGTCCGGAAATACAGTTCATTGCTGCATGCGGGGATGGGCGAGGGGATGGCTCTGCAGGAGGTGCGGACAAATCCAGGTCTTCCGCCGCAGGAGGTGCTGCAAGTGAAGGAAGGATCATTACGGTGGATAAAAGTCTACACTTTCGCAGCCATAAGTGGAGGAGCCCGTTAGATGGATCTTTGAGCTGCGACATGGACAGGTCTCCCCTGATCACCAGGTATGTCAATGCACTGTCTTCGGAAATGAGAAACTCTTTACTCAAGGCTGCATATAGGGAGCTCCCGCTAGACCCTGCATCTTCTTTGCAACTGCACTCAAACCTCTTCGCTGTAACCAAGGACGGCCGACACTTGTTCGCTGGCGGCAGCTGGGATTGCTCTTTCAAGGTGATCCAGTTAGAGAACCCGCAAGGTCCTTCGACAACGGCTCGCACCGTGGAGACGATATATGGACACCGGGATATCGTCACGTGCATTGCAATCTCAGCTGACGAGAATATTGTCGCCACGGGATCACGAGATACCACTGTCCTGACGTGGGAGTTGGAAAGCACGGCTCAAGCTGTCGGCGTCAAGAAACTTCGTCCAAAGGTCTTCTGCGGTCATGATGAATGGGTATGTACATCGGCGTTCCAGAACCTCGACAGAGCCGCCGATTGACCGTTGCTGTTGCAGGTGACCGATGTAGCTCTTGACACGGAACACGGCATTGTCGCTAGCGGTTCGACGGTATGCTGCGCGTCGAATCTGTTCGCCAATGTATAGTCTCGCGCTAACCGTATTCCGTATCGCAGGATGGAACCGTCATTCTTCACACTCTGTACGATGCTGGATACTTGCGGTCCTTACGGCCATGCCCTGAGAAGCCTGAAGAGGTGTTGTCCATACGGCGCGTGCTGATAACGCAAAACGCGTGCATCGTTGTGTATTCCGAGGTCACCCCTCGAGAGAATACGGTAACCGTAGCTCCTCAGACCGGAGCTAAGGAACTGTACCCAGATACTCCTCCATCCGGAAGCGAAAGCACACACATGTCACCTACGCAACGCAGAACAAGCATGGTTCCGGCATTGGGCGGGGTGTGCTATCTGCATGTTTTTTCCGTCAATGGCCGTTTGATGCAGTCTCGGATGTTCCCAACACGCTCAAAAGACGTGAAATGCTCCTCGGACGGAGAGCATTTGGTGATTGCGGACGATCGTGGCGGAATCTCGTTGCTCAGTCTTCACAGGTTAGTTATGTTTGTGCACTTTCTGTGCTCACTGCAATTTATGCGGGGGGTTTGCCACTCTCCAACCAGTTGCTCATCCGACCTGAATTGCTTCACATCCCAGCCTCCAGGTACTTCATCGCTTCGATGTCTCCATCACCATCACAGGCGCATGGATATCCCACGATCAGCGTCATTTCTTCTTCGGTCGCAAGGATGGGCGGCTTCTACTTCTCGAACACGACAAGAGAGTCGCGCGCTCGGATTCTTTCTCATCACGCTAGCTTGTCGTTAGCTGGTCGACGGGTGCCAAGCAGAGGATCTATAGACAGCCACAAGGAATCAGAGCAGGTCTCTCCTTGAATTTGTATATAAACAATTGTATTTTTGGGGCTGTACGATAATAACAACCGGATGAAAGCAAAAAGCGCCTCGTCCTCAAGATGAACTTCGTCTATGCTGTCGGTCGATTAATCTGGAAAAACGCGTCAATCTCGTGAAGGGATTTAGTCTCTGCCCGTTGAATTGAACCGAGCCTCAGGATCTTATGGGTTCATCTGGCCTGTACTCCGCAAAATCTTCATGCTTATCGAACCCGTAGAGACGCCTTTCCGGTCTCTCGACGGTGATCCGCGATCCCTAAGAAATGGGGGGCGGCGTCGCTGTGTTGGCCGTGTTGGCGGTGTTGGGTTTGCCTAATTGTGGGAACGCGCTGGGCTCTCGTGTCGCCGCCCGTACTGTATTCCTCCCATTCCTCCTTCAGGCGTTCAGGCGAGTTCCTCTGAACCGTCGCTCTCTTCGTCGTTTTCTCCCACAGGCTACCCCATGAATCCACCCTTCCCCTCGGAAATGAGCCTTTGGCACGTACGTCCAACACTATTCTCTCCGTTTCACCTCCCTTCCTTTCCCACGTCTAACTCTGTCCACACTCAATCCACACCAGCGTCTGCGTTTCGCGACTTTTTCGTTGAGGAGGTTCATCTACAATCGAAGCGTTAGCTTAATCCGTGAAGAGCGAAGTACATGTGCACACCAGCGGTATCGAACACCAGTTGAGCAGGGCAAAGACTCGACTCCGTCGAATCTTGCGCTGGAATCATATGAGCGAAATTCAATCTGTCTTCTTTGGCTCCTCAGCTCGGTTCCTTCATCGTAACGAACTATCGAGTGACACTCGATCAACCTCCCGTAGCGAGCCCGCTTGTGCTGAAGGTAATCCCTGGTGCTAATGATAGTTGCCCTTCCGCGCCCTCCTTGTTTATAAGAGCCCTTGCGTTGTTATGCTGCGTCGGCAACGAACATCTTGCGGCGATGGTCGTCATCCGGACAACAGACGTTACCTTCAAAGTAGCAAGACGGCCTCGAGGCGGACTGCTTTGGATATTCCCAGGAGTCTTGGAGGAGATTGGCCCTTTAAAACTGCCGAGAGAGCCCAAGCTGTCGTCGTCGTCGTCCGGTTTTCGGTGCAATGTCCGATATACATATAATCCCGTCGCAGCACCAAACACACCCTTTCTGTCTCCCCCATCGGCTCACGGGAAAGAAAATGCGGATTGACTCAGACCCGCGACTCAATGCGCTGCGCCTCAAGATGCTCGCCCGAGCCGCTCGTGCTGGGAATTGGATGCAAGCAATCCGAGCTCCAAACGGGCCAGCAGTGTGCTATGGCAAAAGGAAAGGCTACGAGTCATGTCTCCCCTTGGGCAACACTTTCGGAGACGCGATTTGACATATGGATTTGTGGATGTCGTTTTATGGACTTTTCGAGTGGACTTGGACGATACGGTCCGCGAATAACACTATGCATCGAGTCGTTTTGTTCATGGAAGAGCATGCATTGCTGGAAGAGGCTGACATCATGTTCGATTCATGCACATTATTTAATGCTGCTCTGCATTGTATCGTCAAATTGAGCGATCCCAGAATTCCGCATTGAAGCCCTATGCTCGAACATGAACTTCAACATGGTGCAATGCGGATGCCTTGGGGCGTAAGATACATCATTGGAAAAGCAAAGGACGGCGCATCTACGCCAATGCCAGGTGGCTGCAAGGGTACTTGTGGCTGCTTCATCGGGCAGGCATGATATACGGGCAGTCTTCCGACTTACACCCGAATCTGGGCTGGGCTAAGACCAGATTTCAGGAGCGCAACGTAATGAATGATACAGTGGATCTCCGCCCTTGTACGACCTCGACTTGGCAAACATCGAACGAATTGGACGCGCGAATGAGCACGTTTTTCGATCCGGGTCTGCCATGGCAGGTGTAGACCGCTGGAAAAACCGACACCGTGACTATTCGGGAATGACGGGAGACTGGAGTGCAGTAGATCTCGGAGTCTGTACGTGCCGTGCACTGTTACGACAAATGCCAATGAGAGGCCAATGGGGGAAGAATCTGAAGCGGACTTGAATAACAAAAAGTCCAAGGCCAATGCCAAGGCCAATGTGCATATGGATGACAAGAGCGCGTTTAAAGGACACGATGTACAGTACGACCACCCCCAACGATGGAATAAATCAGTATTCATTTTCAAAGCGATGTGGTACATCCCTATTGATTTCAATGCGATCATATACCGATGAGGATCCCGTCGCAAAAAGGGAAGCCTATCTGAATTTGGGGTATGAAGGATGTTCACCACGGTGTAAAGATTCCCTCTTCAGCCCCCCGGCGCACGAGGAGGAGTTGACGTGGGTTGATGTGGATGTTGGGGTATACTATTTTATGGCATGGAGACGCCCGACGCGGAAGGATTGTAGGAATACCTAACCCCATTCGGCGGATCATCTTGTGCTCCCGGTCGATGGTAAAAAGGCGGATTGCTGTACATGGGCGGCAGCGGTGGTGGGGGAGGTAGATATTGTGAAAAGGTCCGGTTATCCGTTTCTGGAGCATGCTGGGATCCCGATCCGGAGGACTGCGACGCTGAAGCGTAAGACGGACCATTCCAGCCATAGGGGCCTGACGATTGACTGTAACTGCCGGATGGAGCGTGATGCGAAGGAGGTTGACCCGAAAACCGATCGTACGAGTGACTACTGGGCTTGCCAGGTGGCGGGTAGCTAGGGCCTGGACGATGAGACCAGCTTCCGTACGAATCGTAACTCGTTATCGATGGACGAGTCACCGGTTGCGGATCATACATTTGGCTTGACGAGCCCACATTTGGTGCGCGTGGACCTGAAGGAAACCCTCCGGATGACCTTGACGACGACCGATCTGTCGGGGGATCATACCGCGCCGTATCTTCGGTCGGATACCAGGGATACCGTGGTGGCTGTGGCAGCCCTGGCGTGTGCTGATTCGACCCTCCTTGAGCGTAGAGCCCATGAGCCGACGGGACCGATGGGAGAGGCGTATGGAATACGTAGGGCTGGGCATGCGTATTCTGGGGAGGCGGTGCCACACGCCACTGCGAAATCGGTTCCTGGTTCCATTGGCCATGGATGAATGGCTGGAGGGTGTATCCTTTTCGGGCAAAGGAATGAATTATTGATGAACATGCGGAAAGCTCTACCGCAGTGGGTGCTTCTGCGGGTCGATTCGCGGTTACAGAGAGGAAGGGAACTTCAGAAGACGGGAGATTGATCCTTACCTTTCGGATCGGTCCCAGATGTGTTGAATGACGGAAGATTGGACCGCATATGAGGATAGGGCATTCGGCTATCACCAAGGTCTGGATTCGGCGGTGGATTCCGGCTGGACTCTCCTCCCGCCGACGGCCTGTTGTTCACTCCATTTGGCGGAGGCAATGCCGAAGTGCCTGTGCCTGAAGATCCATCCTCTGCCGCTTTTCGTGATGCAGAATTAGCTGCCGCATCATCTGAATCATGACCATCCGCGGTAGCCTCCATCTCCAGTTCGCTTAACGCGCCGACTTCGCCTTCGAACTCAACGTGTTCGTCGCGAGAAGGAAAACTGCCAGTGACCTCGCCTTTCTGCAACAACTCTTCCCACACAGTATTGATGATGGTGCTAGTGACGGACTCATGATCTCCATTGACTTTCTCCAGCACTGTTCTCCAGAGGGTCTGGATGTCCGTTCGATTCTTTGCGACACGCTTCAACGAGCGGCAAAGTCGTTCGCGCGACGGCTGTTCCGGGAAGTCTTGCAATTGCTATGGACAGGAGAACAATGATCAGTAGAGATAAAGCGATACGGCCAGTGATGCGCTGACATCAAGGATTTTGCGAGTACCTTCAGAATGATCGCACAATCCAGAAACCGGTAGACTTGAGCTCGTGAGATCTTCCAAGCATCCCTGAAGTACGTTTCCAAGCTCGACGCCTTGCTCTTGTAAAGCTTATGGGTCACAATGGAATGCACAGCCGTGACAGTTCGCTTGAACCTCTTCTGCTTTTGGCGATTATTGTCCTTATTGAGGTGATGAAGGACTTTCAGATCAATTCGTTGCTCCTCGCGTTTCAGCTGGCTAGACATGGTTCCTTCAGCCGGTTCTTCGGGTGCTGCCTCAGCAGCTAGACTTGGCTGCTGCTGCAAGCTGCTTCCCGTCCGTGAGTTTGCCGGCTCATGCGAAGTATCCGATAGGGTCCGCAAACTTGAATGATTGGAGAGTTGCAAGGGCGGTGGTTGGATAAGTAACAGGTCGACCGATGGCCGCGATCCGACACGAGGCTGCTGCTGTGGATGATAATCAATCGTAGACAGCGGCAGCTGATAGCTATTGCTGAGATACGGGTGCGGCGTCAAATTCGAGTGTACACCATCCAGCCGTTTATTCATACTCGGTAGGGTTGGTAAGGGCAACGAACCGCGCTGACCATTCACTGAAAAAGATATATCACTTTGACTGTTCTGGTCCGTAGGCGACACCGCAGACAGCGTTCCGGTCGGGTCGAAACCTGGCCCCATTGCTGACGCGGTCAGTCAACGTTTCCGGGCTAGGTAGGTACTGTTGAAGGCACCGGGTAGCCGAGTATCTGGGAAACGTCTCGGCGAGTGCTACGGCCTCGAAGATTTCCCACTGATCGCTGAAGGGTGCCAAAGGATCCCGAACGTGTAGCTCACTAACTAGTATCCGCACTGCCTAGTCGCACCCTGGTGGTTCGCTCAGTAGGTTGTTTTCCCTGCTCGCAAGGGCACTGCAGCGCTGAAGTGAATAAGGTGCTAGCCCGCAAGGGCTTGAACGAGTAATGACCGATTTGTCACAACTGTGGTGAAGCGGGAAGGATGGGAGGTGAGATAAATGCACAGGACGCTCTGAAAGCAACAGGGGCCCACAACTACGTCGGCCCCGGTTTGCCACAGGCGATTTTGCATTCTGCGACCAACGTAATTCCCACCACCATTGCAGGTGCCGTGCGGTAGGGAGAACTGGTTTTCACAGGCTTTCATTAATACTCACGGTTTGCTGGCCTCCTCCTTCGTAGCTTGGGGTTAAGCCTACGGAAGCAACTGTGTCTTTGTGATAGCACGCCGGAATCCGTGTTCAGTTAAGTAGCTGGTGGTCCAGGCGTCGTTCCAGCCTCTTCGAGAAGTCTTTATTTCGCGCTTTTTCAACGATGTCTTTTTGGCCTCAAAATGGATACCGTATGGCAACATCGACACCTGAAGGTCTCGACACCTGAACGTCACAATCCGCTCACATTCAAGTACGATGCGGCGGGCGATAGACGGCGGCGTCTGCGTTTACGGTCTTCGCAGTTGTTCAGATTCAAGTCGTCGACTCGTCGGCAGAAGAAATTTCCTACCTTGGCATGGCACTTTCCGAGCTTGAATCATCTCAATGCGCGAGCAGAATTCAAAAGGAACTCTGACTCCCGGATTGGGAGACAGCGTGACACGAGTCCAGGGCTTTGGCTCATTGTCCCGGTCGCGGCGATCGGCGAATTCTTTCACAGGGCAAGATTCTGGAACGGCCTCTGATCCTCTGCCTGCTTGAAATGTTCTCGTTTCCATTTCCACTCAGGACAACCCTCGCATTTGCATATCCGGGAGATGGGTGAGATGGCTTGCACATTGCAAAAAAATGACGTTGCGGCATGTCATAAGTATTCCGTGGGCAGCTCTAAAGGCAGCCTGAGCTAGTGGCCAGCTCCAAAATCCAGATATGTGTTTGAACTTGTCACCGGAGAGCACCATATTATACCCAGACAGTGTGGGAGATAGATATCGTTAACTTTAAGGGAGGAATTCGCCATATAAGCCCTGTAAGTGGGAACCATCGCCGATATCACGATCTCGATGAGCATGAAAAGAAAGCATTCTATGTACCCATCACGTGCGCCAATGTGCAATTTACCGTGGGTGGGGTTTAAATGCTCCCAACACCGTGGTTTATTCCTTGGGTTATTCCATGTCATACAGTACATACTGTACATTTCCTACATTCACCTACGTCCGAGTGCCCATTTCTGGTTTATTGCCGGTTTCGGACACGGCGAAGCTCAAGCAAGCACTTGCCATTAGAACTAGCTTGCCATTGTTGTGTCGCTTTCATTTGCTTCACCAGGTCTCCGATCGTCCTCACCCGAACCGTCAAAGGGCAAGCGACAGTGCACCGTAGACCAATTGTGCGAGGAGCACCTCTCCATGAAGCAGTCAGCCATCATGTCCCCTAGATAGCATTCTCCTCCGCATCGATAAGCCGACGATATGGAGCACCTTTCACACAATGCCGGCGTTGTTGAAGCCACGCCGTTGGATAGCATGTACTAGTAAGTGATGTACGGTACTTGGGTATGAATGAAATACGGATTTCCTGAGCGGAACGACATTTGCCTTTACCTGCTAATTCCCTCAGAGCTATAGATATGGAGGTTTTGACAGGCAGCTGTCGAATCTACCTGTGCACGTGAAGCTAATTCAATTTGAGTGGCGCAGCGCAACACACGAATCGTTCCCCACTTTGAGCGAGAGATCACCATTTTGCGAATCCCAACAGAGGCCGGACGACATTCCATTGCACAGCCGCCATGGTGAAGCTCAACTATGACGTCCTCAGTGTGGCGTCCTCTTTCATTAACGCCGTGCAAGATCGGGAGCTGAATCTCCGAGGTAGGTTCGGAGGGCGTAACGGGGGTGCGGAGGACTTTCCACTCACTTGGAGAGTACCCTATAAGGGCTCAGAAGGGGCAGGGATTTGCAAGGCTTTCCGATAGATTACTCACCATCCTCATATTCATAGGCCTTAAGATACCACAAATAGAGAACTTAGCTATTACCAAGGTGCGTTTTCGGCTTCGGCGAATGCGAGTCGACGACCATATCTTACAGCGATCTTACGACGATAGGACGGAAACGATGTGATCGATTTCACAGATAACGAGCTGCGACGATTAGATGGTTTCCCCTTGATGAAGCGATTGAAGGCCATACTAGCGAGCAACAATCGAATCGCAAGAGTCGATCTCGAGTTGGCAAAGCAACTACCCAACCTAAAAACCCTGATTATGGCGAACAACCTCATAGAGGAGCTGGGCGACCTTGATCCACTGGCGAACCTAGAGCATTTGGAATGCTTGAGTCTGATGGACAACCCTGTTGCTACAAAAAAGTATTACAGGCAATATATCATCCATCGGTGCCCGAAAGTGAGGATACTGGACTTCCGAAAAGTCAAGGAAAAGGTGCGGGCCATCCTTGAACATACTGGCTGAAGTACGATGTTCTAACCAATCGATCAGGAGCGTCAAGAAGCCGCGTCGTTGTTTTCGGGGGCGGACGGCACCAAGCTCGCAGCCAGTTTATCTGCTACGAGTTCGAGGACATTCGAACCAGGGGAAGGACTGAAGAAAACACCCAAATTATACCAGGGGCCGTCCCCGGAGGAAGCGGCAAAGATTAGGGAAGCAATCAAAAACGCCAAGACGCTGGACGAAGTTACACGATTGGAGAAGTTGCTGCAAACGGGGCAGGTTCCGGATGGCACCGCGCAGGCAACAAAACAGGATGATATGATGGAGGCCGAAGAAGAGGCGTAGGGAGATGGAATTCTAGTCGTTAGGGTCAGAAAGACCTCTTGGCAGAATGCGAGAAGGACGGCGATGCGCTTGGTGAGGTCGCTCAACAGCCGCCGACACAGTGGTCCTGTGTACAGCATTGTTGCCATCGGGCCACCCGAGCATAGGGTCGATGGCAGAGGTGTGGGCCGGCTAGGGGTCATGGAGACAGGAAAGGCCCACCACGCTGTTGCTTGTATTTAGTTTTGTAACATAGGGAATAGCCGGAGCTTCGAATATCATGTATTCACAACTGCCTGCTACTTTATGGAACCCGCTCTGCCCTGGGATGGAGATCAAAGTATACTCGAGACTGAGAATGGCGCCAATGCTCACGTCGCAGCACATTGCAGTAGTTGGAAAATTGATTACTTTCCTGATAAAACCGAGGAAGGATGTACAAAATACGCAATACAATAATCCTCTCACGCTTCACATCGCCCCAACCCCTCCACGAGCATGCTTATAAAGTACATAGATACACCGAAATCGTCCCTTGCCGCGATAAATACAGTAGAAAAGTTGAAGGTGAAAGAAAAAGGAAAACGCCGTGAGGTTTTCAAAATGGAGATTGTGATACCAGGTCCCGCGTCTCAATTCCCAGCGACAACACAAAGCTTCGCAAGATATTGACCGCCGATCGGCGCTTGTTGCACGGTCTCGTTGAACGTGAATTGGAACGTCGCGAACCCGCTGGCGGAGAAGAAATGTCCGGTTGTGCCAATGATAGACAATGGGCCTTGCACGTCGGCGGTGGTTGGGTTGAAAATGCCCGCGAGTTGAAAGGTACCAAGATTGCCGAAGGTGTAATCGGCGGAACAGTAGTTGGCTCCGTCGTCTTGTTTGAGATCCGTGCAAGTTCTGGATGGCAAGATGTCTGTTAGGAAAGTCCAAACATTGTACCCCATTGTACATGTCAATCAAAGAATCAATACATACCCTCGTGAAATGCCGGTTGTAGTTCCGTTCACGACCAGGGAGCTCTCGAACGTCGTCCCAACGGCAGTAGGAGTGTTATTCTGGAAGATTTCGTTGAAGGCGAAGTCCTCCGCGACAAGTCCAGCCGCGCAAGAGGGACCGCTAGGGACCGCCGTCGGGGACGGTGTTTCCGTCGTATCGCACGGCGGGAGTGTGACATCCGTCCACGTGGGTGTAGGCTCTTCTGTGGTTGTGTCGCAAGGAGGGTCTTGAGTAGGGGTGGTGTGTGAGATAGAAGTAGTCGTGTCATCACACGGTGGGTCTTCGGTCGTCGTTGTGCATGGGCAAGATGTGGCATAGACAGTGGTCCAGCAGTCAGTTGAGGTTGGGGCATCCGTAGTCGTCCAAATTGGTATGCTGTCCGTGCTGCTTGCAAGTGAGACGATCGAAATATCTGCTACGGATGTGTGAACGCCCGCGATTGATGTAGCGGATGCCCAGACGTTTGAGCTGCTTTCATATGAAGTGGCCACCCACGAAGTGGACGCTGTAGAGCTTGCGAGAGTAGTGAGGGATGCCGTGTCGGTCGGGCAGTAGAAGATGGTAGTTGTTTGGCATGCCGCCGTAGTAGTCATGCTGTCGCAAGGAGGATCGGACGTCCACTGGCCAGCTGTATCAGACGTTGCGGTGGTGAAAGTGACGGTTGTCGGCGAGGTCCACATCGATCGCTTCGCAAGAGCAGCGGGTGCAGGGACAGCACGGACACCAGATATTGTCAGACTGCAGAGTAGCGACAGCCGGATGGCGAACTGGGGACTGCGACAGCCGAGCTTGCTTGGCCGGGAAGTGTGCATGGCGAGGGGAATGAATGGGAATATGCAGAAAGGGTTGAACTGAGACGATGAGACGATGAGATATCTGTTGCGTTTGCGAGCGAGATAACCGGCGTGAACTCTTGAAGCGAAAGGGCGGGCACTTGGTGGTTGCCTTTTTAACTGGGCGGGGTTTCGCACTTGCGGGCCCGATCGCAACGGAAAAAACTATGGATGCGCAGCGGGGTAACGGGGTCCGGTATTGCTCGTACAGCGTTTTGCACTCGATATTGCAACCGACAAACTGATTGAAGAGACTTGGGATGAAAGTTGTGACGATGTTCAGGCTCACCGCACGAACTGTTTGATTTGGCGCCTTGCCCCTTTCGCCGTTCATAAAACAAACTGCTCTTGACGTGCCACCGCCTCACGCACGCATTGCATATCCGTCCTGCCGTCGAGCGGAGGACAGTGATTAAAATCAGGGATGCTTTTATTGATTGCCGATGTTTGTCTGGGAGCACCCCTTGGGAACGGAAGCAATGCTCTTCTTTCCTGACGCGACCGACGCGTTTCCTTCGAAATAAGAAGCGACGCGTTCCCCTGAGACATCCCTCCGAACCCTGTCCGCCGCATGCCTTTACCGCGCCACGGCAGGCCAGACGGCTGGCCGGCTGTGCGCACATCGATTGAAGGTAGAATGAGCGCGGCGCTCGACAGAGATGCGGCAACCGACAATGGCAAACGAAACTCGAGCTGTCGGACATTTGCAAGCTAGATATCAAACCAAGTGCTTCCGCGCTCATTCTGAGCTTGCGACTCGGAAGACAGACACAATCTGATCGCACACGATGCAAACCAGTGACCAATTCGTACACAATTTCAAGCAGACCACAGACATGGATTGCATAAAACATATGTGCAAGTAAACATTTACATGCTGACCCCATCAAGCCATGCCTCCCATCAATACAAATTTTTGACACTTTGCAGAGCCACATAAGCAGACAGTACCAGCAGCCTTTGAAACTTTCCCTTTGCTCCCTACTGCGGCATTTCCAAAGTACGAGAAGGTCAGCTCCTCACCAGCTGTGACATCCCGTGTGGTGAAAAAAGCAAGGTCATGTATTTCCGCTGTTTGTGTGGTCAGAAACATGGCATAGCACGCCATGTTTGGATCACAGGAGTGGTTGAAAAACCGCGCAATGTTGCCAAACTTCTTTGCATCAATGACATAAGACATGCCACTGGTGGAGGATTCACCAAAGTAGTCCAGGCTGAAGAGGAAAGCGCCATCACATGTTTGGGCCTGCCAATCAGCCAGTTTGCTGGGCATCATTTCCCCTGCATACTAAACACATTAAGGTTAGAATGTTCAGGATCTCATGCTGCCTACATTGACGCAGGAACTTACCTTGGATACAAAAGTTCCCTGTGGTATATTTTCCAGTGCCCTGACACCCCATCCCTTCTGTCCCCCACAGCGAAATATCTGCAAGGCAACCTTTCTGCCGTGCTGTGCCACCTTCATTCCACAGTTCTTAGCACAAGAGCAATTAGGGTTGCACTCATACACAACACCTTGCTCTGGACGATGCTGCATATGGCCAGAAGCATCATATGGGGCCTGTGATTCCACACATTCCAAGATGCATTGGCAGGCATATTCCCCACTGTTAAAGTCCAAAACGAGTTATATACCACATCAGGACACATACCCACTTCCCTAGTCTACAGCAACAACCACACTTACCTCATCATGCAATTGCCCACACAAGAGCAGCCAGCAAGTGCCTCTGAGCTGGGAGGTGGCATTGCTGAATACTGATACCCCTCCAGCCACTGGAACCCATCTGGGGGCCCCTCAGCATCTGTATCATTGTACACTGATGTACAATACTCCGCTGTGGCAAGTAGGCATGACCACTCATCTCGGTGTGGCGTATTGATAGGTGTATTGAGGAGGATTGGGATTTTGAGAATGTCCGCAGCGGAGGGTGCCAGCCAGATGGTGGGCATGGATGCAGAAGAGGTTGTCTTGGGGATGCTTGGTTTCCCTTTGTTGATGGGTCTTTTTATTGTTTTGCTGATGGCTCTTTTGATTGTTGTGGGATGAAGGGCACTCCTTTCCTGTGCATGAAATTTCTTGAGAAGTGCTGGGCAGTTCAGGTGGGCTGCAGGCTCCCAAGTCATTTCTTTGAAGCCCACCCACTTGACAAGATAGAGGTTTTGATCCTGTCCACAGATGGATTCAACCTGCGTAGATGCAGAACATTGAAGGAGATCGAAAATGGTATGGTGAATATGGAAACGAGATGGCTACGTGATGTTTTCGGGAAAAGAAATTGGCGATGGTAACATACATCCCACTCTGTCTCCTCAGTCTCGTCAAGCTCCGGGTTGCCTTTGCCACGCTGATTCTGCTTCGGCTGTTGGAGTATCTTAGTTGACGCTCCGCGCTTTCTGAGTGGCCTTCCATTGGGGTCGTCGCTGAAAGGGGTCGCCGGTGCCGATGAGCTTTCGGAAGCAGCACTCCCAGTCTCGCCTTGACCCTTCCTGCGTCTCTTAGAATCTCGTTCATCAAGCAAACCGGGTTTCGGTTGCTCAGCTCGCTTTCTGACGCCCCTCGTTTGACGCGGTTCCTCCGAGTTCGAAGCTTCAGGAATTTCCGCTCCCAAGGTTTCCAGATCCATATCCTCCGTGTCGCTTGCTCCCTGTGCCTCGCTTGTCCCCATACAATCTGAAAGCATTTGAATGTCTACTTCCGTCTGCTGGAAGGGGTATCGCTGCATGGATCTACTTTCCAGCGGTTTTGAATTCCATATGATCAGCGACCGTACCCGTGCTGTTCTCCGGAGAAGGCAGTAAAGCTTCAAGCAATGGGCTGTAAGACTCGGCCAAGTGGGCGTATTGTCTCCTCTCTGAATAGGGCCGTAGAGTCGGTGATAAAGAGATGCCTACGAAAAGTGGCGGTGGGGTTTACGGTCCTCCAGGCTGAAGCGAAAAGTTGCGTTTTAGCCTTTGGACGAGCTGAGAGAGAAAAAGAGAAACAAACAAAATTATACCTACACTGCGTTGCCTTGTGCGTCTCTTTCGTTCTTCCGATCCCGTCTGCTGTGTAAGTGTTGTGCAGTGTGGGAGTGTCGGTCGGATGTGCGGATGAGAGACAAGGCTGGGAAAGTCGGAGCCGGCGGCGCGGAGGTGCAAGTTTGGCGACTTGTGGCCTTCTGACAGTGCCTTCATGACATGCTGCGACTCGGAAAGTTTCCGGGAGGGTCCCGTCTTCGTTTGGTTATATACAACGACCCTGAGACTTGACCACTACGTAGTTCGTTGCTGTATTTAGGCAAGCTCCTCTTGCTACTTCCAAGCTCCTCCCAACTTGCGCCACCTAAATCATTGAGACTGGCCGCTCCATAAAAGTCCATCGGCGAGACGAGGAGCCCTGAATCAACCACAGTCTCACACCAACAAGTCCCGCACCCAGGGCAAAGCAAATATGGCTACGTTGGAAGCCTCATCAGGACCCGGCTATACGACCACCGAAAACGGCAACGGGCCAGCGCCGCCACTGCCCAGTAGCTCCCCGGCCCCGAGCATTCCTTCGTCCCGTCCCCCAGCGGTAGAGACTGCAGACCCTCCACCGGTGGAGGCGCCAACCACAGCCGGCCCCGTCCCTCCTCCTGAATATGAATTTGACGAGGGCGGCGTGCCGGTCTTCCGGCCCACGACCGAACAGTTCGCCAACTTCGAGAAATTTATAAAGAGCATCGAAGGGATAGGCGCCGAGGCCGGCATCGTCAAAGTGGTGCCGCCAAAGGCTTGGAAGGACGCTCTACCGGACGTCCGGACGGCATTAGCCTCTCTCAAAATCAAAAAAGCGATGAAGCAGTCGATCAGCGGGGGCAGCCTCCCCAGCGGCTGCTTCTTTCAAATGAATGAAGACCACTGTAGAACGTACACAGTTCAGGAATGGTACGAGGCCTCGCAATCAGGGCAGTATCAGGCTCCCCGCTTTAACGAGGAAGGAAGGGCCGTATTTGACCCTCTACGAACGAAGAGGAGGCCCACAAAGGACATCAGCGACGTCCATGACCCTGTGGCTCGGGTGGCTCCCGAGCTCGCAATGAACCCAATTGGCGAGGGTTCAGCAATGCAACCGCAGTGCAATTCCTCAATAACTTTCGATCTGGAGGAGACGTCAAGCGGGTTCGACAAGGACCATTGCTCCAGGTTGGAGCGCCACTATTGGCGCAACGTCACGTTCGCCGCGCCCCTGTACGGCGCGGACATGCTCGGGTCGCTTTTCGACCACCCAACCATTGAAGAAGCCGCACGAGACATTCCTTGGAATTTGACTCGCCTGCCAAACTTACTCAACCGCGTGAACCTGAAGCTACCAGGGGTTAACCTCCCATACTTGTACTTTGGCATGTGGAAATCGACATTCGCTTGGCACGTTGAAGACATGGACCTATACTCGATAAATTACATCCATTTCGGCGCTCCGAAGCAGTGGTATGTTATCCCTCAAGAAAGCCGCGGACGATTCGAGACCGCCATGCAGTCGAATTTTCGGAACGATCATGCAAAGTGCAATCAGTTCCTGCGCCATAAAAGCAGTATATGCTCCCCCAAGGTTCTTGAAAGAAAGGGAATCAAAGTAAACCGTGTGGTCCAGCACGCCGGCGAGTTCATGATCACATTCCCCTTCGGATACCACCAGGGATATAACATGGGGTTCAACTGCGCCGAGTCTGTCAACTTCGCCACGGACTCGTGGATTCCTATCGGAAAACAGGCGACGTTCTGTCCCTGTGTCCCAGATAGTGTCCGACTCGATGTTAGCGCGTTGTTCGACCCTCCGGTCGTGAGGAAAATCAAGCTCGTTGTTCCCAACGGGCCATCGCCGAATAAGCGAGAACGGGAGAACAGTGAAAACGGCGATTTTGAAACCAACTCAACCGCACAAGCGAGGCCTGTCCTTGCACCAAAGAAGCGCCGGAAGGTCAAAGCGGCCACATCTTCCAATGTGCCGAATTCCAAAGATTCAATGCCTGCGTCTGAGCGAGAGAAATCCCCTGTGCCTGCAATGAAATGTGTTTTGTGCCCTACGACATCTGGTCTCCTACTACCGACGGACAAACCAAATGTTTGGGCCCACAGGTCGTGTGCTACCTTCATCCCTGGTAAGTCATCTATTATCTTCGGCTTCTGTCCGCATTGGTATTAATCGGCTGTTCCCCTTTAGAAACACGTGTTGAGGCGCATCCGATGGATGCAGGCTTAGAGATCGTTATAGGTATTGACGCCATAGCTAAAGCTCGATGGCGTTTGGTAAGATACCGCTGCCCTCCAGTGCACATCTTGACAGCGCATATGTTCTTATACCTTCGTTTGCCTTTCATTTTCATAGAAATGTGCGATCTGTCGAGTTAAGGGGCTCAAGCTCCCAAAGTCAGGACTTGGCGCATGCATTCAATGCGCGAAGGTACGCATCTCATGTGAGGATTACTTCTAACCGGGCTACCTTTCTTATCCATTTGCCCGTTGCGTTACCAGGGTCGCTGCGTCGTTGCCTACCATGTAACATGCGCCATGGAAGCAGACCAGATATATACTAACGATGCGCAGGAAAACCCGCACTGCTTCTGGTAAGTATCCCTTACGTTATTGTCTTATACTGCACATTCACTCCAACGGCTCATGCTCCATAGCACCCAACATAATCCGGAAAGACAATTCGCGAAACAAACTGAGAAGTTCCAGTTGTTGGAAGAGGCAGCGAGGAACTTCACGCCAGGTCTACCTGTTTCTGCCAGATCGTAAGTACCGATAGCAGCCTCTCCGCACTGTCCTGCTTCCCCGTTTATTCATCGCTCCACCTACAGGGAAGGGCAATGGTATGACGGGCTGATAAGCGAAGTCGATCATCATAAACAAAGGTTCGTCAGCTTGGATGCCCACTTGTGCCTTTGAGGTCACCCACTTAACACTGGAAACCTAAACAGCTGCAGGATCGCCTTTGCGGACGGCACAAACCGTGTAATCAAATGGAGCATGATCCAGCCGAGAAACTCCCACCCTCCATCAGCTCATCATTCGGTGCACCAGACGCCCTTGTCTTCGCCAGCGATGCCGCAACCTCTGATGCGGATGAAGGTCGAAAGCGTATCGTTTCCGGGATTTCATATCAAGCGCGAAACAATAGCGGAACCGATCTCTCCGATCAAGTCCCCACATGAGAAAATTCCAATGCTTCCCTCGAGCGTGGAGTCATCCATGGCGATGGAGGACGTGAGATTTAGCCCTTCCCGAGGGCAATACGGCCTCAGCACCGACCATGAAGCGTACGACAACCTGACGAGAAGGCTGTCATTCCCCAACCATCCTATGAATCTGCCGCCCCCATCGCCGTCGCATGTACAGCGGGTGCCGACTGATCCATACCGACATAGCGCATCTTTCAACCTACCCACCCCGTCGCCGTCGCACGGGCATGTGCCGATGGACGCGTACCGGTACTATGGCTGGGGACACGCGAGAGGGTACCCGCCGGTGCCGCACAATGGTTATCCTGTCCATCCGACCCACATCGAGCGTCCGCACGAGCCTTGGCAACCTCATGCGGACCAATGGCAGCGTTCAGGTGAACAGTGGCAACGTCCCGGAGAACACTTCCAGCCAGGGAATACGCTCCCTCCCATCAGCTGCCTGTTCCAGCAGTCGATCTACGACGGTTCTGCACCGATGAGCATGTCGGACAACTCCAGCGGGTTCCCGCCGTACCCGATATATACCCGAACTCAGCACTATCAACAAGCTATCTGAATATCAACCGGCCTTTGAGCCCCGCAGCAACGCACACACTTGACAGCGATACAATAAGCGTTTCTGCCCTATATCGAGAATTTCGCACAACAGCAGCCCGCGGATCTTCATTTTTCCTTCTTGCGCTTTTCTTTCTTTCATTCCCTTCCTTGAAAGTGTATCAACATCTGGAAATCGTTGTGCTGCCCACATTTTTGGAAGTCCTACATGCTCTGAACACTTGTTGTGGAAATCTCCTGTTATCAACAAAAATTGATTTCTCGTATTCCCCATTTCTGCTATCGTAATGACTTGGCGCCTTGCTGCTATTGACCATTAGCGGGTCACTATTTGATGTGGATTATTTACCGCAAAGAACCATTATGCTTGAGAATGCTCCAAAAAGCTGGAACTTGTTGTATTTCCACGGCGGCAACCGAATGGGCGATTGAACTCTTGTGGAAAGGACGCAATCGAAATCTTGTTCGATGGACGCTCATTCATTCGCCTGGTGTCCATGTAGCCCCTGAACTATTCAACTCCCGCTGCACAGACTCGACTTTGTCTTTGATCGAGGACTCCTTGTCTGTCCTCGTTCCTGGTATTCCAGCATTTTTAGTATGGAGAGCACCCAATGCCGGTGTTTCCATGTTAAACCTACCTATCCTAACGGTAGTATGAACTCGTGGAGCGTTGTTCGGCGGTGCATGAAGCACTTCGTGACATCGTCTACACGAGGACCGAACCATTAGTGTGATCCTCCATGCTTCCTGTGCGTACCCTGCCTGCACTCACTTGATTGTGTTCATCACGTCATCCCACTCTCCTTCTGCATACCCGAATGAAACATATATCCATGAGCTCCCGCATCCAGGTTTGCCTTCTTGTACCGCCGGTCAATGCAACACAATCGCCAACCAACCGATATTCGTCCCGCATGAGTGCATAGCATAGTTGACTTTCTTCTCCTTTGCGCTTTCCTGCAGCACGCGTTGCACTTGCGCGACGTACTTGGTCAGCTAAGCGTAGATCACCCCGGATGGAAAAAATATCAGCACCTGCTGTTTTGCTCTGGCGTGGGAGCTGCTTTTGACATTGGCCAGCTTACCGAGGACCCTACGCCTAAGGGTATGATGCAATAGTCGGCTACTACTTTCATGGCCATTTGTGAGGTTTTCACTTGGGAAGTTACAATTTCTTGAGCCAATGCGTTGGTTTGTGTGCGGCCGTAAGTGCTGAGTTCTCTGACTTGCGATCCCTTGAACGTCGGGATTGCCAACGTGCTGTGCAGCGTGCTGTGGGCCTTGTGGCGAGGCTTAGCGCTCTTTTCGTCGCCGTGACGTTTGCATTGGTGACGCGTTTTTCTCGTATACATATATACAGCGAAGACAAGCAAAGCCATCTTGTGGTTTCGAATTTCGAAGCAAGTCCTTCTCGCTGGGCAGACCCCCCGGCATTGCAAGTACGCCGTCAATCAGCAATTTCAAGACGGTTGTGCAGCATTGATCAACGCTCTAAGAATCCAGTCTCCTTTAGGAGTCCGGTAAATCAACGATACATACTTTGGATTGCTCACAACCGTGCATTGGTTTTCCGCCTGACTGCTGAGTGAAAGGCGGCGGCTTCCCCATGCTGTCAACCAGAGCCGTCGGTGGTATGGATAAATCGTTAGATTCTATCCAGGATTCTATCGTGATTCGTATGGCGCATCGTATAGTATCTATAAGATCCTACGGAGGCTCGGAGCGGAGTACTGCACTTGATATCAAAGAAGTCCAGATCTGTGGTCAAAAAGCACGCGCGGGAGTGGATGGATGGATGGATGGCGTCGCTCTCCGCAGCAGCAGAGCACAAAATGCGCCCACTCGCAGGAGTCGCAGCCCCTGCAGGCCCTTCTCCGGGTTTTCCTTCTTTTGAACAAGCCGACTAGTTAAAAGCTGCATCTGTTGTCACTCGCCCGCTATCATCCTTTGCAAACGGCAAGTCACAACCCCTCCGTTGAAAGTCAAACTTACCATCGTGTGCGCGGATGATCTACCCGGCACTGCTGAAGCGAAGAGTTTAATACCAACGGCCACCACAAAAATAGATTGGAAGAACCTGTGGGCTGGTCAGGATGAGGCTTTCTACTCTTCTTCTCCCCCTGCTTCCCGCATTTGCATTCGCTATCAACACGGAGGATGGGAGCGCGGCATTCCTCTCCTCAACCCGTGGGAAACTCCGTGTGAGAGATCACCCGAACTTCATCCTCCGACGTCAGGCAGCGGACTCCCTGTTACCCTCTCCCCAGAGCGAACCTAGAGGCGGAGGCGGTAACGGCGGCAACGGCCAAGGCACTTCGGATCTTCCACACGCTGACCCCACGACCGTACCCCAACCGCCATCTAAAGTACCTAACGACCCGCCAGGTCCTACCCCAACACCTGAGCCTCAACCTCAACCAAAACCACAACCACAACCACAACCAGAACCGCAGCCACAACCCGGACCTACACCGGCCGACCCTGGTCCAAACGCAGATCCGGGCAAACCACAAGCCCCGAACCAGCCACAAGTGCCAGCGCCTGCCCCGACTCCGGACGTGATCCAAGTAACTCGCGGAAGTGATGGCCACATTGTCACCGTGATTCGATCTCGAACTTCGACCGTACTAGCCTCTACTCCGTCTCAAAATGCAACTGCTTCAAGGGGAACAACTGACTCGAATCTAAGCCAGAGTGGCAGCTCATCAAGCAGTGGCCTGGGCCCAGGAAAGATCGTCGGGATTGCAATTGGAGGAGCCGTTGCGATTATCCTTGCGGCTATCGGCATCTTCTTATTCCGCAAATGGGGTCTCAGACCATCGAATAAGTTTCGCGATCGACTTATGCGTGCAAACGGTGGGAGCCAGACGTCGGATTCGATGCACGAGAGCATTGGAGTCTCACCATCGCCATCGCCATCTCCGCATCCGTTTGACCATGCAGGCTATGCCGTGAATGGTTTACGGAGCCCGCCATCCACATGGCGAATGTCACACCAGTATACTTCGTCTATGAGTGGATCTATGGGTGGCCCTCCGTCTATGGGTAGATCTATGGCTGGTGGATCTATGGTCGGCAGTCCATCCATGGTGGGTCCTGCCGGCCCTCCTTCTATGGTGGGCGGCTATGATTCATATCATCCTGTTGACCCATATCACCCTGCGTATCACCGGGGCTAGAAGTTGTTGACTTGTGCCATTTATGTGCCCATTTCAGACGGCGTAAGACCCTGGCTGCGTACAAACACGTTACGAGATATCTGACGATGATGATCACATTTGTTTTATATATATACCCCCCTGCCCACAATTCTTGCCAAGCAGTGTCATTTTTGCAGCAATACATTTTTAGTTTTCATCACGGAAGGTTCGATTCTTGAGCGTTGTAGGAAGTTGACCCTTTCGAGCCCATGTCACATCCCTTATGGTGAATGTCCAACGCACACGCCTTCAGGCGATGTATTCCCAAAATCAAGTCTCCAGCTTCCGGAGGGTGTGTGGGCAGGGGTAAGTTTAAAAGGAGGGCAGTAACTTTTGGAAAACACGTTCCCGAGTCATCGGTATGATGCAGGGTTTTCAAGGTTCTTCTCCCGCTGCTGATCTGGCATTGCTGCTGTTCTTTTAGCATATAATATATACACCACATTGGCCTGCACCCAGTAGATACATGAGCCCCAATATGAACAGCTCCCCACGACCACTACGCAATCCTACCAGAGCTCTCAATGCCACCCCGGCATCCAAGTGCAAGAATATCTTCTCAGGGGGCGTGGGAAAGTCGCTATACACGAATATAAATCTGGATACCACTGCTACTGCGAAGCTCAAGGTAAGCTAAAGAAAAGCGTAGAATAAAGAAATCCAACGTCCAAGCATGTATATGCCATCCTAGTGCAATGATATCTTCTTTGCCGTGCCGTGGGGTATCGGGAACATCGGCGTTTTTCCGGTCCGCCGACCGCCGTTCACGGACCCGATTCGACTGGAAGTTAATCCGCCTCTGATTTTACGTGGGTATCTCCATGAACATGATTTTGAGTCCTGGGAAGCTTGTTCTAAACGGCCCGCTGTCCACTTCACTAGCGCATGGAAAACAGATCCAAGATTTTGAGTTCTCCTCCGTAGATCCAACCATCTTAGCCACATGCACGCGTGCAGACGGTCTAGTCCGTATCTGGAAGATTCCCACGGACGTGTCGCAACAAGGTGTAGGTCGGGAGATTGACGCGGCCGATACGTATCTGGCGGGACACGAGAAGAAGGTGGAGCTGTTGAAGTTTCATCCGACCGTGGGGAATATCCTGGCAACGTGTTCTGCGTGAGTAATGGGCGCAATTTGCGTATGCTTTATAGATGCTCAGAACCTGAAGTTTGATGCTTCCCCTCTATTTCAGAGACTCGACGATACGCTTGTGGGACTTGGTGCGGATGCAGGATAGGGTCTCGCTGGTTTGCCCCGCACAGTCCGCACAACATATATCGTTCGACTTTTGCGGAGGAATGGTGGCCGTAATGGGGTCGGATGCCAATCTGTACCTGTACGATTGTCGGGCGGGGCCAGAGCCTATACAGGTTCGACCGTATGCTGTTTGCATGTCGCTGTTCTACAATTTCTGATAGTCCTCAGTAATCAGACAGCGATCACCGGGCACAACCCTTCGAAATCATGCAGGGTTTCATGGCTGACCCCGGATCCGCTCATTGTCACAACCGGTTTCGAGAAAGGAAACGCGAGAACAGTCAACCTCTGGGACACATCCAACCTGTCGAGCCCCATACAGTCCTTGAATGTAGACGGGACAGGTGTGGGGCACTTACAACCCTATTGGGATCCCGGGCTGCCGATCCTCTATTGCGGATCCAAAGCCGAGGGGATTCGAGCGTACGAACTCCTGCATGGGACGTTGGCATACATCGGAGCGATGAAGTTGGAGAAACAAGCGGTAAGAGCGTGTTAGACGGTAAGACTGTGTGACTCCGATGCTGTCGGCGATGGCTGCATAAGGCTGAATCTGCGCTTTGGCAAGCTTAGACAGCAGTGGAGTTGATGCCAAAATCGCTTTGTGATGCGAGGAGATGCGAGATTGCGAGGTTCCTGAGCTTGAGGTGAGGTGGTTTGTAGTATACGGTTATGGCGGGAGAGCAAAATGGTGACACCCGATCATGGTTCTCGCAGTGTTGAGAACAGCAGCGTGGACATGACAACAATCCATGTGCCCAGAGTGCATGGCGAAGAAGCTTTCCAGGAAGACCTCTATCCTCCTATACCAATGGCGCATTCCGGACGGGATGCCGACTTGTTCTTCAATACGAGGGACACGATCGAGCCTCTTATGGTACATGCGGTCTTGGATACGGTTTCTGGCACCAAGAAAAGGGAAGAATCCAACGAGCCATTAGCGCATCTCCTGCGGGATTCATTAGCCCCTCCCAGTGTCGAGGAGCTTCTCCATCGACATGGCGATACCATGCTGCGAAAGAGTACGACACTGAGACGGCCCATGACGGTGTCCGCAAATGGGTCATCGCGGTCGGTTTCAAACGCTTCAATCAATTCATTCACACAGTCTCGGGCTACAGAAACCATTCCTGCGTCGCACGCGCCAAGTCCGGCGACGAGTCTAGATGGGCGTCTCGATATCGAGCGGAAAACATGGCTGACTGCAACTTGGGAGCCTCATTATTTGTCCTTGAAAAAGCTCCGGCTATACTTTAGCAGTGACGCTGATGCAGACACACCTCTGTATTCCATCTCCATGTCAGCTATAAAGCGTGTCGAGGGCTTCTCTATCGGCATTGATCGCGGCGACGAATCAGATAAAGTGGGGATTTTTCTCGAAACGACGGAGAAAACCCATCGTTTGAGAGCTGGATCAAAGTACGAGCGGGATCGCTGGCTGGATGCCCTAACGGAAGGAATGCAGAGGGGTCTTTCGCTGGCTCATCAAGGGCTTCGTGGGAGTACATTGGACCTGCCCGTATTGCCACGAGCTTCGTCAGCGAACCTGCTCTCGAGAACACCAAGCTTGGCGCCGCTCGAGCGGAAGCCATCATCGCAATCCTTCATCATAGGCAACCGCTTAGGTGCTGCTCTTCTCGGTGATCTATTATGTCTCACGGCAACAGAAAATACCAAGCAGATCTGGAACCCGAGACTCGTCATGCTCGACGAAGACGGCCTTCTGCACCTCTTCGTCAACGACATCAAGTCGTATACCCAGGGCAAACCCCCCGTTCAAACATGGAGTCTACACAAAGCCATGGCGGTGCGACTCGTTGATTTGAAGAGTACCACGAGCATGCATGAGACCAATGGGTCAGATACCTCGGGGATGAAAGCGTTTCAGATAACCACATTGAAGCACAATGTGTTTTTTGAAGCGCGCAATCCAGTTGAGGCTGCTAATTGGGTCACTCAGATTCGCCGAGTTATAAACGTGAAGAACTTCCTGCCAGCAGCGGAGTTGATCGAAAGCGATGTTTTGGAAGGGTTCGTCTCAATCAAGGACAGCGACAACGGTCTCAAACTGCCTCCTGGCCGGTATTGGCTGCAGGTCGTCGATGGCAACTTCCTGTATTCTGCGTTGCGGCTGAGCACTAGCCCATTCAAAGTTGTCGATAGTGGGAAGTTCGACGGTGTGCAAATTGGTAGAGCGGAGAGCAATCCGGACACTGCTGCTCAAGGGAAGTTTATTCCCGCCAAGGATCTGAATCTGTTCACATTATCGTTCACAACAGACATCAAATGCGTCCATGAGGTCGAATCGCTAGTCGAAGCAAATGTTTGGGCTCGCGAGCTTACAAAAGTTAGGATGGTCGCCTACGACGTGCTGCAAGCAATGGGAATCTCCTCCGAGGAAACCTTCCAGGATGAGATGTTCCAAGCAGAAATCGATGAAAGCCGCGGGAACTGGAAAGCAGAGATGGAAAGAATCACAATTCTGGACGAGAAGAGCATTGAAAAAGGGGAGCAGAAGTTCCTCGCTGGAGTGTTTGGGAAGGTGCGGTTGACAATCGGGTCCGTTCCTTGCACCTGGCAAAGTCTTCGTTCTGATGGAGCTTTTGTTTTGGATTTGGGTGAGTGGGGACATTTTAGCGTGATATCACATGTATGTCACTCCTAAACAGTGAATATTGGGTTCCAGGATCCGTGGTCTATCATTGGAATGGCGTAAGTTCGTCTCGGGTATGTCGGGCTCGGGCCATGGATCTTGCATCTCGAATTCGCAAAATGCGGGCCAACCGGCCGAGAGTGCTCTTGGTAGACGACACAGATCGGGACCTGTTGAATACATTCTTCAAAGCCTTGGGATCTGAAAAGGCAACCGACGCGGTACGCACACAACAGCCCTTATCCTCACCATCGGATCCTGTACTGGATGCGAATGTCAAAATGTTCATATCGCGCCCGTCGCGATTGCGAAAGAATCGACTGAGGCTTGTGTACGAGGGAACTGCACCGTCCCGAAAACTGCTCGTGTCCGATACCGTCTGCCTTGTCCTCAGCCGCCATCAAGTTTTTGCTTGGATTGGGAACTCCTGTCCGCGCGAATCTTCCGATCGTGCCCTTGCGAATCTTGCTGCCAAACGAGGTGCCATGATGCTCCGAGATGCCTTGGGAAGCCGCGAACATCAGGTGTTTGTCAGAAGAGAGTTCGAAGGACGAGAATCAGCAATATGGAAGGTACGAGACATATGCTCGATTTTATATGTGCTGTGGGAAGAAACTTGAGGTATGATATGGGTTCTGTAGGAGACATTTGTGGACTACGAAGGCTCCCTTCCCATCAGCATGCGAATCGAAACGGAGACGAAGGGCAACATTGCTCCTCAGCTTGCGCAACCAAAGATTGACCTTGATACACTGCCCCGACGTGCGTCGCTGCCAGCTCACCTCCTAACCTGCCCGGATGACGGCAAGTCCGGACGCCGGTCCGTCCACCGTGTCGAGGACTTCCTGTGCCACGACGTCCCCGCACACCTGGTGGGCCAATTCTTTCAAGGGGAAAGCTATATCATCCCATACATGTACAAACCGCCAAATAGTGGTGTGGAGAAGTGCATCAGTTACTTCTGGCAAGGTTCCACCAGTTCCGTCACCCAAAAAGGGACGAGCGCGTTGCTGACCATCGAGTTGAGCAAGCAGACTGATGGTGACGTTACTCAAATTCGAGTAGTCGAAGGGAAAGGTAGGGGCTCCACAAGTCTTTAGCGCATGATGAACGTTCAAGTGGCAAACTCATAGATATCGTAACACCCCAGAGCCACTGCACTTGTGTAAGCTGTTCTCCGACGGCATCGTCGTCAGGATTGGGCGTCAGCGGCGAGATGGTGAAATTCTGGGCTTACCGGTGGGATTCGACATCCGAGAATGTTATGAAGGCTGCTTCAAAGCCACTGAAGTGGCAATGCAAGGTACTAACTTTGCCGGCATCCCAAGCGTTCTTGAAATAACAACTTACACGACATGTTGCTCTTCATTGCAGATCTGCCATTCAATTCGAATCACATTACGCTCGTAATATTCGACAAGATGGCTTACATTTGGACCGGCGCTCACTCCGTTCTAGGAGAGCAGCAGTACGCGGCGACGGTTGCACGCAAGTTCCTGGCAGAAGAGTCAGCAGTTCACATCGTCAGAGAGACGGAGAAGCTTCCGAAGGAAATAGCAGGACTTTTCGAAAGTTACGGTGCAAAGCTTCCTTCATTTCGATCGACGAAAGCCCGGTATCTTCCTCGGTTGTTCGCATGCTCCGCCGGAAGTGGAGTCGTGCAGGTGTGTGCTCCATTTCATAGCGTTTGTTAACTTTGACCAATGAACGTACCGTCCGGTCTAGGTCGAAGAAGTCCCGATGTTTGTGCAGGACGACCTGGATGCCAAGATGGTCATGATCCTAGATGGTTTCTCATCCATCTATGTATGGTTCGGCAGCTCCTCAAGATCCTCAGAAAAGATTATCGGGATGCAAACCGCCATTGTAAGCAACTGCCTCAGCGGGATTGTGCTCGATGCGAATGCCAACTGTGCGCTTTCTTGCAGGAGTACGGCAGCAAGGCCTCGGAAGCACCGGCTCTGTTTGTTACTTATGAACATCAAGAACCGCATGAATTTTCCCGGGCATTCCCGGGGTGGGCTCGCTCGAAGCGGAAGTCATTGTACGCCGAGAACCAGGTCTTATCGAGACCATTGAAGGAAGTGCTCGAAGAGTATACGCGGGAGACCTACCCGGTGGAGATATTATTAGGGGATAACGTGCCGCCCCATCTGGACCCGACGAGATTGGAGGTAGGTGATTCTTTCGCATGCTCAGGCTTTTCTGATATTCGACTGAAACATTTGCCCGTAGGCATACATGACTGAAGAAGACTTCGAAGCTCTGTTCAAGATGACGAAGCAAGCTTATTGGGAACTTCAGCCTTGGAAGCGGGTTGAAGTGAAGAAGGCACTTGGAGTTTTCTAAAGCACATGGAGCACATTAACCTAGGCTGTCCTATATTTGTACAGACCTTTGCGTACTATGAACTGCTGAACTGCCACCTGCTGCCACTACTTTTTGGCGCTGTTAAAGCCCGTCAGAATGCAAATTGTCACGTGCGAATTAAAGTATGGCGACGGAAACTGAACATTCTTGAGGCGACCTTTCACTGCGAGCTCGAACACCAGATCGACAACATCAGCCGGAAGCGTCAAGAAAGATCAGGAGAATGTCTTCCACACTATTGAAGCAAACCCTGTTACGGAGCCGCCCGGCGTTGCCAGCCACGATTCTTCCTGGTGCCGGGGCTGTCTGCTCTTTGCGCACAACGTCCGCCACAAAGGCAGCTGCAGCAACTTCTTCTACGACCACGGCACCAGCAGCATCAGCAGCGCTAGCAGAACCACGAAAGGGCCTTTTGCATCTGCGACCACCACCACCAGCGACCTTTCCCGTAGCCGATGCCTCAGGGAAAGTCGCTGAACCGAAATGGACCCCTCAATCGAAGCGAACGGGCGTCGTAGGGATCAAGAAGGGCATGACGGCGTTGTGGGACGAATGGGGTGTTCTGACGCCTGTGACAGTGTTGCAGGTAACACTCCAGAGAGACGAGATGTTCTAGAAGGGGCTGATCCTGACGAACGTTCGATTTTTTGAAGATTGTGGACTGTGAGGTGATTCGAACCCGGTGGCATGCTGGATGCGGTTCATACATTGTAGAAATGGGAGCCGTCGACCATCCTCGGCTGCATAACCTTAACAAGGCGCAGCTGTTTCACTACCGACGATGGACGGTAGCACCAAAACGGAAATTGACGGGATTCCAGGTCTCACCCGATGCCTGTTTACCAACGGGTATGTCAGGCGACCTGCCTTTCGCGGCGGCATAAACCGTTTCGTAGCTACGCTCGGCCTGCTCACACTACTTGCTGCAGGGACTCGCGTTGTAGCGGCGCACTTTGTACCAGGCCAATATGTGGACTGCCAGGCGACATCGTAAGAACGAACATTTTTACGAATTGAGGAGTTGAAGAAGCTATCTAAGTTTTCGATTACAGATCTGCGAAAGGTTTCCAAGGTGTCATGAAGCGGTGGGGATTCAAGGGGCAACCAGCATCGCACGGTGTATCTTTGACGCACCGTAGCGCTGGTTCAACGGGCCAAATCGTACGTCTTTCCGGATTCGCGGGCGGCTTGGGGACTTGGAGCATTGGACCTGACCTCAGTTTCGTATAGGATCCGGGACGAGTGTGGAAGGGAAAGAAAATGGCGGGTAACATGGGTAACGACACCGTAACGGTGCAGAACCTGAGGGTACGTCTGGCTCCGTTTCTGAGACCGATGCTGTATTTAAAACTGACAACGGTGTGCTGGCAGGTGATGAAAATAGATACAGAAAACAATCTGGTTTACGTGAAGGGGGCAGTGCCCGGGACAGACGAACGCTACGTCCGGATAAAAGACGCCGTCCGGAAGGGATGGTACGAGAAGGCATTCCCGTCAGGAGTGGAGGTCCCGTTTCCAACATTCATGGGCGATACAGCTTCGTTGCCGAGAGAATTACTGCCAGCTCCACCGAAGGATGGTGAACGGGATCCGTTCTCGCGGCAGCGCAGAGAGCGTGAAGGCTAGATTCGTTGCATTAGAGCCTGATAGCGGCGTGCTGCGCTGGGGTTCACACAACCTTCACCACACTATGCTATTTGCCAAGATAATTATTCTTGTACACATAGAATCACATTGCATTCAATCTATAAGAAACAGATATATGTAATAGGACAACTGCTACGCTTGGGGGTCCGTCGAAGGCGCAAAAAATGTTCACATCGAGAGGAGGGACATCATCGACTGGTTGTTCATCCGCGACATGAGTGTCCTGCTTTCCGCAATCTCAACATCGTTCGCGCTTGACATACCTTCTTAACAGCAGCGAAGTTTTGATTCTGTCCCGAGAGCGTATGAGTATGAGAGCCTAATTATCAGAGATGCTTCAATCGTACCTGGGCCGACTTGTTTGCCGTCTTCTTGAAAGTACTGACCCGCTGCTCTAGTTTCTTCAACAAGGCGGCATTTTCCGCTTGCTGGTTGACCCCTATCAAAATGCTTTAACGACAAAGGTTGACGGGTATTTGCAAACCAAGAAGATGTTACTCAGTTCATGCGCTTGTTTCTCAAAACCCTTGCGGCATTTGGCGATAGCAGCGGAGTTCTTGTCGAAGCGTTCAAACAGCGTATTCATCAACAACTGTCCAATGTGCCACACCTGTGAGACCGATCCGTATGAAGACGGAACATAACTTCTGAAAATCACCTCATGGTTTTCAAGAGACTCTTTCAGCTGTTTCTGAGCTTCGCCACCGCGCCCATCCGCGATTTCATCGAGCTTTCGTTTGTAGTCCTCCATCTGCGGGATACTGGAGACGACGGAAGCGGCTTAGCAATCTCGAGCGCTCGGGAATGAGGCCCGCAGAAACGCTGCGCACACTTTCGTCTGTTGCGTCTCCTTGAACTTCTCGAGGAGCTGAGTAGCACTGGCGAGACGTTGCTCGCACTTCTTCTCAAGATGCATCGACAAGCCTTGTCCACACTCCGTAACCCGTTCTTTGCGATAGTCATAGTCGGAGCCCAGGTTTAGAATTCAAGTCCATGCATGCGAACTTAGAGAACATACTTTCCAACGCGCCAATTATCTGCTGAGCGACTCTGTGGGACGCAACATGGTCAGGTCCTCGGTGCTTTTTTCGTTGTTCCCATGAGCGCCTTGACTTACTCCGGACTAACAAGCTGAGCATCGTGTTGGAATCCGCCCCGAGGGGGCTCCTTACCCAGCGCCGGGAGGTTGTTGGCGACCTCATCGTTGGTAGAAGTGACTTCTGAGATGAAGGAGTCTGCGCGGCGGTTACGGGAGGCTCGGCGGTTGGATGACTTTGGGGCCTCCATGATGGCTCTTCAATAGTGTGGGGAAGTACAATTCGAGTACAGTATATCCCGTGAGCTCCGTGATCAAGCAACCTTGCACTTGGACTGTTGAGTATGCGTCGCCTTCCTGACCCGAGATGGGGAGAAGACTGCGCTGTGCTTTCGGCCCTTTCCGCGCACGCGTTGTGACATGACACGGAAGATTCGCAGAGAAAGCCTCCTTTCGCAATTCTCAGAGGCATCCGTGACTCTCTGAGGCATCTAAAAGTCCAGAGAAAACATAAGCGATCGGTACAATGGCGCCACTAGCATCTCTTCGAAGTCTGACGTTTGCCGACCTCCATTTGGAAGACTCCAAACGTCCCGTCCACAGCATCTCGCCACATGCTTACATCACGGAAGTCTTGGACTTTATGAAGTCCCAAGACACCGTCAGTGTCCCGATTCGCCGCCGCTCAGGAGTCGGCAGTACAAACATCGCCGCCATCGTTGGACTGTCGGACATTATATCGTACATCTTGGAGAAGGGTCAAAGTATCAATCTTAGTAAAGACTGCATCGAAAGCGTTGAGAGCTTGGGATTAGGCGATGAAATTGAAGAAAGTTATCGAATTTGGGAGCGGGATTTCTTGGACACCATCGAATCGGTAACCATCAAATGCCGTAAGATAACCCCGACTCTGAGCTCATTCATCTTCTTAGACTCTGACGGCATTCGCTCGCGGAGTGCATCGTGCACTAATCACCGACGTCCTCAACCAACGCAAAGCCTACTTGTTGACGCAAACTGATATCATCCGCTTTATCCATGCCAATCCATCCGTCGTTTCGGCGTCGATCGATCTTACAATTCCGATCAAAATATCGCTTCTCAAACAACTTGGAGATCCCAGCAGCGTGATTACTATGCGGGACAACCGGACTGTTATTGATGGGTTGGCATTGATGAAGGAGAAGAAGATAGCTGCAGTTCCAGTTGTGGATAAAGATGGCAAGATAGTAGCAAACTTCAGCGCTTCAGATCTCAGAGGTATTACAGAGGCCGGGCTGGTCGAGCTCAAGAAGCCAGTATTGGAGTATCTCAAGGTTGTTCTTTGATCATTCGCGAGCTTACTGATGCAGTAGCTCACCTTTCTGTTCACAGAGCAAGTCGGCAAATGGTCACATCCGCAATCCTATCCTTTGCACACCTCAGACTTCTCTGAGCGAGGTGCTCGAGCTTCTTGTCACAAACCGCATTCACCAGCTTTGGGTGGTGGACTCTCCCGAGAACCCCATTCCGACTGGGGTGGTGACGAGGTCGGACATCATCGGCACACTTGTCGGTGTTGAAGCTCGTTAGGCTGCTGTGCTTCTTTTGTGCGACTAGTTTCAAGCTTCCCTCCTGCATATCTTTAGCGTAGGTGGGCGCTACGGAGGAGCTATTTGCAATCCCATTCTTGTAGATTTCCTTGCAATGCATTATTTTGCTCGTCTATCGTCCAGACCATACTCCGGAAGCGTCCCCGTTTCCATCGATACGGCCGAGGAGTGCCAGACACTTCCCCTGTGCTTTCCCAAGAATATAAAAGAAGGGCAGTACCGGCATCCCCCCCTTGAGAATTCGGAACGCATATACGGTTGCACTACTAGCATCTGCTTGGAAAATCCCTACCCGCATGTAAGTTTGTGTGTTTGTCTGCTGTCAAGCTGCTTGCTGTTAGACCCCGTCGCTTACAATAAACTCTCCTCCCGTGAAAGCAGTCAACCGTCTAGAACGACTCTGCGGCATGTCGAATTCAAGTCTAATGCCATAACTGCCAGACTCAAGTCACCCGCACAAGTGGATCTCGCGAATGCCAAGCAAGCACTCGCTACACCACCCTAAAAGTGTCAAGATGCCTTTCGAGACGGCGGTGAGCCTTTCAGAGATAGTTTAGTTTCGTCCCTTTGCGAACCCCCCCCGTATTTGGCCCCACGGAGTGCCCCAGTGGGCATGGGCCATGGGCGAAGCATAAGTAGCCCAAAAGCGTAGGACAGCGTTGTTATGTCTAGGCTGTGAGGTCTATGAATATCACCGAGTTTTCGATGATTCCACGTCAGCCACGGCTTGACGGGAAACAGCAACCATCGGCATTAATAATAGAGAGGACTCCAGCGTTTGGGTCAACCATCGCGACGCAGAAGACTTTTTGGGTCACTCTCATTCATGATACGCGGTACGCCAACTTCCGGGACTCTGTGTATAATGTATGGAAATAGAAATTCCATGATCTATCCCGATTGAGGACTATCTACACATTGGATGACCGCCATCCCGCTGTACGCGTTCTATACTCCTTGAGATCATGACGGCTTTGCCTTCTTATTCGCCGCTTCGACTGCCTCTTCCAACGACCGCTTTTTACTGAGCACGCTTGCAAAGGTAGAACTTCCAAAATACTTGTCGTTTTTAGTTGCCGCCATGCGTTGTGCGGCCAATTCGGGATTCTCCAGTTCAATTCCTTTGACCGGCGTAAAAGCGACCGAGGAGGAGAAGCCGGATGTCGCGCCGCCAGATATCCTGCCCAACTGCGTTTGATGCTTCTTCGCGACTCCAACTGAAATGAGAAGCGGAGTCCTGTTAGAACATGCTGTATGACCTGTAAAGACAGAGACTCTTCGGTTTACCTTTGACCCGAGCATCGGCCTGCATGGCCCTGATTTTTCCAGTTTGCTGCCCAATGACTCCCAACCCCTTCGTCATCCCAGTCGAAAAGCCGACCTCATCCTCCGCAACTCCAAACTGCATGCGATTGGCCGCTTTGGAAAGCTCAGTCTGCGCCATACGATCTTTCGCCTTCCTGAACCTCTTTCCTGCTCGGCGCTTCTTGGGCCCTTCATCTGGGATCGGCAGTGCTTTGATGTTCTTGCCGGGTGGTGGTTGAGACACGACTTCTATCTTCTTTTGCACTTCGTCACGCATGTCGCGCCCCATGGAGCCATCTGCGCATGCTCCCGCCTGATCTACTCGCGCCATCAACACTAATCTGGAGGGTGCAACTGTGTTTAGTGACCAGGTCACGCTAGGAAGGTCGAGGGGTATGTGAATAGTGACTCACTTGGCAGACAAGATTCTAGCAGCCTGGCGTCGGAACTCCTGCGGTGCATTTGCGACCAAGTCTGTCGTGTATACGATTCCCTGATGCTTCTGCTGCGTCACGGACGACATTCCTGTATTCATTTTCATCTGTTTCCCCAGCACGATGATGTTAGAAGCCGGAATGGCGCTAAGATGCTTCAGTCCTCCTGAAAGCCCCATCAGCTTCGCAGCAATGTTACTGCCGATGAGAGCAGAGAGATTTGGAGCGATGAACGACATGCGCGATTCGACATATTCCAGAATCTAAAGAAAAATTGCCAAGATTAGCAGATGAAATGATGTAAGAGTTTATCAGTTGAGAGACGCTCACCCTTTGCTTTGCGGCGTCGAGAGCCAGAAGGGTATCACAGGCACGTAGGACCCTTTGTAGGGCATCTTCGCTCAACGGCTGACCATTTGTTGTCGTTGCGGTAACAGTGACGACCATGACAGTCGCCTGCGGCAGGATCGACTTCAGGTCTCCTATTTGTGTTAAATCCTGCAAGTGAGGTCAGTGAGCCAGGAACGTGGGAATCGGACAGAACAGAGATTGTTCGAACAAACCAGCTCGTTTCCTATCAGCTTCACCGTGCGAGCATATGCGAAAGCGTTGGGCACAAGCGATTCCAGCTCCGGAAACCTTGACGCATAATGGTCCCTGATGTACTATCGGAGAGAAATCTACTCTCAGTCAACGGCGAGAAGCAATGTTATAGCCTTTGAGGCAAATGGCAACATTTATGAAAATGCCTTCGCTTACCTTGTGCACAATCAACATTTCGGTGTCAATATCCTGCGTCAGGTTGTTCACTTGAACAATCAGTTTGTACTCCGGATCGTCTTCCGTATGCCCCGCCGACCGTTCTGGCGGCCGTGGGTTGTTCATGAACTGATCGATTTTCTGTTCGAAAGACGGGTTGTGAGGAAGACGTTCCCCTTCATATACGAACCACATGCAAAGTCCCACCTGCATGGCGTCTTTGAACTGCTTCGAGTCGCTAAGCTTTGCAACTGCTCGAACGTCATCACCCGCCACCGCTGTAGGCAGAAGGTCGTCCGTCACCTCCATAGCATCGTCGTCGCCGTTGCCATCATCGAGATCATCCAGCTCCTCCTCATCTCCTCCCAGCTCCTCCAGGTCCAGGAGCAAGTCTTCGTCCATGTTTGCCCTTCGGGATATATATGCACAGACTGTCCGCCTCGATAAAGAAGAAGCCCTATGTAATGGGCCTTCAAGAGCGATATTCGTGGTTGGCGGACGTGTTATGCGGCGAACGTAGACCGAGGCGTATGGTTGCCGATGGTCGCAGTGAATGGAGAGTCCTCTGGGAAAGGAAAATTCCAGGAACGTCAAGTAGGTGGGGAAAACGCGAACTCTTACCCCAATCCCAGCCCCAATCCTCAGCCCCTCTGCCACGACACTCAGAGCAGTAAAGTTAACCTTGTTCGGAATAGTGCCGCAAACACCTCCGGCAGGGCTCCTTGATACCCAGACCGGCAATACTGACAAAATGACGCAGCCTTCAGCGTATTTGCGACTCCAGCGTCGTCCGGGCAATAGTCAACATTACGCTGTGAAATTTTCATCGCAGCTCGGAAAACCAACAGAAAGCCGTACACAATGAATTACGTCGTGCTCAGCGAGCGAGCATCTGAAGCTTTTGGCGTTGGTAGGTGATGATTCCCACAGTATGCTCTTCTTTCAGGACAGTACGGCTAAACTGTTCGTTCCTCGCCAGGCTTCATCATCTTCGTAGCAGCCATCGTCATATGGGCACCTTCTTTGGTCGACTCGTTCTTTTTGAAGAAGCATTCCGCTGTGGAAGTCGCGCGTCGCATGTCTATCATGGAGGAAACGAATCCCTCGGTAATACGCGCAATTGAATGATTGTCAGTGGTCAAATCCGGCGGAAATCTGACTTTTGAAGGTTATAATCAGACTCGATCGCAGAAGAAGGCGCTCATCCACCAGTCCGATGCTGATGGCGATCGCATGACAGTGTCTGATTTCGGCAGCGAAGGCGAAGAAGAGTTGGACGAGTACGAAGAGCTTGACGACGGGCAGGAAGACGAGGAGGTTGAGGATGACGATGAAGAAGGCTTGGTCCCTCCAACCGAATTCAAAGGCGGCTTCCGCGTCCCGGATCTATCCTCCGCGTTCTACACCCCGCCATCGGTTGCAGACATGTCGGAAACCTCGGCGCGGGAGATCACGCGATCCCATAACATCATCTCGGACCTCGAGGTGCAGCACGAGGCCATGGCTGATGAAATCATTCGACTGCGTGAGGAACTCGTGAGTGAGAAGGAAACCTCCGAGCGTGTCAGGGAGGAGGCGAAGACGCTGCAGGTGACCATGTCACGAGAGATGGATATTATCAGAAGCATGCTTCGCGACTATCGGGATGGGAAGAATGCGACGCAGGAACGTGTGGTCGACTCTGTTGAGACTTACAAGGTAGCAGCTGTTACTGCTACCGAGGGATCGCAGGCAAAAAACTTGAGTTCTAACATGTCTCCTTGCGACTTCTAGCAGCAAGCCATCAAAGTGCCGCATGAAATCGAGACATCAAAAGGAGCATCTCAACTGGCCCAGCATAAGATGGCCTCCTCACTGAAACTCCCGCATATGGCAGCTTGAGATCGTAGTCACACATCCCGAGATTTGCAATTCAGTCCGTTGTCACAAATAATAACAATCATCCCATGAAGAAAACCGAGTTTCTCGAGGATCTTATTTACATATATACGTAGTGAATGCTTTAGAAATATGTACAGATGCACGGTAAGCACACCCACTGGAAGTAGAGGGTATAGAGGCACAAGCGTAGGCTTAGAAGTAGAAGATCCCGAGCAAGGCAGGTTCCAAAAAGAGGTCGGCGGGTATCATAAGCTCGCGCTGCGATAACCTCTACTGTCTATTCGTGCATTGAAAGCATTGTGTTTTCGGGATAAAGCCCTTCCAGTGGCCGGGACGTATTCAACGGCTTTCGGCGCTTGTAGGGCCTCGGCATGTTTTGCAATACTGACTTCCGGCCCTGTGAAGTCCATCGGAACGATGGCCAGAAGGGTAGCACATGCTATCAGCAGTGTGAAGAATGTCGAGAGCAAGAACCCGCCCCATTGCCCTTCTTCGTCCTCATCCTGAAACTCATCGTCTGTGTGTTGTTCTGGAAGGGATAGTATAAGTGAGCAAAAGCGTGAAGGCACTTAATGCAACTATGAACATTGTACCTGTTACAAGTGATGCCTCGCCATAAGTAGGCAGCTCGTCTACAACCTCCTCAGATATCGAATCGCAGTAGTATGGTGGTGGATCCTCTCCATACAACGAACGATAAAGGTCATATGTTTGATCGAGGCCAGAAAGCGGGTCGCCATCTTCGTACTGATGTACGCCCAGGATAAATGGGGCGCTGTCATCATCTTCGTGCTCAACATCTGAATATGTGTGACAATAGTCTGAGATGCGGGAGTATAGCAGTGCAGGCCGCGGAATCGGTGGTGATCGGGGCGGTGATGGTGAGCCTGAGGATGGAGTATGATACAAGCCGTAATTGGAATCGACCACTACCAGCAGCGGCGTCGTCTCGTCCGAGACCGCTTGCCCGCTGGACCTCATGAAGGGCAGGGTTTGTGCTTGGCGCCGGAAAAGTTGAGTCCGAGGTCGCTTCACAGTATGTCGCTGCCGACCGTCAAGTAGCAGAGGCTCCACATCGATTCAACTACTCGTCGGGATGTCTCTTCCTCTCCTCCACCTGCTCTAGACCAAGTTTAGACTCGTGAGCCGGAGGGTAATGGGTTACGCTTTCTGCCTTCCGTTTGCAGAGTGTTGGACGTCTGAAATCAGATTGGGCAATTGACAATGGTGGGATGCAGAAGACTCGGGATCCTGTTTTTCGGTTCCAAATGCACATCTCACATGCAAACCGGAGGCGGAGGGGGAGATCTACCCCAACTGCAGCTGAATCTGACAATTAATCTGAATGAATCGCCACGTGACTGTGCTTTGGTACTTACGTGCACAGCCACTTGCTCCTCTACTCACCTCCGCTGTCAAACTCCGCTCGCTCCCAACTTCTACCTACGGAATTGTCATCCCACTTCCTGAGCATGTATATACGTTTCAATGGTGTATTTATGCATGAGGGTGATTGCACGGGACGCCCCAATTCGTCGAGATGATATGCATATGAGAGCCTAAAACTAACTCACCTCATACCACTGCGAATAATGGCATGAGATACTAGCACACGGACAAGTTCATAAGAAGGGGATTATTTCGCAGTGCGTCCATTCCAATAACAGGATCACAATGTTGGCGAAGGGTATCAGAGTTCAGGCGTTTGATGATGGTTCTGACTAAACGTCATCACTGGTTGGATGAGGATGAGGGGCAGGCTGGGCCCTGGCGCTCCTGCTCCGTTTTTGAGCGGACGGCACTTGCCCGACGCCAGCTGTTGGGGCAAGCAGGTCGTCGAATTCCGAGTTCTGTGCCGCTGCGTACATGGCCGCTTCGTGGTTGGATGGCGGCTGCGGGAATGACTGCCTTCTTGCCCTCGCAGCGGCGACGGCGGCAGCTGATGCGGAAGGCATTGGAGGAGCGTAGGGGACAGGCACGAGGTAACCTCCCCCAGGATACATCATCTGTCCGTAGAATTGAGGCATCAGCTGCGGTGGGGGCATGGCTGACATCGACGAGAGTGATGGGTGTCCACCAGCAAGGTCCGGATTGCCAGTTTCGTAAGTGAACCTTCGACTTGCAGCTGCACTCGCCAGACTAGCTGGCATCCCCGGCTGCAAAAAGACTGGCGTTGCGAAGTATGGCGGCGGCATGGGTGCTCCCATCGGACCAGCCAGTTGCGGGTACGGAAGCATCTGCGGTGGCATCATCGGATTGAACATGAGCGATGCGCGACGCTGCATCGGCATCGGCATCGGCATCATCATGATACTTCCGCGTGGGATTTGTTGCGCACTTGGGCGACGGGCCGCTGAGGCGGATTCGCGTCTTTGGGCTTGTGCCAATGATTCAGTGGTTCCAGCTCCGGTGACCGCAGTTGGCCTGCGAGCTTCCGTAGCTGGTCGCGGCTGATACGACTGTGGGGCATGCTCTTGGTCAGCCAGTTCTCCGTGTCCAGATCCGTTGCTCGCCGTCGTATACTTGTGTATTGTGCGCCTGTAGATTTGTAGCAACGTAAGAAGAAGTGTTTGTATCGAGAGTATGTGCGAGCAACAACAAACGTACCTTTGGTAGAACCACGCCTCCACATCGCTGTTGCTTAGTTTCAGCTTCTTGGCCAGCACATCAGTGAGGTCCGCGGGAATTTCTTCGGTGCCACTGACGAGCTCAGAGAAGTGGTCTTGCGCCGCACGCTTACGCTTGTTCTTTCCACGACCCCCGGTGGCCTCGGCGAGAGCTTCAACTACTTCCTCGTCCGTTAAGATGGTGTGGTCGTGGAAGCTCGCTTGATGAGTGGCATCGGACAGATGTGGGGGGAGGTCGTGAGCATCCGCGTCCCCCAAGCCTGTGTATCTGTACTCGGCTGCAACCGCGGTGTGGTCATCAGCGGTGGCGAGGGGCCTTGCGGTCTGTCGAGGCTTTTCGGCCAAGCCTTGCCCAATAGCAGCTTTTTTCTTGGCTTGCTGGTGAGTCTGCTGGTGAGCCGAGTCATGGGCGGATGTTTCAATGAAGGCGTCCATCGCGTCGCTCATGATTCAACAATGTTTTGCTGTTGTCGTTCTGCCAAAAGCGAGGGTACCTCTCAAACTTTTAGACCCTAGAGTGGCGGTCTACGTTGATGGCGGAATAGTTTTGTGCGTATGCACGTCTGAGCCGTGGTTGCGCGAAGCTGTCAATTCCGTCGGGACGATGCGCTGTCGATGCTGACGAGGACCTTGTCGCGCGCGCTGACCGTGGCCCATGCAGATGGGTTGGCAGGACAGGCGAGACGACGAAGAGTGATAAATGAGATTTCTGCACATTCACTTCTCACGAGGTCCTGCACAGTACAGCACCTCTCTTATATAGCGTTGGCGGAAAAGGGACTCACGCCCCCCTTGGCGACCACTTTCCCCTTGTTTTTCTTCATCTGTGCCGAGCAGCGTGTAAACAAGTGCGCCAGTTGCAAAAATAGCAGCAGTCAGGATATTAAGCTTAATCCCCTTTGGCTCATCGCTTTTCGACGAGGGGACGTAGGCATGGATAGGTAAGCAGCCCAGCCCGTGGTGCGAAACCATCTCGTATCTGATTCTTATCCCAACATAGTTCGTATGTTGAAAAGGTTGGCAAACTGTCCATGCCGTTGAGGCAGGAGGTTCTGGACGCCACGGAAGCCAATTTGCAGTTGCGGTCGATCTTTGAAAGGCTCGTGGACCTGGCCATAGAGGCAAGGGCCGGCTCCACGGAAACGCGCGCGGAAGAAGGTCCAGCCAAAAAGCGCAAATTAGATGGGCCGGACTCAACGTCGGCGGGTCCGTCTCAGCCCGATGCAGCTGATGAGCTATTGTATAGATTGGAAGACGTGTCGTTCACAAGCCCTCTTCGGAAGAAATGCTCAATGCACATTCATAGACAATCTATTCGCCTTTACTCGGCAACGAATAGCGGACACGACAGCGTCCTTTTCCTGACTTCGGACATATGCTATGCACTTTGCGTTCCGAGCCCAGCTAGGGCAAAACCGCATTTCACATTCTGCTTGATGGTATCCGGAAAAGATCCCATTGTATTCGGCTTTGATGTCGCCAAGGGTGTAACGATCAACGGGCCCCATGGGGGCAGTCCGGCAGACTTGGGCGGCGCCGACTGCAAAGCTAATATATGGAAGACGCTGGAAACCTTGCCCTGCCCGACGTCAGAGCTGGCTGGGACCAATGGGGAGCTTCCGGCACTGGAATGTGCACAGAATACAACCCGTGGGTGAGTTACGAACTGATGTCCCGCATACTGTCCGCCAACGTCGTCGCTTGACGACTTTTGATCACACAGACATATGTTCTTTCTTCCGACGGGGCTACTGTTTGGCTTCAAAAAGCCGATTCGTTTCCTGCCATTCAGAACCGTGACCGATATAGAGCTCATAGCTGTTAGTCGGCACTTCTTTACTCTTGCCGTGTACCCGTCGGATGTGAAGGCCGAGGCATTTACGACAAGGAAGCCACCAACGGATGGCAAGCTGGAGTTTGAGATGTTCCCGCGGCAGCAGATGAACCGCGTACATGCATATGTTGAATCGCATCGGAGAAACTTTGCGAGACTGCGAGACGTAAAAGGCGAAGTGATCGAGAATGTCACGGTCCCTATGGATGACGATGACGAGGCAGACGAGGATTTCGATCCTGGAGACGAACGGAAGGAGGTATGCATCGTGACCGACATGGACGCGTCACAACGTTCCGTCGACTAATTACATCAGCAGGTTGCCGAAGAGTTCGACAGTGATCATGAAACCGACAGCCAGCCGTCTGAACAGGAGCAAGATGGCGGTGATGAAAGTGAATCCTCAGAGGACGACGAGAGCGACCGCTCAGGTGGACATAACGACGCAAGTGATAAAGGTGAGGGGTCATGCAGCATCAACGAGTCATAGCTGCATGGTTCACGTCTGATGGCTTCTTTTCGGCTCCCATAGATTCTATGCTGGAACCGAAACAAGAGCGTCTGTATCCGCTGGCGACTGACGAACTTGATGTGAAGGAAGATGAGATGGGTATTGTTTCAGTCAAATCGGAGTTTTCGGCGGGCACGAAAGCACGGACAGGAATGGCAGAAATTGCGGCGCAGGTTGAACGCGAGCGATTACAGCGCCAGCAGCCCATGCAGCGGGCCATTCGAAAATGAAGGCGGCGTATTTGCTCGAAAATGAAGGCGGCGTAGGCCAGAGATGAAAAATGAAGTTTTCTACTAGAAGTTTAGCGGCTTCAACCGCTGTAGGGGATAGAACTACCCTTGGCCCATGCCCTCGATCATGATGGCCAGCAACTTAAACTACGTGCCGTGGGGTGGGGACTCTCCACAATACTTGTGTGTTGTGAGGAGGTATAATAGTCCCTCGGCGTACAGTACTGTATATTGGGCGTGGTTGGGGAACCGGCCGACGCGTTCATGTCATGTCATGCAGAGCCGAGACCCGCAGAGTCGCAGAGCAGTCGCAAGTGGGTTACAAAACATCACATGCTACTTGACAATTGACTCCTTTGTCAACGAAGTGCGGCAAACTGTGTCCCAACCCACGTCTCAAGTCGACCTGTGCGCCCATCACCTTGGACTGCTCATGAGCGAAGACTCCCTACTATTCCCTGGGATCCCGTCGGTCGTCGCATCCGTTCTGGCCCACAGCAGCACAACTCCTCCGATAGCAGGACCTGGCGGCATGGCGGACTTATCCATCACACCTCCTTCCGCACCAATTCCTTGGGAGGAGTCAACTGGGGATGAGAAGCGATGTTGGATCTGCTTTCTGGAGGAGGACGAGGAAGAGCCTTCGAAACGCTTGAAATGGGTTCGGCCTTGCAAGTGCAAGAATTCGCTGAAGGTAATTCGGGGGTGTCAGTCGGCCAACCATCAAAACATGTCCTCAAACGCTTGTTTCTGTAGTACGCGCACGAAGACTGCCTCCTGAAGTGGATTGCGGAAAAGCAGGAACCTGGAAATACCGATGTAAAGTGCCCGGCCTGTGGGCACGTGTATGCAGTTGACGAGTGAGTATATTCTGGATGGAATGAAAGTCCTGCCTACGCCATCGCGCTGATCACCTCTCCCCACAGATCTCGAGATGTGGTCTTGTCCGTGTTCAGTTTCGTTGATGGATCTATCCAATCATTCGTGCCATACGTCACATTGGCTGGGATGTCGATGGCATTTTATGTAGTGTCTACGACGTATGGAGCATACGCTGTCATGACAATGTGCGGGCCTGATCACGGAGAGCAGATCTTGAGTGAGGCAAATTGGGGCTGGCGGACATGGGTATGTACTAGCAAATCGACATCCACCAGATCTCGGCCGTCTCTGATGCCTTACCCGCAGGTTGGACTGCCCCTCATTCCCCTTGGGCTGGTATTCTCAAGATTGAGCTCCGCGGACGCAGCTCTTCCACTTCTACCATTCCTAGTTCTTGGGAATGATCAGATCCGCCTATCTTTCCCGCCATCGCCAGCGTTGACGATCTGCTTGATGCCTTGGGTCAGGCTCGGTTACAATGCGGTTTGGGCTAAACTGCTGCCATTCTTCCGGAGGGCAAAAGCAAATCGTTCAGCACGAGCGATACCTCGACCATATGCAGTGAATGCCGGTCTTGCAGGTGCTGGCGAAGATGATCAGGAAGACGGGCCGCTACGAGAAGTCTCGGTGGAGCGGAGGGATGGACAACGACTTGTACTTGGCAGCCTCTTTCTGCCAGGTGAGCATCGTTTGTTGGTATGCCGGGAGAGAGCGCCACTACTGACTTCGTTCACGAATACGCAGCTGTGTCTTCGATGATGGGAACGTTGTTGGGAACCATCCCATGGGTTCGACAAAAGCTGCCTGACCCATTCCATCGAAATGTACTGGGAGGATGCTTATTCATCCTTGGCAAGGACGTCGTCTCTACCATCTACCGCTCTCAGAGGCGGAGACAGCATCGCACCAGAAGGGTCAAGGAGTACCGCGGAGATTGATGTTGTGCTTATTCGTTGGTCTAGGCTTTTTCATTTGTCGACTGTCTACAATTTCTTGGGTCTGAGTCTTCTCATTGTCTTTGTGTACAATTCTAGCAAAATACAGTATGTAGTTGAAGGACAGTGTTCAATAAAATGAAGTGTGTACATGTCCAATCCTGAGTGTCCACGGATTTATGCATGTGTTCATAGTGCGGCAAGACGGTTTGGAAGGGGAAGGAACGCCAGGAACTTCTGGAGACGTGGCTGCACATGCATGCGCCTCAACACGCGTCACATCGCGGCGGTAATCTCGCAATTCAAAAGGCCCGCTCCTCTCTGTCGGGAAACACACAACCCCAATTCTCTCTGCCTTGAAATCTGAACATCTGAGAAAAACAGCAGTCGTTGGCTCACATAACGCTAGTCAGGTGAGTTCTTCGACCCGGGTATCGGACCCGGACCGTCCTTTGGAGGGAAGAGTCGAAAGCGTTCCCGTTCACACGTCACACTCCGCTTGACACTTTTCTCACTTTCCACAACACTTGCAATCTTGCACCGCGGAAACAGGATAGAAAATGGCACCAGCAACCTCAGCAACCGATCCCGCACCGTCCAGCGGCGAATCTTCTACCGCCGGAGCGTCAAGACCAGCTCCCGTCCTTCCCCTCACGCAGCGCCTCTCCAAACTCG
This sequence comes from Fimicolochytrium jonesii, assembly GCF_025526975.1. Lineage (NCBI taxonomy): Eukaryota > Fungi > Chytridiomycota > Chytridiomycetes > Spizellomycetales > Powellomycetaceae > Fimicolochytrium > Fimicolochytrium jonesii. The sequence goes on from NW_026515671.1 coordinate 470,409, forward strand.
TCATATCAGCCCAGTTTCTGTGGTTCCTGGGTCATCTCACGACCGTGATACAGACACTGGTTTACGTTTTGTACGCCAGGTTTGCCAGTACCGATGGTGGAGCTAAGGCCTACGCGAAGGCTTACTACGGGACCCTGCTTTCGTATGGGATTATCATGTTCAAGGCTCATGGGGTACGTTGGGTTGCTATATGACATCACTTTATCTTTCTGAGACAGGGATCTCATGGGCTTTGTCTTGCGTAGAACCCACAAATCAGCATGGGCTACCTCACGAATGTCTTGAGGGACGAGAACAGCTGGTACTTTCTGAGCGCACTTTACTGGGTGACATCCAAGCCCCTTGTTGGTGAGTGCTTCGGAATGTGAATAGTCATTCCAGTTTAGGGCGGCAGCTCATGAGTTGCTTTTCCATTCATCAGCCACACTGTTCCCATACGTGACCTTCTCCCTTTTCCACTCGCTGAACTACATTCGTTCTGATGTCCTTCCGGCGCTCCTTCCTCCTTCCACATCGTCCATCACCCCGAAAATCCGAGACACGATCCTACGACTCGTCAAAACGTACCAGCACACCGCCTTGCGATATGTCGCATACGTGGAGGTGTGGACCATCATGCCCGTCGTGACGATCGGCGTCCTCTTCGGGTGGACCTCGTTCTTTGCTCCATTGATGTACGCTCGGTTCCTGATGTTCAGATACCATTCGTCGCCCTTGACGGAGCAGGCGTTTGTGGAGCTGCGACAGAAATTGGATGCGACGGCCAGTGACCCTCGTGTACCGGCGATCGTCAAGAAGTTCTATGAGGGTGCTCGTGATGCGGTCATCAAATCGGGGGCTGTTCCCACCGCCCCGGCTCCGCAATAGAATAGCGCCGTGCAATATTTTGGAAAATTATCAATGTGCATCTTCCATACCATCGTACCATCGCTGAGGTTGTTCGTTTCTGGATCGTCCGGGTCAGATGCTACGGAATGGCCAGAAGGTCATGCAGAGTAACGGAACAGCAAAGCGAAGTGATAGAGTGTCAAGAGACTAGTATTTACTATACAGAAAGAGAGCCGCCAGATGGATATCTAAGCAGCAAGCTTCTCCTGACGCCTGAAGTAAGCGCTGAGAGGACCCTTGGGGGCAAGGTACTTGACGTAGCAACCGTCGGGCTGGAGGTTACCGGCTTGACGAGCCTCAACGTACTGCTCACGAGTAAGCTTGGTGAAACCCCACTTGTTGGAAACAAGGATACGCTGACGTCCAGGGAACTTGTACTTGGCACGACGAAGGGCCTCGGAGACAACAGCCTTATTGGCGTCCTTGGTGCGGACGGACATCAAGACCTGTCCGATGTCGACACGAGCAACGGTACCTTGGGGCTTGCCGAAAGCTCCACGCATACCCTGTTGCAACCTGTCAAGAAATCGAGCGATCAGCCCAGACCGAATGTTTCTCAATCTCATATCCTCCTACGCACCTATCGGCACCAGCGCAGGACAACATTTTGTTGATGCGGATGACGTGGAAGGGGTGGACACGGACACGCATGTGGAAGGAGTCCTTTCCAGACATCTTCACGATGTACTTGTTGGCCGTGATACGGGCGGCCTCAAGAGCCTCAGAGGAGATCTGCTCGTACTCATCGGAGAGAAGGTGGACGGTGCAGGGGAATTCGTCAACTCCGGCCTTCTTGCGTCCCAAGTCGAAGATACGGATCTTGGGGTCTGAAAAATGCGCCAAGTTAGGATATAAACCAGTAATATGGCCCGACCGGTTTCCCATGCGGGCTATACTATGCAAAATTGGAAAGAGAGAGACATACCAGGGACGGCACGGCAGAACCGAGACTTGGGATATGGCTTGTTCTTCTGGTAGCGGTAGCAACGAGCTGGACGACGACCCATTTTGGCTAGAGAATTCCGAGAGCCAGCAGGTTAGAATCAGTGAGATCATAGTTTCCAGATGCTTGTCGGTTGTGATCGTTCTACATTCCCTTCTCCTCTAAAAGGTCGACTAGTTCCGGGGGTGGCAGGTAGGGCGGAACTTTTCCGAAGCCAGCTGAGAAACTATCCACACCAAGAGGCTTGCCCGCCTGGACTCCATGTCGTCTCTGTCGGATTCTCCGTCCCTTATATGAATCTACACCAGCCTGCAATGTCACACTTGAAATAACCGCAGAGAGTTTCCTGCAGTGAAACAAGGCGAGTCCAGACTCAGTAGCCGTTGCTGACACTCACCGATGAGACCCAATGGGTGTATAATCCGTTTGGTGAATCTGAGAGAAGAAACCGTCGGCTGTGACCGTTCGCTTCTTGTGTGCGGGGCTCCGCGATCGATCACGTGACCCGCAACTCTCACATTTCATTCTCACGATGGTCAGACTCCGATGGTTTGAACATACAATGCCAAGCACAAACATCCATTCGGGACATGGCTGGCTCTATATAATCTATCTGAGCTAACTAACTGATGATGAGTATCCGACAGCCCTCGAAGACGGGCTCCTGACCCGAAACCGAAAGCTACTTGTGATATTGTGATATGCGCGTTCCCCACTTGCAGTAGCGTCTAAAGAGGCACAGCCGCGATGTCCCGCATCACCGCCCCTCATGCTTGCGTCTTCTACAAGTTCATCATCAAAGTCTGCCGCTTTTTCGCCCGTTGGTTTTGCGACTTTTCCCTCCGGTACAGTTCGTGGATGTCGTGCTCGCAGTATGGCCGGCCGTTGTGACTGTAGTAGACGGACACCAGTGGGGTGCGGCATACGCAGCAGGCCCAGCAGTTGGTGTGGAAACGGCGTCCCGTCTCAGCGATGTCTGCGCATGGACCTGTAGGAAGGAACCTGTATCAGCAATCTGCCAATAGTAGTGGGACTCCATTCACAGAATGAGAGAATGAAAAGCTCGTACCTTCAATTGGGTCCCCACAAGCACCGCAAAGCGAATTATTCTTCTCATGAAAGTGAATGTTGCAAAGTGGTTCGTCGTCGTACACGTAAAAGTTACGATCTGCAAACGGTTCCTTGCAGGTCTTGCACACAAAGCACTCCTTATGGAACGACGAATCCAGTGCGCAGATGGTTTCGCCCTCGATTGGTAAATCGCATTCTCGGCATTTTTCTGCTACGAGGTTTTTGTAGTCTGCCGCACAGTATACCTGTCGGGTGGGAAGAGTTAGAAAATCACATCCATGGGCAAATCCTGCTGAAATGAAAAGCTTACCTTATTGTTGTGCTCAAAGGGATTCCCTCTGATCGGCTTGAAGCATGCGGAACATTTCAAGTGCTCTTCGTGCCATGGTTTGCCAAGAGCATATACCACTCGGGAGAAAACACTCTGACCGCTAGGAAAGGAATGGAAGTGGTGAGTTGCGTGAGGGTGTGGTCAGCGCATAGACAACGCTAGCAATCTCACCATCCACCGCAAATGTTACGAAGCGACTGTTGATAGTCCTGCTCGCAAAAAGCCAGACCATCTTGAGGTATGAACGGATTGTCGTTGTCAAACTCCCGCTCGCACACACAGCACCTGACGGATCACGAGTATTAATAAGGTCACATTGATATGCACTCCTCGAATGTGACATATGTGAATCCGGCACGCACCTGAAGCACTGAATGTGGTAAACCCGATTGTCCAACGCCTCTATCTTGAACGCCTGCCTCGAATCATGGACCTCGGTTCTGCATCCCGCGCACTGCTTCCGTCCCGATGATCGTTGTTGCGCCTGCGCGCGGTTATTATTGCTCTCCATACTCATTTCGTCCAACAGACCGGACATAACGTCGTCCGTAGGGTAGCGCGATCCGTTAGGCGTGGTATCGTACGGACTGGAAGGGCTCCTCGCGCTACCGCTCCGAGCGCTTCTCGGCTGATCGCGACTGTCTAGCCTGTCGGTTCGGATGTTGTCCAGTCGCGGGCCTTTCTTGGAAACGCTTCGCGGGGCGAACTGCCCGTTTGCGGGGCCACCGCCGCCGGGTGACCCGCGGCTGTAGTCTGGACCGCCCGGACTTCGGCCATTGTTATTATAGTTATTTGGGCTGTTGTTGGAATTGTTGAAGTAGTAGGAGTCGGTCAACTCGTCGACGGGCGAGTATGGTGCTTCCTCGTAGCGCCCTCGCTGTTGTTGTTGCCGTTGTTGTGGTTGGTTTATGGCGTGGGGGCCGCGGCCTCCTGCGAACCGACATCGGTGCCGCTGGCTCACGTCGAGCAACTCTCCACAATCCCTGCACCTAATGGTGGGGAGCTGCGAGTAGTAAGCGGACTTGACCATTCTTGACTAATGCGTTTCTAGATCGACACAGTCAGGCGTGGGAAAGCGGGATGGAAGTTGGACCTCAACCGTGCGTAAAAAATGGGTTGTGTTGGAGATGCGACTGGTGAAGAGTGGGTAACGCAATGCGATGGAGTAGGTCGGATGAGGCTTCAACGGTTTGACAGATGCCTTTCACCTTCCCGCTGAAATATAAACTTTCTGTGTGAGAAACTTCGAAACGGCTCACTTTCTCTTTCCTTTGCCGCTCTCATCATGCCGCGCTACGGCCCCAAAAAGAGACGGTACCGTCCCCGCGGATCTCGCAGCCGACCGCTGATTTATTGTTGTACTGTACAAACGCTTCAGGTGTGGGGTTTCGGTTGCAGAATTCGGACATTTCGCGCCAGGAGCCGGGCGTGTGGGTCAGACTCCGAACTCCGCTGACTCCGCTGTATACGTGACGCCGGTGGGAAATTTTGATTAAATATGCACGGACTCGGTTTTGGGCCAGTCAAGAAGGGAAGACACCCGATTGCGGCTCCAGAAAAGTGTTCCCTGGGGGAAGAAGCATGCCGATTAGAGGGCTTTCCGGCAACTGAACACATATTCCGCCATAGATCTTTTTACTATTCACGTATGTACATGCATACAAGCTTGAATTACAGGTAAACCGATGAGGTAGAGAATCGGGTGATAAAGATATACACTTGCTCTATCTGATCCTGCAGATGTCCGCCCGCTCAACAAGATCACAAGTCTAACAAGATCCAGATCTAGAATACGCCCGAGTTGGCCAAACTGCAGATGAAACATGCAGGCTACCCTTGCATTCTCTTACGTCCCGAGCGCTGGAATCACTGCCGGAATCGCCGCCGGCCCTGGTAACATCATCCCGCCGAAGACGGATTTGAAGAGATCGGTCAACGTCGAAGGACAATCGAAGGATTGTTCGCGGATAGATGATGGTTTGAACCCCGTCCATGCGATGATCTTCAGGTCCAGCTCTATCTTCAAGGTCATGGTCAGCTTCGAGCCCGGCTGCTTTTCTAGAATCCCCGGAATGCCGCAAGCCATGATGAAAGCAGCCAAGACTGGGTCCCCTGGATCGGCGCACCCAGCGCCCGGATTGATTTTTTGCGCAAGTAGGCAGGGAATGAGCTTTAAGGCTAAAATTTGTGGATCAAATGGCAAGCTGCGTTGATAGGAAATGAGGATGGGAAGCATGATTGTCGTGTTTGCTCGTTTGTCGATGTGGATATCGACAATCTGCGAAGATGCGATGAGGGTACCACCAGGCATCGGTGTCAATGGCTTCTTCTGGGGATCCATCAAGTTCAACAAAGTGCCCTGTATGGAGGAGAGAGTACAAGGTCAGACGACATGCCCGTAGTGGCAAGCGCCGCAAAATTTGGGAAGACTTACGTCAACTTTCAAAGTGTTAATGGTAAAGCCGACGTTGTTGGGCGAGTCCACGGTTACATTGACCCCCAGACCGAGATCGAGCTCAAACGGAGCGGCGGTGGATGCATCGGTCAGACTGCCGGTAATGCGAGGTCCAGGTGACCACTTGAAAGCTGAAGCTGCGCCGGCCGTTGTTGGGGGAAGTTTGAACCCAGCCGCTGTGACGGGTATATAGGGCGATGAGGTCGCGATGTTAGGAACCTTGGGCCAATAATACCACGCAGCAACCCCGCCGCCCGCTAGCAGCAGGAACAGAATAGTAACAAAGGTGAGACAGCAGCGTCGTGTGCCGAAGCACCCGCAGCAATATCGCGGTGTCCCAATGCGCTTATTGTTGTTCTTGTTGTCGTCGTCATTGAAGCCCGCTTTGAAAGCCCCAGCGCTCGATTTCGTAGCCAGTGTATGAGCTGCTGGTTTAGCGGCGCCTGATGGATCTAACGGAGTCCTCGATGCTTGGGAGTACTTCGTTGATGCCTGGGAATACTTTGTGGAACCGTGGCTGAACTCTGATCTGGGCGAGGGATACCGATACGCATCCTTTGTGGGTGTGTGTGGGACTGCATAGGACATCGGAGTTGATGGTGTTTGCGGGTGGTACAGGTCATTGTTCTGGGGATAGCCACTGTACTCGGAAGGAGGGTAGGCAGACATTTCTTGCTGCTGGGGGTACTGCGCGCACTCCCTCTGTGGTTGCGCCGCATAGACATTGTGCGTGTGAGCAGACTGTGGTGCATCGTAGCTGTAGTTGTTTTGGGCGTGATAGGGATCCGGTCCGCCTGCTGATGCCGGATGGCTGAATGTTGGTTGAGGTTGAGGGTTGTAATACGACTCTTCCGGTTCGTAGTAGGACTGCAAGACATTGGAATTTAATCAGGTGTTCATGCTTGGTCAAAGCGACAGGCCCGCTAAAGCATTTCTAGTCAACAAACACCCACCTGGCCGTAGTCATTCCCATAGTGAGCCGGAGGGGCTCTGTCGTCGTGTCGCCGAGAGTCGTCGTAGCCGTAGGCATCGTAGGGCCCACCACCGTGCGGCGGTTGCGCGTGCTGGTGAGACCCGTACGGTCCGCTCATCGCACAGTCCTTACTTTCGTTTGACTTCTTCGTAGGTTCGTTCAGACTTCACTTCCGTAGTAGCAGCAGGAGACCGTACGTAGGATAGGAATGGGTGTGAAGATGTCGCATGAATCGTGGTCGGAACGGGGTGAGGATGTGGGAGCCAGCTTTGAGCAGCTTTCAGCGGCAGCCCATGGCAAGCAGGTTTCTGGCGCGCACGGAGTGATGTGCAGTTGATGGGATCCTTCATGAAGTTCATCAAGTCGCGGCTTTGTCGGATCTTCGGTGGCGTCGCCAGCGGCCGAGGATCCACAATTATTTTGTATTCTGGTACACTTAATCTTACGCATGTTAAGGGCGACATCCGCCCATAGAAGCTGCGGCAATTTGCGGAAGCTTCTCACATTTATCAATTTTCAACCTTTGAACGTCCAACAACCCGTGAAGCCATCTCCGGCATCCCAGAAAGGCAAACATCAGTACGTATACTCTCACCTGTCGACATGGATCTGGAGCCCATGTGCAATGAAAGTAGATGCAATGCTCAGCACTCACGGTTTCCCAGGACTTTCGAGAGCGATGGGTCCTGCACTTGTACCAAGTTCGCCTGGGCGGTAGCCCCTATGTAAGGGTCCTTTCCGGTGCTTCCGCGACAAGTGACGAGGACGCTGCCCTTTCTGGAGTGTACATGTGTGCCACGGAAGTCAATCAACACGTGCGAGGTTATGTCCTTGAAAGATCCTTGACCGGCGCTGATCGCACATCACCCTAAATCTCTTCCAAAACCAATTGCCATTGCATGTGGCGACGCACCCAGCATCCACGATGGTGCCCCATCCTTTCCGACGCGGGACCATTTGAGCTCTGACGCGGGACGTTTGAATGTTGAGGAGTCCCCAAAGCTTGGGCAAACGGAAGTGGGAGGCTTTCGTCGTGAATCTAATGAACCTTGAGCGACCTCAACCAGCGACCCAAGATCTACATAATCTTTGAGCTCCACTTTTCATTGGAAGAAACGCCGCCTTCGGACCATTCCCAAGTTCCCAACCGTGGCTTTGACCCGCTCCCCTTCCCCCACGTTTCGTAACCTCCCCCCATGATGAAGGAGACCGATGTGTCGCGCGAGATGTGAAAACGTTCACTGCGACGCGCACACGAGCCCTTCAGAATTCATTCCGCACGCGTCACAGTGATTGTGTTTGGACTTGCTGCTCCGACACCGGACCGACTCCTTGGGTCCTGGACTCCTGGCACATGCACTCCTCCACTGTGCATGTACATACAGTACATATGTTGTACATACAGATGTACCCAGTAGAGTACAGTCGACACCCCAAGAGCTTCCAAGTCCTACTAACAATTTTATTGGACGAACTTGGTTGCACGGTATTACCTTGTGACGGGCGATCTTCGGGAAACTTTCAGATGCCTCTCACAAGGGAAACATCTTCCCTGACAAAAAGAAAGCCGCATCTAGGTGATGATATCGGAAGTTTCCACCACGACGGAGCATCAAGCTCCAGAAGAGAAAGGCCCCACGGTTGTCAGCGGCTTAATAACAAGGAAGCCAGATATGGAGATCCCAGCCTTTCGCATTCAAAAATCCGTTGATGGCGATAGAAAAGGTGTGCATCCAGTGTCTGTGGAACCCATGGTTGGGCTTCTTTTGCGATCAGAGGCACAATGTGGACCAGCAACGGATACATTGCTCTCGCTCGTATGCCTTCTTTCGTCTCCTGTCCATCTCTTCTTTTTTCGGATGCTTTCCCTCCGTTTTTGGGGAATGTACGCGGGGCAGACACGCTCCTGCGGGATTTGCTGCGATGGGACCTCCTTTCCTGAGGGCATTCGCCGATGCATGCCGGAGCATAAAAGCCGGAGTGCTTCCCTGCCTCCCCATTCTCCCACACCCCACCCCACTCTCAAGCGCTTTCAAGCTTTCTACGTCTTTGCATCCCCAAAGCATCAGGCAACATGACCCTCGCCAAGCTTTTCATTGCTACCCTCGCCGGACTCTCCATCTTCGTGTCGGCCGCAACGCAGGATCCCAAGTGTGTGAACGCCGGAGGCATTTGCCAGGTAGGTCGCCCTTTGTCCATGAAACTGCTGATAGCAAAAAGCAGCTAATTTTTCTCATGATGAACAGGCCACCACCTCCTCCTGCGACGGCGGCTACGTGACCAACTACTGCCCCAGCTCCGGCGACTCCATTAAATGCTGCGTCCCCACCAACGATGCCAAGTGCAAAGGTATCGGCGGAACATGCAAGTTCACGTCCACGGGATGCTCCAAGGGATTCTTGACCAACTACTGTCCTTCCGGCGGTGATGGCATCAAGTGCTGGTAAGCGTCCATTGACTTTTTCCGCCAAGCAAAACACATGGCGCATACTGAACATGCACCCATCCCAAATGACAGCCCTCCATCTGGCGGTGGTGGCAGCGGCCAGCCCTGCTCGCCTGTTCCCAAGACCCGTGCCGGTATCGTTGCTGCCGCACTGTGGGCCCACAACACGGGCACGCACGCGACTTACACCCAAGGCGCCGGACGATGGTCCGGAATCGACAATCACATCTGCCCGCACAGCGGCATCCCGCCCAAGATGGATTGCTCCTCGTTCGTGACTTGGGTTTACTGGAGTGCTTTCGGCAATGGCGCTGGTATGTGTATTGATCTACGCTTCTAGTCACGCAAGATGAAGGCTGATTTTTCCTCCCGCATGACACAGATCTCCTCAACGGCGAAAGCTGGAACGCCGGCTACACCGGCACCCTGAAAGACCACGGAACCGCCGTCTCCCTCTCCAACGCTCAGGTTGGCGACCTCGTCTTCTACGAGAACCCGGCGCACGTCACCATCCTCGTCGACAAGTCCCCTGCTCAGGTCGTCAGTTTCGGATCCAGCGGCCCTGTCAACTTGTTGAACATCAACTACAGGACCGTCTCCCAGATTAGGCGCTATAATCTGTTCTGAAGGAGCGGGCTCCTTTGTCGACATAGAGGTTGCTGCATCTAGATTTCGTTTTCGTGCATTTACATTTCCATGTGTGTTCGTTTTCCATTCTGTGGACTTGGATTTTAGATATCAATGATGAATATCAAAGACTTCTCAACATACCCTAATCGGGGCTTGAGGATGCTGCAACGGATCCTCCGCATTTTTTGACATTCTTCTCCACTGAAGGAGTGAAGTTCATAATGTCCTCATAATGTCCCCCGGGTACCTCGCGGTATTGCATCTGTACGCTGTCGGAAGTTCAGATGTGGAAGTTGCCACATCTCACGCGTCCTGTCAGAAACGCGTCAAAAAGTGATGACACTCTCGGCGGAGATTGCTCTCGGAGCCAGAAATCCAAGCAAATGTGATCTGTGGCGTCTCCCCCCTCAACAATACCTTACTTCCGAGAGTCCTGCAACGGAAGTCCTTCAGAGAACGTCTTCACAATGCCGCTCATAATCCAAGACGCACTTTCCCGGATCCTGTTGTTTTCATTGGGTTTCATAGGAATCATGGCAGCACATGTTGGTGAGTTTGAATCTCGCGGTCAAACATGCGATTCAAATGTTGATTGTATCAAATGCTCCACTTCCATTCAGATGCAGCAAGCACCACGGCGAAAGGCACATGGACACGGAGCACCGGCCTCTCCTGCACAGGCTTTCTCGCCTCCGCGTCAACCGACGCATGCATCCTTGCCTGCACAAACGCCTATACCGTAACCCAAAACGACGATCTACTCACCAACGGCATCCCCTTGAACACCACTCCGCTCCCGGACAATTGCCACTGCGACGCGCTCTCCGCCGAATGGGAGCAGACGGCGACTGCAATGACGGGATTGGTTGTATTCCTTGAGTTTCAGTGCTCGTGGAGCGGTACATTGCTGTCGGATACGTCGATTGATTCCACCGTGACATGTGTGCTGGCAGGGGTTACAGCGACTTGCAGTGGGAAATATGACTGTACGGCGGGCTGTGCGCCTTTTGAGACGAAGGGGTTTGCTGATTGGGTCGATGCGAGCACTTGCTTGGGTATCTCGTGTCCTGGCGGGATTGCGGGGACAAAGAAGCAGACGAGGACTTGTACACTACCAGCAAAGGCAGATGGGACGCCGGGATGCAATGGAGTTACGCAGAGGACTGTTGGCTGTGTGGACGCAGATTACTGTGCTCGGTCTGTCAAATCTGGCGGGGAGAGGCAGTCCATCCTTTTGTATGGGCTGTTAGCTTTCCCATTGATGCTGCTATTCCAAAGATGGAGGTAGAATTGTTGAATACTCGTATCTATTTTGGGGTCCTATCGGTGTTCCTTTGCGATAGCGATACCCCCGCCTTCACATCTGATTCAGCGGCCAATGTTGTAACTTTCGAGTGCACATGACGGATATTCACAAATAATCAGCAGAAGAGGTGAAAGAAAAAAGAAACAAGGAAAAAACACCCCGGCCAAAAACCGCGAGTATGTCTCGCAAACTCGCCCCCCTCCCTCCGGTCCTGTGCGTTCCTTTCCCGGCACAGATTTTTTTGCACGGTCTACGCGAGCTGCTTGTGTGTCGTTACAAAACAGTGCAGCACGCGCATGCACGCGCAACCCCGTCGACTCCAGCAGCTGGCCTTGGTTTCTCCTCTGAAGGGGTGAAACGAGCATGGTTAGCTTCACTCAGGCCCTTCGGTTCCGTTTGAAACCGGTGCCTATACTTACCTGGCTCTGTGTTTGCGCCAGGTCGAAGTAAAAGGTGCACCACAACGGTTTGTCCTGGTTCGAGTTTTTGGGCTATAGACGAACTAGATCAGTATTTTGTATGGCTTTCTGAAGCAAAGATTCGCAGGGCTTACATGCAAGGGTTGTTGCGGGCTCGAAGAATTTGCCTTGATGTAATACGCGTAGGCCTTGAGGAGACTCTGGCTTCTCGTCAGCCCATTCTAGAAAAGCGATGAGGTTCGTACATGATGGAAGTAAAGAGTGAGCCGATCAGAGTCAAAAGCGTATGATCTGAGTTTTCTGACGTACCACCAGGCCATGCCTCAAAGATCTGAGACCTTACAAAGTCCACCGTCGCGGTAGGGTCGAACAACAAATCCGTTCTTCGTCCAGATATAAGCAAGAACCGGAGATTCACTTTGTTGTTTGGCACCCTGTCGTTGACGACAACCGGTGGTCCCTCTTTCAAGGCATTTGGGCGGACTTCGATCGATGGACCGTCCGTGACCTGAGTATTCTCTACTGAAGCGTCTGCCATTCCTAACTGCCAACGCGGCTGGAACCGGACGACCACTTAGAAGCACTACGGAAACGGAACGCTGGTTCCAGCGCGCGGTGGCTACGAAGGTCTGGGCTCAAGAGAAGTTCCTGTATGAGGGATGAATTCAATTTCTGCTTTACAGCCACACTCTCATTTAGTTTCGCAGGTAGGCGAGGCATCACTATCCGCCGTGCTCAAACAAAAGCCGCCCACTCCTCAAGTTAGATTCCCTCCGGTTTGTGTCAGGGTGGATGCACGTGATCGCTTTCTCAGGCTCTTGAGCAACGTTATAGGGCTTCCCAGCCTGGATGATTTTACAAACACCAACCTGACAAAGCTTCAGTAGCGAACGTTCCGTATAAGGTCCGCGCTGTGCCGCTAAATACTCGCGAAGCTGTAGCTCGAGAAGAATGTGCTGCTGCCCTGAAGCTCCACGGCCAAGGGTGTATTTCGAAAGTGAGGATACGATGCGGCGGATTGCAAGTAACTGTGGGGGAAGCCTCGGTGAACGAAGTCTCGACCGCTGTTGATCCTCGTTTACGTTGATCGTTTACGTAATGAGCCTCGTGCGCAATGACCGACCGGTTCCGAAGCGTGCATTTCGGACATCTGGAGGTTTCGTTGGTTTCCTCGACTCGCAATTGTAACTCTCGCACTAAAAAGGCGTGGTAAACGAGAAACGCAGGCACAACAAGATTGGTATAGCACAGGTACGATGTATTGCTTGAAGGTGGGCTCATCACGATTTTTGCGCTCCTGCTGCCCTCATTGTCGGACGGAAAACCCACCGCTAACTGAGAATCCTGCAGAACTGAGCATCGAGCAGAAAACGTCTACTTGTCGATAAGCCGGTTCCCACCACAGGCTATCAGTCAGCTGCCTCGACGCAACACCGTCACATACTTCCTCGCTTTCTGTATGTTTTTTTCAGGTCGCCTGGCGTACGTACAATGGTTGCTCATGCTGAGCTCCTACACCATCAGAATACTATAAGGATGGCACATCACAAGCCTCGTAGCATGCCCGTAGGGCAACGCAACGTCCTGCGGCCAAACGACTCGGCCTCACTGTGGAACTGCACACTCTCTCCCGGCTGGTCGCGAGATGAAGCCGACATACTCCGCAAAGCCCTCATGCGCTTCGGAATAGGCAACTGGAAGGATATCATGGAGAGTGGGGCACTGCCGGGCAAGACGAACGCACAGTTGAATCTGCAAACACAGAGGATGTTGGGGCAACAGAGTACGGCAGAGTTCCAATTACTCCATATCGACCCGCTTGTGATTGGAGAGAAGAATGCGCAAATACAAGGGCCGGATGTGAAGAGGAAGAATGGGTTCATCGTCAATTCTGGAGGTCAGTGATGATGCATCTGATGCACCCAGGCCTGATGGATGCCAACCTATCAGAGATTGATGAGCGTTAGTCGACAGGAAAGGTGACGAAGGAAGAGAAGCTACGAAGAATTAAGGAGAACAAAGAAAAGTAAGGCTAGCTGGGTGAATTGTACTGGTACGACACGTCGCTGACATCTCGCATTGTATCTGATCAGGTATGAACTGCCAGAAGAGGAATGGCGAGCGATAGAACTTCCGAAGATAGACGAGCCATCAGCGCGTAAGTTGATGTAGTCTCTCGAGTTTCAGGGATCCCAGCTGAGCTTTCTCATCCAACAGTTCTGCAAGCGAAGGAAGAGCAAATAAGAAAGCTCGAGCAGGAGCTCGCACTAGTGCGCAAACTCATAGCCGCGAAACGGGAAGTGCCAGAAAACGACGAAAACGTAGATGTGCTGGGGACGGATGTCGATTCGAATGGACCAAAACGGCAGAGAATGGAGGTTGTATGATGCATCACGCCGCGAGGGATCCGGGCATGTGAGAAGGCGTATTCACGTGCATATTTTTGGCGGTGGTCGGCGTACATGTGACGAAGTCTCGTTGTCATTTTGCGAGAATTCCTGAAAGACAGCCGACTAGGCTTTCAGAACGGCGAGCCCGGAAGAGACCACTTCTGATGTCTGATAGGATAGACGGTGTCTTTTCAAATGGCTAGCCAGACTCTCATCGCCTCATTTTGGGTGGTTTGAAAATTGGCATTGTGTGTGTACATATGTACAACGTGGGTACGACATCCAAGATCAAGGAGCACTACCGCCGTACGTCATTCTCCGCTTCTCTTCCCAGCTCTCTGTGGATATCATCGAAGTTACGTCAAGAACCGTACTTACATCGCGAAGTGTTATGGTCTCGTACCTGGTCCACTGGCCATCCACATCAACACCCTCTCCAGATCTCGCTTGTTCTCCTGCCCTGCCTCATCGAACGGGTTCACTTGATCCTGGCTTACCGGCAGCCTAGTCTTCAGCTGTTTATCATATTCTCGACTTCGTGTATCTTCCAAAAACTCTCGGATGAGAATGTCGTGCCTTTCCATCCGGTCCAGAAGCGTTTGCTTGGCTGCTTCCACGGCTTCTTGGTCTAAATAGTTCACAGAGATCCGAGATGACTCATCAAGGATCTTTTGCTCCTCCTCTGTGATTTGCGGTTCAACAGTCGTCCGGAGTAGGACATTCGGCGCTACGTTTCGAAACACATGATGGGTCAGGGATATCTGGTGACGCTTAGAGCCGTGAATCTGCATTCACTCACTCCACTCCGGCACCTCTGGAATGATCGAGCTCGGGGCAACTATGGTGGTCCTCAACCACTCCTTTCTGCTCCGTAAGTCTCCCAACAGACTCTCAAAGCGAGCTACGAGGATATTGAACTGCGTGAGGGCATTCGGCCTATACGCGGAGAATGGAGGGAGCAGATCCATACGTGAGAAACCTTTCCACAGCCCCCTTTTTATGTGAGCCCTCCTACCAGTGTCCAAACTCGGGTAACTGCAAAAAGTCCTGTAGCGCTTCACTAAGATGACTCAACCGATTCTTGACCGCCTCCAACTTGACTATTCTATCAATATCCAGGTTCTCCTCCCCACCCTCTCCAGCCCCAATCGGCAGGGCGTTTGTAGCCAGGGTCGTTGCTCCTGGTGTATATGTTGCCCGTCCTGTCGTCGTCGGTTGGGCTACATGCTCGCCACCAACTGCGTCCTCAGGTCCTACATTACTCTGGTCGTCGGCGCCGGAGTCTGAGCCACCCTGATTGCTCTCTGCTATGTCGTCCCCGGAATAGCCCTGCTCAGACATATCGCTAGTGATGAGCCTCGGCTTGCCGCATGCTACGTGCGTGTAGACGTGGTAGGCGCGGGTTGGCTGTGATTTTGGCGAATGTTGGAGATCGCGAAACGTGGCGGAACCCAAAGCTCCCAAAGCCGACGCTGAAGCCGCTCCGACAAGCATAAAGCCAGCCAGTGAGTGATCTCACATTCCCTCCTTTCCCAACACCGACAATACCTCTACCTCAACCGATAGACAACAATGGCCAAACAAAGCCCATCAGCGAATGTAGACACCAGCAAGCCAGTGACTGAAATCGTCCTGGACGACCTGAAGGCCGACATTGCAAAATACCCAGCCACAGCCGTCACCCCTCTCCAGCTGATAGAGCATCCCCAAACCGCGGAGTCGACCGACACGCCGCTGCGTTTCTTGGCTTATGCTGCTCGGTTCAAGACGTTGGCTATCACTGGTACTCGATACCTTGCTTACACGTCGGATGTTGGTAGGTACTGGAATGCTACCTTCATGGGGTACGTCATTCGATCGTGTGTGTCCTAATACAGCTCTCCTTTCACCAGGTGAAGCGTTTAGGCCAGTAGTCCATAAGAACCTCGTCAATGCCGCATACGGTATCTCCTTCGCATACGTCGGGTTCGATGTCGCACTGGAAGGCTACAAGGCCGCCCAGCGCAACGCCGACAAGATGGAAATCGCCAGAGTAGTTGCCGAACGCGGCGTGTTCCAGGGTTTAGCGAGTTTGCTGCTCCCTGCGTTGACTATCCATACCGTTGTTGATATGACCGGCAAAGCTTTGAAGAGGTGAGGAGCACGAGTGGTGTAGCCGAACGATATACGCAGGAATTAACGACTCTTGATTTCGCAGCCGCCCGAAGACGGCCTTCGTCCGATGGACCCCAACCGTGGCAGGTCTTTTCGTCGTTCCCTTCCTCCCTATCATGTACGACCACCCTGTGGAGCACCTCGTAGCGAAAGCGTTCGACACTGTCTGGCCCCTGGAACGCCCGGTCACATTGAAAGATGTGAAGGAGAAGGTCAAGGAGAAAGTTCAGTGAGGCGCCTCATATGTTTTGGGAATTCTCGGGCCTGGGCGCGAATAGACTAGATGGTGGGTTAATTGTAAGGGTATATAGATAGGTGGCTTTCGCAGGTGCTAAGTTGTAACCAACATGAGGGTATTAGGCACTGTGAGGCAGACTCCTGGGCCTCTAGCCAGATGGAAAGTTGGACAGATTTGACAAAAAGTTTTCGAAAGCCTGATGCGCTGAACTTAAGGACCGGAGACTCAAGCAGCAATCTCCTTTCGTAGCCGGCTGTCGTATGGACCCCGTTCAGCAGACGATTGGGAGGTATGGTGTGTCAAACACCGTACTGAACAACGTAGACCAGACAAGGGAACTTCGCAGAATCATTAGAGGATATAGATTGAGAATTGGCAAAGAAAAACGGGCAGCCAAAAGACCAGCTTTGAGATGTACAAATTTGCAGCAGCAGAGATATGCCCTTTGGAAAGAAAAGGTCCTATCTAAGTTTCTGCTTACCGCCAAGGTTGTTCACTGTACAGGTTCCGCTTTCGCCTCAGTAGGGAAGTTATACAACCCACCGACCCCAGCCGCGTCCACTAGTTCCTTCAGCCTATTGTGCAACTCTGGCGTCGCAGCGATAGACGGCGCCATGGCCGGGAATGCCGATGGGAAATGCTAAATTGATGAGTCAGTATAAGTTGGCCTCAGCGCTCACTGCAAAGGTGGGGAGATACCTGAGGGTCCTTGAAACTGCTGTGCAGATGTAATATCGCGTCGGTGATGACGAATCGAATGAGGAACTGCCGCAAGAAATCATCTTGAAGGAATCGCTTGTACGCCGCGTCTGCAAAATAAGCTTCAGTACATCGCCAGCCCGTCTTTCCCATGCACGACGTCAATCATTTACCGAGCTCGGTTGATAGGTCCAGTAGATCGCCCACGAGGATCTCGGTCTCTTTAACCAAGCCTGAGCACTTTTCCCAGACCTCTTTGCTCACTTCGGTGATGTCGGAGATGAAGGCGAATGCCTTGATGGGAGTGGTGAGGAATAGCGTAAAGAGACTTCCTATTTGCGCATTGTCTGCACAGCAAGAGATGGTTCAGTCTGTGTATTGCCGAGTCTCGCTGATCTGCATGAATGAGAAAATCACCTTTGATAGACGCGGGGTATTCTGTCGGGCTCATCAAGAAGGCCACGGATTGTGGGAAGATTTTCGGGAAGTCCTGAAGACCAGATGAGCGAATCGTTCGCACTTCTATTCGAAGCAGATCGTCACCTACTTTGAATGCTGCACTGTTTGTACTGTCGACAATCACAAACAACGGTTTCCTCGAGAATGGGACCAGATCGTTCGGATGTAAGCAATGCACTAGCGGTGTATGCTGCTCGCTGTCAGTTTTGTCGCCGCCTTTGCGGGCGTAGTTCTGATTTACAGCGGTCGCGGCTCCTCCGGAGTAGTTGGTCAGGTATGCTACGGAGTCAAAAGCATCACTGAGTCGGGCGAAGTCGAACTAGCCGCTCCGTCCATCACATACCTGGGTCCATGTGTTCTGATTTCACGGGTCGTTTGGCTCCATCGGCTGATATGTATATCAACATCGCTGAGTTTTCGTTGATGTCCTTCGAAAGTTCATCCGTTAGCATCAACTCCACAATGCCCTCATTCCCCATTCAATGAAGAGGCGAACCTTGAAGGTGGTAGCTATGTAGTACAGAAGCTGCGCAAACGTTGGTCTGTAGAGCAGGTATTTATGCGGGTTCGATCTCCGGAGATTCGACTTGTCGCCAGCGGAAGTCGAAGATCCCAAGCCAGATCCGTCCGCAGGTGCATCCTCCTCCTTCCTGACCATGGCATTCGGGTCATCGCTGGGATGAGCGGGTTTGCCCGCCGAAGTATTGGTCGTTGGCTCCCGTTCAAGGGCTTGCAGCAACCGGTACATGTCCAACGTCAGTTCGGAAAACTTGATCTGGCGAAACAAATGAGAACGAGGGCCTTCTTCTTGGTCGCTGCTTTGATGAGCTACCAACCTGATTCTGATAGTTTCCGACCAGAATTGCCTCCTGAAGTCGCAATCGTGCTGCGCCATCTTTGTCAAACTTCGGGGTCCGCTCAATCTGCAGTCGTGTTGGCGCAAGTAGAGCTTTTCCCTCCAAGTCTACCGGTGTCGTTTTCTTCTGAGCCTGGAGAAAATTGGAATCAGACCAAGTAGCCGTTGCCCTACAATATCAGTCCCCAGCACGCACTTCTAGGAATGTTGAGATCTCGGAAAGCACGACGTTCCATTCAGCAGAGTCACTCGGGTTGAAGATTTTCGTGTAGTCCGCGATGAGAGCAGTGAGCTCCTCCATCAATTCTCGGATCTCAACCGTCTCGTTCAAAAACAAGCATACGACGATGAATCGCGCATAGTATCGCAGCTTCTTGATGACAAGCGCCGGGCTGTTCAAAGACCGATCGTTGTCAGCACATTGCCTCACATCCCCTTCCCGTATGTATGCATGCAAATGCATCATTACTTGTTCACTTCCAACACGTCTTTGAAGTACTGGCGTTTCCGGATGGCGTCATAGAATGTGTGGGATTCCAGCAGGTAGTTTGTTTCGCTGGTGCGCAGGTAGTAGTGATAGTAGAGTTCTGCAAACGTCGCCTCATTAGTCTTCGAGTGGGAAGCAACACTATGTGGCGGGACGCGCAAGACTTACGTCCAATCTTTGATGCAACTTCGCCGATGTCCCATCGCTTCAGGCCGTGATAGTCTTTATTTTCGAGGATTTGCCTATGCAAGTGGAGGTCAACCCCCTGTTGTGACTTCCCCCTCGCCAATACCTAGTTCTGACGTACCTGTGTGTTTGTTGATACTTCCATAACCGCGTGTACACTTCGAACGTGCGCTGAAAGTACGTCTGCCAATTTTTGCCCGTGGGAGGGAGATCTCTACGATAACAGGAGGCGTGAGCCGACAGCTCGAGACGAGGTTACGCAAGATTCTTCCACGACGTCACACCTCAGGCCTGCGAACAACTGCTGCGATTTCTCCAACAAATATTGGAACTCTGATTCGGCACAAAGATTGTTAGTTGAAGCTTCGCCGTCCTCGTCTTCTCCATCCCAAAACCTTCGACTTACCTTGCGCGACGACTATGTTAGGGTCCGATGACGGGACATTTCCGTTGCTTGTGAGCGGGGCCGTGGCCGTGGCCGTGTCCGTGTCCATTGTGTCAGTTCCTCCGGCCGTCAGTGGTTGCCCAAGCCGATGATGCTGCGATGGCTCCGTGGGGAAAGTGGAAACGGTCGTGGGTGGAACTCGTTCGCCCAATTGATCACAAACCCAACAAGGGCATGACAAAACGGTAACGCGTCCGCGTGCGATGGTAGGCATTCCGCAATCCATCTCCAACTTCCATCAATGACTTCACAGCGTTCGTCGACATTGGTCGTCCTTGCAACAATTCCAAAGCACTCAAAACGTTTCAGGAGTCCATTATCGCACAAATGTCCTCACTCGAAGCATCTGCCAGGTTCTTCCAACAAGGCCGGTTCGCCGTCGGTAAGCCCACCGGAATTGCCCTTAGACCCGCAATTTTTCTCGAAATGACCTGTTACTCTCGTCTTAGTTGGCGCTAGCGCCGATCCCGCCAAGTTTGGGAACAAGGTCTTCCGGTGGTATGTGTCGGAATGCTAGCAGATTCTTTGATGATTAATTGGGCGTAACCGTGGTACATACAACATAGGTACTTGGACCACAAGCTATCGGTGGTTCCCATTAATCCCGTGAGTAAATATCTCGGTTCTCGTAGGGTAAAGCAGCCCACTAACCAACTATGCTCAGAGCACACCGACGATTGAGAACCACACGACAGCAGCGAAACTCTCAACCCTCACGGATCCCGCCTCCTACTCCGTGTCCGTCATTACGCCCCCGAAGATAACCAAGAACATCATCCAGGAAGCCGCCGATCTGGGTATCAAGAACGTGTGGCTTCAGCCGGGGGCCGAGTCGGAGGAAGCACTCGCGCTGGGCAGGGAGAAGGGGTTGAATGTCATTTCGGGTGGGCCGTGTGTGCTCGTTCATGGGGAGGAGGCTATCAAGGCTGCTTCCAAGCTGTAGATGAGCAGGTTATACGGCGTATGTTGGACCCGATAGTACCATTGATAACGATGCTGTAGCAGACCAAAAGTCCGATCTATTCAACCTAAACTTGGGAAATAAGTATGCTGTAGCATCGGGTGGGTATAAAGTATAAGAGGTGCGCTAGACTAAACCAAAATCGGAAGCTATGTTCAAAGAGTACACCTATAAGTGTCTCTTAGGGCGATCAGTGTCCATATCGTCCTTCTCCTTCTCCACAGCCGCTTCAATTACTTTCGTACCCAGGATCCGGCGTTCAAGTTCGTTCTGCACGCCTTTGGCCACTGCGGTGGCTGTCTTGAACACGCGTCCGGGAACCACAGCGACGATCACGTTGGTGGCCATGTTCGCGAGAGATGCGATGGGTCGAGGTGTGAAGTTTACCACTTGAGTGGTACAGGTATGAATCTTCGAGCGTAGCCTCAGATAAACGACGTCCGAGTTCTGTCGCAAGTCTTTGATCTGGAGAAATACAACATCGGTTAGCGGCCTCTTCCCAGCGCACGTGGACTTGGAAATGCGCCACTCGAACCCACCTCCTCTTTGATTCCCTGAATATCCATTTCCCACAGATGGACCCGTGTTCGATAAGTCCAGTGGCTCCAATCCCATTCCCGCGAATGATCCGCCTCTGCGTCGTCTTCGTCACCCGTAATAGTCTCGTCTTCGTCCGTATCGAAATATCCGGAAGGCAGAAGGCATTCTTCAAGGGTATTCTCGCTGCTCGTCCGCGCGAGCAGTGACTCCGCTTTCTCCTCCGACGTAGCAGTTCTCATGTCTTCTAGCTGCTCCGTCAACTCTTCGATGATCTTCCGCTGTCTTTCGCATTCATCGTGCCAATCCTCGCTTGATTCAAACTCCAGTTGAAGGGCTTTGACGTGATCGGTCAATTTTGCCAGCTCCTCCTTCTGGACCTGACTTCGTGACTCTGCCTTGTCTTTGGCTGCCAACAACTTGGTGATTTCGGCTTCGAGTTCATAGATGTGGTTCTGGAGGTCTGCAATAATGAGCTCGTCGCTCTTCTCCATGTCTTCCGAGTCTCGGCGGATTGTTCGCTTCTCGTGCAACAGTCTCTGACGGTCAACCTCCAGTTCGGCCGCCGTCTGCTCAGTGATCTGAAGATCCTGACGGAGTTGATCGAGGTCTCGCTCCAACGTGCACATTGCTTCGGCGTTGGTGGCTTCAACGTTCCGCAAATCTTGCAACGTAGCGCGAAGCTGATCCTCTAACGCCTCATTCCGCCGTCGCAAATGTGACACCACTTGTCTGTGCATGCGCTCGGTATCGCGCAGCTCAGCTTCAGACGCTTCCAAGCAGGACTGCAGGTCCGCGTTCGCCTTCTCGAGCGATGCAACGTAAGGATCATGGCCGCCCCGCTCGTCGAACACTTCGTGGATAGACGGCCTCCTCACTGGCGAGCACTCTACGATGGTTTCGCGGATTCTGATCGAGTTCAGTTGCACGGTTTTGAGCGCGGCTCTCGACTTTCGGCTCGATAAGCGGCCTTTGGGGGTCGGCAAGGCGCCGCTTGACAGTTTTCTCTCCAATTTCCCTTTGGTCATGAAGTCGTGGTACTCTGTCATCAGGTTGTTGTTCGTTGCCACCAGTTGCTGCCCGATTTCTGCAGCCAGCTGCAGATCTATGGAAAGATCGAATAGGACATGTAAGCGACTGATATCGGCCCGCAAAAGAGATCATGGTGATTACCTCGCTCCCTCTCCCTCAGAGCCGTCAAAGCTTCCCTAAGCTTGGCACGTAGTTCCTCTTCTGACAACGAGTCAACTGAGAAAAAGTCCTTGAGCAGAACATTGCTTCGCCTCTTTGGTCGTGGGGAGTACTTCTGAGAGCCATGAAGGTCGCTCATAGACTGAGCGTGTTTGACTGCTGTTGCTGAGGCGGAACGTTGAGGCTCATGCGGGACCATAACGCGAACTTTCAAAAGTCGCTCTTACGTGACATGGCTGTCCTAAGTGGACCGGGCACCAGGAAACCGTTTTTGACTGCGTTATAAACTGCGTTGATATCGGAGGAAACTTGCTCTATGTTATAATGCTTCGGCGGCTGGATGCGGCGAATGAAATTGTGACAAGTGAGATGAACTTTTGGCCAGCCAATTCAGGAGGGTCCAGCGTTGACGACTGGAGGATGCCGCAGCAGTTCCCGCAGGCGTGGGAACTTTCAACTTTTTATGCCAGAAACATCACGCCGTGCCAAAAGACGCGCAAAAAGTCATTTCCTCATCGCAAGGGCTAATCACATCCTGCACATCATCGTCAATCCGCTAATCAAGGGGGAACATGTGGAGAATCACGTTCCTCTCTCACCCCACGGCGCACATGCCGTCGGCATGTCCAATTTGTGAGGGTTGGCGCCTGCCGCCTCTCAGGAGGACGAAAGCCCGGTTTGCCGTCTCGATCGTCTGTCCAACGTCGAACAAATTCGCGTTATGTCACCACAAAACCATCTCACGATTTCACGGTCTTCTCAACCCCGAAAACAAGGTTAGGGTTATCGGAGCGTCTTCGCCGACGGTGGAACTGCGGTGGAATCGAAGGGTTTTGTTGTGCGTTTGTCGTCGACCAGGGCAGACTCATTTGATGCAGTCGAGGCGAACGTTGTTCATCTCCATACCCACTGCTCGATCGTATATTGTGGTGAAGAGGCGAGCATCCATTTCCAGTCGAGGCCGTGGTGAAGGCAGATTGACGAGATGCTCTCAAGGAACACCCGTGAGACTGACCGTTGCCGACCGTTGACAGGCAGAACTGTTCTTCATGGCGGTTCGATCCATTCAGCAGAAAGATCAAAGGAGAGTTCGCCGGGGCCTTCGTTTGCTGCGCAAATGCCGGTTAATCCCTCTTCTCGTCGAACTGCCACTCTAGGCCATGTGCCGTCTGGGTCGTGATTTACATTCAGTAGCGCCATTAAGAGCGCAAGCAATCGCCGAACCGCTTCAAGCGCCTCCTCAAGGCAGAACAACTACTGGGGCTGATGGAAGAGGCTTGAGAGATCCGTGCAAGGCTGAGATTGAGAGATTTCCTGTATTCTGACTGAGGAAACCCATCCAGGTGCACCAACAAGCATGTTGAGCAACGGCGAGATCCTGATAAGCTACTTGCGAGGGTTTGCCCGTGGAGCTGAATTTGGAACAGGGAATCCAGTGAGATTGCGTGTGTTGAACCAACAAGTCTTCGACTTGACCTGGGCATATATATGAGAGCCACCCCGTATCCCGGTGGCCACCATCCCTCCCGTCCGAGACTCTCAAGCCCAGCAGTGCCAGCACTGCCAGGTGATTTGCAAGAAAGGCTTAGTGGCTTCCGGAGAGACGGAAGTGTGGCTTTGCGCAGAGTTCCAAAACAGAACTTCCACAATGATGTCATGCACGCATTGCGCAGTCGCAACTTCTGAAAAATGCGAGCCGCGGCTCGTCTTTCGCCTCTTTTCTGCGACGGCGTGGAGAGGGGAAATGCAACGTTGCAAACGCATACAAGAGCCACGGAGGCCCCGGCAACAACTCTCGTCCTTGCATAATATTCGACTTATCGACTGTCGCGGCCCATAAAAACTCACCTTGGATCTATATTATTTCTTTCGAAGTCGTCCCATTTCAAACCTCGCTCTCAGCAATGTCCGAGAGCACCACACAGAGTACGGCACAGCGAGAGGTCGTGGGCGAGCAACAAAACAGGGACATCTCTGAGACAAGTCCATCTCAGCAAACCCAACGGCGGGACCCGGTTCGGTGTAAAGTACACTTCAACCGGCTGCTCACCCTCGCAAACCATAGAGAAGCCTACCCGGTTTTCACCACGCGGCTATCGGGAGTTGAAAAGTATTTCGCAGACCCCGATGCTATGCACGTTACAGCTGACGGTCCGCAGGAATCAGATTCCGGCATAGAGCTCGCTGCAACCCACGGGCAAGCTAAACCGTCCAAGACTCTTATTGGACGTCTATTCAGTGGGGTTCAGAACCATCTGCACTCCTCACGCGAACGTCAACGACTTCGGGAAGTGCTGAGCGCCAAGCTTCTAACACAAGAGTACAACACAAAGCCACCATTCATCCGCGCCCTGTTTGCCGACACTCCGCAAGGGCGTGCTGCACGAAAAGCACTGCGAGCCATGCACAGGCGAATGTACGGCCAAGGCCTCTTCAAATTCCTGAAGAAGCCTCGAGACAAATACTGGGTTCAGACCGGGGACGAGTTCCTCGATATCATTGAGGAACATGGCGGGAAGACAGTCAAACGGGAAAACGCTCCGAACGAAAAGGAAGCGGATAAGCTGGCGAGGAAGCACGTTGGACAGATTGCCGGGCCCGAATATACGTTTACATTGCTGGCAGATGGGACGTTACACTTCTCGCGCGCAGATAGCAACTTTCTTGACAAGTTCTCGAAACATGCCATGCATTCGAACGCCTCAGAGTCGGTCGTCTATGCCGGGACGTTACGAGTTGAAAGGGCAGAAGGGACAATGAAGCGAGTGTTGATAATGGGTACGTGTTGATATAATCAGTTTTGGTACAATTTTCAATGCATCACTTACCCACTTGCGGACTGCTGTCATACCTGCAGATAATGATAGTGGCACATACGCCCCACGAGTGGACAGGAACGAGCTCGCACGGCTGCGGGAGCTGATGGAGTATAATTTTCGCGACTTGGACGTGAAAACCCTGAAATACGAGTTTCCGGGTTCTGAGGACTCGGACGACTCGAATTGAATACCATATTTTACGTAGTATGACCGTCGACACCGGCATTTGGGATTGGCGCATATTTGGAAGCAGAATGAAGTCCTCCTTACAGAGATCTGTCGTTGCTCTCCATCATGAGACGGCATTGTAAATAGTTTTGTACGGCGTCTAAAGTGTTAATGTAATGTGTAATATATTTGTTATGTTCGGGAACGATTTTGCCGATAGAGTCTGGAACCCCATTGATGAAGGGATTTCACTATTGATTGGCGCAGGTAATAGACGGTGTTCGATTCTGCTCTGATACGTATCATCCGCCGGAAGCCGACGAATGCGCAAGCCCAGCCAGCCCGTTCAGGGGCACCTGCTCCCCTGGGGGTTCCCGCATCAAACCACATAAGCTTAAACATACCTTCGAATATTCGATGCCGTGCCGCCGCTCGACCGCAGAGTTCTGCAGCCCTGATCTCGGGCTGGAGAGCGGAAGGGGATAAGCGGCACGAGGTAAACTCCTTTAAGCTTAAACTTCCCAGCTCTTCAGCCACAGCTGCAGATGTGGGGAACAACGCACGACTGTCCTTCGGGGGATGTATAAAAGAGGGACTTGTCCATTGCATCCGTCCAAGCGTCGAAGAACCAACTACAACCAACAGCATTGACATCAAGTCACATCTCGGAAATGGTTTATACCGGACTATTCACATTACTGGTCACCATCCTGGGCTTCCAAGTTGTCAGCGGATTCCCCCATATCCACTGGCAACGACAGAACCAGGATCCTTCAAACGACGGTCAAGATCCATCAGTACCCGGCAGCGGCCTCACCTTCGACCAGCCCAACGAAATCGATCCCCAGTCGCAAACCGCGAACGTCGCAACCCGGTGCGACCCAACCGTAGATGTTTATGCCTGTGACAACAGACTCTTCATGCGCTGCGGCCAGAAAAGTGGCCGCTGGATTCCCAAAGAGACTTGCAAAGGCCTGTGTCTGGAAGATAATAAGATCCGCCCACAATGCTACTGCAACCAAGGCGGAAACGGCGTAGACTGCCCTCCTCCGCCGACCTCGACGCAAGACTTCTTTACGCGATCATGGGACATTTTCGGAACACGGGCCTCGTATGAGACTGTCACCGCAACCACCACTACGACAGAAGAGGCACCCACTACGTCAGAGGAAGCGACCACTACGGCGACCGACTGGGGTTGGGATGACGAATTCCCTGCGCCCACTTTTGGGCTAGGCGACGATGGGCAGGGTCCAACCGTTACCCGGGTTTTGAACACGGAAGCCGTGCCTGAAGCGACAGAGACCGGAGGTGCTGGTGTGCAGATTGGACTAGCTGGGGCCAAGTGTCCCAGAATCAATGACGTTTTCTGCGACTCGTCGGTACTTCTCGTGTGTTCCAAGCTAAGTAAGTTAAGAAGTATATACGCGTGCAAATTTCATATTCGTTTTGCATTTTGGTAGCATGACCGCTGTTGCTCACTTCGATGCATGTCGTGTTGTCTAGATGTCTGGACCACCGTTGGCTACTGCGACTGCTCTCTGGAAATATGGGCTGGTGCTTGCCCTTGAATAGCATAGTGGTGAATCCTGAGATGAATACAAAAAGGATGGGACGTTGATGAACCTCATTTTGCAGGACTCCCTGCTCTTCATGTAAAAGTGTAAAGTCAATGGTAAAAGTACTGTATATTACAATTGCGAAGCTTCTGTTCTCTGCACGTTTCGTCGGCGATGAAGACGATATGCTAGCCATTGGGTGCGGACGGATAGACGGTTTGCCCCTGAAAGCGTCCGGCGGAATCCTCATTGACGGCCCCGCAACAAGAATTCGACAGGGCGACGAAATCACAGGGCGTGTGCCTCTATCACTAAATCACTAACCTCCAACAGTTGATACCTCCAGATGATACCTCCAACAGTTTCGGCCAGCTGTGTGGCAATTTCCTGAACGAATTGTAGCTGCTATGACTGCCGCTATACGCCGGGGCATGCTCGACACAAGTTTTTCTAGCACATCTGGCTCAATATCCTGAAATGTCTGCTGTGCAATGGCCTTTAGCTGCTCTCGAGATCTCGCTCGGGTTGTCTGGAGCGTCCGGCCGGCGACGCGGTCGAGCACTTCTCTGACGGCACTCTCAAATGCGGTCTTGCTTTATGAACAGTAATATCGCTCGAGTGAAAGAAAAGAAGCTTTAGTAAGCACAACCTTGAACGGAATCCATTACATTTGTCCCTCATCCAACAGTGTGTCGTCCGGAGACAAGTGGAGCGGAACCGCAAACCCAAGTCCTCCCTACTCACACATCCACAGTATTCTCGTCATGTCTACGTGGCCATCAGGACGCCCAACTTCGGGAGAAATAGTTTACTACGAGTTCCCACGGGCTGACGGACAGTTGCCTCCTTTGGAGCCACGTCCTGCAATTGTATTACGAACTTACAACGGTGGCCGCTTTTTCTTGCTGCCTCTTCAAAGTCGGGCGCCCCCGACTTTCATTCCTCAGTGTCCCATTGGCACTGATGGAGCCGCCGATATCACACCAAGTTACCCACTACGTAATGTAGGTATCTGAAGTAATAAATCAGTTTCTTTTTTATTTTACTAACCAATGGGCAAATTCAGGGGCTGAGTTGGATGGCCTTTCATGACTGTATGATGGGAACACTTGCACAGTACTCCTATCGAAATAATGGGCAATATATCCTTCGCCCGCTAAATGCGAGTACTTTAGCGACTCCCATTGTCATAGCGCCTCAATCTGTCCAATCGTTGCGCGTTCATGTACACGAGTTTTTATGTCGAGAACTATTACCCGTGCCAAGGTCTCGTATCATACTCGCCCGCAGTCGCGCCGAGAGCGCTCCGGCGGCACTCTCTTCCAGAGAAGTGCCCGGCTTCACGCAGCGCGGGAAGTCGCTGCGGGAAGTACCGGGTCGAGTATGATACGAGACCTTTGGCACGGGTATCAGGATCTGTTCCTACGATGTCTACCACAAACGTCGCCCTCACTTCATCAACAAGTCAAACAACGATGGAAAGCGATTCATCTCAGCAGAGTCAAACCACTGGAAACATACAGGAAGAATCCACTACAAGTTCTATGAGTCAGTCTGGTTTGTATGAGACGGCAAATGAGTACGTATGTGATTGTGCTCATTCCCTCTTTCTAGTAGGAAGTCCCCAAACAACAACCAGATTGCAAATAGGTTATCTTTCTAAAGAAGAAGAAGAAGAGGCATGGGAAATGGACGATTCATCGCAAAAACAGTTATCCATTTGCTATCTCTCACCAACAGAGGAGTCGGATGCTTGGGATACAATACCGTCAAACATTGAAAGGATAGAAAATTAAGGATATAAATGGCGTTTCAGCGACTAAATTGGTTTTTAGCTCTCTCGATAAACTTGTTTCTGAAATCTGCAAAAAACTTTTATGTTTCTGCAAGAGCGAAGGTTGTAGTGTACACCGAGATACTTTGACGCCTTTTGCGGGGAAAGAAAGTTATCTATTCTAGAGTGTTGCATGTTCCGGAGCGTTCTCCGGAACAGAACGAGTCCCTGATGTTTTCAGTTAGAAGAATGCCCCGTCTACAGCTATCAAAATATTTCGCAAGGTCCGGGTGACGGATAGCCGAGAATGTCCTCGTTGGCTTCGACTTGCCACTTTTGCGGGTGCGTATCCTTGATTTTGCTCATGTGGTTGACTCCCTGAATCCATTGAATGCGACGCGGGACCACCGGGTCTGGGTTATTTGAGTTCTCATCAACAGAAAGGCAAACAGACTTCGGCGTGCTGCGAGATCTGGTGACAACATCATGGTAGTCACCGACGGTCACATCGTCGCTGTGGAGTCTTAATTTCCAATTGGCCTGTCCTGTGAAAGGGTCGCGGTGACACAGGCGGAGGTACGGTATGAAATTTTCGAGGTCGGCCCGACATATCCGGAAATGGATAACTGCAGCGCTTTCGCACCAGATTCCACCGCGGGTGTTGAATAGCATCTTAGCCCATGCTTGGAACATGGCGCTTTCCTTCGAGTTGGTGACATAAAACGCCTTGACAACACCAAAGGAGTGGTTAAGCATGCCATTGGGTAGCTGGATTTTCGAACGACAGATATTCTCGGCGGTGAACCCGTCGGTTCCATGATACCAATCCTCGTAGCCTGGTGGGGTGTCGTCTTTTTCGAGTGGAGAGGTTTTGTACGATTCCACCAGCTTTTTGAGATAGGGAAGCATCGGTCCCGATTGGACGATGCCCGACCTGCACTTGGCGTCCAGTAGGTGAGCTGCTCCAGGAGGTCGGGGGAGGCTGTCTTGTTTTTGAAAGGGCAGGGAAGTGCAATATCGGGATTAGGGCACAGGTTGGCGAAGAACACAGGCAGGACGATGACCATGTGAGTTTGGGGACTTCCGTGGCAAATTTATGAACGAGGTTTTCATTAAGACCGGAGAGTTTGCATAACTCTTCGAATTCGAGTTCAGGGCCGAGCTCATTGAACTTCCTTTCGAAGTGGGTAAGAACGATTTCCATCGGCTCAGTTTCGTGCGCATACTCAGTCTGACACTTGACCCAGGCCAAGAACTTCTCGTCGTTCGCCCAACCTTCGAAAGCGATATGTTTACAGATTTCCTTGATCTTTGGGTCGTTGTCTCTGCAAGCTCCTCGGGCTTCGATAGCACTTGAGGTATAAAGGTAGCATCGGCATTTTAATTCCTTGTGAGCCCGCGTCCGAATAGTACCTGCCGTGACCACAACGGGCGGGGGCTTGCTTGCCAATCGCAACACCTGCTTTGGAATCATGAGAGCTGCAGATCCTAAAACTTTTATCGATAAAAGTACATTTCCTTTAAGTGGGGTTCAGATGTTTTAACTGAGCTGCGTTTGAGCTGCGATGAAAGCTGCAGACGGATTTCGTCTAAACCTTTTATCGATAAAAGTCGGTTTCCTTACGTGGTATCTCCTACGTTTGAACTGCGATGAGAGCTTGGGGTATCTCCTATAGAAGTTTCAGCAACATGAGGGGACGGCAAGCTTTAGAACAGAGGCGTTTTGTGGTGGAAGGAGACCAAGACGAGTCCGAGTCCGAGTATTGGGAACCTGGGGCATGGTAGTTCAGAACCCATCAGAGGCTTGCAAATTTTTCGATACGTGCTTGCGCTGTCCTTAGGTCTTTCCTTTGGCTTTTGAACGAGGTTTGATTGAGCAGAAATTGCACCCGCAACAGAAGTTTGCAGAGTATGCGGCGTAACCTGCGGCGTAACGTCCCATTTCCTCGCCCTGCCCACTCTGCACACTTGAGAGTGCTTGACCCTACAAACTCGCAGCTTCTCGGTGGAACCTCGAAGGCTTTGTAGCGTTTGCGCTGTTTGTTGTGAGAGTTGGGAGGAAAAAAGCATCTAATTGAGGCACACTTCTCTCGATGGCCGACCTTTGCCCGTCCCCGACTCTTCACAGCCCTCCATATACCGAGCTGGTATCGGAGCTAAAGGCTGGGCTGGATGGCCAGCCTCCTATTACTACGGCGTACTTCCTGGATGGCACCACCCCTCAGATCGCCAAGCTGATAGGAAGGATACCGATTCCACCGGAGCTTCTCCTTGTGGTTTATGTCGTTGCTACGGGTAAAGAATCACCGGGCATCGATGCTCCCACCGCGAAGAGTCGCTTGCACGTCGTAACTGTTGAAGCGACAACGTCTATAAACGATGTCTTGATGTCACATATTTCGGAACTCCACAGCGTTTTCCCACTGCAAACGACGTTCACAGCACTATGCGAAACAAACTTTCATGGGATCCTACGCAAAATATGCCGCTCACGAAAGCTGAATCTGCCGTCCATTTCAGATCCGACCCCAAACCCCTTTACCGAGTTCTTACCGTACGTTCTGAAAACTCACGGGGGTTCCCGGCAGTCTGCCATTAACATCGCTTTCGGGAAGGTGCTCTATCTGCTCGATGAGATACCGTCCGACTCACGGCCAAGTACATGCTCCTTGAACGCTATCGGTCCTTTCCTGCATATGGTGGATGATGACTCGATCCGGGAATACGTTGTGATTTTGCTTATGATTGCCGGCGTCATCGGCCTCGGAAGAACGGCGGGCGGAAATCCGGAGGTCAGCTTCAATTGGCCTGTATTGATGCACATGCTTGGGAAGACTTTGAAGCAGCCGGAACTGACTTTGACGACGCCGCCTGAACCTGTCAAAAGTATAAAACGCCAGAGGTCACAGGATATCCCGAATGGCAAAGAATCTGCAGGAGACTTTCCGGAAGAAAATAGCTCCAATCTCATCAAAGGGTCGACGAAGCGAAGCGAAGTAGATGTCTCTGCACCTGTTGTCTCGATGGAGCACGGTAGGCCGACTGCGGTTGCGGAGGAAGCGAAGAATGGCATTGCCGGACCCAGCGGGATCCTCGATGTTGAACGTTCCGTGGTTCACCCCGTGACACTGAATGGAGTGGGAACCGTAGAAATGACTGAAGACGCAACGACGCTGGCGGACGAAGCGGAGCATGTGACCAATGGACTGGCTGTCATTCATACATCGAGCGAAGCGCCCCCTGAAATCATACCCGCGGGAAATGCCACCGATTTAACGAAGGGGACAAACTCAGCGAGCCAGCTGCCACCAGATCTGTCGGGCATTTCTTCTGAATGTGCGTTGCGTTCGACGCCGACGCACGATTTGGAAGCGTCGGAAGATTCGGGGGACAGCAGCGATGATACATCCGAGGATGAGGATAGTTCTGAGGAGAGTGATAGCGAGAGTGATTTCGTGCCCGAGCCCGATATGGTCCTCAAGACGGAGGAAGATCAACAGGATCCGAAAGTAAAGGAAGAACTGGAGGTTCTCCGGGAGGCTGTGGTGACCTCGATCGGCGGGCCCGGAACCAGTGTGAAAGTGGAAGCCTTGCCCGTTGATCCGAGCGATATGGAGCCGCCGCAGTCTGTGCATCTGCATACACTCGCTGCATACCGAGTAGATACCCATGCGAGCAATGTTTCCATAGCGGCCCCTACTTCTGCCACTATCCCCTCGGTTGCGTTCGAGCCTTCAACACTCAGCTCTATACCCCCAGGCAATATACCCTTCCTTCACCGCCTACGTCATTTTGCCGACCAACACTTCCCCTCTGATCAACAACCGAAATTCTTGCTGTCCTCATCAATGGTTGCCGACAAACTGACCTACCGATGCCGGCTCAAAGTCGCCGACCAGCATTTCGAATCCGCCTATGTGTTTAGCAACGCCGATGCGGCTGCTGAAGACTGTTGTCGGGTCGCTTGCGCGTTCATGTACTGCTGGTTGGAGGCCGCGGGTAGAACGGAGCAGTTTTCCGGACGATTGGGTGAGATTTTCAAAGGAGCCGAGAATGGTGAAGATTTAGAAGATGGGCAACTGGTGGATCACGCTGACGCTTTCAGCTCGGATGCCCATGATGTTGTGCTAGTGGAAGGCGCAACAGCAACGAAAACGGGCCATAGATATGCCCTGGCCCGACTGATGTTGTACGTCTCACGGAATGACGAGCTGCTGACCTGGGACTACCAAGCACATGGCACGGGCGGGAGAGCGCACACGGCCTCTGCCACGATCAAAGGGAAACAGTACCATTCACGCTCTTCGCATCCGAAACGAGCAGAAGCGCGGGAAGACGTTGCGGAACAGATTTGCTCTGATCTCGGGATACAGGATCAGCACATTCCAATGATCAACGGTCCGAAAGCGAGTAGGAACAATGGTGCCCCTTCGCCAGCCAGATCAGTCTCAACTGGTCCCACCAATCCATCTATGATACTGAACCACTACTGTCAGAAACGGAACTTGAAGTTTACCACGACTTTTACCAACGTTCCCGGCGCAGCGACAAAGGCGAGCCTGTTCATCTGCACGCTCAGGCTGGGACCTATGGACAAGAATGACTCCGTCAGAGAAGAGGAAGTCAAGACGTGGACCAATCTGAAACCGACCAACAAGAAGGCAGATGCAAAATTGGAAGTTTTCAGAATGGCAATAGAGGAGCTGGGGCTTGCGCCATCGGACGCAGGGGCTGCTCAACCTGAGAATAGAGTCGCTCCGAAATTGGAGGCGGCCGCAGATGCAGGGAGGCTCCAACCTCCGCAAAATGGAGCTGACACCAAAAGGCGACAAGTGGAACCTGTAAACATCGATACCCGGCCTGCTAAGCGGGCAAAATACAATGACGGCGATGGGCGATCATCAACAAAGTCAGCTCCACCTCAAGGCACACACATCCGGTTCTCCGAGGAGGGTGTTGCGCACACTCGGTTCCCCGACTCCGATAATATAACCAAAACTGCCCCCGCGCAACCAATGTCAAAGGTAGTTAGTCAGCCCAACATGAATCTTCCAGTCCGACCACCGCCACCTGTATTTCCACTCGCCTCCATGCCAGTAGCACGACCAAATCATCAACCACCCCAAACGTCCATGCAGCCACAAACACCCATGCAACCACCCTTCCCAATTCACCCCGGCGTGGACCCCGTCGCAACCGCCAACGCCGCGCTAGCCATGATCGGCGGTCTCCTAGGGAGCATGGGCTTCTCCAACGTCCCGCAGATGCTAGGCGCCGCGATGTCCCCGGGTCTCGTCCAAAATCAGGGTCAGGTAAGCGATGTCCCGCCGCCGCTCGTGTCGCCGCAGCCTGAGATGGGCAACCCACGGAATCCACATGCTTTCACGCCACAACGGCCACAGTATGGAAATCACATACCGTGTTCAGCAGTGCCGACACCGACTGTGCCGCCGAATACACCTACAACGCCGACCCTGAACCCCCTCCTGCAGAACTTGAACATGATGGCACCGTCGTTCATGTCGCCTCAACAGCAGCAAATGCAGATAGGGACTCCGCAGCAAAGGCCGCTTGGACAGATGGCCGTGCCGATGACGTCGCAACCGCAGACGCTGAACCCGATGATGCAGCTGCCGCAGATGGCCCACTTGGCGCAGATGATGGGGCTTGGTGCTGCGAATGTTGGCATGCCTGCTGGAGGGATGGGGAATGTGACTGGGATGGGGATGGGCTATGGGACTTTCAATCCTGCAGGAAGTGGAGGTGGTTATGGCGGTGGTGGTGGAAGTGGGCGCGGTTTCGGCAGGGGTGGGCGAGATGGAAATGGTGGGGCAGTCGGCAGAGGAAGGGGACGGGGTGGAAGACGAAGCAGAGGTCGCGGATGAGCGCCCAACCCACCGAACATTGCGAAGAATGGCGTAAGCGACATCTCAACGACAGCACACGACCGAACGAACAGTAATAGCAGCGCAGATCACCGTAGGGGCTCTGCACTTCACCAGCATCGCTTGGATGGGTAGGAACGATAGTGCACTACTACATGCTAGCTAACAGCCAAGGAAATATGCATTATGTTGATGGCGGTGGCTTTGTTCGGTCCACAAGCGCCTAAAGAACGCTAGCTCTGATATGTATTGCTGATACGAAACGATATTTACATTTTACAAAATCAGGGAAATAAACCCGAAGCAATAAGAGAAGAGCGACGGGGCCGCGGAGGTCATTCCTACCCTATCATATCGTGTAGTTTTCCCGTTTATGAAGAGGATAATGTGGCTTCCTCGCGATTTTGGAGCCTATATATATTACGCAGCTGTGCATGTTTTTTGGTTATCGCGCCGGCATACGTGTTAAGGCGGTCGTGGGGGAAGGCAAGCGAAAGCGCCATGCTGGTGGCATGAGACCCCCGGTGCGTTCGTACGTTGTCTCATGTCTGCATCGGCACTGGGGTATTGTTGACATCGCTATCCTGCGCCATATAGTCGTCCAATTCCGAATTGAGTTTGTCGACCGCGTAGTTTTTGTTCTTGAGCATGTACGCATCCAGCTCCTTGTCGAGCGCGTCAGCGCTGGACGGTTTTCCGCTCCTGAGAGCCCCACGGCCACGGCCACGTAAGATGCCGCCTCGTCGACCGCCTCGACCTACACCCGTGCCTCGACCGACACCCACGCCTCTAGACCCCCTTACAAATCCGCGGCCGCCCCGCGCAAACCCTCGGGCTCCAGCCCCAGCTTTGCCAATCGCACCGCCTCGGACCGTGGTTCCAGCAAAAACTCCACCCGCGACACCTGAACCCGCCGCCGCCCCGCCTCGGAATCGACCGCCGCGTGTGTGCACGCCGCGGAAGAGGCCGCCTCCGTGTGCCCCGCCAAGTGGTCTTGCTGCTCGAGGAGCTGTTCTGAAACCGCCGCCGACGTGCTGTAAGCGGGCGCCGATGGGTGCGACGGCGCCGCCGCCGCCACCGCGAGGTGTGGACTTTGACCAAGATGCATGTAGCCTGGTAAATCTGTTTTATTGTGCGTGGCGGTTTGGGAAAGGAAGGCGAAAATGGTGATGCAGGGGTGAGAATTGTGCGACTCGATTGAAACCGTAAGCGGAGATCTCAAGCCATCTCTGCCACCGACAAAGGACGTAGAAACATGGTTCCAGCGGAAGTGGAAACGGACCTATCAGAAAGCGACGTAGGAGGTTTGACCGCGCTCGCCGGTTGCGCATCGTTTGTGAAGACGACTCGGCGCTCCGCTGCGCCATTCGTTGCGGGAACTGCGTTCAGTTTTGCCATGATCTTCGAGAGGACGGCGTGAAGGTCTTACGACTCTTGGAGGGAGAGGTTACAGAGGTTAGCATGCATCGTTTGCCAGTATTCTTGCTATGGTCGGGTACGGTGAACTCGACAGCTCGGGAACGGGACGGACGTAAGTTTCACGCTGCGAGGCGGGAACTTACCAAGTGATAAGGGTTTTGCAGGCTCGGCAACAGCGTGCGAGCAACGAGACTGATGACAGATACCGCCTCAACCCGTTTGGATAGATATGAGTGTCCGTACGTGCGAGCGATAAGAGTCCAGGTTGGTGAGATTAGTGCTGTCCAGCAAGGTCGGAACGGGGTGTTGAACGGGGAAGTCGCTTCGCCCCATTATCGCTTGGAATCACGCGTGGAGAACCAGGTCACATGACCGCTTCACTTGAATAAAACGGGTTTCTTTCCGGCGCTTGTTCTTCACATCGCTTCCACATCCGGAGCTGGAGACCAGGGAGACCTTGCACTTGCCCAGTCCTGATCCTCTAACTGACCCGTGGCCCGTACAAGTAAGGTCCCAATTATGCTCTGGCGTTCTTACTAAAGCCTCAACAAGACGTTTTCTGCTGAAATCTTGGAGGTTGCAGGGCCACGCGCCATCAGGGACTGTTTCGGGACAAGGAGGATAGCGACCATGTGTCGCACCGTTTTTTACTGTGGGAAGACGATGTTGCGACTGGCATTTGCAGATACCCTTCAGTCTTTGAGCTGCGTAGAATCGACGACATGGAATCGTGTCTGGAACATCAGAACTGGTACTTCCTTGATTTCGTCCATGTTCTTTACGATTTGAACAGTTGAGTAGCTTCAATACGCTGAGCTTTGTTCACGACTCTATAGATCGCGGAAGTTGAGGACGCAGAAGGACGTGTATCGATTTCCATGGAGTGGGTTGAAAGATCGAGACTGGGGGAGATCGTGACATCTTGACTTTCCTTCAGATGAGAAGCAGAGTAAGGAGTATGTACGCTTGCCACGTACAGTACTCTGTACACACAAGAAAGCCTCTTCCCACTCAGCTTGTGTGGAAGCGGTTGGAGACTTGGGCGGATGGATATCCACGTTCAAAGCCGCTGGAACGAGGCGGATGACGGGTGCCGGACACGATGTAAGAATTTTGACACCCGAAGTTCCAACGGCGAACGCCGGCCCGACCGCCCCAACCATCGATCCACCGCAACGGACGGCGGTCGATGTCAAGGTAGGAGAGCAGACATCCAACGATGGATTCGGGGGATTCGGGGCTTCACAAAATGCTTTTGTCCGTTTGACGGTTTGACAGACGCGTTCCGCAACCCGCGGCTTGGCGGAGCTTAGCCTCATTCATATCACCATGCATGAGTCAGGTCGGTGTAGTCCTTATAAGGTGAGGGTAAATCCCCTCGTCATCAAATTCTCCCCTCGCTCCGTCTCTTGGCGCCCAACTCGCACTCCCTGAACTCGCGAGGGACAAATGATGTAAGAAACCCTCTCCACAACACAAACCCCCCAAAAACAGTTATAGAGAAAACACAAAGGACCGCCCACCGACATTCCCCTTCTTCCTGCCAGTGATATCTGTCAACCGGCGACTGCCCGTCACACCATCATCCTCGTGAGCAAATAGTCGCACGTCAGTACGAACGACACCTGTCGAGGAAGCAAAATATCACTTCCAACGTTCAACAAAAGGAAGCTCACCCCATGGACGAAGTCAGTTATCCCCAACAAGCGGCAGTAGCTGCGGAAGCACGGGACTCCGAACACTCCGAAAGAGCCTCCTTGAACCAAGCGTCGCAGAAAACGTCAAACACATCCGGGGTTGCTAGATCGTCGTCACAGAAACGCTCACGGCTTTGGAAGACTCCCGCAGCACTGGCTGCCCGCCGACGGAGCACCAAGAAGAGGAGAACAACGACAGCGATCCCAACAATCATGACGACGCTGCCGTCGCTTAGTCGCGGTCGGACTAGAACCCTCCGGAAGGGGACCTCCTTGGCAGCTTCCCATGACTCCCTCGCACAACAAGACCCTCTACTCGAATACACACGAAACCTCTCGCAACATTCTCAGCACAGTTGCAGTCCAGGCGGCAAACGGAAAAATGCCTACCACCACCCGGCATTGCAACGCACAAATTCGCAGTCCTCTCTTTGGTCGGATGCTACATCCGGTTCGGATGAAGACGACCGCCGAGAACATCTCGAAGTTCGCTCGAATGAAAGTTGGAGCAAGAACCTTTATGGGCAGGAGGAAATCGACCTGGTGGATGCATACGCAGATGAGGCTTTTGAAGGGACCGACTCCATCGGCGGACTACCTGCCCTCCCCTCACTGAAGCCACCTCGCAAAGTGCGGAATCGTCGATCGATCATGCTGCTGGACGAGGTCATCGGGGATGTGATTTCCTTCAAGGAGGATGTTGGATACGACCCTACACTTGGGCGGTATGGGAAGCACAGGTCGCACCCTGTCTACCCTGTCTATCTAGAAGACGACGCCGTGCGTGTCAAACCCAATATTTCCGTGACGGATCTGTCGTACCGTCGGTCGTTCGAGTTTGGAGATGAGGCGGCCAAAACGGGTGTGATGACCCAACTTCCTCCCCGCGCACAATCGCTCGCGCCTACAGAGACCTCATCTGAAAATGTCTCGCTGCCAGAAGACCGATCCGTCGCCGCAACACCACCACATTTCGGAAAGACCCCCGACGTTCCAACCCTCCTCACACCACCCGCAAGCCCCAAACGCGACAGCCAGGACCCCCTCTCAACCGCCGCACACGTCACACCGGTAGTCGTAGTCGACTCAGAACCGCTCCGCGACCTCGACTCCGCCTACAGCTCGCTCGACAGGAAAGCTCGTGAACAGAAACGTCGCTCGTCCGGCGCAACCCACTCTTCTGACGATGCGTACACGCCCTCAACCGTTTCCGATGACCAACCGCCCGCTACCACCATCCAACAACCCGTCACCACTTCCCTCGAGCTCCCTAACAACACCAGCGTCGTGGGCTTGGATAGGATGTACCGGCCGCCCATCGGACCTCGCTCGAGCTCCACGAGCATCAACGAGGGCGGCCCGGGCGTTACGAACCCCGCCGCGGCTGCCGCCGCAAAATCGAAAGCGGCAGCTGCGAAGGCCAGCACGAAGAAGGAGACAAAGGCGAATAGCCAACAGAAGGGGTTCAAGCGGTTTTTCCGACGTATGAGCAGGGCGTTTCATCACAAGGTGTGATTCAATGGGATGTTCACCATCGTCACACCCTCGCTGGCCATTAGCGATCCCGCTTCAGTTTTTTGGAGGTCGCTTTCTATCCCTCTTTCCATTTTCCCTTTCTTGCATCATTCCCCACCTCTGTATACCTCTATATCGTGCGTAGTTCCCATCGTCTTTCCCAACAACAGTTGTACCATCAGTTTTGTTCTCATTCATCCCTTCAACGAGTTCTTTCGTTTCTATAAATAGTTTTTGAGGAATGTGTTATCGACCTGTTTGGTTTTACGAAGTAACTGTGCGTGGTATTTTTGCCGCTCCATGTCGATTTGCGTGCGATCTGAGATGGTAGCTGGTGATAAGAGGGAGGGAAGGCAACCAATCCCAGAGCTCCAGCAACTGAGCCGAGAGATGACCGATATGTATTCCCAAACGAATGTTCCAAAGCGAAAACTGTTGTTTGCGAGTTTACTGCATGTGCGGTGATCGGACATCCTGAAAGTTCTACGAGTTGGACGACCTATCCGTGACCTGCGAGCATCAATCGGCAGAAGGATGGGCGGTGCGACGCTGTAGGCCATCAAAATAAAGTCAGAAGCAGCCGTGAGTGCTAAGTGAATGTACTCTAACTTCACCTACATCAATGTAAGTTTCAGTGGCTTCGGTCCTTGACACTTGTTACTTATATCCAGATATACTCGAAGCGCCTCGCAATGCTTTTTGTCGAAGATGCCGTTGTGTGTTTCACGTGGGCTAGCCTCATGGGAGAGCATCCGGAAACTGCGTGGACCTCCCCGCCATCATGGCCCGCTGGCATCACCATCTGTGCTTGCCGCGTCGTAATTGCGAAGTCGTTCATGATATTCAATCTGAAGTTTGTGAATCCCTGTCGGATGCGATGAGATCTAGTATACTCATTGTACGGATGTGTTCCTGTGAGATGTTTCTGTGAGCTGCTTCTCGCTCTTCCCGCACGTTTGCATCGGTGGAACTTCTCTATGTGCCGCAGGCGTTTCTGGCGACCTAGCGCTGGCCATGTCTCTCAAGTTCCCACGTGGATTAGGTCCGTCGTTTTTCCTCTACTATTACTTGTGACCGCTTTCTGCTCTCATTCCGGCCCCCCTCCCTTCGTAGCCTTAGTTGGTCAATATCGGTCTTGCCGCCTTTTCCGATTCGTGCGCCTGGGGCATCGGTCGGGCTCCTCAGATGGAACCTCCGCTGCTCAGGACCTCAAACGCTTCTCCTGCGCTGTTCTTCCAATGCCTGCGAAAGTCGAAACCAAACGTATCCCATCCTCCGACACTGTCACGGAACCCCAACCTCAGTTGGGTGTGTTCTGGGTGCGTACATTGCGTCTTCAATGTCCGGCAGATGCCTGCAGGTCTGTCCCAAAAGCACGAGGCTGGGAAAACGGATTGTTTGCCCATTGTCGAAACGGCGTCCGGAAGGAGTGAGCGGCTCACGTAAGCAGTCACAGTCGGACTTGTGGAACGCGTTCGGAACTCGCTCTCCGTGCACACTCCTTGCACACATATCCTGGTAGACAAACCGCCGCATTGTCTCCTTCCTCAAGTACTCCTAAGTGAAGCAAACCCACAGCGGGGGAACAACAACCTAGCATTGTTGGGCATGTGCGAAAGTCCTTACACTTTTTGACGATGAGACTCTCAAGTATCCTGCCCCGAGTGGGTAGGGTTCCGGCGGGGTTACAAAGTAATCATATGGCGCGCAGGAGGACAACAGCATCGTCGTGGTGTCCACTAGGATGCTGGCCTGAGAGGGACTTTTGCGAAATTACAATAATGCCACGGAGGAATGTTTTCAGAGAACGATATTCGACTGTTTGTTTCCTTTTCTTTCGACTCGCATGGAATGGCTGAAATATTTTATAGCCGGCCGAGGTTCATTTAAGCCGACCGCACAGATGCGGACTTCTCTCCCGTTTCCTCATCAAAGAAACAACAACATCTTTCCTTAACGCTTTGACCTCTGTCTCTCTCTATCAAGCCTTCAAACCAATCGCATCGCAAGCATGAAGTTCAGTCTCGCTTTCGCCGCATTCTGCGCCCTGACCGTCCAGCAGGTCGCCGCCCACGGTGCCATCATCGCCTACGAGGGTGTTTCCGGAACAAAAGGTCGTGCTCTCGGTATCGACGTGAACACCCCCCGTGACGGCAGAGGACGCAACCCTTTCCAGCAAGACACCGCCATTATCCGCGACCGCGATATTGCCTCCGGACGTGCCGGCGCATGTGGGAGGACGTTGGGTGGTGGTAACATCGACATTCCCGCGGGCATCGCCGGTCTGACCCAAGAGCTCGGCACTCTCCCGGAAGTCGCCGCCGGCCAACCCATGACGATCACCGTCCACCAAATCAACGGCGACGGCGCTGGTCCTTACACTTGTGAGGTCGATCAAACAGGAACCGGTGAAAACTTCCAGGAGGCGACGGTTACCACCAACTTGCCTGGTCGTCGTGGAAACAACCGCGCGACGTCCCTCACCGATCAGCCTCTCGTCGTCAACATGCCCGCCAACCTCGCGTGCACGGGTGGTGCTGCTAAAAACGTGTGCCTTGTCCGATGCCGAAACCCCGCACGCGCCGGTCCATTCGGTGGATGCATGCCTGTCCAGCAAGCCGGCGCTGTCGCCGCTCAACCCGCTGCTGCTCCCGCTCCCGCTGCCGGTGTCGAAGTCGCTGCCGCGGGCGCTGACGCTGCCGGTGTCGAAGTCGCTGCCGCGGGCGCTGACGCTGCCGGTGTTGAGGTCGCTGGTGCCGGGGTCCCCGGGGCCGGTGTCGAAGTCGCTGGTGCCGGTATCCCTGCCGGTGTTGAAGTGGCTGGTGCCGGTTTCCCCGCCGGTACTATCGATATCCCCGCCTCGGAACTCCCAGCTGCGCTGGCTTCCCGTGAAGTCGAAGAGGAGGAGGAAGACGACCACGAGGTTTTCGCCCGTGAAGCCGAAGAAGAGGACGAGGAGGAAGACGACCACGACCTGTCGGCCCGTGCCCGTGAAGCCGAGGATGACCATGAGGAAGAGGCCGAGGATGCCGATGACGACAACTAGGCCGTGACATCAGCTGTTTTGGCTGTCCTTCTTTTTTTTCAACCATCCCTTCATTGCCGCCTGCACATAACTTCCCTTTCCGAAATGTCATTTCTTCAAGGAATGTTGTACATACCTCACACCCAATCCGTTCAAAGGACCTATTGTATAGACGAAAGAAAACAGTGTAAATAGAACCATTGAAAAAAACACCCTTGGCCCATGTGACGCATATTGCGATAAACTACTTCGAGTTGCGAGATTGTCACCCACCTACACTTGGGAGATAGCTTTCGAGCCACTTCAATCAAATCATTGCTCTAAGCTCCATGCTGATAAACGATCGTGCCTGTCATCACGCTTGCTTGGAGCGGCCGTTCGTGCTAGGAAACGCCGAGCCGGATGACCCAAAAAGCCCCTGCACGATGAAAGTACAGTATTCGGTGTCGACCACGTCCTGGACTGGCTCACGCAACAAGGCCGACAAGCCTACGTCTGATGACCAAGGCCACGACCAGGCCAGGACCTTCTCCTGTGTGGCTCGCCAACACCAGATCCAGTCTCGCCGGCCACTGTCGGGAAGAGGTCGACGGTTTGCCAAATATCTGCAGGTCAAGCGAGATTTGGTGAGTCATAGGCAGAGAGGTGACGCTGCGTCAAGCCCAAACGTCAACGGTCAGCTCAACTTCCCACAACGTCCAACCATTCACCGTCCCTCCACCATATATACAACTGTATAAGTGGGCTTCTCGAACACCGCAGACGGCAAGGTTCCGGTTTCCCTCAGCGTGATCTCTGTCAGCCATCACAGTCGCGGGACCATCTCGACACATAAGCGACATCAATTTATCTCGGTCTTCATCCTTCCACCGTACCGCAATGGCAGTAAGTCTTGGGCATATGGTAAACCCTGCGCGAGAGAGGGTTTGTCTTCCTTCTCTTTAGCAAAAAGCTAACAGACGCCATTTCCATCCCTTTCGCCCTCCAGAGTCTCTTTGGCCTTGGTTCCTCAGCCGACATCGAAGTCGTTCTCGCTGGCGAAGATCAACGCAAACTGGTCGAAGTCAAAATAGATAAAGATAAGAAGGCGAAATATCCACTTTACTTTGATGGAGAGAGCGTTAGCGGGAAGGTATGGGGACGTGATCATAGGAGTGGCATGAGAGGGTTTTCGGTGAATGGGGAGAGCGCTGACATTAGCAATCTTGGCGTTTCGCCCAAAAGGTTCAAGTGCGTGTGCGGGATGGAAAGAAGGTTGAGCATCAGGGGATCAAGATCGAGTGGGTTGGACATATAGGTAGGGTATCGCATCTGCCTCACGAAGGTCTCACTTGCTAGACGAGACTTCGAGATCTGATTCATGTCGCTTGCATCACCTGTAGAGTTGTTCTACGATCGGGGGAATCACTATGAATTCTCATCCCTGGCGCAAGAACTCGCTGCTCCCGGAGAGCTAAGGTCGAGCGCCACGTATGACTTTGAATTTAAGAACGTGGAGAAGCAGTACGAAAGCTACTTTGGAATCAATGTGAAACTGAGGTATGCTTTCGGATTTGTTGCGAGAAGGATAGGGCATATCGCTGACATGTGAGCAGATACTTTGTCCGTGTAACGGTCTCGCGGCGAATCTCAGATATCATAAAAGAGAAGGACGTGTTTGTGCACTCGTACCGCATACCACCAGAAGTGAATAATTCTATCAAGATGGAGGTTGGAATCGAGGACTGTTTGCATATTGAGTTCGAGTACAACAAATCAAAGTATGTTTGTGAAAACGAAGTGCGGGATCATGGCTGCTTGAAACGTACACGGCGCTGACTCGAGTCCCCTTGATTCCTCAAGGTACCACCTCCGCGACGTCATAGTCGGCAAGATCTATTTCCTCCTCGTCCGCATTAAAATCAAGTACATGGAGCTCTCCATTATCCGCCGCGAAACAACTGGCGCAGCCCCAAATCAATACAACGAATCGGAAACCGTCACCAAATTCGAAATCATGGACGGTGCCCCCGTGCGTGGCGAAACCATTCCCATCCGCCTTTTCCTCAGTGGGTTTGAGTTGACGCCGACGTACCGTGATGTGAATAAGAAGTTCTCGACGAGATACTATCTGAATCTCGTGCTTGTGGATGAGGAGAATCGGCGGTATTTCAAGCAGCAGGAGGTACGTTGACGAATTATGGGGATGGAGCTTTCCGGGATTGTGGAGAGGCTGATCCCGTCTCTTCGGCTCTCGCAGATAACGCTATATCGCCTGAAGGATGACTCGGAAGAGTATGTTGCAACCATCATAATTCGTTTCTCGAAGTTCGTCTTACTCACCATTTCCAATCACTCCCAATAGGCACAACGAGATAGCAGGCGGAGCATCAGCCGCTGGATTGAGCACATACACTGGAAGGAAATGAGCCAATGCATTGCCACGCTGTCATCATCCATGTGTCTTGAACTGCCCCGTCGGCATTATTCACCAATTTCCTTGTCCCAATGTACAAAGTAAACCCTCCTCCGCATACGCTGCAACGCACTCTCTCTGTGTATATCGCGAGTCTTGGTATCTCACCAATCTTCGCCGTCCTCGACTTCTCCGTTCACCATGTACAATAGCCCCCCTTCATTCCAAAAAGGAACCACTTCCGTGGCCATCATCGCTCTCGCGGGAATCAGAAATCGTGAGGCGGATATGTGTGTATTTGTGTGCGCTGCCAAGGATCGCGAGCCTCCCAAAGCATGATCTATTCTATTCATTGTAAAGGTGACCATGAATCGCGATGAATATGGTGCCGAAGCTTCCCACGGAAGCGTGAGGTGAGCCCGAGTCGCGTGACGCCGGCTCACTTTGACGCTTGGTGATATCTTCAGACTCGCCCTCTCCGCACAGCCGTCGAAGCTGCCGACCGATGGCCCATCCGGCCCCAC
Organism: Fimicolochytrium jonesii; assembly: GCF_025526975.1. Taxonomy (NCBI): domain Eukaryota; kingdom Fungi; phylum Chytridiomycota; class Chytridiomycetes; order Spizellomycetales; family Powellomycetaceae; genus Fimicolochytrium; species Fimicolochytrium jonesii. The sequence goes on from NW_026515671.1 coordinate 515,254, forward strand.
GCTTCGATCCCGAACCCATCATCAAACCCTCTACGTCGGAGCGGCATCCTCCACCTCACAAATTCCTCCCGGACCAAAGCTGAACCCGTCGCAGCCATCTATCTACAGCACCCGAGGCAAAACACGTAGGATCGATTTCGCAAACGAGAGTGGCGATGCCCGTGTTGGTGGTAATGGGACTGGTGTTTGTGCGAGTGGGGATCGGGATGTGCTGTTGGAAGGAGATTCAAACTTAGTCATCCAAACGAGCATCGCTCCAAGCGCAACACAACCGAACCACTCCTCCACAACAACCCAAATTAACCTACCATGAGGTAAAATCCCTAACCCATCTCCCATTCAGCTTCTTCGCCGTCCTCCGATTCGTGTGTGTCCTCTGCCCATTCACCGGCAACATCGCCTTATGCCTCGCACCCCTATACCGCCCCGTCTGCACCATCACGCCCACCCGCGCCTTGGTTTCCCGCTTCAGCTCCGCATCGATCGTCATGGTGTTGAGTAGCGCGGAGAGTTTCGTGACTTTGTCTTCGGCGAGGTCGGAGAGTCGGCACCGTGGGTGGATCCCGAGTTTGTGGCAAACGGTGGCGGAGGTGTGCGGCCCGACGCCGTAGATTTGTTGGAGGGCTATTGGGACAGGTTTGTGGTCGGGGAGGTTGACGCCGAGGAGGTAGAGCATGGTGAGAGAGTTATCGACTGAATGGAAACTTGAGGTCCCGTACGATGTACTCTCGACTTCCGGCTTTTCTAAAGTTGGACGAACCTCCGGTAATACCAACAGGACGTTCAAAAGTCTTTCGGGGGTGTTTGCAATTGGCGAGATCTCAATAAAATCGTCGGTCGCTGCCAGGGTCGCTGCTGCTCAGCAAACTTGGATTCCCCGGATCACGTGCTAATGACATCGTTCGATTTAAAAGTAAAAATGAAGTCAGTTTGCGAGATGATTCGGGTATATTGAGGACCGTTCGTATTTACAAGCTACACAAGCTACAGAATATTCTACAGATACGCCGTGGTGGTATCAAGGCTTCTACGGAGCTTTGCTGAGGACCAGGCGGCGCGCGGGGGTTGATATGACAGTAAAAGGCCGAAGGCAGGATGGGAATATCTGCAGCGATCCCGTGCGCTTGCCTTGCAAAAGCGCTGGCGATGAAGAGTTCGCGATGGCTTCCTTCTGACCGGGTGCCCTGCCAAGGTCTTTGGTTGGCTCGAGATAGGATGCTAATAGAGGTGTCCTTCATTAGCCTTCGGGAGAGGGTAGTCGTCAGGATGTGCCTGATTGGCGTATGGGTTCAGCTATCCCCCAGGATTTGGTTGATTGGCATATGGAACAGGGTATCCTTGACTCATAGTCCAAAGCAGGTTTCCCAAACTGTTTCCGTGGTGAGCATTCCGGACGGGGTGTTCTTGACTGTGTCCCTGCTGCGCATCCGAGGCGAAGCTTCCCCAATCGCTTCCTTGGTTCGGTCCCGGAGCAGGTCGCGCCCGACCGTTTGCCTGGTTAGAAATGGGGGCCAGGCGTTCCCAACCGCTTCCATGGTGACTGTTCGGGGCAGCGTGTTCTCGACGTCGTTCCTGATTGCCATTCGGCGCCGGGCGGTTCCTCTGATTGCCATTTGGCACCGGATGATTTGGTTTAGGGACCGCATGGTTGGCCTGACTCGCATTCACCTTCGGCATAGGGCGGTTTGACTGCTTGGCATTCGGCATCGGGCTGTTTGTTCCCTGATCCGGATTCGGGACCGGGCAGTTTGACTGATTGGCATTGGGTACCGGGCGACTGCCGTGCTCCGCACTCGGCACCGAGGGGTTTAGTTGATTGGCTTTCGAGGCCGCCCGTTGCTTCAAGTAATGCATTCCTTTCTTCGATAGCTGGATATCCGGGATGCTACACTTCTTCGACGCTGCAGCGTGCTCATATATAGAATCGAAATTAGCTCCAGCTTTGATGCAAAACCCGCATGCACAAGACCACATAGGACGGGTCCTGCTCTTCTCTATGGCGTCGGGTCCGCCAATCTTTGACATATGTGCTCGTACTTCGAACTGCCGTTTCGCTTCGAGCTCGGTTCTGGTTTGCTGCGCATAGTGAATGTACTCTTCTTCATCTTCCGCTTTGCATACTTTGTACAGCCGGTGAGCAACCAGGAGCGGTCTGAGGTCCTTGTCGTCTGAAGGTGTGCGGATCGCGGTTTGTAACCACTTTTTCTGCCGCTTCTCCTTCTCTTTTCGCGCAGCAAGATCGCTGAGAAGCTCCTTCGCGCGCTCTGCATCTACGAATTCTGCCACGCTGTCGCAGATGTTCGTGAAAGCCTTATCCCCAATGTGATCGCTCCCTCCAAGGTCGCACATGTGACCTCCCATGTGCGCCCAGATGAGTTTCTTTCGATTCTGCACCAGTTCAGGCTCCATGTCGCGCAAGAGTTGGTTCTGCACAGATTTCGTGAAGAGCGTGGACTTGCCGTTTATTTCTTTAACGCAGTCGAACCAGGGGAAGGTATGCGGATGCAGGTATGGGTATTTCGATTGTAGAAAGGCCTTGATCTCAGCACGACGGTCTTCCGCCTTATTCCACAGTCTGCGTCGTTCGGCCAACGCGAAATCACCTTTGCGATTCGCCATGACTTTCTTGAAATCCCGTACAGCTGCTTGTCGAGTCGCGAGTTCTACTTCCTCCTCCAAAGTAGGATGCCGTGAGGGGACCATGCATCGCAGGTAGGATCCCGACACACTCGGCAGTTTCCCATACCGCTTCTTGCCGCACCCTTCCTCTTCCAGCACAGTCCAATGAACGGTAAGCTCGTTAAAGCATGCTTCACAGAGTCGCACTCCCCTCCATCCCCACTGCGGCGTCCGCACGCGCGGGCTTTTCGGACAGCGATGACAGCCCCGGCCGTGGTAGCTCTCCAGCATGTTGTAGTCGGAGATTCCCGCGATGGCGGGGTCCGGCCAGTCGAATCGGACACGCAATCGTCGCCATATCATCTGGCCTATTCGCTGTGTCGGGTGTAGAATACTGTGTGCGGCTTTACACGTCTTCATGAAAAAGAGCGCGTGTTCTACCTCCTGCACGTTCGACAAGATCTCTACCCATACTTCTGCAGGGAAGCTGAGGAAGGACACGGCGAGATTCTCACGGGCGGCGGCAATCGCGGATGCCGTGCCATGATGATGCTTCAATCGGCGCGTGGGTGGGCTACGGACGGCGGAGATATCGAGGATGGGCTCTTCCCCCTCCAGAAGCGGCGCTGAGGAGGCCAGCATTGTGGAAGTGGGAATCGGCTTGTCTCGTCGCGTGGGAAGATGCAGCCGATTGCGGGCTCAGCCGATGAGAGCTATATCGAAGCGACCAAGAACTGTACGTAAATGAGTCACGTGCTGTCTGTCTTTGCAAACGCGTTCATGCGTCGAGTGGCAGGCGTGTCCGGTTTGAGAGTTCATCAACGGCGTACATACATACAGTAAGGTGTGGTGTGGCGGGCAAAGCGAGCACTGCTTGCAGGACGTGGGATAGGATTCTCTTTTGATCAACTCGGCGGCGCTGAACATACTTGTCCTCGCTTATGGGATGCACCGTAGATTCTCCGTTGAGATGAGTGTCTGTCGGACGGAAATCAATCCGATGCGGTGATGTACCTTTTTCCTGTAGGAAGAGCGTGAGGAATGGATATTGTGAAACTGTGATCCACCCGGCGGCGTGAGAATGTCGCCATTGGCGGTTAATCAGAAAGCGCGGTTCTACAGGGACGGGTTTTGTTGAAGGCCGGCTTGTCTTACTAGTCGCATAGAAGATGTATTCGGGGAGGGAAACTGTCCCGAAGGCGCTAATTGCGGCATATGCTGGATTGGTTTCCGGCAGATCCGGTGTCGAACAAACGTCGCGATGGGCCGGGCGGACTCTGCACAGGTCGTACACATCCAAGGACATCGAAACCTTTTTCGTGCATCGCCCGTGGCGGCAATTCGATCTTGTAGCGATTGACGCATCACGAATCTCTTGCGACGAATGACGGTGATTCGGAGGCCCGCCTCCTACTCGCCTCCTCACGTTCATGCCCTAGTAGCATAGTCGTAGCAGCGACATGGGCCGCGCTAATGCAACTACCCCGCATAAAGCATTGTCTCCGTTCCATTTTGGAACGAGAGCCCAGGAGCGGCAGACGTCGTCCAGGACTTCGTTGATGTGAGGGTGCAGCTTTGAGCTGTATGCAGCCGTATAAGGATCTGATTGCGAGATACCTCTGACAAGTGTATACTGTTCTCACTTTGCTGGCCGTGGGGAAAAGCCCCACACGCCGAAAACTTACTGTAAAAGCCTCGGACGATGTCACAGCCACAGCTCAACTGACCTCTCAGGCCGACCCGTGCTGCGCCACCCAACCGTTCCACGCGTTACCGTAAGGCACAATTAGGGAAATTAAAGCCGTTTCCTAAAAAAACCCTCTTTTTCGAGCAGCCATACCATCCCACAGACATGCAGGACGACCTATTCCCTTTGCATACAGCTCCAGTTAGCTACTTCGGCCAATCCCCTCCAAGTGTCTGTGGGGGTAGCTGCTGCAACAAACTTAACACAGAGGCCCAAAGGTCTGAGTAGTAAATCTGTCGTTCCTTGGCCGTTTTTGAGTAAAACTTGCCAGTTGGAGGTGTCAAACGCTGAAACAGTGCCTTCTTCACAAAACTGCGTAATCAATCTTTTTGCTAGCATGTCTGGCTGTCAAGATGTTGCTCAACATGTTGCAGCAACTTTGGGTCTGCGAAAACCTCGTTAAGTCCAAAAGTCGTCAAAAAGCTGTCAGTGGCGCAGCACGGGTGGACCTGAGACTGACCTGTACCCTGACCTATACCCCACAAGCAGTTCACATTCCGACGATCAGCATCTCCACCATACCTACCACACCAGGTAACTTTAAGGAGCCGTTGGCTAGATATAGATAGATTTCCTCTCCGAATATAATTGGCAGGGTCGCCCGACACCGTTGTCTAAGAGAAGGACATCTCACACTTCGCCCTTCTCGCAGGTGAATGCTGAAAGCTCTCATAACCGCTTTCTCTCCTCGGCTCACAACACTTGTGAGGACTACCAACCCATCTGCAGCCATGACCACCGCATCCGTCAACCCCTCCCGCAGGTCCTATGCCCCTCTGGCGCGTGAGAACCGCCAAAAGGTTCTGAAGCATCTAGAGCAAGCCGGCATCACGTCCGGCGTCCTGTATCTCACCGGCATGAAGACCGAGGAGCGCAAGTGGACCGACTGCGAAGTGCCGTTCAGACAGGAGAGCAACTTCTTCTATCTCACCGGCGTCACTGAGCCTGACTGCCACCTTGTCATCGACGTGGCCTCGCAAGATGCCCACGTGTTTATCCCCAAGTTCTCCGAGGACCACGCTTTGTGGATGGGACCGCCCCCAACGGAGACTTTCATCAAGGAGCGCTACGGTGTGCAGCACTGTGACGTCGTTGACAACATCGTGAAGACTCTGGAGAGCCTGAAGGCTAGTAAGGTTCATATACTCGAGCAGGAGAAGGATTTGGCAGCCATTGGTGCGTTCAAAGACAAGATTGATTCCTCCGCTTTGAGCACTGCCGTCACCGAAGCGCGCATGATCAAGTCCAAGGGCGAGATCGAGCTGATGAGGAGAGCAGCCAAGATCAGTGGGTGCGTGCATGGTTGTCTGGGATCGTATATGTCTGGATCATACCATGGTATTAACCCACATGTTTCATCGCAGAGATGCCCACATTGCTTTGATGAAAGCAGCAAAGCCTGGAAAGGACACGGAACGCCAATTGCAGGCGCTTTTCGAATACGAATGTTTCCGCAACGAGTGAGTAGATTTTTGATGCCTACGAATATAGGCGATGCGGGGCTCCTAGATCTCATAGCGTCTGTTCTACTTTCAGCGGACGATACCAGGCATACACCCCCATCGTTGCATCCGGAAGGAACGGATCCGTGCTCCACTACATCGACAACACCGACCCGATCGCCCAAGACAAACGTGACCTCCTGCTAGTCGACGCCGGATGCGAATACGAATGCTACGCCGCCGACATCACCCGCACTTTCCCAATCGGCGGCAAATTCGAAGGCGATTGGAAAACAACCTACGAGATCGTCCTGAGCATGCAGAACGCCGTCCTGGCAGCCATCAAGCCAGGCGTCGAGTGGGAGGACATGCACAAGCTCGCCAACCGCGTTGCCGCTGAAGGTCTTCTCAAGGCGGGGCTCATCAAGGGCGATTTGGACACTTTGATTGCCAACCACATACCTGCCCTCTTCTTCCCGCACGGTCTAGGACACAGTATCGGCCTCGACGTCCACGACGTCGGCGGATACCCCAAAGGCGTCCCGCGTCTAACTGACCCTGGGCTCAAGTACCTCCGTATGCGGCGTACATTGAAGCCCGGTATGGCCGTGACTGTTGAGCCTGGGATCTACTTTGTCGACGCGATTTTGGACAAGGCGCTTGCGGACTCCAACGTCACTCAGTACTTGGATGTTGAGGTTGTTAAAAGGTTCCGCAAGACGGTGGGTGGTGTCAGGATAGAGGACGATGTGGTTGTTACTGAGACGGGCGTAGACAACTTGACTGGGTGGGTTCCGAAGGAGGTTGCGGATATTGAGAAGGTTATGAGTGCGTAGGCAGTCACTTTGTAGGATGCATGTAGTTGTTCCTTTTATGTGTTTTATCCACCTCACTCTGCATTCCGGCGTAGTCCGTCCACAATCTCTACTGGTCTTGACTTTCCCCAATATTAGCCGTACATTTTTGACTGCGGTCAGTATGCTTCTTTGAACAGCAGAACATCACCGTGCTAGGATATGAGCGAAACGGGGTCGAGAACAAGGTTAGCCTTAGTTCCACCCGTCGGAGCCGGACATTTTGAGCTGTACAGGGGTAGCCCCTGGAGAAATCTTCGAAGAACTTGGGATAATCCCGCTTCTCGACCTCAGCCCTATCATTCTGGATGCAAAAAGTCACTTGCTTGGAGATATCTGTTTGTAAATCGGGCGTCAAATGCGAAGGTGACCTGGAAGCTTCAAGCAACGCAACCGACGCACATGACCTGTCAAAATACGCTGGGACGCGCCGTCGAAATCGGAATCACCGTTGTACGCCACACTTGAGGAACGCCAAAAACTTACCGAGCTCAATCCTCAATTCGTAACGCATATCCAGCTCCCCACCAACAACGATCCATAAGCAGCAATGTCCCAATCCTACCCACCCGTCCTCCCAACCAACCTCATCGGCCGCACGCACCCACCACCACCCACCACCGCGCCCGTCGCACAAACCGGCCCCAGAATAACACCCTCCGGCCGCCCCTTTTACACCCGCAACACCCTTCCACCCCTTCTGTCCCAACGCTACCAACGCTCACAACAACTTCGCGCAGGCCGACGCGATCGCACGCCCGGCGGGAGTGCGGGTGGCGGTGGTGGGGATGCGGACGATGGAGCGTCAGACGAGGGTGGCGCGGGAAACGGCGGCGGGGTCGGGGGTGGGAATGATATGGCGGATGATGCCACCGTGCAGGGACTACAACCGCCGAATGCGCGAAGAGGTGGGGGAAGAAATAGCACGATTCCTGCTGGGCTTGGTAGTGCGGGGCCGGTGGCGATGGATAGTGATGGCGGGCCCGGTATGGCTGGGATGAGACCGCGGAGCTCAAAGGGACGGATTGCTGCCGTGAGGCATGTTGCATTTGTGGGATATCATCGTGGAAATAGTATTGTACCTGGCGCGGATGGAATTGGCAATGGCAGCGGGGTGAGGAATGCGCGACGATGGACGCGGTTCGAACTTACGGGACTCAGCGAGCAGCCCAACAATATCAGTTCTCCTGGCAATAACCACAATGGAAGCGATGATGGAACTGGCGGCGGGGACCGTAGCAGCGACGGCGCGGGAGACGGCACCGGTGCAGCGGGCACATCCGCCCCCGAGATCGAAGTAGAGCCGTACAAGCCCTTCCCGCTGCAATCCAACTCAAGCTACTCACCAGCAGCCGTCTCCGAAACGAAACTGCACCGTCTCCCCCGCGTCGTCGCATCACGATACGCCGCGTACGCGCCCGCTGAGCCGGAAGTGCAGGCTACGATTGAGCGGAGCGCGAAACGGTCGCGGAGGAGAGAGATGAAGGCTGTGGAGGCGTTGAAGTGTGAGGTGAGGGAGGCGAGAAGGAAGTGGGGCGATCCAGAGGGGATGGAGAGGGAGGGGAGGGTGATGGCCGAGCGGGCAAGGGAGAGGATGAAGTGGAAGATTGAAAGGGCGTTGGGATTGAGAGTATGTATTGCCGCCTTTATTCCATGGATGGGAGGTTGTAAATTTTTGACACTTCCGGCGTGCCCATGTACAGGACGCCGAAGTGCAACTCCTAGTCGAAGGCCAACCCAGCGCCATCGACGCGATCCTGCTCAAACAACACCTGGCGCTCTGTCCGCGGCTCAAACTCGATATGCGGAAAGCGTACACGGAGGAAGACCGGGCCCGTGTGGATCGTATCGTCGCAGGATGGACGCGGTTTGATTAGTGACGGTTTTTCATGAACAAGAAAATCACAATGTCGGGTTGTATATATGGTCGATCAGCGTAGTCGTCGGGATTGATCTGCTGTTTCAGGTCTGCAAAGTTTGGCAGAGAAATACTGAATGTTGAGCAGTATCACGACGAGTTAACGCTTCGGAGTGCATGATGCCGTGAGCTTCTACTTTTGATATCAAGAAAACGATGCTACAGACAGAAATGTCCTAGGCTATCTATCGCACGGCCGGTCCTAAAAGCCTTTCGCACATATGCCTTAAAGGTTGAGGGTCTTCAACCCCGCCTCGTCATATCTAGTACCCGCCACACCAATCTCCTTGGTGATGGCACGGATAGCGGCATCATCCTCTTTAGTTACCTTGACGTTCAAACTAGCCATGTTTTCCTCCAAGTTCGCCGCACGAGTCGTGCCCGGAATGGTGAAGAAGTTATCGCCCTGCTCAAGCACCCAGGCCAACACAAGCTGGGACGCTTTTACATTCTTGCGCTGGGCGATCTCCTCGATTTTTTCTACAAGTTTCAGGTTCTTCTTGAAGTTCTCCCCCTGGAACCGAGGGTTCTTACGGCGCCAATCGTCCTTATCCAAATCCTCCTCGGACTTGAACCGACCCGTCAGGAACCCGCGGCCAAGTGGCGAGTACGCGACGATGGCAACACCGAGCTCCTTGCAAGCAGCAAGCAGACCGTTGGTCTCAATGTCGAGCGTCCACGGCGAGTACTCAACTTGGACGGCAGCGATGGGATGCACGGCGTGGGCGCGGCGAAGCGTTTCGGCGCTGCATTCGGATAGGCCAATGTGTTTGATTTTGCCTTGCTTTACGAGCTCGGCTAAGGCTTTCATGGTGTCTTCGATGGGAGTGTTGGGATCCATGCGATGCATGTAGTACAGGTCAATGTGGTCCACTCCTAGGCGCTTCAGGGAGCTAGCACACGCCGTCTTGATGTATCTGCCAGGGATAGACGCGTCAACCTTTAGAAACGCTCTCACAACATCTATGAAATGCTTCTTTCGCTCACTCACTCAGGCTTCCCATTGGGCTTCCCGTCTTTCTTGTCATGGATATCGAAACCAAATTTTGTGCACAAGAAGACCTTGTCGCGGTTGCCGGTGTCCTTGAAGTACTGTCCGAGGAGTTCCTCGTTTTGACCATATACGTCAGCAGAATCCCAGAAAGTACAACCCAGCTCGATGGCTTTGTTGAGGGTATCGATGGAGCCTTTCGAGTCAGCTTTCCCGTAGAAAGCACTCATGCCCATGCAGCCCAAGCCGAGAGGGTTGATTGAGGGGCCGTTCTTGCCGAGATGGTGGCGGAGGGTGTTGGAAGTGGCGCTCATCCTGCTGAAATGGAGAGGGATGGGTATGTGATGGATCTCCTTGAGGTTCAGGTGGTGAGGTGGGCGTTGCTGAGACGGGATCTGGTAGGATATGGATGCCCTGTACAGTACAGTATATACATTCAGTACAGTATCACATTCAGCTCCGAGATGGGGTACGTTGTGGAACGTGTGGTTATGATCCTTGCAGCATACGAAAATGACAGGTCGGCGGAGGCGGATCGTTGCGTTTCCCGCACCGCCGGATCATGAGCGTTACCGGGTTCCCATTTGCACAAGGGGTGCGCGCTAGTGGGGCCGCGCACTTGTGTGTTCCTGGGATCGGCAGGCGCGCGCACCAACCCAAAAACTCTGGGTTTTTCACCACAGCTTTGCGAATTGCACTTGCAGGTTTCGTCAACTATCCAGCGGTTCATCCAGACTGGTCTAATTGTTCAGGACCGCCGTGGTGTTAACGACCTCAGCACAGGAAAGGGAGACCTACGCAGACTCGTAATGGAGGAAATAGCAAATGCAGGGACATGGGAGTCGCTCAAACCCGCACTATCGGGCCCAATGTAAGTCTCAACTGCCTCACCAATTATTCAGTCTTCCGTCCCACGGGGTGCTTTGCGCATACTCGGACGCTTACTGGAACCCCAACCAGGCTCGACGCACTGCGGACGCTCTCTTTCTCGCAAATGACGCCAGTGCAAGCTTCAACCGTGCCACTCTTCATGAAGAACAAGGACGTGGTGGTTGAAGCAGTCACTGGCTCAGGGAAGACTCTTGCCTTTGTTATACCCATTCTCGAAATGCTGTTGCGCCGCCATAGGGACGGACGCCCGCTGTTGAAGAATCAGATAGGAGCTCTGATTATATCGCCAACGAGAGAACTCGCGAGACAGATATTCGATGTGACAACAACATTTTTGGATGCCATCAACGCCGCTTCGGCCGCTGAAGCGGAGGCTGCAGAGGCTGATAGGGAAGGGGCAGAAGGGGCGGAAAACACAGCGTTGGAGGATGCAGAGCGGATAACACCGACCCTGAGGCATATGCTGTTCATCGGTGGGAATAACGTCCATGACGACGTGATCGAGTTCCAAAAACTAGGAGCACAGGTCGTCATTGGGACACCAGGGCGATTGGACGACTTGCTGAAGCGGGGAGCTCTATTCAACACGAAAGAGCTGGAAGTCCTGGTGTTGGACGAAGCGGACAGATTGCTGGACATGGGATTCGAGCAGGTCCTCACTGCTATCATCCAACGACTCCCGAAACAGCGAAGGACGGGGCTATTTTCCGCTACAATGTCCGATGCACTGAATCAGCTTGTCAGAGTCGGTTTAAGAAATCCCGTACGTGTGCAAGTCAAGGTGGAAAGCCTGAACAAGAAGGTCAAGGAGCAGGTCACACCAGCTTCTTTGGAAATTGGTTATGTTCTCTGCACACCGGAGCAAAAGATGGTGCAGTTGATCTGCTTTCTGCGGAACCAACGGCATAAGAAGTATATTGTCTACTTCTCAACCTGCGCATGCGTTGACTACTTTTTCAAGGTACGTCTGATTGCCAGTTCTCTCGGAAACTATCAGAACAGATCCCTAATACATGTCCGTTTTGCCAGATCCTCAGCAGTCTCTCGTACCTAAAAGACTTCACATTCTACTCCTTACACGGCAAGATGGACCCGAAACGCCGCGAGCTCGTCTACAAAAAGTTTACATCCGCTCCATCCTCCTCCGTCCTCGTCTGCACAGACGTCGCAGCCCGTGGGTTAGACATCCCAGACGTAGACTACGTTATCCAGTTCGATCCACCACAAGATCCCAAAGCGTTCGCCCATAGATGTGGACGTACTGCTCGGTTAGGAAGACAGGGCAAAGCCGTAGTGTTCCTCACACCCGAGGAAGACACCTACGTTGAGTTCCTCAAGATCCGCAAAGTCCCCATGATCGAGCTTCCCTTACAAATCGACGAACGACCAGATGAACCAGGCATCACACCTTCCGGGAAACCATCCACGGTCAACCCCGTAATCAATCAGGAAACGGTCCTCCAATCCATTCAGAAGCTCAACACGAAAGATCGCGACGTCTTTGAGAAATCGACAAAGGCTTTCGTATCCTGGGTCCGCGCTTACAATGAACACCAGGCTTCTTATATCTTCCGCTTCAAAAACGTTGACATCGCCTCCGTCGCCCGCTCATACGGTCTTCTTCGTCTGCCTAAGATGCCGGAACTGAAAGACCGTAAGATCGAGTTCACACCCCTAGGCTCCGGCCCCGGCGCCAAGATCAACGTCGACGAGATAAAGTACAAAGACAAAGCGCGCGAAAAGCAGCGACTTGCGAAACTGGAAAAAGAGAAAAGCGAAGCGGCGATCGCGAAAAAGCAGGCAGAGCTCGCGAGGACCAAAGCTAAGCGGAAGATAGCGGAAAAAGACGCGAGCTGGTCGCAGCATCGGGAGCTGAAGGAACGAAGGTTGGAGAGGAGGGAGAAGAGGGAGAAGAAACGGACGGCGGTTGCGAAGGCGAAGGCCGCGGGCACGTTTGTGGCCAAGAATGCGGATGGGAGTGTTGCGGATGGGGAGGTTGTTGCGACGACTGCGCCTGGGAAGCGGGCGAGGAAGGAGGATGATGCTGAGGCGATGTCGGATTCGGGGAGCGAGGGCGAGGATTGGAAGGAGATGAAGGTGGCTACGAAGAAGGCTAAGGTTTCCAAATCGATGTTTGGAGGATTGGATTGAAGGCCGATATCTCGATCTCCCTTCACAGGCGCATCAATTAGTTTCAAGGCGTCGTTCTGTAGCTATTTGTACATAGTCCCTCGTGCATAGATTCAGTAACTTAATCCACGATACTTATCTACATACTCGCTGGCCAACCCCTTGCTCAGTTTTCCTCAATAGCTCCCATCTCTCAACATGCTACCTCACGATGCAGTTCCTGCACCACGCCGTTTCGTAGGTCGCATTCCGCCACGATTTGTTTGGGCCTGTTGGAATTCTGCCCGCGTCATGCCCGCGTCTTCCACCGTCTTTCGCTCAAAACGTCGTTCTCTGTCCTCACCAAAACAATTCCTGACGACGATCTTCTCCTACAATGGACGCATTGGCACCCTCATCAAACACACCCGTTGACCCAGTGGCAAGGCCAGGGAGTGCTACTCGCTCTCAAACGCAACAAGTTTCGCAACAGCAACGACAACCTTTGAGTGGCTCGCAGACGCAGACAGTCGAGCACACGGAACTGGCACCTCCACCTGTCATCACAGCAGGGACATTACACTTGCGCGGAGGGAACTTGACCGACAGAAAAGTGCAATGGGACGACGACGTGGTGGATAATGAGGGGCTAGGGAAGAAGAGCAGTAAAGGTATGCTTGTCTTCCACAAGGACCTGAATCTTTGGACTCTCCGCAATGCCTATCAACTGATATCCTATACTTCCCACCCGTTGCATAAAGTATGCTGCATATTCCGCAAGCCTCACAATCCAGACGACACATCTTCGGACTCTGAATCATCCTCCGGGTCAGAAGCAGATGATCCGAACGAACCAAACGCATATGAGAGGGAGCCAAAGTCTGTGAGAAAGCATCCGAAACGGAAAGGGAAGGCCAACTCGTACCACCATCATGAGCACGCGGAAGAGTGCAGCCATAACAACGGACCCTCTGGGAGTGGATCAATGCCGGTGTAGATGCAGGAAGGGCCGGACGAGTTAGGACTGACGCCGGGGCAATCAGCTTTATCCCCTGCACGCATCAGCTTAGAGGCGTTTGTCAACAAAGGTTCTCTTCCATTTTTGGCTTTTGGCCCCGCATTCAGTCAGGGTTAGCATTGTATCATAGACTGAAACATATCCATATGGACTCTCAATATAATGTTCATGTGATGAAGTGAGGCGTCGTCAGCATTGAGGGGGTGCTGCTATTGCAGGGTACCCCAATTTCGCGCAAGTCACTTTCAGCTCCGCCTTCTATCTCTACGTCCTTTTTATGCAATCACTTCAGGTACAACCCTATCTATAACAGCCAACCCCTTCCGCGTCGGTCTTAAGCCTCGAACCAACCTTCCATCAACCTCTACCGCGGCGTCCATCTCGCTGGTCGCGTACACCCATTCCAGTAAATCGCCGCTTACCAAGTCATTCGTTGCCGCGATGTTTATGATCTGCCAGATGTAAAGTCTTAGAAATAGCGGGGCTGGGCGGGGATGGTCACAAAACACCTACCGAGTCGATGGAGTACTCAACTCCCGCATGTTGTCGGATGGTGCCAAAGCTCACGCCGTCCATTGTGCGTAGACCTAGAAGGACTAGTTCCTATGCCGCGCGAACGCAACCAATGTAGTCAGAACTCTTTGAAGATGTGAGAGCTGCCAACCTATCGACATACTTCCAACGTCTGTCGAAGCGTCATTGGGACTACCCGTCGCATTCTGCAAGTCCCGGATACTCAGCATGGATGTGGGGAAAATACGCGTAAGTCAGGTTGCAACCCGTACCCCTGCCCGGTGGTCTCGCATTCCGTCATCCATGAGTTTGGATCCAGGGTCTGTCGCCAAGCGGGGAACACATAAGCTCCAAGTGTCACGCACGGCTAACGACAAGCAGTCTCGAAACGCACTCGAAAAGTCCGAAACCGCGTGCCATCTGCTCCATACACCCTCCCATGAGCGCCTGGCCCGATGCCTATATAGTCATATCCTCTCCAATACGACTGATTATGCTGGCTGCGATTCGTCTCGAGTCCGTGCCACGCGAAGGAGGATACTTCGTACTGATGGTAGCCGTTTTCGGATGCCATCTGCAAGGTGGTCGGCATTAGATTTCCGGGAGTCTACTGGCCGATAGCAGGTGATTCCCAACGAACCTCGACCGTCTTTTCATACATATCCGCCGCCAGATCATCGTCGGGGACAACGACGGCCCCTTTTGCGACATCTTTGAACAGTGGCGTTCCTCGTTCGACCGTTAACTGGTACAAGCTGTAATGGGTCGCGCCGAAAGACAGTGCTCGCTGAACAAGAAAGACGTTCAGGCTTCTCCGGTTCAAAACTGATCTGATGAAAGCCTCAAAGCACACCTTGAGCTCGCTCTCCCACGCCGCGAGCGTTTGACCAGGCCGGCCCCAGATGAAATCTAAAGAAATGCGATGGAAGATCCCTTGCGCTTTCTCGACCGCTGTATGTGCCTCGGCAGCGCTGTGATCGCGGCCGAAGAAGCGCAGGTCTTTATCACCGAGCGCCTAGACGGACCAGCACAGGTGCTTGAGAGAACTTCCGCGACCACCAAGTTTTTTCCGTCGAGAAGATCACTACCTGCAGGCCTAATGACAACCGGTTGGCTCCCGCGGCTTTGAAGTCCTTTAGGAGCTCAACTTCGACCGACTAGCTGCCCAGCGAACTTGTCAGATACGACAATCGTCCGTACATCAGTGAAAGTTAATAGAGCGTACGGTAGGGTTTCCTTCCAGAGTGACTTCCATATCGTTCGGCACGTCGCAGACAGATCGCAGATACTCCAGGACTTTGGATATCATCAGTGGCTGCCGTCCACGAGAGATAGTCTTCAGCACGCATCTCAGTAATCATCAGCCTCGCGTTGCAGACATACCCTCGCCAAACTGGGCGTCCCACCCCCGAAATACACCGAGTTCAGCTTCCGCCTCCGCGGCCGCTTTACGAATGCAGGCCCGCCGGCATCCTCGTTTGGATCGTACGTCAACGCGTGTCTGAGCTCGGTGAGAAGCGCACGTTCCATTCTGTCGTGGTCCTGCCCTCTACGAGAGGTTGACGACGAATTTCTCAGCCTTCCGTCCTCCGCCGTGGACTTCCCCACTGCGGTGCCGGACCTACCCTGCAGGAATATGATATTTGTTGAATGCGCAATAGGTGCACTTACTGCCGTAAGACAAAGACCATGAGCACAACGATAGCAGGCAGGCTGGTATATCACGTCCTAGCGGCGGACGGGTCCTTGAAGATACCTTTGACAATAGGGCCAGTGAACGTAGACCGACACGGGGGCATCGAGCCGAATTTCGTGGGCAATGGGACGGACCGCGCTTGCGAAGGGCCGCGTCAAGGACCTTCTCGTACTCCTGGCGGTAGCCCGGCATACATGCAGCCGAGGGATGCCCATTCTATACGAGGTGCAAAGTCGTGGAAGGTGGGAAGATGGCCAAGTTTCGTTTGTGGATCGAAGTAAAAGCCACGTTTGGGTCATGGCGTAAGCAACGGCGCGTGAGTTTCGCGTGTGAATTGCTCCTTCGAGTTAAGGGCCTATGTCCAAAAACATAGGACAGCAATCTTGGCACTCTCGAGCGGCGGGACGAACGAGTATATGAGTACTGTAGCGCAGAGCGCCATGTTCTGCCTTCGTCTCACATAAACTATCTTCTGAAGCAGAGCCTCCATCATGGGCGGAATACTTAGCTGCTGTTTAGCGGATGCATGTGAGTTTCCGCCGCTCTTTCAAGAACCATCATGACGGCTATGTAGAGAGCTTAAACCGTTAACGGACGAGAACTGACTTACAATCGAATGTTATTCAGTATGTTGCGCAGGCGCCGGGGCAATTCGATGCTTATGTTGTGTTATCCCATGCAAGACATCAACCACGACACGGTTGATGTATACACTGAACTTCGTCATTGCAGCGATACTAGCATGGGCTCTGAGGTGAGCAGGAGACTCGGTTGCACAGAGATCGGGAGTCAGACAGCCATGCTGACAGATCTCTCTTCCGCAAAGTCATTGGGGTGCTGAGATAGCGGATCCAGCAGGGGCATTGACACAGGAATGTGACGGGGCATGTTTCGAGTTTCTGGCGGTGTATCGGGTGTCGCTATCCATGGTCATCTACCATGGTGCACTATGCTTGTTGACGATCGGTGTATCGAGCTCCAGGGATGTGCGTGGAGTTATACATAATGGGTATGTACCAAAACGGCGAATCGCCAGTCATTCGTGTACCTCGGGACGTGATGTGGCCGGCCGACCGTCATTTCTGATTTGTCGTAATGTACTTATTTCTCCTCTTCTTGGAGTGGTGTAGAGGCTGGCCTATCAAGTTCCTGATATGGCTTGCAATCCTGGTGGCCATGTTTTTCATCCCGGCGGAGAAGCTCGCGAAATACTGGATCGCTGCGATTGTGTTTAGTGCGCTTTTCATTCTGCTGCAGTCGTACATCCTGGTATGTATCTACGGAACAGTGTCATCTCGCTGGCTTTCAAGTCATCCTAATGCTTTCAATGGTAAAGGTGGACTTTGGCTGGAGCTGGTCAGAAACCTGGGTCTCAAAATGGGAAAGCACCGGGAACAACTTCTACAAGTTCCTCCTCATCTTCTTCTCGGCCGCCAAATACAGCGCCGTCATCGCCGTCACTGTCCTCCTCTATATTTTCTTCACCACGAAGCCAGGATGCGGACTCAACATTTTTTACATCACTCTCAATCTCTTTCTCTGCATCCTCATCACGGCATTATCCATATCACCGAGGGTGCAGCGAGCCAACCCGCGCGCTGGCCTCTTCCAAGCCGCCGTATTGTCGGTGTACTGCACGTATGTGATGGCCAGCGCCGTAGGCTCAGAGCCGAACGACCAGAACTTCTCATGTAGCCCGAAAGATCCCAACGACACTGAAGAAGATGCCCTCCGCAAGGCCACCGTGTACGTCGGGATCGCGATCACATTTCTCGCATTAGGCTATTCGGCCCTTAGCGCCGGGTCCGTGGTACTCTGGTCCCGCCTGAACGCCGAATCGCCGAGCATCAGCGGCTCGGGGGATCCCGACGACGAGTCGGACGGAATCACATACTCATACGCCTTCTTCCATTTCGTGTTTGTATTGGCAAACATGTATATGGCGTCGGTGATGACCAACTGGAGCAAACTAAGTCAAAACACGACGAGCACGGGGACGTCGGATGATTTTTCGGTGAATACAGGATTTGTTAGTGTTTGGGTTAAGGTCGCGACGGGATGGGCATGCTTTCTGTTGTATGGGTGGACGCTGGTTGCGCCGTTGATATTTCCGGATAGAGACTTTGGGGTGTAATATGATACGTTTGCTCCTGAACGGTGATGTTTCCACAGCGCGGAGAGAGCATGAGGACTCATCTACGGATTCTCATTTGATGGCATTGGCACAAAAGATAAAAGGACTATATACAAGTGAGACGCGAGTTTCTAGCTGCCAAACGCTAGATCTACGCATACGAGGGTAGCGCCAGCGTCTCAAAGACGCGAATGACGACGACACCTCATCCTTCAAACCTATCCAAATCCAAGGTCAAAACCTTACTACTCCCCGCCTGCTGATCCTTATAGATGCCCACCAGCGCGCTCGCCTTCTCATAGAACGTGCTCTTGAGCGAAATCACAATAAACTGGAACGTGTCCGACGCATGGTGCCGGATGTAAGCGGCGACTTTCGCGACGTTGGTGTTGTCGAGGGCTGCGTCGACTTCGTCAAGGACGAAGAAGGGGGCGGGCTGGAAGGAGTGGATGGCGAAGAGGAGGGCTAGAGCGGCGACGGTCTTTTCGCCGCCGGAGAGAAGCTCCATGTCTCGGAAACGTTTCATCGGTGGCATAGCGTGGTACTTGATGCCTTCGTTATATGGTTCCTGTGGGATTATGGTTAGATGACGCACAACGCTGGTAAGGAAGGCGCAATCGGATTGAGTCAACCCAGATCCTTACCTCAGTGTCCTCCAAACTCAAATATGCCGTTCCACCCAGTGGGAAGGTTTTCGATCGCGTAAGCTCTTTATATATTGGGTCAATCTGCTCCGCAATGTGGGTATACGCCGCATTGAACCTGTCATATCTACGAGTAATCCCAATAGTGTCGGCTCCACCTGGTTAACTCATCACCAAAGAACCATTCACAAACGCCAGCTCATACCTCTCCTGCTTGATCTTGACAAACGCATCCTTAGCAGCCTTAGCTTCCTTCCGCGCATTGTCGAACTCAATCGCCGTATCTTTCAATTTCCCCTCAACCTCGTCAAGTTTATCGATCGCGCGCATGTTGGGAGCTAGTTTCTCGATTTCGTTGGTCAGGTTCCGTATTAGGTCTTGGAAATCGGTGTCCATCTCGTCAGAGCCATCCTGGTTGCAGAAAGCGGGGGATGAGGAGAGCGATGATGACGGCGTCAGGTGAAACCTGACATACCTCTTTGTATGCCGCTTTCAGACTGGAGAAATCCACTTTGATTCCTTCGACCCGGGCCCGCGAGTTTTGAGTACCCATGTCCTGGTCTGTTTCCATGTCATCCTCGTCTCTCTCCGCTCCCTATAAGACCCAAGCAACAAATCAGTGGAAAGTTGGCGACAACAGAGAAATGTGAGAAACATACCTCCGTATGGTCTAGTGACAAGTCGGCGAGCGAGCCTTCCAGTAGCGGTAAGTCGATCTCCTCCAATTTACATCTTCGGTAGATCGAAAACTTGTCTGCATGCAGTTTCTCGATCTCCAGGTCCTTTCTCAACGGGTCAGCGTACAATCACACCTTCCAATCACACACACACCTCCATCGTTCCCGCTTCATACCTTAGCAACAATAACTTTCGACCTCGCCTCAGTCTCCTTATTGAGTTTCTGAATTTCTTTCTTGGCAGCCTGCACGGCAGCAAGTCGCAGCTCAACCTCGCCTTTCGCTGCGTCCAATCGCTCGTTCAGACCAACGAGTTCCTCCTTGATGAGCTCCGCAGCGACTTCCAGCGCGTTCTTCTCCTCTTCGCACTCTGCGAGTGACTTTTCGTCGGCGGCGATGGTGGCCTCCAGTTTCTCGATACGTTCTTGGGTTGAGCGCAGTTTGCTTCGTTCGAAGTCCAGCCTGCAAGGTAACCAGATGTTATGCGACCAGCTCTCATCAAATCAGCCAGTGCAGTCGCACAACACGTACTGGTTATCCAACTTGGCCTTCGCAGTCTCAAACTGCATCCTCCTATCCTCAGTCTCCCGCGAGAGTTGCAGCTGCCCTTCCTCATACTCCCGAATATTCTGCACGCCGATCGACTCGCAAAAGTCGGCAAAGACCTCATTCTCTACCTCCCGAATCAACGCATCCTTCTCTTCGATTTCCTCATCGATAGACTCGATCTTGCTCTCAGTCCTTGCCAGCTCGGGCGCAGATTGCCGCATCTCGTCATTGAGGTGCCTAATCTCCTCTTCGAGAGAGGCGATTTTGCGAACGGTCATCGCGAGATCGTCCTGCACGCTCCTTAACCTGGATTCCATATCGGCTACGGCGCTGCGCAGAACATCATCGTGGGCGTTCCTGCGCTTCTCCTTTGTCAGCTCTTGCATTTGTTGCATGAGAACGGCGTGGTTCTTCTTCAAATCTAGATGACGGGCAGATCAGGGAACATGCAACTCATTGATCAACCGCCCAGTAACGGGACCGCCTCCTAATAGAAACTCACTGTCGACATCCCTCTCGTCCCACCTCTGAGCATTCCGACTATCCTGTCCACTGTTTCCACCCGTAATCATACCCGTTTTGTGTATAACGGTCCCATCCAACGAGACAGCCTTAGCCTGCACTTTCTGTTTGTAACAGATGTCACGCGCAATATCCATGGTATCACAAACGAGAGTGTTCCCACAAGCATAGCTCATGGCGCGCGCATATGCATCATCGAACTGAATGACGTCAAGAGCGAGATGGGCGCCCTTAAGGTTGCGGAGTAGCTCGTTGGGGGCCTTATACGAAATGGTGCTCAGAGGGAGAAAGGTCGCCATTCCCAACCGTTGCTCGCGGAGATATTTGATGCACTCGATAGCGATCTCCTGCGTGTCCACGACGATCGCGTCCATGTTGCGGCCGAGGATGATGGAGATGGCCAATTGATACTTCCGTTGAGTTGGTTTGCAGAGATCCATCACGCGGCCATGTACGCCTTGGAAAACCCGCTTGAGCTCCACCAGCATCTCCCTGCGCCTCGTTTCTTTCTCGCTCTCGTGGCGGTCTACGCGAGCTTGCTGTAGCTGCTGTTGCGTTGCCACGAGGTTCTCATTGAGCTCGGTCTCTTTCAGGATCAGTTTACGCTTCTCAGACTCCGCTGCGGTGATTTTCTTCCGCGCTTCCTTCAGCTCCTGGTCGAGCTGTCCGACCTGTTCCTCGAGCCTCACTTTCCGCTCATTCATCGCGTTCTGCTCCTCTTCCAAGGTCTCCTTCCTGGTCTGGAAAGCGGTGTGGCTTTCCGTAAGACGAAGCTGCGTCTCTTCCTCCGTCTTTCGTTGGCGCTGCAGGTTCAACAGCTCTTGCTTCTCCGCGAACGTCCGCTTCGTGACTTCGCCTTTCTTTGATTGGTACTCAGCGAGGGCCGCATCGTCCAGCTGCTGATTACCCCGCTCTGCCTGCCTTGCCTGCAGGCCTTCCTCGAACTTGCGCAAGGCATCGCGCAGTTTTCGCTGATCCTTTTCGAGGTCTTTAATGGAGGCTTCCTCCTTTTCCAATTCCGTCGACGCTTTCTTCGCATTGTCCTGAGCAATCTTCAGTTTGCGCTTCCCATGCACAATCTTCTGCTCCATTCGCAAAAGCTCCGGCTTCTGTTCGTCCAGTCTCTTTTGCTTATCTGCTATCTTCTTTTCTGCCCTCAGAAGCTCTTTGTTCGCTTTGGCTTGTTGCCTTTTGGCTTCCTTCAGTTTGTTCTCGAGGTTGGTCATCTCCTCCTCGTGCTCCTCAGATGACTGTTTTGCATGTTCGATCGCTTCTTGCAAACTCGTGACTTTCTCCTCTATGTGGTATAGCTTCCAGATCAAGTAGTTCTGGATCTGCTTTGCCTGTTCATGTTTGAAGCGCCGTTAGCCGTCGCAGTCTCTGATGTCACGTTCTGGTTACTGACATACTTTCTGCTTTTGCAACTTGTCAAAGCGCTGAGCTTCCTCTTTCTGCTCTTTGAACTGCTTCATCTCAGCGTTTATACCTCGCTTCTTGTTGAATGTATGTGCAGAATTCTCAGTCGCTTGTTCCTGCAGCTCTTTGAGTCGCTCATATTCTGGCTTCAAGTCGAGTGACCTAGGTTTGCGGAACGATCAGCTTCGGTCGGGAGGTCAGAGAAAATTGTCCAGGCTGCCTTACCCGCTGATCTGCTCGACTAGACGAGTGAGATCTTTCGACGACTGCGAAGCGACGGCTTCAACATCTCCCTGTAGAAGCCCTTAGCATAAACGCGAGAGACGAGCTGGCATCGGATGGCTGATCCTAACCTGAAAGACCAGAAAGTTCTTCGCTTTGATCAAAATATTCTCATCCTCTAGTGTCGCACTGTACTTGGCAAAAGTAACAGTCTTGCCATCTATCTTGTATTCGCTGACTCCAGCTCTAGTAATGCTGTAGAGCACAGTGGTTAGAGACCGACTTTGCCGCGTGAATCAACATAGATGCGTGGGTGACTTACGTGCGGGTGAATCGAACCCTGACCTTTTCGGCCGTCTCATAAACGGCAGTCACGTAGGCACGAGTAGGCTGAGCAACGGTCTCATCGCCCTCTTCGTTCTCGTCGGCACCGTCCGCGTCGCCGTCCGACCGAGCCTTTCCTCGGCCACCTTTATATATCAGCTCTTTGAGTTGAGACGAACGAAGCTGTGCGGATTTCACTCCCAGCACGAAGCTGATAGCGTCCATAAGGTTCGACTTGCCTGCGGGTGAAGGGCGGACAGGTTAACGCGGTCAGCACACGACCGACAGCGATAGCAACGAATACCCTTAGCAGAACGAAACATACCAGAGCCATTGGGACCGATGACTGAGGTAAAGTTGTAGAAAGGCCCGATAGTCTGCCGTCCTTGGTAAGACTTGAAGTTTTCCAGCTCCAGTTCCACGAGCCTACCCATGGTTTCGGCGAAAACGTCTCGTGATGCCGCTTCTGGCCAAACGTCTATAAGCCTGAGTGCCGTGCTTTGGAGTCGCTCCGATACTGTCCGATATATGCTCTTCCTGAACAGCCCTGCCTTCTGTATGATACTGCCGTCCCAGCTTAGCCCACGGAGAGGTGGAAAGTGCTGAGCGCCGAGTGAGCAGTTTGGGGGTGTGTGATGGGAGGTTTCGGACTGGTGGCTGTGCAATTCCATGAAGTGATTCCTGGGAATGTCCGACCGCTTCGCACTCACTGGAGAACAGGGCAGACTTTCGATGATTTCGACGAGAGCCGATATTCGCACTCACTGATCAAGCTTCTATTCGCACTCATACTCTAATTGTTAAGTGCCCCACTTAGGGTTAGGGTTGGGACTAGGGTTAGTAACACCCAGCACTAACCGGCCGAAGGCCGTCCCCGAGCCGGAGCGTGTTGTTATGGTAGGTTAGTAAGCCACCAAGTTTATGTCGCTTATTGTAATGTTAAGTGGCTGAGAGTAAGTGCGAATATCGGCTCTGTGATTTTGACTTGCCCTTCCGCAGCCGTGTTCTCCAGCAACTGTTGTTTGGACTGCGCCACAATTGCAGTCGCGTCCCCCTGTGAACGACTTGACCTTCGAGGCAAAGTGCGAGTTCCCTTTCTTCTCAATACCGCAGCGGCATATTCACAACATGGTGAGTATAGGAGGACAACGACAGCAGCGACAGGCACCATTCGACATCCAGCCGGCAGCATGCACGGCGAGCATGGATGAAAGCCGGCGGAGAGCAACGTAGCTTAGCAGTGCGCAGATGGATGGATGGATGAAAAAGGGATGGATGGACCGGCAAGTGGGGAATTCCGAAATGGGGGCCGACATGGCGAATGCCGAAGAGGTTCGACCACTTCTCCTTCCGTGGGGTGAGATTTGGCGCGGCGGTGGAAAACGTTTCTCCATTCCCGCCCTATGGAGGGGAGCTGGTCGTGGACTCTAGGCCATCGTCTATGTCGAAGCATAAGCGGCAACCACATTCTTTGTGCGCCCGCGAAAGTGCTGACGCATATACGAGTCTTAGAGTCTCACCGGCCTTTTGTTCCGTTCTGTGTGTTGTAGAGTCACCGCAAGTTCGAGCACCCTCGTACGGGTTCCCTTGGTTTCCTGCCGCGCAAGCGTGCTGCCCGTCACCGTGGAAAGGTAAAGTCCTTCCCCAGGGATGACCCCAAGAAGCCCGTCCACCTTACGGCCTTCCTGGGCTACAAGGCTGGTATGAGCCACATTGTCCGTGACTTGGACCGTCCTGGATCCAGTAAGTTTTGACTGCGATACTTGTTGGAGGTGCCTGGGACACTTGGCCAATTCTAAATTTCTTTCCCTACGTAAACAGAGATGCACAAGAAGGAGGTCGTTGAGGCCGTTACCGTCATCGAGACTCCCCCCATGGTCATCGTTGGTGTTGTCGGTTACGTCGAGACTCCCCGTGGTCTCCGCTCGTTGACGACCGTCTGGGCCGAGCACTTGTCCGACGAGATCAAGCGTCGCTTCTACAAGAACTGGTACCGCTCCAAGAAGAAGGCTTTCACCAAGTACGCCAAGAAGTACACCGAAGGCGCCAAGCCCATCGGACAGCAGTTCGAGCGCATCAAGAAGTACTGCCAGGTCGTCCGTGTCCTTGCCCACACCCAGGTCCGCAAGGTGAAGATCGGCCAGAAGAAGGCTCACATCATGGAGATTCAGCTCAACGGTGGATCGGTTGCCGACAAAGTCGACTGGGCCAAGGAGCACTTCGAGAAGCAGATCGACATCAACACCGTCTTCGAGCAGGACGAGATGATCGACATCATCGGTGTCACTAAGGGTCACGGTTTCGAGGGTGTCACCGCTCGTTGGGGTACCAAGAAGCTTCCCCGTAAGACCCACAAAGGTCTTCGTAAGGTCGCTTGTATTGGAGCATGGCACCCTTCCCGTGTCATGTACTCTGTTCCTCGCGCCGGTCAGGACGGTTACCACCACCGTACCGAGATGAACAAGAAGATCTACCGCGTCGGAAAGGCTGGCGACAAGAACGCCGGTGCCACTGAGTTCGACCTTACCGCCAAGGAGATCACCCCTCTCGGTGGCTTCCCCCACTACGGTGTCGTCCACGAGGACTGGATCATGGTCAAGGGATCCGCCCCCGGTGTCAAGAAGCGTGTCCTCACCCTTCGCAAGTCCCTCCTCGTTCACACCCGCCGCTCCGCTCTCGAGAAGGTGCAGCTCAAGTTCATCGACACCTCGTCTAAATTTGGACATGGTAACAATGACTATTTTGAACTGCTTCTCTTCACTATCTTGATACTTACATACAATCATATTTACAGGTCGTTTCCAAACTGCGAGCGAGAAGGCTGCTTTCTACGGTACTCGCAAGAAGGATGTCCAGGCTTAAGCTCTGTCTTGTTGGCTGGGTTTTGCGAGCTGTTAAATCTGTATTCTGTGTCGAGTCTTTACACGCAAATACAATCACATTCTAGCTTGCTGTAAATATACCGCATATCATTATCAACTGCAGACTGTGTTTCGTCCTTGCCGGCCTGGTCAACGAAGGCGGATTGATGCTGATGTGGTTGGGTGCTGAGCACGTTGCGGGAACGTTCTCTGGTTCGAGGATGCTGGCAAACATAGCAACGGAGGCGAGTTCAAAGTCCCACCGCCGCCTTATACGTGCACAATAATGCGAGCTCAGCATCAGATACAGTACATACCATCGCTGCTCAGCAGCATCTGCTGCTAAGTTCGCATTCGCACAGCGGCTGCCTCATACTGCCAAGCGAGCAATGACTCCGATTGATTGCCCCATGTCGATTCCGAGACACCGTGAAGAGAATGTGGCCTACTTGATGCCGGGCGCCCGGGTAACTTGAAGCAGGAGGCCAAAGCGGAAATGGGACGACGGTGGCAGGCAACTATCAACGAGAGGCTGGATGATGCACTTCCAGGTTACCCTCAGTTTCCTGGCTTCTGTTCTTTGCCCGAGAATCGCCTAACCTGGAAGCATCAGGTCCTCCAGTACGCTTCTCGCAAGCGACATTGATTCCCTGCCGCCCATTGTAGCCCATAAGGACTGCGTGCAGACTAGTCATCCCATCCGCCTTTCTTTGCAGAGGCACCTCGTCTCCCAAACTCAGAATTTGGACTGAAGCATCTAATCTTGCAGAAGGCACAGTGGCCTGAAATCGTTGATCGAGACGGGGGAGACTGCGGATTTGCGCCATACAAGTCAGCTAGGGGTCCTCCGGGTCAGTCATAGCTGTCTCGCACACTCTCGCGTAGTATGCGGATGTCGCTCGGCTACAACGTATGGCAGGGCCTTGAGGACTGATGCTCGAGCATCAAGCGCTATCCATGCGGTGGTGATGATGGCGAAATCTATCGTGAAAGTAAATGCCTCGGACCATTACACCATGCGACCTCTCCACAAAGATAACTTGCCGATCGAATCCAAAGAGCGGTCCCCTACTTCAGTGATGCTTTCCCGGCCAACGTTACGGTGATGCATTGAACGGGTGGTGCTCCACTGCGACAACGAGAAGGACTGTTTGCGCCGTCGTTGGTTCGAATCAAACCCATTGGTATACGGCCGTCGCTCCCACATTCCTCTCAGAAGCGGGGAAGCCGTCAAAAACTGTCAATGTGAGCCAGAACGACAGCAGTTTCAGAAACCTGTGGAGAGCCCGGTCCCCTACCTGGCAGCGGGCTAATCTGCGGGTGTAAAGCCCATACCAGAGAGCTACATACCGGCAGGCCACATTCACTGTTTGAGTAGCCTTGCCTGAGTGCTGCACGTAATCACGCCCTGTTGAACGAACAACGAAAAAGAAACCCTCCCGCCGATCATCAAAGGGCCGTTGACCTAGTACGAACGGACCTGATCAGACGG
Organism: Fimicolochytrium jonesii; assembly: GCF_025526975.1. Taxonomy (NCBI): domain Eukaryota; kingdom Fungi; phylum Chytridiomycota; class Chytridiomycetes; order Spizellomycetales; family Powellomycetaceae; genus Fimicolochytrium; species Fimicolochytrium jonesii. Next base: position 541,893 of record NW_026515671.1, read on the forward strand.
TTTCTCTTCTGGTACTTAGGCACTTGTTTCAGTCGGTGGATCGGCAAATCAGTGGAGTCTCATTGCTGAAGGTGGCAATCGCAACCAGGTCTCGACAGAATGGTGGGACAGAGAACGAAGCAAGCCAAGCTGAAAGCCGCCGTCTGTCCTACAACTCCAGCCCATAACGCACGCACTAAGATGCAAGCACAGTCGCCTTACCACACATGCCCGGTGTGCCAGAAACCGTATCCAGAAACCCGCCTGATCCATGTCGAGAAGTGCTTCGCACTGAAAGTAGCCGCAATCAAAGCGGACGAAGCCGTAGCACGAGCTCTGCAATCTGAACACGAAAGCGATGAGGCCCTGGCAAGAGCCCTTCAAGATGCTGAAGACGCCTGTATCCCTTGCGATGATGTTGGGCCCGGCCTGCGCCGCAGCCATCGCTTGAGATCTCGTGCTCGGGCCGCCGAAGAATCCTCACGGACCAACCACGAAACAAGCCCTGACCGCGCTTGTCCCGTGTGCAAGCTTTCCATTCCGCCAAGTACTCAACAGCAAAACCACATCACTCAGTGCTTGGCGAAACACGAAACGCAGCTGAAATCAGATGATGAGCTTGCGATTCAGCTATCTCGATCTTGGAGTGGGGAAGACCCGTATGCTGCACTTACACCGTGTCAACTCAATGCGCTACACCATGTGGAGAAGATCTCGGCTAAGCAGTCCAACAAATGTCGGAGTCAATTAGTCAAACGTATCAATACCCTTGGCTACTGTGAACAAGAGCTCGATATCGTGCTCGACTACATTCGACATCGGGCACCCATCATCATTCATGTGACGCTGCATGTATTGGGCCTCCTCGCCAACGATACCCATTACAGAAACTTGTCCGAAGTACGCAAGTCTTTGCAACGCAACAATGAAGAGGGCAGCTTGTTTGCCTCACACTACCGCAACGCTGCCTTCGGGGAAAGGGTGAAGTACGGTGCACTCAACATTCTGAACGATCCACACGGCGTCCCTTCCGCGCGTCAGTATGGTGAATGCTATCTAAAGTTGAGAGATGTAGTTCGATATCGGGCAACCTTTTGCGACGGGGATAGTTTCGCCCATGTTTCGGACCAAAAACTAGCAACTGTTGAGCACTATGCACATTTGCTTTTGTCACACAAAGACGCTGAGATACATGAGCTTGTCCGCATTGCGAAAGGCGGAAGATCGGCCGGTACACGCCCTATCTCAACCTATGGCGATTACAAAGAAATGCAAATCCATGGAGATGTTGAGTTGAAGAAGGATGTTGCTGGGGTGTAAGTTCTTCGAAACTATTCATATCATTTGAGCTCTAAATACTCACCATTTGCTTGTTACTATTCAGTTTTTTTTCCGAAAATGTACATTGAGAAGTCAAGGGCAATGGAAATCGGTAGGAGGCTGCAGGAGGCCCATAACCTTGACGTGTATTGGATGGGAGATGCGCATGCCTGGGGAGTGCAGGAGCTCATCGAAAGCACTGAACATGATGCTGACTGAATTTTTAGCTCTGCATTTCTCGCGAGAGGTAGTTACTGACATATATACGGGATCAAGAGTCGATTCAGATTGGCACGGCGTAGTAACCCTTTTCAAAGTTTCCGCCAATACTCAATTACAGCCCTTTATCCGTTCTAGGATGTTGGGAAAGCGTTTCCCGTAATAACTATTTGTGCAATGAGTCCTGCACTATTACCAATTTACTTTCGGTCAAGGTGTGCGTCTATACATCAACGGCCGCCAACGAGGCACCGTCCGGCGAAGCGGAGGTGTGGTCGTGGCTCTGTATAATATATAGCATCTAGCATACCCGTCAGGAGTTACGCGCTGTCGATTTTCCAGCGCTCTGTCACGAGGCGGGGCCTCGCATTAAACACCTCGAACGCACCGCAAGCATTGCAACCAAGCAGGGCTATTTTCCGCAGGCTCTCATTCGTGCAATGTTGAGCAATAAGGAAGCAGCCGGTCGCCCTTCGTCGTCGCACGCCCGACCAGAAGCTCCATTTCCGCTCATACGCTCCAAAAGCTATCTGACCAGGGATGTCGAGGACAAAGTTGGTATTGATCTAGCATACGGCAAGGCTGCTGCCGATCTGGTAAATGTTATCAGAGAGGCTGCAACTTCAATCAGGTGAGATATCTGAACAATTTTGGAGGGCAGAAGCCTTCGCGCAAAATGGGGTCGAGGAACTCAACACTCCGCTCTGGGACCGAAAGCCCTATCCAGTATATCTATCTGCAGAAGAACGACCTTGAGAAGCTTCCACCTGAACTAGGACTGCTGAACTCTCTGGTGCACATGGACGTGTCTTTCAACAACTTAGACGAATTGCCTGGTCTTATTTTTCGGGACCTGCATCAACTGAGGTTCTTTGGAGCTCAGAGCAACCAACTAAGCCGGGTGCCGGAGGAGCTCGGGTTCTGCACAGACCTCACGCAGCTGCGGCTCTTCAAAAATAGCATCGACCAGCTTGCGGAAAAGCTTTTCTCTACTCTTCTTCACCTTGAGTTGCTGGATGTTGCGCTCAACAACCTGACCACTTTACCAGCAGATCTCTTCCTTTGCTGGAAATTGAAGAAGCTGTATCTGTCGCACAACCGTCTTCGAGCTCTCAGCCCGGCCATACGGAACCTCCGTCAGTTGAAGCACCTGGACCTTTCACATAATGAGCTTCAGACCCTGCCGAAGGAAGTAGGCAACCTCGAAAACCTCCTTGTTTTGGACGTCAGTGGAAATAAGATTCACCACCTTCCGCAAGATGTGTTTGCAAATATGTGCGCGCTGCAGTTCTTGGATTTGCGGAGGAACAAGCTGTCGGAACTTCCGAGTCTGTCTAGACTGGAATCGCTGAGCACTTTGCATGTAGACGACAACCCGATTGAGGTGTTGACACCATCACTGGGAGAACTGGAGAAGTTGGAGACACTGACTCTCGATGTGGGGACTTCGTCGAGGCTGCAGAGCCCGCCGAAAGAGATATGTAGGCAGGGATTGAAGGCTATTCAGGCGCGTCTGCGAAGCAGGCAATAGAAGGCTTTAGATATCCAATGCACATAGCAACAAATAACCGGCACTGAGCCCACATCGCGACATTTTCGTCCTCTGAGGACGCATCAACCCGTGAGACATCCTCGGAACCAAACCCGTGCGAAGCCCATCGTCAAGGCATCCGTGACTTCTGCCAACGCTTTACCAATGCCCTCAGGTGTCCAAGGGAAAGTTGGGCATACCCTTCAGGCCAACGTCGGGTGCCGCGATCCGTCAGACTGCGGAATCTCTGGAGTTCGAAGCGGAAAGCCTTGAGGAGTTGGTACTTCCGAACCCAAACAAGCTCTCGCCCGGGCACGTAAATCCAACGTGTGCGGTCCGTCTCCTCCAGCGGCCGTGGAAGACCTCGAGGGCTATCTCAGGAGTCGCTAGCAGATGTTGCACTGTTTTTTGGAAGTGACGCAGATGTTGCACTGTTTTTGGAAGTGTTGCACTGTTTTTGGAAGTGATGATTCTGTGCCCAAGAAGGACTCTTGAAGACGTGTTATTTTGCCTTCGATTGCTGTCTCATACTCCTGCTCTGAACTTCCGGATTATATCAATGCAAATTCTGGTTCACTGGGCAGTTCCCATTTGCTTACGAGCTCTGATGAACGCATGTGATGCCGATCTGCCAAAATAATGACGCGCTATAGCATATGGGTGTAACATCTTCGATAAATGTGACAAAGTCCTAATTGGGTACAGTGAAGGTTCCAAAAAAATGCAAGATCCCAAAACTACAGTAAGTGTCTTCAAAACTGCCTCATGGCCCCAACACAGTCTCACGACCTGGACGCGAGCTCGTAAGCCTCCTCGCTCAGCTGCTCGCTCTTCCTTTCACCCTTCGACGCTCTCAGTGCATCCCACCACAGCGGCGTCTCGTACTTCACGCCATTCAAAACTTCGTTGAGGGCTTGCTTCCACATGTCTGCGATATCCGACGATTGCCATTCTACCAACGCGGGCTGCGTCCCGTCTCCATCACATTCTCGCCTGATCGTCTCAGACGATCGGAGCATCTTGTTGCTTTCCTGCTGATACCTCTCCACCTCGTCCGGATCGATTCCAAAAATGATCTCACGGCCGTCTTTGAAGAGTAAAACAAACGCGGCGCGTTGATCAGGCAGTTTGTCCCGCTCGTTGAACGCAGCATCAGATTGCGATGGTTCGCTACCGTCATCGCTAGCATTCGTAGGACCACCCGAAGACGTCCGGTACCGTTGCCCGATGGGTGAGAAGGCGTACCAGTTTTCGCAATGAGCCAGCTCGATTGTCAGTAGGTGTTTGCCGTGGGATTGTTCCAGTGGGGCGGGGAGTTCGGTCTTTGGGTCAAAGTCGGACTCGTCCCAAGAAATGCCTGTGACGAAGGGCAATGGAGCTGCTTCGTAAACGTGCAGTTCGGCACCTGTTAAGCGGTAGTATCGGCGGCGATAGTGCTAAGGGAAGGTAAACTGTTTAGCAGATTTTCAAATGAGCAAAGGAGATAGTTCAGTTTCAGCCGCACCTTTCGCACATCCCCACCCAGCTGCCACAAATGCCCCTCCATAGACAGCGCCTGATTCCAATCCGTAATCCTCACAGCCATCTGATACTCCGCATATGTCGTCGGAAAGAAAGATCTCGGAACCTTCTCCTCCATGAAGGGCAAGAACCCAATAAGACAGGAGATCTTTCCAACGCACTCGCCATGCACCATCCCGCCCTTCCATTCCAAGGTGCGCAGTTCGAGTTCGGGCGCAATGAGGGTTCCGGTCGCACTTTGCAGGATCTCGGCCCATTCGGACTGCGTCGGCTCGGCTTCTGCTACTAGGAGGTTGGAGGTCATGAAATCGGGTCCGGAGGTGGACCGGCGAGGAGAACCACTTGGTAATGCAGGTAACGGTTTTGAGAAGGAGGAGTTGTTGCTGTCGACCACCGTCTCGTCGCTCGAGGATCGGCCCCCGCGGAAGAAGGACATCAAACTGTTACGGCGGGGCGCGGTGGCGAACTTTGCGATAGGTGCCAGCAGGTTGGTTGCGGATGCGGACGCGGATGGGGTTGAGGTAGTATATGCTGAACCTTGTGAGAGGGGGTTACTGAGTGCCTTGAAGTAGAATACGAGAGAGACAGGGTGTGTAGGGAGCAGCGGCCTGGTATGGTAGGTATCACTACGAGCAGCGGAAGGCGTAGAGGATAAAAGCAGGTTGGGCTTACATCTCGCACTCCAGGTCGAAATCGACATCGGTTTCGCCCAGACTCAAAATTCGTGTGGTCTCAAACTCATACTGTCGGTCAGCTTTCTGCTGGCGGATATTAAGAGTCACTTCAATATCTGTGATTGAATTCGGGTATTATGAGCATAGCTTCGTAAGAATGGAGTAACAGCCGTGAACCTCACACACATACCCGAATTGCTCCTGAAGAAGGCGTCGTCAAGGGTATTTACTAGGAAGCCGAAAATATTAGTAATTCTTCGAAAATGCTAACGTTCCAGAGGCACTTACTGCGCAGATACAGCATTCCTATCCGGGCATCGCTGGGTGGAACAGCGCGTGCCACCTCCTCGAAAATCAAGCGCTTGGATTCCAGCTCCCCATTCCACGCTCGCTATTATATCCCGAACGCACGATGAGCTCACCAAGCTTACAGGATCAAGCTCGCCAAATTCAAACAGTCCTTACCCCAAACCGGACAGACTTCCCAATGGAGGCGCGTTTCCGAGGCATCTCGCCAATAATGTCGTCTACGATTGATGTCAGACTCTCGACGCGTGAAGGCATTTTGGGAGGATTGCGGACTGCGTCTCGATAATCAAAGTCTTCGTCGAACCCATCGTCGTCAAAATCAGCTTCAAGCGAGTCTGTGCATGACAACAAGACGTTGAGGTCGGATGTGTCATCTGGAGTCCAGAAAGAGGATGGGGCCATGAATGAAAAAGTAATGCGAGGTTCATATTTTCAGACCGCTACCTTTTGGGGTTTGTTGAGTGCCATCAGAACCGCTGGTCATTGCTGCAGGAGGCGGAAACACGGTATCCGGTGGTGGCATAGGTTGATGCGAGGTGAGAGGAGGCGTAGGCGGGCGGACGATTGATGGAGGGGTATTCGGAGGTGGCGGGAGATTGACGGCCGGGACCATTGTGCTAAGTGAGGTTCTTGGGGATGCTTCAGCGATAGCGGACGTCGGGGATGTTGTAGGTGTGACAGGTGACGTGGCGTTGGCAGCTGCTGACTTGTTAGAGCCGAGGATCGCATGCAGCCAGTCGGGGTCATCGAAGATAGCCGAGACTGAGGGAACCTGTCCGTAATGTCAGATTAGGGACTTGAACAGGGACCATGCATATTTGACATGAGCTTCATACCTGGAGGCGAGTTGGACTCCATATTCGCTTGAAAGCTTGCTTCGCGCTGGATGGGACTCGGCCAAGTTTGGAAACACCAGCTTCGTGTCGATTGTCATCTGCAGCAGTACCGACCTTGGAAGTATCTTCATCCGCTACCACGGGAAAGGTTTCCGCAGCTTCGTCCGGCGAGGAATCAAGCAGGTGGTCTTTCTGCTCGATATCGGCAGACATCTCCGGAGGTGTTGAAGTTGAAACCAACGTCACATCTTCAACACTCGCCGCGTCCGGCGCCCGGTCAGGAGCGTCGTTGGAAACATCTGGAGAGGCTAATGAGGATGCATCGGCGGCGAGGTGCGAAGAACTCTCGACCTCGGCCGAAGTTTGATCACCCGCTATGCTGATTGAATTGGGGATCTCAACGTTCGACTCCGTGGGAACGGTCTCGGTTTCGTCACTACCCAATCTGAGTGGAACAGGTTCTTCGACACCAGCCCCTTTGGATCCAATCTCTGTCTCATCAGGAGGCTTGAACATCGCGACATCAAGCGACCGCCGGCTGGATCCAGACTTCTTTTTGGCATTCACAGACTCCAGATACTTGGCACCTACGGCAACTCCGAAGGAGTCCTTGCGGATGGGCCAGAAACCTTCGGAGGACGAGAGACCGGGTACCACCTCCGGAGCTTTGGGTGTTTCGTTTCCTTCAGTCGTCTTCCCTTTCCACATGTCCGGCAAAGATAATCTGTTTCGCTGGCGGGTATCGCTGATCGTATGCGGTACAGGTGGTGGAGTTGATGCCGCTGAGCTGTTTTCCGGCAACGCTGAAGAAGATCTCGATCGCCAATCACGCAAGTGGGAAGGTTCCGCCTTCATCGTCTCGCCAGTCTTCCCACCCGTGCCTCGGTCGGCGAGGACAAACGGGTTTCCCCGGACGGAGCCGTTCTTGAAGTCTTTCAGGCGTGGTGAGTGTTTAGCGGACGAGGTGCTCGACGAGGTGTATGGAGTAGCGCTCGCTGCCCGACATCTTTCCATATCTGCGCGGCGAATTGAGTTGAGCCTCAAGCTATGCGGGGTTATACAGGCAGAACTGTAGACATCCAATAACTGACGCGTACCTAGGGCCTTGGGCTTTGAATCCTTCCATGGCGGCTGAGGGTCAACAAGCTTGGGATTTGGCGGCTTTACATTGGAAACCTCCTCCTTCCAGGTCCCGCTGCTGCCCTTCAACATCAGAGACCGAAAGGGACTATTGCTAACGGACCCTCTCGCGCGCAAGCTACTGATATCATGTTTCCGTGGACGCTCGGTGGTGACGGCGTCTTCACCACCGTGCTGTTCGTCCGCCTCCGCCGCCCGCGCGGCAGCCGTCGCATCGTGCTTCAGTGTCGACGGCGCCAGCATGAGGGCTACAAACGGTGTTTACGGATATGAGGCGCGTTCGTTGCGCTGGCGAGATCGCCTGATGACTACTTTTGAAATCGCACACTCCCGAGAGCCTTTGGCGGTTGGCGTACGTCTTTACGAAGTTCTATTACTGCTTTCGCGGAAAACGACTTTGTAACCTCGTTTCCGCCTCAAAGATCTCCAGCACGGAATATGTATGTACGCCGTAGCTGTTCCGAGTGTGGAGAGCATACAGCGCACCCACCCCTGCCCGTGTTTAGCCTTATTTCGCCCATCCTTTGTGGTAGATACTTCCTGCGTGGGCTAGCCAGCTGGCTGGCCCTGGACGAGGCAAGGTGGAGTGCGAATAAGGGTCTTCAGCAACAATACTACGCCTTGCCCCGCTTATTCCTGATGAGAGAGCGACCTGGATGACACAGCGTGGAGTATTAAGCGTACTGTTACTACGTACGCGCGCTCTGGACCGCCTGACTGTGGGTTCTCGGTTCCCGGCTTAATCGGATTGGTTTCCAGCTCCTGTCTTCTGGCTCTCGGCAGGAGCAATCGGGATTTTCCCAACAGCCACTAGCCAGGCTCATTCAGACGGAATATAGTCCTGCAGGAGCTGGTGGGTGTTTCTGTGTACTGACTGTATGATGGGTTCCTGCGCGGCAGGTGGCAAAGGATGCTGAACTTGAGCGTTCTATAGTCATCGCCCACTTGCAGGCTCACTTGCGGAAGTTTTGTACATATCTCTCAATCGCACCTTACCTCTCTATCATTCGCTAAACCTCAAGGAGGTTGGAGGACATTCCACGATTTGTCGAGATGAAGTATGGACAAATAAAGCTGTACAGTTCCAAAGAATGTTGAGTTGACCATGTTGCGGTTCAGGTTCGACCTTGACGGCCTGCCGGTCCTCTTCCCATACGATTACATATACCCGGAGCAATATGCCTATATGCGCGATATTAAGAGGGCCCTGGATGCACAGGTTTGTGAGCTATCTGGAGACCTTGTTGAAGCTCCCTGTCTAAAAACCAAGCTCTCGTGGGTGTAGGGACACTGTCTGCTGGAAATGCCGTCAGGAACAGGGAAAACGGTATCGCTGTTGTCGTTGATTGTAGCATATCAGCAGGTAAACGCTGTGACCGATGCGCCTTCGATACATGGCTCAAGATTGATCCCAGCGCCATTTCAGTTCTACCCGGAGAAGAGGAAGTTGATTTACTGCTCGCGAACGGTGCCCGAGATTGAAAAAGCCCTAGCCGAGTTACAGAGGTTGATGGAGTATAGGAAAAGTCATGGATTACAAGAGAAGTTTCTGGGTCTCGGACTCACCTCGCGCCGGAATCTATGTGTGCATCCCGAGGTATGGGATGGTTCCATCGAGTGGCTTTTCGCACCCCTTGTCTCTGACCAAGCTTGTGTCTAGGTCAGCAAACAAAAATGGGGGAGTATCGTCGACGCACAATGTCGAAACCTGACCGCGCCATGGATTCGCGAGCAAGCGAAGGAGAGTGACCCGGGAGAGGTCAAGACGTGCAGTTTCTTTGAGGTAACCTCGAGGGTGTTATGCGTATGCCACATGGGAGATGCGCTCATCATCTTCCGAACGCAGTCTTTGGAGAACGCGGATGAAACCGCTAGCATGCCTCCGGGCGTCTACACGTTGGAAGATTTGAAGGAATGGGGCCGACAAAATGGCTACTGTCCATACTTCCTTGCTCGAAGGATGGTATGTGGATTGAAGGCGAAAACTGGAACGCAAAAGTGTGAGATCGGACTAACGGCCACATGCATGTGTAGATTGCCTTTGCGAATGTCGTCATCTACAGTTACCACTACTTGCTAGACCCGAAAGTGGCGGATTTGGTGTCGAAGGAAATGGCGAAAGATTGCATTGTCGTATTTGACGAGGCGCACAATATTGGTGCGTAGGAAACTCACTCTTGAGTATACCCGAACGAGGCCTAACGACTCGCCCACTAGACAACGTTTGCACGGAATCCCTGAGCATGGACATCACCCGGCCCATCTTGGATGCCAGTGCGCGAAGTGTGCAAGCACTAGCTTCTAAAATCGACGAGTAAGCTAAGCTTGACTATGTCGGGTGACAGGATGTCCACTCATCACGATCGGACAGGTTGAAGCAATCGAACTCGGAAAAGCTGCAATCGGAGTACACCCGGCTCGTCGAAGGTAAGGGAAATCGGTGGCTGGGTCTCAAGCAAAGGTCGCCCGTAACATTGATTTTAGGACTGCGGACGGCACAGGAGTCCAGAGCCAACGACGAATTCATGTCAAATCCAAGTAAATCTTTCCTGATATTTCCGACAACACTAGACATCCGGAACACTGACATCTCACATCTGAACGCGCAGTTCTCCCCGAGGATATATTGCAGGAAGCTGTGCCCGGGAACATCAGAAGAGCAGAGCACTTCGTTGCATTCCTGAGGCGATTCATTGAATACCTCAAGGTACGCCGTCAATGTCCGTCATCTACCGTGTACACCTGACTCAAGATCCCTGCAGACCCGACTACGAGTCATGCACGTTGTTGCGGAAAGCCCTACGTCCTTCTTACAGCACGTCAAGGAAATCACATATATAGATAAGAAGCCCTTAAGGTATACTCTCACCCTCCACGACATTTGTATACGATCCACTTGGTAACGCATGTTACCCTAGATTCTGTGCGGAAAGGTTGGGATCCCTTATCCGCACTCTGGAGCTCACGGATCTGGGGGACTACCAGGCCTTGCAGAAGATTGCCGGGTTTGCGACTCTGGTTGCGACATATCAGAAAGGTACATAAGCAGCTGATTGGACCTCAATGACCTGCTTTTTGACCACTGATCAACTGCGACCGATAGGGTTCATTTTGATTCTGGAGCCCTTTGAGAATGACACAGATACCATTCCCAACCCCGTGCTACACCTATCGTACGTCAAGTCGCACAGTCCACATTTCATCCACCCCATTGATCAACTTCCGTTCTTCATTTACAGGTGTCTCGACGCCACTCTAGCGATCAAACCCGTCTTCGACCGGTTCAGCTCCGTCATCATCACGTCCGGAACACTCTCACCAATGGAACTATACCCCACCCTTCTTGGATTCCAACCCGTTGTGATGCAAAGTTATCAGATGACCCTGACGAGATCTTGTTTCTTGCCCTTGGTAGGCCGGTTAAGGGTTATCACGTACAAGTAGCAAGTACTCACTCAGCGAATCCGTAGACCATTACTCGAGGAAGCGACCAAGTCGCCATCAGCTCCAAGTTCGAGGTGCGAAACGATCTCGCTGTGGTCAGGAACTTCGGAAACATTCTTCTCGAGTATGCGAAGATTGTTCCCGATGGGCTCGTCTGCTTCTTTCCGAGTTACCTGTACATGGAGTCTATTGTCACGGCTTGGAATGAACTGGTATGGATCTCTCACGAAGGATGCACTATGAAGGATGCAATATGGATCCGTAGCAGATGCTCAGAGTCGAGCTTTTGTAGGGCATGCTTCAAGACGTGTTGAAGTACAAGCTGATATTCATCGAGACACCTGACGCCGCCGAGACCAGCTTAGCCTTGGAGAACTACAGACTGGTAGGTGCTTCGCTTGTGTACTGGAAAACAGCAACCCAAACCAGAGCAATGCTAATACGTAACTAGGCGTGCGACAATGGACGTGGAGCAGTTCTGCTTTCCGTCGCGCGTGGGAAAGTCTCGGAAGGTGTGGATTTCGACCACAACTACGGACGAGCTGTGATTCTGTTCGGGATTCCATATCAGTACACGGAATCTCGGATACTGAAGGTGCGTTTTGTCGAGGACTCGCACTTACTGAAGCTCGGGTTGAGGGTCTAATGCCACTCACTCGCTTAGGCAAGATTGGAGTTCTTGCGAGACAACAGCAAGATCCGCGAGAACGATTTCCTGACGTTTGATGCCATGCGGCACGGCGCTCAATGTGTTGGACGAGTCTTACGCGGTAAAACGGATTACGGGCTCATGGTGTTTGCTGATAAGGTATGGATGGCTCTGTCGCTTCTTTTGGCCCGCGCGTTTGAAGCACCACCCAGACATACCCAACCTTTCGTCCCATTCAGCGATTCGCACGCGCCGATAAACGCAGCAAACTGCCCAAATGGATCAACGCGGGCATGACAGAAGCCTGCGTCAACCTCTCCACCGATATGGCCATCGCCATGTCCAAGAAGTTCCTGCGTAGCATGGCGCAACCGTTCGAGCATAATCAGCTGGGCGTATCGCTATGGGACGCTGACGAGCTGCAGAGGCGGCAGGAGAGGGAGCGGGCACAGGGGAAGGAGGGGCCGGGTAGAGTGGAGTTGGGCGTCACGCCTATGGAGGGTGTGCAAGTCCAGGTGAATGGATAAGGTGGCTGCGATTTTTGGGAGGGCGTAGAGGTTTCCGTGCAAGGGAAGCAACCACGATTACCACACCATGGCGTAGATCCAAATTGGGAAAGGGCATCGTTTTGTAAGCTTAGATAGTTCTGTAAATACTTGTACCGTTGGCAGCATTAGGCATATCATCACACAAATCAGTGTTGTTCAATCGCCCCAGTAACCGAGATGCCAATCATGGGAGGTATTTATACAGGTTTTATGTGAGATTGAACATGAGAAATGAGAATCTCTCATGCAGAATTATGAATTTACAAGAAAGTGTAACATCACACAGGTACGTCGTATGCGTTACTGGCAGCAACAGATGTTGAAAACGAACTGAGCAACCCTTGTCACAGCAGATCTTGAGCAAATCGTGACGGACCCGACAGTCGACTGCGACCCGCCAAACCGGGCATTATGCTTGATTACCACTCGAACTCTCCGTTCGCCTGCGCAAATGCGTTTACACGGCCACCGCAAAGTGGTAACTGCAAAAAAGCAACAAACCTACCTTATTGAACAGGTAATCCCTTCCGTCCACCGTTACAATGCCATCTTTCAGAGCGCACTTCCATTTGTTCTTTACGCGATTCACCTGCCGAATGCGTTCATCAAGGTGTGATGATTTTAGTCAACGGTGCCAAAAATTGTTTACCTTTGGGTTCGGTTTCTTTACCTTTTCGTACTGACACAGAATGAGATCTGGCGTATCAGCAGCCTCATCCTCGGAATCTTCGTCGTCAAGCTCGGAATTGATTCCGTCATCATTGTCATCCTGCGCGAAACGGCCAGGTTAGCTCAGATGAATTGCGATCCCACCCTTTTAGAGATGTTGTTTACATCTTCATCTTCCTCCTCATCATCGTCAACCCCATCCAGCTGCCGTATCCGACGCTTCGCCAGCTTTCGGGCCGTCTCATCGCGAGCTTGCGCCCATTGCTTTTCAATCATACGATCAATTGCCTGGGAATATTCTTAGTCAGCGATGGTCTTTATGATCCACGCATTTTCTTACGCCCATACCACTCTGGATGGGACGGCAGCAGAAGAACTACTTGGTGCTCCATCGTCTGGGGCCCCGTCCTCCTGCGGTATTATCTTGACATCTTCCTCTGTGGATATATGCCCGTCTGTCAACCCTGTATGGTGGCTGGCATATTGCGTCCACTCCAATGACGCACCACTTTCCAGACCGTCATCGCCTTCAGCTCCCGTCGTTGTGAAAGAGGCATCGTGATCCACCCCGTCAGCGGGATAGTAGTCAGTCTCATAATCATCGTATCCGTCGTCTTCTTCGTCCTTAAAGTCAAAGTCTGCCACCCTCATTCCAGAGATCTTCTGTTTCCACACCTATAGAGCAGTTCCAAGGTGGCCAGCCAGAGGTCAAAACTGGATAAGGGCAGAACCTAGAGGCTGAGAACTTTGGGCTCCCGTACCTGACGCATTTCCGCCAGGATATTTTGTCCGACGCCCATTTCCGCGAACGTAGTGGAAACACTGTCGCAGACTTCATCAATAACATAGTTATAGACCCCGGGCTGCAATAGCCAGCTCTGGTTAACATATGAAAACGCAGCGAGACAAGTAGAAAGACTGTCCACCGAGCCATGGCTGGGCTCAGCTAGCTCCACGCCAGCTTACCACAAGTTGGTTCGACATGTTTGCAGTAGGTAGAATTGAAAACTTTATTCACCCAGCGATATACGAAAGCCAATGAAGAAACTTGTGGGAAGCGCCGTTGAATCGGTGGGATCGATAGGGAGGGGGGTTGCAGAGGGGGCCGGTATTTATAGGACTTTTGGTGGATCAGGCAAAAAGTATAAAAGCGGGGCGGTACGTTCGAGGGCCCCCGTCATCCTTTCCCAGTCCGCTGCCCCCGCAATTCCGGTTTCCGCGCAGCCTCCTCCCAACTGCTCAACTCGGGAATTTCCTCCCACACCGACGAAACAAGGCATACCAGTCGCATTCGCTGCACTGCCTTTCGCGGTCCGTCGCTCGATAGGGCTTTGAAGGTCTATTTCTGAGGCATATTGCTCCTGAATGGTGTCGACCCTGAGGTCCTTTTCCAACCTCGGCAAGCTTTCTTGTTTCCCTAGACCTCGCCTTGACACTAGACTTGGCAGCACCTTAACAGCCGTCAGGCCCTCCCTGAACCTCAAACGTGTAAGGCTACTTGTGAAACTCGGCAACGAGAAGTTGGGAAAGCTTTCTGAAGATCGGCACACTTGTTCTTAGATACGACGTCGGATGGGTGTTCAGGTCAGACTTTCCGACTTGGGGACGGACCCGCAAACAGAAGAGGCCGTCACCATGTCGAAAGAAAACGACACCAAGTCCAATTCGGCATTACCGTTGGACTATCGGGGCAAACTTATCCTTGCGCCAATGGTTCGTGTGGGCACAATGACCATGCGACTGCTAGCGTTGAAGTACGGCGCTGATATTGTGTATAGTCCTGAAACGGTCGACAAGCGGTTGATCAAGTCCAAACGGGTAGTCAATGAACTCCTAGGAACAATCGACTATATCGAGCAGGATGCAAAGACCTTGACCTTGCGCTTTCATCCTTCGGAGCTTAGCCGACTCGTTGTGCAACTGGGCACGGGCGATCCTGAACTAGCAGTGCAGGCCGCCAAGGTGGTCGCTGGCGATGTCGCCGGAATAGATCTTAACTGTGGATGCCCGAAACGTTTTTCGCTCGTATCGAGCATGGGCGCTGCATTATTGTCCGATCCTGATCGATTGATTGCAATTCTTGAACGATTAAAAGCAGAGTTGACCATTCCTGTCACTTGCAAAATCCGTCTACTGCCTGCGACCGATACGGAAACGTCCTTGGAGCGAACCGCTGCGTTGATGCGTCGCATAGAAGCTACTGGTGTCAGCGCAATCGGCGTGCATTGTAGATTCCAAGACGAGAAGCCGTCAGATCCAGGACATTGGGAATACTTCGATGAACTGGCGAAGGTGGTCAGCATACCGGTTATTGCGAATGGAGATGTCTTTAGCATGGAAGACATGCGGAAGCTGACCCGTTCAAGTGGTAGGTTTTGCGTGCTCTTTCCTCATATACATCGTTCTGTTTCCTGACCGTCGTGTCCACCTGGTAGGCATCACATCTTTCATGTTGGCACGAGCGCCACAATACAACGTGTCAGTTTTCCGGCCAGAAGGTCTCCTTCCAATTCAAGAAGTAATGGCAGAATACTTCCGAACAGCCATCGACTACGACATGCCGTATCACAACGCCAAATACTGCCTGCTTCTCATGTGGCCCGGCGCTCTTGGAAAGGAGTTCCGCGAAACTATGGCAAGAACGAAGTCATACGAGGGAATGGCTGAACTGCTAGGATTACAAGAGTACCTGGTCAAAGTGCGGCAAGAACGCGAACAGAAAGCGGCGATCTTGCGGGAAAAAGGGCTGACGGAGAAGGGCCAGACGGAACAATCGCATGCGAAGGTCGACGCGGCACTGGGACCGGATTGCCCGTACATCCCAGATGCACCTGACTACGAAACGGTCATGAAAGTGGCTTACACCGTAGCTCAATGAGCCGCGAGGAGAGGCCGGCTGGGAGACTTCGGGAATACCTGCAGAAGAAGAGGCCTGGCTGCCGTACCATTGGCCCATAGCGTCAACATTTTTGGAGAAGGGCACCACGACGCTGAAGAAGCTCGGCCGAGTGGATTAGAACAACGTGCGCAACAAGACTTGCCGCGTTACCTTCGATACTGTCACATTAGATGGGAAACACGCGTCTGTCGCTCTTGGAGTCCAAGGCTCATTAGGATGTGGACAGGCAACTTTTTTTTCCCACGATAAAGTCTTCGATGTGGCAAATGGCCTGAGGAATTTACACACTACGGAGTATCTCGATGAAACTAGCTTTAGACTATAGAGTAGGCAACACCCAACAATTTTGTAACATGGAATTGTAATTTATATTTCTATCAATGTATCAGAGCCAAAAAATGAACCTTAAAGCGCACCAGATCCGTAGGTGGGGTATATACGTGGATGCACAGTAGGGTTTTCCAAAAGTGACCGCCGCTCCTCGGGCAGTCTTTCCTCCTCCGCTCCTTGCCAGGTCTTTCGAACGATCGGCAGCCAACAGCCGCTCCTCTTCGGCTATCAAAACATGCTCAGCCAATTCTTCGCCATGCAAAACTGCCCCGCAAGCTCTTCATAAGCCTTAAACTCTTCCAGCCGCGGTCAGCAGCCTTCCTTCTTGGGTCCTACTTCTTCCGCTGCCCGATAATCTTCACCGCCCGTCGTACTGGGAAATATTCAGAAGTCAAGATCCAGTGGATCACCATCCGAGTCGTCATCCTCTCCTCCGAATGGCTTCGTGGCCGCGGCGAAAATATCGTCTTTGTGTTCGTCGCCATCGGGAATGAAGTTGAAAGGTAACACATGCTCTGGTGTCTTTTCTTCTTTGATATGACCACCAAGGGTAAAGAGTAAGTGAGCAATCCGTATGCCGTGACGAAAACGCATTTGTGCATTGGGGAGGTACCTTTTGCTTCCGGGGTGGTCTGCCGACCAAGGCCATGGCCTTGCTGAAAGAGCAAGCTCATCCTCATGTGATGCTCCTGTGGAATCGGTGGCTCGTGACCACGACCAAGGACAGGTGCTTCCATTGTGAACTTCGAGAGGCGAATGGCATATGAGGTGAGATCTTCCACGTTCAGACGTTCTGCAGCAGGATTTGTGAATTAGCAATGAAGACCATTTTAGAAGTCAGGCTGCTTGAGCACCTTGGGAGAATCTTACCTGCGGCAGCTGCTTTCGCCTGTTTCAGTGCCGGCCTAGCTTCGTCGAGTAGATCAGCGCCTTCCCGTCTTTTTCGTCCAATCAATCGACAGAGCTCCGCAGTGCCGGCCCGTATATCTAACAATTGCATGTTTGCTTCGTCCACTTCGTCCTGCAACTTTTGCTGTGCAGTCACTAGGTAACAAAGGAACAGGATCAGATATCCTTCCGCTGATCCAACGCCAACGATCTACGAGAAACTCACAACGTGCAACAAATGCATCCTTCTCAGCACCTAATGCAAGGAGTTTTCGCAATGTTTTGGTGGGGTGCTCTAGTATCGGCTTACTGGCCCCTGACTCTGTCGAAGACCGGGCCTCCTGCCTTCTGTCCCTCCTCTCAGTGCACCCAGGAGCCAATCCCTCAAACCCGGCAAATAGCTCGTTCGTTAATCTCAGATACTCCGGGAAAATCCTATACTATGGATGTCAGATGATGATGCACCATAGTTTCGCACCCGCAGCGCCCAGTCCCCACCTATTTGCAGCATCCAAAACTGAAGTGTCTCCCTTGCGTTCCTTCCTTCTTCGTTTGATAACCTTCCCCGCTTCCGCCACGCTTTCATTGTTCATCGCCAGCCCATCCTTGGCCCCTGCCGCATCATCAGATGCGTCCTCCTCTCGTGGTCGTTTTGTTCTTGCAGTGCCCTCACTCCCCGCTGGCGACGAGGTTTGAACAGTCAAGTCGCTGCTACTGCTCTGCAGCGTTGAGAGGAGTTCCGTGCTAGAATCCGGGATTTTCGATGCCGTGTCTGTGCCCTCAGTACCGGTAAGTGAGGTTTGACTGTCCCGGGCTAGAATCTGACTTGCAGTGTGGTCAGGATATGCTTGTGGTTGCGCTTTCAAGGCGGTCTTCAGTGCCGCGACATTAGGGGTGTGTGGTGGTGGTGAGACCTTGACCAGAGGTCCCATGTTTGTACAGTTATTTCGTGAGTATTTCTGGAGACGATATCTATGCTTTCATCGATTTGCGTTTCTGGATGCTCAAAATGAGAAGATGCGTGAGGTATGGAGTTTGCGAAAACCGTACGATGAAGTTAAAACAAGCTTCGCAGGACCGAGAGAACTCTCCGCATGGTGAACGCTGGTCAACGCGCTGTCAACGCGTCTCCCGGTCAGATAAACCGCGAGATAAACCGTCCTCTCCTTTCTGAACGCTTTCGCACAAAAGAAGGAAAATTGGCAGCCCAACAGTAGCCGGAGATGTATTACCAAAACGAAACCGACCTCCGAAAGAAAGTTGCGACCAATGAAGACCTATACATATGGACAAACGGCTGAGAGGGACTAACAAGAGCATAGTACTCCGATTTGCTGAGCGAACGCCGTAGTGCATGATATGTGACGGAAGATTCGGGTATATATCGCCCTTCGCATCCCCCTTTTCCTAGCCGTTCTCATTCCAACCCGTCGGATGGGGTCCTCATATACTATCAGCGCTCAATCGTCGTATTGACCTTTCCGGAACTGGTCGGGGTCGTAGAAACTTGCAGACACAACACGCCCGCCAAAGAATCGTCCGTTTAGTTCGTTGAGTGCTAATACGAGAGGAAAAGGGTGTTCACTCAGTAAATATGACACACACGCGTTTTCCGACGCTTGGATCAAGCGGATGAACTTGCATTCCAACCGCAGATCCTTACCTCTTGCGGCACTGGCATGGTCCACAAACTCCACAAAGATTCGGACCGCTTCGCTTTCACCCACTGCGTACGGCAGCTCATACACAACGCATTTCGTGACCCGTCCAAAGCGTGTGCACTCTTCCGCCGTCTCGTTCTGCAAGTCTGCGTCGACCTGCCCAGGTCCAACCATGTTTTTGAGAAGTATGACAGGTGATTGCGATGGCTGTATTGGTCTTTGCATGCGCGATTGTGGATGGGAGTGCGGTTGTATGCTTGCTGGTTTGAATGGTATGAACGGCGCAGATATGACCGTGGGACGTGGTTCCGATGTCTGCTGATGTGCGACAGGAGGTGTGGGTGGGACGACTGGTGGGGGGTTCGGCGCGGAGGGCTGAGATAACCGTAACCGACGTAGATACGCTTCTTCACCGGAAGAAACGTCCGGTATGGGCTGTGATGGGGTCGGCGGTGCGGCCCACTGTGAACTCGTGGGTGGAGAGAATGCCACGGATTCTGTCGTTTGGCGTGGTGGTGAGCTTTGTGAGGAGGAATTGCGAGAGATGTATGCATGACTGCCACCAATTCCTCCTCTCTCGGATCTCTCCCAATCTTCATCTTCCCGCCCTGTTCTCCTCCTTCGCGGTGACCGTGATCTCGACCTTGATCGGCTTCGACTTCTCCCCCGGCTTCGATCCCCGCCTTTCGGCGGATATCTGCCAGAAATCTCCTCTAGCGCCTGTCGCTTCGCATGCTGTTTTCTGCGCTTCGCTTCACGCTTGAACTGATAATAGTCGTTCGGCCGGAGAGGATCGTAGATGTCCTGCGGCGGTGGCAACGGCTTTCCATTGTTTCCCCCCGCCCCGACGTTTGCCGAGTCGCTTATGCTGCTCAGTTCCTCTCGCAAGATCTTTCTATCTGCTCGTTCACCCAAGGCCGTATGATTGGCTTCTTCGGCCGCTTTATTTCCTTTCGCTAGCGCTGCTGGATCCTTTAACGACGCTGCCGCGTTGGCCCACTTTGCAGCATTCTCCATAGCCTTCGGCTTGCCGACCAGCATCGGTTTCGGCCTGTTGTTCGTTATCGGTTTCCGCTTTATCGGGACCGGCTGAAATAGTCGCTGGGTAGTAGCCCAACCAGCGGGGACAACCACCTTTGCTGTGGAGGGAGTAACAGACGGAGACGGAGCTGTTGTCGCAGGCGTCGGGATAGTGCTCGTCGACTCATTGGGTTGCTGTGAGCGATTTGAATTTGGTGCCGCAGTGTCTTCGGAGGGATTCGCCGCCAACAGAGCGGCGTACAGAGAAGCCATTGGGGACTACCGAAGCTGCAGAGAGTAAGGGATGCGCCTTAAAGCCGGCTTGAGATCGAGTGTCAAAGCCGGTATGATCGAATTTCAGAAGCGCCGAGCACGCCTGCATGCGTTAACTCCATCCATGTCCAGTAACCCCCTAAAACCGGGTTGATGCCCGACTCTGCGGAACACCAATATGCGGAAAACCTCCATGTATTCTACCGAGTCTAAATATACTGTACAATGCACAACCTATTACTCGTTGCTATTGCGACTCTACGGTCAAATGAATCACGACTTGCGTTTGTAGATTCTGTGTCGGCAGGTTAAGACGAAGAGAGAAGTCAATCAAAAATAACCACATCAAAACCCCCTTCCCTCACGCCGAGCGACCCCTCGCCAAATTACCTGTTCATGAAAGTAACAAAGATATCCCTCGGCAGCAAGCTTTCATCAATCTGCTCAATGAGTTCGGAGATCCGCTTGTAGCTGCGGTCCTCGTACTCACGGTAGACCGTTTCAAGGTGAAGTTGCTCATAGATGCGCTTGACAATGGCCACATTTTCAGGGGACTTTTGCCCGTAGTTTGCCTAGATTGTGGGAGCACGTTAGTGGGATCCCCGCAGAATGAAAAATCGACCCAAAACACAGCACTTACATCCAACAACTGCCGCTGTTCAACAGTAGCGCGTTCCAATGCTTGAATGATCAACCACCCACACTTGTTGTCCTCGATGTCAGTCCCAACCTTCCCAATGACCTCCGGGCTCCCATAGCAGTCCAAGTAGTCGTCCTGGACCTGGAAATACTCGCCGAGAGGGAGAAGTACAGCTTTGGCCTGTGCGTAAGCTTTTTCATCGGTGATGGCGGCCAGGCGCATGGCCAGAGCGATGGGAAGGTAAAAGGAATAATAAGCGGTCTTGTATTCTACTATGTAGGCGTGTCTTTGTGCAGTGAGCTGGAAATGTGAGAAGTCGACCCAGGTGAAATAGGAGGGAAGTTGCACCACATCTTACTTTTGAGGGGAGAACTTGGAAAGATCGACATGGTCTTCTGGGGCGGTCAGCAGATCCATCATCTGCCCGAGCTCGGTCTGGTAGGTGACTTCGTGGAACATCTCCACAAGTTCGGGGTAGTACGCCTCGGCGCGAAAGTACTTCTTCAGCAGCCGGTAGATGGCGCTTTCGCAGATGATGGCGTCGTTGATGGCAATCATTCCAATGTCGGGCTATTGCATTTCAAGAACCGTTTGATCAGTGTTCGCGGCCTTCCTGAGCAAGACTGAGTCTTCACTTACCTGCTTGTACCAGCATGGTTGTCCGCGCCTTGTGATGGAGCCATCCATGATATCATCGGTAATGAGGAAGAACGCTTGCAGCTGTGATGTGGGGGCAACCGACATGAGTTTCTGAGCCTTTTCGTGAGAGTCATTCCTACCCAAACCCACCCATTCAACACCCCATCCCAAAACCTGGGCCTTGAACAACTCGTCTTTCGTCAAATCGCGCTTAAACAGGGACTTCAGCGCAGACGGGACAGTGAGACCGCGGTTGAGTTTGCCGCCCGGAACCGTGTAGTGCAGCATCTGTAAAACCAAATCAAAAGGAACGGTCAACGAAAAGCCAGACGAAATGGCGATCGAAGGCTATAGATCAATGACAATTCAAGCAATACCGCACTGCTAGCTACCCTGTACGTCGCCACGCAATCGACTTAGGCTCTGCTTTGCTATGCTTCTTCGTAATGCATCGTAAGAGTACTCTGATCTTGCGCGTCGCTTCGCTCGCTGCAATGAACCTACGCTGGATACGATTTGCTTGAGCCTCGCTCCGTTCGGCAAGGTTGTAATGCGTCGTATTCGATTCTCTTTCTCAGAATCCCTCCCTCCACATCCTCCCCTCCTTCTCCAGATCTTTCCCCTTCAAATATCCCCTCTCCTCCTCGTTCCTTCTCAACTAACCCTCTTGATATGTTCGACACCCTCTTTGGGCACCTTGTAGTTCCCCAAGTCCTGAACAATATCCTCCGATATAATTTCGAAGGTCTCCATGAAGGCATTTTTCTCATTGGGTTTCGCTGGAGCCTCCAGGGCCTTCGTAACGGGTGCAGGTGCTGTAGCCATCTTTCGATAGATGACGTCTGAGGGAATTATAGGTTCGCTGTGAGGTGGTGCTGCTGGTGACGGAGGGCGAAGGACAACTCGGTTTGTTGCAGTTGCGCGTGAGAGACCTCGTCGGAAGAGGGCCGTTTGACGGCGGCAGAAGAGTGTTTGGACGGATATGATTGCAGGGCTAGCTGGAGGGACCGAGACCCCGGGTGGAGACACTATATATAGGCGGAGGACTGTGGTCGTGATGCGAAGGCATGCTGTTCCTCTTTTCCATGTCGAACGGTGGTTTGCGAGCGACCCGAGGTGGCCCGACGTGCTTTCGACGTGTGAGCGTGTGCGCGAGAGGCGCGAGGACTCCCGCGATTGTTGTTGCCTCATTTCCCGAATTGCGGAATTAGACCTCGATCTCAAGTCTCCGCACATCTGTACCGTGGGCATACCTCACAGCCATGACGTTGAACCGGATTCTTGTCCCCGTGAAGAGGGTGATTGACTATGCCGTCAAGGTCCGAGTGACCGGCGGTAAAATCGACACAAATGTCAAGGTACGTTTGCTCTCGATGTTAGTCCGTCGTTTTTTCCATCGCATTGACTAGTGCGCCCTCGAGACATATGTACAATGGGGATGTAGTCAATGCAATATTGGTGACGACCATGTACTTTTGAGTTCATGTTCTCTGACCTTTCACCTTTCTTTTCTAGCACTCCATGAATCCTTTTGACGAAATCGCCGTGGAGGAGGCTGTACGGCTGAAGGAAAAGAAGGCTGCAAAGGAAGTCATCGCCTTGAGCATTGGTGGAGCAAAGAGTACGGAGACTCTTCGGACCGCTTTGGCTATGGGAGCTGATCGCGCCGTGCACGTGGATGTGCCTGAGGGAACGGAAGTCTTGCCTCTTCAGGTGCGTCGCTAGGTTCACCCGCGTTTAAGGCTTGAGGCAGCGGGATCGCAATTCTGAAAATGAACGTGTGGAAATAGGTGGCTAAGTTGATCAAGGCCGTCGCCGACAAGGAGAAGCCGGAGCTGGTCATTTTGGGAAAGCAAGCCATCGATGACGACAGCAGTCAGACGGGCCAGATGCTTGCTGGTCTTTTGGGATGGTCGCAGGGTACCTTCGCCAACAAGCTTGAAGTTGCTGGCGATAAATTGACAGTCACCAGGGAAGTTGACGGTGGTCTGGAAACTATCTCGACAAGGTTCCCCGCTATTGTTACCACGGACCTCCGGTATGTGGCCTTCGATTACTGTTTTCTGCATCGGTATCCCTCTCAGACGAGACTTTCCTGTAGGTTGAACGAACCACGGTATGCTACACTACCAAACATCATGAAGGCCAAGAAGAAGAAGATGGAGGTGTTCAAGCCCCAAGATCTTGGTGTGGATATCACTGCTTCAATTGAAACCATCAACATTGCTGAGCCTCCCAAGCGATCTGGTGGAAAGAAGGTCGAGAGCGTCGATGAGGTATGTCATGGAGGCTACTGAAGCTACATGTTGAGCACATCAACTCATGTCGTTCTTCGTAGCTTATCGACAAGCTCAAAAACGAAGCGAAGGTCCTATGAGGTGTTAGATCAGTCGATCCTGTAGCTTCGATAGTCCCAGACGGTTCACACACTTGACATAGAATCTGATGGTGGCATATAGAACTCTTATAGCCATACGCATAAAAATCGATACCTTGCAACACCTGCTTTCGTTCTATCTATATGCGTGCGTGTTCGGACGTGCGGGCTGCGCGTACTTGGCAGTCCGACTTTTAATAAACTTTCCAACTTTCTCACGCGACGAATTCTCGGTGGTGAGCCTGCATCTTGTTATCAAGATGGCTTCGAATCCACTGAAACGTCCTGCGGACGAGAAGAAGCCGGCCTTCAAAAGGTTCAAGCCGCTATCTACCTTTAGAAGCCCTCTAACGCCACAAACCCCCCCAGCGGGTGCCAAAGTCCTGAAGAAGACCCCGGCTCCGGCAGGCCACCCTTCAGCCAACTCGGCCGCGGAAACATCAGAAGAAGTTGTCCGCTGCTACAGCGCTGTGTACAGGAAGCGGCAGCAAAAAAAGGTCAGTTCCCTGGCGAGGGACTTTTGGAACCGTGTCTTATATCAACGGACTCTCGTATCATTCCCGTGGGAAGAACAAGACTTGGGAAGGAGGTGAAGCTAAACTGTGCTAGTCTCCGACTTGCCTGTGCTCATGGATACCCCATCCGAGATAGATGGAATCGTGGTGATGCGTAACAGCAAGTGTGTCCTCCTTGACATGCAAGCGAAGGAGTAAGTTGCGGAGAAGTTGTGTAGCTTGGCGGGATACTCACCCCTATTGTTCTAGGCTGGGCAAAGTAACGTTTGCGAACTCGGATCCATTGTCGGACGGATGTCCTTTGAGTATCGGGCGGCTGGAAGCAGAGGTAAGCTGGATTTGTGCGTTGCACTCCGTCGCAGCTGTGGTAACAAAATCAGGTCGGGGCCCCAATCCCTTGGGAAAACTATATCAGCGGAAGTGAGTCGCCTCTCTTTTCGAAATGAGACCACGTGCCTGTGCTGACCAAAAGATGGAATCCAGAGTGCTTTGTCAAGCAATCTTTTGCAGCAGAGCCCAAGAAGATCGCTTTGGCGGCGAAGACCTTCAAAAGTCTATTCAGCGGTCCAAAGGACTCATCTGCGTCTGCATCCGTCACAACCCCACGTCATAGCCCAGATGCCCCCGATGCGTTGGTACGTCTTTGCATATTCATTCCTTGTCGGACTGCTGCTCACCGGACTTTCCACAGGTGATGCCGCGGCCCAAGGACACTGCGTCTAGGTCTGTACTTCAAGAAGCGCTTGTTGTCCGTCCCAACTAACGCCATCTTCTAGAAAGAGAAATGTGATGGATGTGGTAGTCGATCCGTACATTGCACGTGGGTTCTTACTTTTCCAGTACGAAAATGAGGGAGTAGACTCCAACAACCGGAAATATTCTTGTAGGACATCTTCGTGCGCACCAACGGCTAGGCGTTACGTTTCTCTACGAATGCGTGAATCAAATGAAAGGTACGCGGAAATCTCACATCCCGCATGGAGCAGGTCTTTTTCTAACCTTTTGCCGCAGATTACGAGGGAGCAGGTGCAATCCTTGCAGATGAAATGGGACTAGGTATGCCCAGTCGCAGAGCCTTCTGTTACACGCCCTAGTCGAACTGTGGGTATCTTTGTTCTCCAGGCAAAACGGTGCAGACAATAGCACTATTGTGGACTCTCCTGAAGCAGTCGAGCCACGTTGGTGTTCCGCCTTTGAAACGAGGTGAGATTTGATAGTGTCCGTATGATCCGTCCGTGGACGCTGACGCCGCGCAGCCTTGGTTGTATGCCCGGCATCCCTTGTCATCAACTGGAAGAACGAGTTCAAGAAGTGGCTAGGTGATCAACGCATCCAAGGTAAATGAGGCAACATTAGGCGGCCAGCGAATATCCGGTGTACTGATCTATCTTTTTGCAGTGATGGCGATAACCACTGATTCGGAGGCAGCGCAGAGCTTCAACGCCGGCCGCATTTATCAAGTGCTGGTGATAGGTATGCTTATCGCTGTTTATGCATGTCAATCCGAAGTCGTTGACTCGATGGTATTTTCAGGTTATGAGAAGATGCGATCTTGCTTCAAAACCATACAGGTACGCAAACGGTTCTTCCTCCGGTTGGACGAGTACAGCCTTGACAAAAATCATATCGTCCCGAAGGAAGGGAACTTCGACATCGTTGTCTGTGACGAGGGTACGCATGCGCATGGCTCGAAGGTTCAAGATGCCGTGCCGTCATCCTCATCTTGAAGCGTGCACAACAGGACATCGACTGAAGAATGCTCAGATGCGCACCAGCCAAGCGCTCAACTCTATTAAGACACGGCGGCGCGTCATCTTGTCCGGCACACCGATTCAGGTACTTGAGACTTCCTCATTTGCGAGAGACCGGTTTGCCAACACTTGCATTTCAGAATGATTTAGGAGAATTTTACGCCATGGTAGATTTTGTCAACCCAGGTATGTTGCGCGGAACAACTTAAGGAATCATCGTGGACACTCATTGGAACGCGGATAAGGTCTTCTTGGAACGGCCGCCACCTTCCGAGTAAGTCTAAGGTACCATGCAAAGCGTTCATACGCAGCGTCTGAATGAAATCATCCAACAGAAAGTCTATGAAGAACCGATCAAGCGCAGTCGCGAGCCAGGCTGTAACACCACTGAGCTCGAACTGGGGCAAGCTCGTGCGGCAGAATTAAGTCGTTTGACGGAGCTTTTCGTTCTGCGGAGGACGTCGGAAGTGAACTCTTGCTACCTTCCCGCAAAGCATGAAATGGTTCTTTTTGTCAGACCAACGCCAACGCAGACGGCGATATACAAGCATGTTGTCAGGCTGTATGACCGTACCCATTTGACCGACCAGACGTCAACGATGAGCAATGCTTTGAAGTACATCACGGTGTTGAAGAAACTCGTCAACTCGCCGACGTTGGTAATGTGTTTTAGAAGCGCAAGTTATTCTATAGCATGAGCACAATGCTGATTGGTTTCAATCAAGCTGTCGGAGGAGGAGACTGAGGGCTTTGAACACAAACTAGCAACGGAAAACATGACAAACTCAGGTATATTGTTTGTGCCACCAAGTTCACAGCCCATCGGTTCACTCACTTCCTTCCTGTTCACTCCAGGCAAAATGGATCTTCTCGTCATGTTGTTGCATGAGATCCGAACGAAGACTGAGGAAAAGGTGCCCTGTGCTCCATGGCTTGGGTTTCCGGCGCAGAGTTGACCAAGTTCCGTTTATTCATCAGGTGGTGATTGTCTCCAATTGGACACAAACCTTGGACTTAATTGAAAGGCTCTGCGAGCAAAAAGGATATGACAGGCTGCGCCTCGACGGAAGCACGGCGGTGCAGAATCGTCAAGAGTAAATACCTGATGAATACATGAAGATCCTTGCAGTCAGGGGCTCAATGTCGCTTGCTTCTAGTCTGGTCGACAAGTTCAACAGCAACGCGTCGTGCTTCATCTTCCTCCTCAGCAGCAAGGCGGGAGGTGTGGGGTTGAACTTGGTGGGGGCGTCTCGCTTGATCTTGTTTGACATCGACTGGTAAGCCACTTCGGCAGCTCTTGTGATGGAGGCACGGGATAGGCTTACTAACGGAGCGGGGTAGGAATCCAAGTATTTGCCAACAAGGTAGGTTTTCGGGCCGCCCTATCGAGATGATCCCTTGCTCATATGAAAAGAGCAGCCATGGCCCGTATCTGGCGTGATGGCCAGCGCCGACCAGTGAAAATATATCGATTCTTGAGGTGAGTCTACCAAACTACTTCGGCCGCCTACTACTCAGACGACTCATTTGCTTTTCTAGTACTGGCACGATTGAGGGTAAGTCTACCTCAGACATTCTCGCAAAATGCTTACCTTTCGACAACCGCAAGTTCTCACTCTCGACGCAGAACGAATCTATCAAAGGCAGCTTACGAAGCTAGGTCTGAGCGATAGCATCATTGATCAAAAAGTTATTATGGACTAAGACTTGTCATTTCCGCGAGTTTTTGACTAACGGTTTCAGTAGGCTACTGAAGGGAACGGGTTCACCGTCGCAGACTTGAAGAACATCTTCAAGCTCGAGTCCGAGACTGAATGCCTCACTCATGACCTCGTAGGATGTAGCTGTTCGGTAGGTTCCCCTCGCATTCATGCCGTAACACCGCCCGTCTGACACTCCGAAAGGGCAGGAAAGCGCTTCCCATGGCCTCGGCAATCGACTGCCTGGCTCAACTACAAGAATGGTCGCATATCCCGACCTCAGGGGAAACCCCCACGGGAAAACATGAAGAGCTAGCAGCGGCGGATTGCGAGCTCGGAAACCTATTGCAGCGACCTGAGACATCGAGCGTACTCTCTTTCATTTTTCATCGCGTGTTTGCTCCTGCAGTTCCCACCGCGAGTGCTGAGACTAGTTAGATCACACATACGCGCGCGCTATGGGACTTGCAAATTCAGGGTTCTATGTTAGGTTAGAATGTTCAGTTTTGTTATGTACATGTTGTCAGACAATATAGATGGGGAACTAGAAATTATGTACATGAAAATGGATTTGATAGCTTTGCTCATTTGAAATCGTTCTTGAGCACCCATATGGCAGGGCCAGGAGTTTCGGGTTGTGTAAGGGTAGCAATGCCTTTCAGCATTTTCTTGAACGCAATCGCATCGTCGTTTTTAACCTGGTTTTTGAAGTGTCGCAAGATCTCTTGGGTGGTAGCACGGCCCTCACGAGCACCAAGGAACTCCTGAATCTGCAATATCATCCCTTGCCGCCCATTCCGGTCGATGGACCCGACATCCACCGGCCCAGTCAAACCATCACTATTGCGTTCGATCGCGCTTCGGTTGCGGAGGTTGCCCAAGATGGAAGCCGACGACGCCGGTCCGCCAGCATTGCCCCCAACGTTCGGCGACGCTCTTGCACTCCCAGAAACACTATTGAACCCCGAGGCGGACCCGCTCCCAAACCCGCTCACCGCCGGCCTCGACGACATCCGCGGCGAGGCAAGCGGCGAGCCCCTGGGCGTAATCGACCCAAAGCGTCTTGGCGAATCCATCCCCGCTGCGCCGTTCCGCCCCGTGAAGGTAGGCACATGCACACCCTCCCGCTGGCGGATCCGTTTGCGGCTCTGCCGTAACGCCGCGATGGCTTCGTTGGCTACGCGCGAGGCTTCCTTCTCAATGATAAGTTGCTCGGGGCTGGAGGCGTCCATGATTACGTCATGGTGCAGGGCGGAGTGGACGCCGGATTTGGAGAAGAGGGATTTGAGGACGCGGTCGTCGTCGTTGGCGGTTGGGATGGCGGCGTCAGTGGAGTTCGATTGCGTGGTTTCGTCGTCGGCTTGGGGTGTGTACTCGTCGACACGGTCTAGCGTAGCAATGGACTCTAACGCTTCGTCGCCGTCGGCCTTGCGTTTCCCCTTGCCGCGACTTGTCCCTGTACCGTTCTCGGGACTCGGCACGTCAATTTCAGCGCTAGTCCCATGAAACAGATCCCCCGTCTCCGTGCCATGCTCATCAGCGCCACCCAGCGTGAACAAATCATTCAAATCATTGTTCTTGAAAAACCGGCGTTGCCGGGGGTCTTTCAAGATCTTGTTGGTCAAGAACTGCTTAAAGATTTGACGATGATAGATCTTCTCCTCGATTGTCCCAGAGGTCATCAACCGGTATATGGTCACGTCCTTTCTCTGTCCGATCCGCCACGCGCGCTCGCGAGCTTGCACGTCGGTGGAGGGGTTCCAGTCCGGATCGTAAATGATGATCCTGTTGGCGCCCGTCAAATTGATCCCAAGCCCACCCACACGGGTTGTCAACAGAAACACAAACACGGATCCGTCGCCATTAAACTCATCTACAAGCGCGATCCGGTTCTTGATCGGCGTACTGCCATCCATCCGTCTGTACCGGTACCCTTCCGCTTTCAGGAACTCTTCGAGGATATCCTGCATCTGAATCGTCTGGCAGAACAGCAGCGTGCGGTGGCCTTGCGTCTTCCACATCCGGAGAAGCGCTTGCACGACTTTCATCTTGCCTGAGTGTTCCACGGCACCATAGTCTGCGTCGTTTTGCTTGGTTTCGCGGAGGAGGATGTCTGGATGGTTACATATCTTCCGCATGATGTCAATACCGTAGAGGGATTGCCGCTTCCCAGAAAGGATGCTCGCCACTTCATCGGACCTCAAAAACCTCTCATATTCCTCACGTTGGTAAGGGGTCAATCTGCAGAATAGGACTTGCTCAGTCTTCTTCGGCAGATCGGATGCCACGTCGGCTTTTGTTCGTCGTAACATATATGGGCTGATGAGATCGCGGAGAACACATGCGCACTTGTAGGCGGTCTGAACCTGGATATTGGTCGCGTTCGAGTAGCCTCCTAGTTGCACGGGGATGGCGAACTGCGCTTGAAATACAGGTAGCGTCCCTAGTCGACCTGGGAACACGAAATCGTATAACGACCACAGTTCTGTGAGGTTGTTCTGGATGGGCGTTCCTGTGAGGATGATTCGGTGTGGTGTTCTCAGCTGCTTGCATGCTATCGTGATGTCTGCGTCTGGGTTTTTGATCTGGTGCCCTTCATCTAATACCGCACAGGCCCATTTGACAGGAAGGAGTTTCTCGGAATACACTCGAATGCCAGCGTAGGTTGTGATCAGTATGTGGCCTGCAAGTCCTGATTGTCAGTGGCATTCCTCGCAATCCGTACCAACGGCCCCACAATACCGACCATGTTGAAGCACCCTATCAACTAGAGCCCCCGCGCGCCCCAACATCTTCTTCGCATTCGCCGACTTCTGCTTCTTCACAGGCGCCAATTTCCGTTTCTTAAACCGTTTCTTCCCATCCGCGCCTCCTCCGCCCCGTCGATCCTCGTAAATATCGCCATCGCCATCATCAAATAGTTTCTCTTCAGCATCCTTCTCCGGGTCAAAGTCTTCCACGTCGTCATCGAGGCTGGATGGGACGAGCCCGCTGCCGGAGGAGTGCAAAATGATTGCCCGGAAGGGTGGCCACCATTTGTGCAGTTCTTGTACCCATTGGCGGAGGACGGTCGCGGGGCATACGATGAGGATGGGCCCGTGTAGAAGGTTGGAGAATTGAAGACCGGCGAGGAAGGCTATGACTTGGATTGTTTTACCCAATCCCTGAAGGGAAGTGTCCAGTCAAATAAGCGACGGTAGTTGATTATCAAAAGCGAACAAGAACCTCACCATCTCGTCACCAATGATCCCGCCAGTCTCCTGACTGCGAAGCTCCCACAGCCACTTTACACACGTCCGCTGGTAGTCAAACAAGCACGAATGAATGTCCCCGGGGATCCGGAACCCACCATCGAACTCTGCGTCGTCATCTTGCGGTGATGGCTGCGTCATCTCGAGATCAGCGTCGGCTTCAAGCTGTTCGGCGGGTATAGCCTCCGCGTAGTGCACCCCACGCTCCCGCTTAGCCCGGTGCCACCGTCTCCGAGACGCCCAAGCCGTCAGCCTCTTCTGATACGTCGCCTCATCGCCATCATCCGCGTGGCGGTTATGATGGCTCGCAAAGCTTCGACTAGAGGACGAGCCGCCCAAACCCAGATCTTCCTGTTCATCACTGCCCACCTCATCGGAGTTTTCTGGCGGCTCCTCTTCATCCTCATCGTACGCATCTGATCCAGTCGGTGTAAACTCATCGTCATCATTATCTTCCGTCTTCACCCGCCGTTTTATAGTCGTTCGCGTCCTCGGCGCGGCGTCAACCACCCCCTCCTCGTCAGCCTCGACCTTCACATCCGCAATCGTAGGCGCCTCAGCCACACCTATCCCACCCGACGGTTCACCCCCCGTCTGCGCCTGCCTAACCCCCCTCACATTATCAAATGGCGTAATCTTCCCCGTCCTAATCAATTTCTCCCGCTCCGTCTCCTTTCCCAAAATCATGAGCCCGAGCTGCTCCTCCCGCGACTGGCCCGAGCTGATACGCTCTAGGATCTCGCGCTCGGTGTCTTCGAGCTCTTCGATGCGGTCACGCACGCGATGGATTTTTGTTTGCACGCCTTTCCGGGTCGTGCCGGCTGGGGGTAGTTCGTATTCTTCTTCTAGGGCGTTTAGGCGGGTTTGGAGGACACTGTGTCCCCGAATGATGGGTTATCATTTCAGCTCAAGGCGTAGACTTGTGAATATAGCTTAGTCCAAACCTCAGCTGCTTCTGGACTTTGGCAAGACTCTTCGCGTTGTTTTCGGCATCTTGTCTCCGCATCGACTCGTCCACCTGTCCTCCTGCCGCGTTAGCAGGCTGCTTTCCTCGACTGATCACACCTGATACCTGAGTCTCACCTCAGCCATAACATCCTCCTCCATTTGAGTCTGGTCCCTGACTCCCAGCACAAAGTCGCCCCCGAGTTCGCGGGATATGCCTTGCAGCTCAGGGGCAACCTGCTCATATTGTTCACTACCCATGGTTGATACAGTGCCCGCAAGTAGAGCGGAAGGGCCCTTCAGCGCTGTTAATACAGTTGAGAAGGCGTTCTGCAAAAGCGAGGGAACTGGGTGCAAACTGTGGCAATTCCCAGGCAGGCAGTCCCACAGGTCACCCCCGACGCAGCCCCCGACGACGTCTTTTGAGTCTTTTGGCTTGACACGATTTGTCCGCGCGTTTCTCCTTCCCCACAGCCCTCCTTCTCCTCCTTCCCCACTATCCGAGCTTCTCAACCACGCTCGCTCACCACGCTAGGTTCATTAATATGACAGAGAAGGCCACTAATGTGGGGTCCGCCGTCCCTGGCGACGGGCATATCCAATATGCCGTCGAAAAGGTAGCGCTCTGATCTCCCTTCCATCTTCGAGAGCCCAAAACCCTCCACTTCTAAACTTCAGCTGTCTCCTCCACCCATTTACACCCACACTCCCACGGCACATACCAGTCAGACGTCTCACCACCTTCCGTAACCGCTTCCAACACCACTACCCAGCAACCATGCACACCAACCCGCCTCTATATCGGCAACCTCCCACCAACACTCACAGAATACCACCTCCTCAAACTCTTCTCACCGCTCGGAACCCTCACCAAGATCGATTTCTTGTGGCATAAGCAGGGGCCGCATAAGGGCGAACCGAGGGGATATTGTTTTATTGAGTACGCGGATAAGGCGGACGCGAAGCGCGCTGTTGAGAAGATGCATGGGAAGGTCGTGGCGGGACGGACGTTGGTGGTGAGCTTTTCGGTGGAGTTTGAGGGTGAGCAGGGAGGGGCGGCTGCGGCGGTGGGTGGGTCTGCGAATAGTGGGCCGAGTGTGGCTACGAGTGTAGCGACGGGCATACCGACGGCGTCACGGCGCGGGAAGGGACGGGGCAGAGGCAGGACGGATCCTAGGTATCGGGAGCCGCCGCGGGAACCGGTGAATCAGAAGCTGCAGGCGAAGGTGGTACATGTGAGGTATGTTACGACTTTGTATGTTTTGGGGGTGGTCGCGGCGGGGAAATTACGGCTGTTGACATGCGTCGCCCCCTGCAGCACGGACAGCAAGATCTCTGCGATAGAACGCAAAATGCAGCAACTGCAGCAGGCTAAGGATAAGGGTGGGGAGGAGTGTGGGAGTGCTGGGAGTAGTACGCGTTCTTCGCCGTGGCAACATCGAGATCGGAGGACCGACCATTCGCGGAGTCATCCGTATAGACGGTAGCTGATGAGAGCTGATGGCAATGGGACGGCTTGAGGCGCCGGCAACGAATGGCAATTACCTGGGATGAACAGGTGCCTTCGATTCGGTTGCTCACTTTGATACTCATATGATATCCCAAAATCCGGGTTCATTGGAAGAGTTGCATACACAAGTACGCTGATAAATACGTTCATAATGATATAGTGGTTTGCAGCCTCACTGACTGACTTGCTGATGTAGCCGACATCTCGATTGTTTGCACACCTGCCTATGATCCGCCCTACTGTAAAACCCTGGTAGCCCCCTCAAGCAACTTCTTCCCCACACCCCTCCACAACCTCTTCTGCCCCTCCTGCGCGCGCTGGAGCTTAAACGCCAGCACAATCGAGTACTGCAACACCACCTTCCTCAGCTTCCTTATCCACAGAAACATCAACAGATTTGTTCCTGTGCTGATCAAAAAGTGCTGTGCACGTTTAAGGGCAGCTGAGCGGGCGGCGTATGCTACGCGATGCGGGAGGGAGTGGATGAAGCGGGAGATGTAGGCTGATAGGGCTGTAGAGCGGGGTGATTTTGGGGTGTTCGGGTTTGTTGGTGATGGCGGTGGGTGGATCGAAGGTGTGGAAAGATATGGGGTGACGAGAGGCGTTGTCGAGGAGAAGGCGGGTGATATTGTAGGGTCGGAAGGGTTGGGTGGAGGTAGCCTCCGTTCTATGTCGTCTAGTCGGAGTGAGAGTTGAAGCAGAGCGGCTGCAAGATCGGACAGTTGTTGCGGTGAGGTGGTGGTGATTCCGGGTGGTGCCGACGAGCCTGTGACTACGCTGGAGACTGGCTTCATTTCCAGCCCGGAGTTGGCGGGCGGTGCAGGTGAAGAAGACATGTTAAACGGAGCAGCGACTATACCTGCCTGTCGAATGTGGGCCGTTTGCCAAATTGGAAGCAGGTTGTTGAGAAACAAGCCCTGTTTGTCTTCCCTGCTTGGAACTGGACTATTGGAAGCCAAACGCGTGCACGAGCCGGCCGCGCGATAAGTCATCTCCCTCGTCAAATAATTCCACGTCGGTTGCGCAATCCTCCTGCGTCCAAACTGCCTGCCTGTGTTCCTTCGGCGTCGACCTCGGAGTCTCAACTTCACAATAAAACGGCAAACAAATGCTACCCATTCTCAGGCTTCTCCCAACAAGTCGCTGCAGTCCTGTCTCTCAAGAGCTTCCAGAGTCAGAGCATATTCCCTCAGAGAACCCATTCCCATAGTCTAACTCAGCTAGCCTAGCATGACAAGTAGGTCCGCCGTCTACGCGTTTCCCAGTGACGTTTATCCTCACCACCCCTCCCTCCTCCTTTTACAGAACCACTGCACGGCCTGATACCTGACCAGACAATAGAACATATCGATAGCTTCACCCTAGAGTCAGGGACAGTCCTCGAGAATGTCCCCGTGGCTTTCAAGACGTGGGGGACGCTGAACGAGGACGGGTCGAATGTTATGGTTATTTGTCACGCCCTGTCTGGGTCTGCTGACGTTGAGGACTGGTGGGTTCCCGCAGGGGTGGAGATTGGGATGGAGACGAAGCGGTGGGGCCGAGTGCGACTCACATACAGGTGGAAGCGCCGAAGGCGGGGTTTATGCGAGCGCTGGCGAGCAGGAGTTCCTTGCGCTAAAGGCGCCATACTCCTAATCACGGCTCTTAGCGAGCCTCAGCGAGCGTTGCATCCTCTACGGGCGAAGCGAGCTACGCTCCGCCCACCGCGTTCCAACCTCCTCGTCGGAAGGGAGCGAGCAGGAATACTTTCATCCGACATCCAAACATCCGAGATTTGACTGACACGAACCTCCTCTTTATGTCAGGTGGGGACCACTGCTCGGTCCGGGACGAGCATTCGACCCCGACGTCTTCTTCATATTCTGCGGCAACGTCCTTGGTTCGCCCTACGGAACCGCATCCCCACTGACTACAGACCCAAAAACCGGCAAGCCATACGGCCCAACATTCCCAATCACAAGCGTGCGAGATGACGTCCGGCTGCATAACGAGATCCTGACACGGCTCGGTGTCAAGGTCATCCAGGCGGTGATTGGCGGGTCTATGGGCGGGATGCAGGTGCTGGAGTGGTCGTTTTTTGGGAGTGACTATGTGAAGAGTATCGTGCCGCTTGCGACGTCGGGAAGGCATTCCGCTTGGTGCATCGCTTGGGGTGAATCGCAGCGGCAGACGATTTATAGCGATCCCAACTATGGTACGGAATGTTGTACGAACTGGAAGTTTTTTGGTTCTGACTACTGACATGTGTCCCTCCTCTCGTCGTATCAGGCAATGGATACTACTCAGCCGACAGCGTAAGTCACACTTTTCCCACGTAATAATAGTCCCTGCGCATTTCTCACACCCTCCTCCCTCATAAGGCTCCAACAAACGGCCTGGCAGCCGCCCGCATGCAAGCCCTCCTCACCTACCGCTCCCGCAACTCCTTCGAATCCCGCTTCGGCCGCAAAGTCATGCCAGGCGCCAACCCATCCTCCTCCCCACAACCCGCCCCAACAGCAACAGCCTACCACAACGAAGGCAACAAATCCAACCCACACTCCCCTAACGGGAAGAAATCGTCCTCGGCAGAAGCCATCGCATCGGATACGACCGAAACCGAACGCACAAGCGACACGACGTCCCCACCTAAAGTCTTCTCCGCACAAAGCTACCTCCGCTACCAGGGCGATAAGTTCATCAAACGGTTCGACGCGAACTGTTATATCTCCATCACGAGGAAGATGGACACGCATGATGTGTCCAGAGGCCGTGGGGAGTATTTTGATGTGTTGGCGAGGGTTGAGCAGCCTACGTTGGTCATAGGTATGCGCGAAACTACCCGGTGCGCCCACATGGCGTTGCTGTGTGGTATCTCACCAGCACTGTTACATTTGTTTTAGGAATTGAAACCGACGGCCTCTTCACCATCGGCGAACAACGCGAGCTCGCCGAATCCATTCCGAACGCCACGCTGGCCGTCATCGCCTCGCCGGAGGGACACGATGGCTTTCTTTTGGAATTCGAACAGATTAATCGGCTGATATCCGATTTCATTAGGGTGAATGTCGCGCATCTGTTCGAGGGTGCTGGGGAGGGGAAGGTGAAGGTCGGTGGTAAGGACGCGTTTGTGGCGGCTAAGCCGAGTGTGTTTGGGGAGGCGGAGGACGCTCTTTTATGGTAGCCTCTTTTGGGGAGGTGGGGACGGGTAGACTAGGTAGAGGGGACTCTGTGATGCGGAACCACAGGATCACTATCACTTTTTTCCCCATGGCTCTCATGTACAGTATGTGGGAAACGGTGTACGGACTTCCATTCAATACCAGCGAGAGGTGCATCATCTCTGTTCGCTTATGGCATATGCTGACCGTCGTCGACCACTTTGTTCCATCACCTAAGGGCACCTTCAAATCAAACAGCGAACATAGTATTCGCACCAAATCCCCTTCTTCTCTGCATATTGTACATGTACATCCTTCCATCTGCCCCGCCCAGACTCAAACAGACCCCATCCCCAAAGCATGCTCCATCGCCACATGAGGGTCCATCAACGCAGTCGGCATCGACGGGTCTACCGAGAACGAAGGAACCAAAATAAGCAAGAAAGCACTCTCAAGATTTTTCCTGGGAATCTCATAAAAAGACGTACCACCCAAGAAATCCTCATAATCGATAGTCGAGTCCCGACCTTCTAGGATGTCCAGACCGAGGTTGCGCGTGGGGAGGACTGGTATCCTTCGGATCTATGAGCGCGAACGAGCGGGGTGAATATGCGCGCTGGGTGGTAGACGTAGACGTAAAGGAGAGATGGGTCCATACCTGGCTGACAATAGCCTTCTCCATCTGCAAACGCAGCGGGGCGTGCAGACCGAAGGTTTGGCGGTGTGTTGTCATTTGGAGCTGGTCGTGGGTTTCCTTCCACTGCGGAAAACCCAAAAACGGCATCGTGTCAGATCGCACCCAACCCACCCACCAGAATTCACATACCCAACATCCCCTCCCAACATACATTCTTAGCAATATTCTCCAACGGATGCTGCGGCACAATCTCGCTGCGCACGCTGCGGAACCCCTGTCGGAACGTGTCGTGTACGCCGTACTCTGTGTCGCGGCCGACGGCTGCGATGGTTGTGGATGTCGGTTTGGTGGTGGGAATTAGGCGAAGGGACTGTGAATGTTGGAGGGAGTGGGTGCATTGAGCTTCATTACTTGCGCTATAGGATAACTATGAGAGAGTTGGAAAGGAAATACATACCATGATACTTGTGGGTTTCGGGTGAAAGGACGGGGCGTGATGGTTTCGGCGAAGGCTCAAGTGCTGGGCTTTGAACGAGGATCGCTCTCTTTTCGTGAGAGCTCGAACAAAGGGAGGCGAGGAACGAGTGACCGGGGATGTCGAGCAAAGCTGTGGGTACTGATGCTCTTGGGTCCTACGACTGGGACCTTGCAGTTGTTTCTTGGGAATGCAATGCGAAAGGGAACGAGCCGGGAGAGACTCTCTGTCTTCTGGGTGACGCGCGTCAATCAACGAGCAACCCTAACCCTTACTTCGACCCTTTCAACCGCCTCGTCTGCCGTTGGCCTCAGTGCCTGCCGTTGAACGGGGGTTCCCAGAATCAGCACCGAACAGACCGAACAAACATGTCGGAACCCATGGACATAGACGGCGGTTTGCCCGCAGAGGCAAAGCCTGTTACTGGCCTTCATCTCAATGGTAGGTTTCCTTGTCCCTTTCGTTGTTGAGGGCCGTCTTAGTGGCTGCACGTATACTCAACTGCCACCTATGCCAACGACAGTGCTTTCCGAAACCCATGAGACGAGAAACATGCACGGTCTGCGGCACCAGGACTACCAACGCTATAGGTATTGTCAAGTCGGGTAGCTGGAATGAACGAGGTCAGCCCCTCTGAGACGATTCGGTTGCAGACAATTCTGCGCCAGGAAGATCGCCCGACTGCGAAAAGTTGGTGGCCTCACCCAATCCACACCCAAAAAGAAATACGTCCGCAAGCCGGTCACTGCGGAGCTCGTAACAGGCGAGAAGTGAGTTGGGGTACCAGATTCGCGCATCACGCTGGGAAAGTGACGCTCACACCCGGAAAAGATCATTACAGATTCTCCTCTTCGAGGCCGAGCGAGCATGGGCGTACGCCATGGAGATCAAACAGGAAGTGCGGGACGAGCCGCGGAAGAAGTTTCACATGATCAAGCGGTTGAAGCGGGGAGTGGAGGCGGCGAAGAGCTTGCAGCAGCTTTGCGAGACTTGTGCGGATGAGAGGACTGTGTTGGATGTTAAGGTCGGCAGTTACTCTCTGTGATTGGTGGGAATGGGCAGCGGCTCAATGGGAAACACATCTTTGCAGGCGTACGCTGCACTTCTCTCGGCATACCTCGCTTTCGAACAACAACATTGGGAGGATGCCCTCAACAAGTTTGCAGTTGGAAGGTGTGTTGTCATTGTCTCGCATCGCGCACGGATGTTGAAACTTACCCGCTTTACCCTCACTTTTAGAACGATATACGCGGGACTATCCAACACTGGGAATTCCCACCAGGCCACTTTAGCCCAATCAGCGATAGACGGGATAGATCCCAGCATAAAATTCTGTGCGTACAGCTTGAGGATATCAGGAGCTCAGACGGTGGAGATCGAGAAGCTGTTGGAGGCTCAGGATAAGAAGGCTAGCTTGGGACTCGATGCGTTGACCGCACATGTCAAGGTATGTTCCACCTTTCGAAAACATTGAGGTTCGCTTATGCTGACTGTGGTTTTCCCTTCAACCAGAACACACTCGCCGAATTCCGTCAAGAACCGGTCGAAGATGGAGCGTTCAAATGGCGCGGCGCGTCGGTTGCGTTTAAGAACGAGAAGATCAGGCAGGGAATGGATGAGGCAAAGAGAATTTCCGAAACACGCCCTTACACCTTTATTGGACCGTCGGCGCCTGAGGGAGTCGAGGCTTTGCCGGGAGTTGCTGATGGCTACGACATGTTGCTCGCCAAGTGGACGGAAGTGGTGGCGTTGGCCAAGTCGGATGTTCGGGAGGACGAGGTAAGGGCTTTGCTTTCCAAGTCGGCCGTCCCATGAGGTCGAGAAATTGACTATTTTACAGATTGCAGTCAGCAAAGTCAAATCATCGAAAAGTGACCAGACAACAGCAGCACTGCGATGGGTCTTGGTCTACGCCACATTCCATCGCCTGCTCACTTTATTGACGCGGACAAATCTGAAGGTGGAGCTGACAAAACAGCAAATCAAAACCCAAGCCCGGGGCACACCCAGGAAGAAGGCAGCTAAACCGGAAGATGTGCTACGACTTTATGATGCCGTATTGCAGGTGTGTACTTCCGTTCTTTTTGTGCTGAATGGGGTACGGGTGGTGAAGCTGATTTGGTTGTCAGGCTGCAAACGACTTCTTGAAGTACCCAGAAGTGGAAGCGGACGCTGGGCTACACAGCCTGGTGCAATCGGCTGTTTATGTCATCAAGGCGGAGAGGTAAGCGTGGCGTCTATCCCTACCTGCTTTCGATCGATGTTACCTAAAATCCCGATGTTCTATGCAGAGCTGCATACCTCGCAGAAACGCTCAGTCGACAAGGCAAGCGCGACGAAGCGACGACGCTCCTCGAGCGCGCCTCCGAACACGCAACGCAAGGCCGAGCGCTGATCGAGAGCAGCGCTCGTCGTCAGTCATCCGTCGCGGGTGAGGATGACGAGGACGACAGCGCCGTCATTCTGGAGCTCCGGAAAGCGGTCGTTGCTATCGATGGCGCTGTCCGTGCTGCAACGGTGCGGGCTCGTGCACAGTCCTACTTGCAGAACAAGGAGGATGTGGATACGGTTGCGGACGGCGTTGCAGATATGTCGATCCAGAACGGCAGCCAGGCCAAAGCGCCTCGCCAGGTATTTACCCACATTCTACCTTGCACTTGCCCCATATTCTCACGCGCTCCGTCTCTTTCCGCACAGCCCCTCATCTCCAATCTCGACACCTACATCCCCACCTTCGACCGCACCAACCCGAACCTTGTCTCATTCCCGCCCCAACTTGCCCCCGTCCCTTACAAACCCCTCTTCTTCGACATGGCCTACAACGGCATCGATTTCCCCACCCGCAACCTGGCGCGTCGCGCCGAAGGTGCGGAACGCGTCCCTAGGGCGCAGGATGTCGTGGAGGAGACGAAGGAAACGAGTGGTGGGCTTTTGGGTGTCCTTGGGGGGTTGTGGGGCCGGAAGTAGGGGTGTAGGATAGCTGTGGTTTGTTGGATATATATGAATAGATGTATATTTGGAGTAGAGGAAACCAGTCCGGCAATTCGCCAACAACAACAGTCGCCGGCCTATCCACTCGCCGGCCCGTCCCGTCTCCCACCAGTGGAAGGCGGCATCCCTCATAGCTCAACTCTGCCATATCATGCAGGCAACAAGCCAAAATATTCAAAAAGAAAAAATCGGAGAATGGAAACCAACTTGCGCAACATCGAGGGAGACTGAGGATATCCTTCTGCGACGTTTCTATCTTTTCTTTCCTCACATTTCACTCGACTCCCAATGGCTTTGATCGTCAATCCTATCAAGCCTCTCAGGCCCTTCTGGACAAGATGTGACTTGTATTGACCCGTTTGCCCTGACAAGAAACCTGGTACTGTCAAAAATCTGTCAATTGTATGCCTATGTACGCGGATGCGTTTCTGATGACACGATGACAATCAAGAATGATTGTATGTGTTCTGTTCAGATTGATATCTAAACGCGACTGCATTGCAATTGGATAATATCAACTGGAATTTTGAACCTCGCCGGGTCACTATGGGCTTGCTCATGGCCCTGGCACTGGTGTTCCCGGTATTGCACTACCTCCGGGTGACGCCGAAGCTCTTTTGAGCACCACAAAACAAAGGAAGAAATATAAAATGTGTGTTGAGGTGTTGGGGTTGGTGGGTGGTGAGCCGATGGGAGGGGGTGTGAGGAGGACGCGGAGGAGGAGAGATGTGCTGTGAATGGTGTGCCGTTTGACGATTGCGTCGATAACCAAGAACACACTATGTACAAATATCATCCCTCATATCATCCGCCAACTTGCGCTGCTCGTCCATAAGCATCGTCGAGAACCGTCGTAGCTGGACCAGCGCGGCCGACATGTCCGGTTCACTACGCCTTTCTTGGGTATGTTTCTGCTTTCCAAAAAGAGATGAGCGATGTTCAGAATGTAATTCACATATCGTCAATGCGTTTCAGGATAGACGCACCTCAGGCACCCGCCTCTCCATCCCGCCACCCGTTACCCTTGTCGTTGGAATACCTGGCCGCGGGTCCCTATCGGCGTGGGAGAAGGCGTTACTGGTTCGTCTGGTGTGGATGGATGCCTTGATCCTGTGTTGTTGCTGTTGCTGTTGATGTTGATGTTGATGTTGATGTTGCTGTTGATGTTGATGTTGATATTGTAGCGGCTGTTGATTGTGATGTGTCGAACCTGGCGCGGAGCGGAGCGTTAAAAGCCAGGCTGTGACGGATTCGTCTTGTTCGGCGGGTGAGTCTGGTGGTGG
The DNA here is from genome assembly GCF_025526975.1 of Fimicolochytrium jonesii. Classification (NCBI taxonomy): domain Eukaryota; kingdom Fungi; phylum Chytridiomycota; class Chytridiomycetes; order Spizellomycetales; family Powellomycetaceae; genus Fimicolochytrium; species Fimicolochytrium jonesii. Next base: position 583,657 of record NW_026515671.1, read on the forward strand.
ATCGCTAGGCTTTGCTTGTTTTGATGAGGTTGGGACTGGGGCGGGCGTAGGCTTGTGCGTTGCTGGTCTTAGCGGTGGGGATGGTGGAGCTGGTGCTGGTGCTGGTGGTTTGGCCGGTGATCGGCGCTGCTGAAGCGCCGGAAGGTCGCTCTGAGGTGGACTACCACTCCTCACAGATTTTACCGCCTGAGCTTTTTCGGCTGGACGAGAGACTGCCTCCGCTGCGCCGTTTTCCCTATCCTCCCCTCTCTCCTCCCTCGCCCTCCTCGTGGGCATCTCAGCACCACCATCAGCTTGCCCATTCGGTGCTTCATCAGCCGCAGCGACCTTCAACCCACGCCGGCCGGTGAATACATGCGGGGTAGGTGCAGCGGGCGGTTGCGGACTGCATTGGCGAAGGGGCGGGAGGCGGTTGTTGGGTTTTACAGTCGATGTCGAAGGAACGGGTTTTCGAGCTGATCCTATTGAGAGCGGTCCTGGTTGGGCGGGTGTGGGTTGCGTGCGGAGTACAATTGGTGGGTCGGTGCATTGTTGCCTTCCAGCCCGATTTGGCGTGCCGATCTTTTCTGGGGTGGGTTTTACGCGGCGCAGCCGGGGTATCCGGCTTGTGCCGTCGGCGGCGAGTGAGCGCGGGGCGTTTGTGGGTGGCGGTTTCGGCTGCATTAGTGGTGTCAGCTTTGATGCCGTCGCCGTCTTTACCGCGCTGTGGATCTGCTGCCCTTTCAGCGGTCCCACCGTCTCCCCCACATTCATCTTCTGTAAAGCCGAAATCGCCCCGCCAGGCTGCGCACCCTTCCCCCTTCCGTGATTCACCTCCTTCACTTCACTCGGCCCCTTCATCTGCTCCCTCACCTCCGCCTCATACTTCTCCATCATCCTTCGATCCTCCTCGTCCGCCTTCATCTTCGCCTTCTTGTCCCGATCCTTCTTCTCTGCAATCTGCTGGCGGAGCGCTGCTTGATATTCGACGGCGGCTTCGTTTCTTTTGCGGGACTCGAGGGATTCAGAGCCTTCGAAGCGGTTGAGGAGGGTGGTTTGGAAGGGCGGGGTGAGGGCTGCTGGTTCGGCGGAGGTGGCGATGGGTGGGGCTTGGTCCCGTACTGAGGACTGTCCACTGCCCAACGCATCTACACCCTTCTGACCCGCATGACTCGACGAAACATCAACCTCGCAATGAGATTGGGCAAGCCCACTGGGCCCTCGGTCGGGACATACTCGGAGCGTGTGGACCTTGCCATGCTTGTCGCGGAGCGGGGACCCGCCGCCGCCTATTGACCGGCGCGACCAGAAGAAATCGTCGGGGGTTGGGGCTGGGGGTGCTGCAGCGGTTAAGGAGATGCGTTTGTTTGTGGGTGTCGGTACTACTTGGTTTTGAAAGTGTCAGTTCGTGTCGTCGTTTGTTCGAACCCTCAGGGCACAGTACCTGTAGTTTTCTATTGCATGGGACGTAAATTCTTCACTTAGCAAACAATGCGGTGGCAACTGAATGCATTCAAAACCCTTACCTACCATTTCCGTTCCCAAGACGGTGCTTTCTCCTCCGATCCTCTTGATCTCTTCCAGGCAACGCTGTGCATCAAAACCGTCAATGTCCAGTTGGCATAGCCTTCACTGAAGCAACGCTGTTCAACAACTTACCCGGCCGCTGGACGACGGTTCCCCATAGATGTTGGTACGTTGGGGCAGCGGTGTGCTTGATATTGGCAGCTCGAACATCCCTGTATAGACCTAGTGTGGTGTCAGGTTCATCCAATGTCGAGCGGTCTCTGCGTATCTGTCATACATACAAGTTGTTTGCCTTTGCGCTGCTCGACTTCAAGACGTTTGCGCTCTTGTTGCTGTTGTTGTTGGGCGGCTGGTCAGCAATGGGTTTTGTTAGCCTAGCTTCTCCCTATGCATGTTCTTCAGAGGACTTCAGTGCGCCTGCTTACCGAGCTCTTGCAGCCATTGCTGCCTTGCCGTTTCTCGATCCTGATGTGGACAGTGAGTATCTTGGCCCCAGTACACCATGACACCAGCCAATGACAGCGAACCTGCTCATGCCACGTTCGAACCATCGATGATAATGTACAGTACGTATGGGTGTTGCTAGATAAGATGATATCGCCTGCTCGTCGGTGTTGCCGGAACGACCATCCTGTCAATAGCGAACTCCGCCTGGGGACGATTGCAAGCCACATACGCGATAGGGTGACATACGCTCATTGCATTTGATCGCGCGAGGTTCCTGGGGGCGGTGCTGCCCAGAGATCCCAGCACTATTAGCACCACTTTCTGATCCACCCGGCCCATCCTTCATCGCTGAAAACAGCTCTTCCTGGCCCAAGCATAGAATAGAGGCTTGCAAGATTTACTAAGGCTAACTGCGAAGGCATCGTCGGAAAAGATGTCGCCCTATTTCAGGACCGCTGCGCCCCATGTCGCTGCTACTAAGCTTGCCTGCGTGATGGTTGGCCTTCCTGCGCGTGGGAAAACCTATGTTGCCCGCAAAATCGCACGTTACCTCGCTTGGCTAGGGCATCATAGTCGCATATTCAATGGTAAGCGCAATTCGTTGTCAGCTTCTTCGGATGACCGTTAATACTCATCATACGTCCCTATGTCCTCTGTCTCGACCTCCAGTGGGAAACTATCGACGAGTGGCAGTTGGTGCCGTGCAGCCGCATGACTTCTTCGACCCCACAAATCCAGCATACGCCGAAAAGCGGAAGGAGGTGGCCGACAAAGCGCTGGAGGATATGTTAAGCTGGTTTGGGAAAGCTGGCGACGCGCCTGCAACAGGCGCGGTCTTGACGAAAGACGGTCCTATGACGCCGGTGACTAGCAGGCCACGCAGCGACTCGCTGAGTGTGGTCGGAGCGGGAACGGGTGGACCGGGATGGGTAGCAGTGTATGATGCTACCAACTCGACGGCTGAAAGACGGCAGGGGATTTACGAAGAGTGCCTAAGAAATGGGGTCGACATCATGTTCATTGAGAGCATCTGCGATAATGACGATATCATCTTGGCCAACATCAAGGAGGTGAGTTATTCCGGAGTTCTGCATGATCTTGACGGGCGAGCGCGTCGCTGATTCCACTATGTAGGTCAAGCTTTCGTCTCCGGATTACGTGGGAATGGACCCGGAGAAGGCCGTAGAGGACTTCTCTCGCCGGATACAGCACTACCAAATGGGCTACCAAACTCTCGATCCATCCGAATGCTCCGGCAACATTCCATTCGTAAAAGTCATCAACGTCGGTGACCAAGTCATTGTGAATAAAGTCAAAGGATACCTCCAATCCCGCATCGTCTACTTCCTCATGAACCTGAACATCACCCCAAAATCATTTTTCTTCACACGACATGGCGAATCCATGTACAACGTACAAGGAAAGATAGGGGGAGACGCGGATCTAAGTCCGCAAGGAATGCGTTTCGCGCAGCGATTGCCGGGTCTGTTAGCCGACAAACTGCCCAAGGAAACAAAGTTGACGGTGTGGACATCCACATTAAAGCGGACAATGCAAACAGCGTCACATTTGGAGTTCCCGCAACTGCAGTGGAAGCAGCTGGACGAGCTGGACTCGGGAGTGTGTGATGAGCTCACGTATGAGGAGATTGCTGAGAGGTATCCGAATGATTTCTCGGAACGGGATCTGGATAAATGTAAGTTTTACTGTGTGTACGATGGCTGAGCAAGCGTCTCATCCATTGCTCCTGCACTTTCCCATATGACAACAGTCAACTACCGTTATCACGGAGGCGAAAGCTACCGCGACCTAGTACAACGCCTCGAACCCGTAATCATGGAACTCGAACGCCACCACGAACGAGACCACGCAATCCTCATCGTCGGACATCAAGCCGTCCTGCGCGCCATCTACGCCTACTTCCTCAACTACTCCCTTGACGAATTACCGTACGTCAAGATCCCATTGCACACCGTGGTTAAGCTGACACCCAAGGCGTATGGCTGTGCGGAGGAGCGGTATGAAATTGACATCCCGGCTGTTGACACGCATAGGGGCATGCCGCATCCTGCTTTGGACGCGAAGAGTAAATAGCTTCTGAAAGAGATGTAGGGGTGTTTTTTGTAGCGGCTTTGATAAAATTAGATTCGAGTGGGTATGGAAATGCCGAATGTGCGTGCGGATGTGTACATGCGTGTAGTTGTCTATGTGTCACGGATAATAGGGGAGAACAAAATTGGGAAGACGCCAGCGGTGAGGCCTGTCCTAGCTACAACGCGGCAATCTGAGGACTATTCTTACAGGACCATCTCGTGCAAGGATTATTCCTTTCGTCTCCGCTTGGTGCGCGATTGTGAAGCTTCTGAACCAGCTGGTGGGGTTTGCGTCTGCGCCTTTTCCTTATTGATCTTTCGTTTCTGGCCGAAGTTGTTGTCAACCAGGTGCTGCAAGAGGTAACGCGAAAGGAGTCAGCCATAAACGAACGCCGGACGAGAGCATCTTCCCAGCCTCACATACCATATTAGCAACCCTCTGCGCCAATGCGACCTCATTCAGGATCCCTAACACATCATTCTCGACCACATTCATCTCCAGCATCTTCTTATCCATCTTCTTCTCGATGTTGAGCAGCACGTTGATGTCATGTTGCGTGACGAAGGAGAGGGAAAGACCGCCGCGGCCCGCACGCGCTGTTCGTCCGACTCGGTGAATGTAGTCGGTGGCGTCAGCGGGGAGCTCGTAGTTGAGGACGACTTGGACTGTTGGGATGTCGAGACCACTGTTGGAGAGAGAGCAAGATTTTGTCAATTTCTTTTCTACCTCAAGAAAATGAGCATTCCTGCTTTCCCTCTCCTCCAAAACGTACCGACTGCCCACATCAGTAGCCAGCAAAATCGGCACAATCCCCGACTTGAATTTCGCCAAAGACCCCAGCCGATCCGCCTGGCTCATCTGCGCATGCAGCGCGGTGGACTTCAGGCCCAGCTCCCGCAGTGTGATGCGCAGCCGCTCGCACGTCCGGCATTTGCCAGTGAAGATGATCATCGTTTTGCCTTCGAAGGTGGTGCGGATCAGGTGCGCGAGGTAGGCGTCGCGCACGGTGGAGGAAATGAACATGTAGCGTTGGTCGAGCTTTTCTACTGTGTCGAATCTAGTGAATCCCAAACCCAGGCACGTCAGAGATCGGAACAGCCCAAAGTGGCTAGAGGTCAAGAGTCTGGGCATACCTGGTATTACACTCGTAAACAAATGGCTTAACCCCCTCCTTGAACTTCAACCCTTTGATTTCATCCGTCATAGTAGCACTAAACAGCAGCGTCTGTCGTTTCTTCGGCAACTGATCCAAAATGGCTTCCAGATCCTCCGCAAATGTATCGTCTAGTAACCGATCCGCCTCATCGAGAACCAGAAACTTCAGTCGTTTCAGGCTGATGGCGTTCGAGCTGCTGTTGATGTGGTCGACGAGGCGGCCGGGTGTTGCGACGATAACGTGGGGACGGCGGGAGAGTTCGAGCGCTTGGTTCATCATGTCTGATAAAGGAAGGAGCCTGACTGAGTCTTGCCGATGGTGTATGTGACAGGAGCAGAAATGTTGGACACTCACCTAAACCACCGACAACGACCGATTGCTTCAGGTTGATCCCCGCGCCTAATACCCTAAATTGCTCCGCAATCTGAAAGGCTAGCTCCCTAGAAACGGAACAAGGAATCAGCCGTCAGCGTTTGCCCTCTACTCCTTCCTCCCTTCCTCCCCTCGATTCCCTCGGCAAGTCCAGCACATCCCCCAACGCTCACCTCGTTGGCGTCACAACGAGCGCAAATATCCCATACGGGTCCTCCGCCAACTTCTGCAAAATTGGTAAAGCAAACGCAGCAGTCTTTCCGCTTCCCGTCGTCGCACTGCCTACTACGTCTCGCCCTGCCATACAAAAGTTGAGAAATCAGGGTGCTGAAAAAAAAAAATACGCTTGGTCGTGGGTCACAACTCACCAGCGAGAATTTCGGGTATACATGCTCGCTGAATTTCAGTCGGCTCTTTGATAGACAGCGTCCGTAGTGCGTCTTCCAGCCAAGAGTCCAAGCCGAGGTCGTTGAAAGTGCGTTTATCGGTCATGGTGTTCGTCATAAATGCTTATCAAGACCGTTCCAACGGAAGCAGAGAAATGAAAGACTGCCTCAGAGCGTGCTCGTAGTGGGACTTGTGTGAGAGATGCAAAGCTGTAAAAATAACCTTCTTGTTATGAAGCTGGAAAGCTCTCACATTAGCGTCTCAGCGAGAAAAGCTCAAGGAGAGCGAAAGGGGAGAGTTGGTTGACTGCGCTCTTACCGGGTTCCCGGGTCTCGGTATTGTCCAAATGCAAGCAACATATCCATCATCTCGCTTCAGCACTGAGATCGACACGGCAACGACAATACTCAACGACGAGGTGTCGAATAGGTGAGCAGCCTTCCATCCATCCATCCATCCATCCATCGGTTGAGAGAGGTCATACAGGACGCGTACATGTGGATCCGAGGAGGACAGACGAGGGCTGGGAGGAGAGGTCGCGACGGAATGGGAATGGCTTCGACATGTTCAACATGAGGGGATGGAATTGACAAGCCACAGTGGGCACTCATAGAGCATACAACGACGCTGGGGATTTTACGAATCGAGTGATACGCAAAACGAGGCGTCTACGGTCGAGCACACCGAAGCGAACAAGGGACCCAAACGAAATGCGCGTTACTCTGCAATAGGACGACGTGGCGGTGGAAATGGAGGAGGAAAAGTGGTGGATTCTTTTTCTGAAGCGGAGACATGCAGAGGGAATTTTGCCATGCGCCGTCTACAGGGAGAATCTATGCCCAAATTTTGGACGTCAGTTTTTCTCAATGGTGTGGTGCATTTGCGCTTGTCGATTAGGTCAAAATGGTCGCCCCTCTCGTTAAACGCACCATCATCAAGAAGCGCACGAAGAAGTTTGTGCGCCATCAATCTGACCGTTACAAGAAAGTTGATGTACGTTCAGAGCAGCATGACGAGTTGGGTTACTTGCGGAGAACAGCGCGATTCTGACCAAAGTTGGTCGAATAAGTAGGAGTCATGGAGGAAGCCTAAGGGTATTGACAACCGTGTCCGGAGGCGATTCAAGGGCCAGATTGCGTAAGTTGGGTGTCGTCTGCGAATCGACTGGATAGGCGGTCACATTCTGACTTCCTCGTACCTCCCATGACAGTATGCCCAAGATTGGTTACGGATCTAACTCCAAGACCCGTCACCTTCTGCCCAACGGATTCAAGAAGTTCTTGGTCAACAACGTTCGCGACCTCGAGCTTCTGCTGATGCACAACCGCGTGTTCGCCGCCGAGATTGCGCACAACGTCTCGTCCAGGAAGCGAGTTGCCATCGTTGAGCGTGCCGCCCAGTTGAACGTCAAGGTTACTAACGCCGCTGGCCGTCTGCGTACTGCTGTAAGTACCTGAGAAGTTTGGCCAAGTGCATTGTATGCCATAAACTAACGATTGGGATCATTTTGTTTTACAGGAGAACGAATAGATGTTGCGAATGATGTCAACTCTTGTATTTTCATTTCACAATATCAATCGCTTTGCCCTCGACATCGAATCTTTGTTTTAGAAAGGCGATTATGGCGGACCGGTTTGGCCTATCGATCCACTAATTAACGGGTGGGTCACCGGATTGTGGGAGAAGGGGAAAAGGAACCTCGTGGAGTGGGACTTTTGGTCAAAGGATGTCGCTGGCGAGCAAAGTCTACGATTGGAGCTGGAACACGATTGGAGGGAAGCATTTGTGGAGCCGTGCGCGACGCGCGACTGGACCAGTCTGGCAGAACGCGTTTTCGACCGTCCGATTTTCAGCATGTCCGATTTCCGAACTTGTCCGAAATTTCAACGCGAAACTGACGCCTGTTGGTCGAAACCTTGGAAGTTGAGAATTGGCGGGAAGGGCACGGCGCCTGTCCGCAAGGTTCGAAACCGCCCTCGGACGGTGCACTCTCATTCTGAATGCTCATTGTGGCAAAGCCCCTCGAGGGTCATACAACAATCTCGAAGGAGGACCCGTCCGTCTCAAGGGTTCAAACATAAGGTTGGGGAACTCTGGAAAACACTCTACCTGTTGTTATCCAGGTGGGGTTGACTGAGGCACCCCCAAGAGAGCAATGCGAGATTCTGAAGCCTTCAATTCGATTCAGTGACCAAGTCAATCTCTTACGAAGGTGACAATCCATCAACGACAAGTCCCACTGGTGAGCAATGGCAGTCACTGTGAGCCAGGGAGTTTGTTCATCGCCCCATCCGAATTGCGGTGATTGATCATGCTCTCTTCGCCTGCCCCTCTGGGTTTTCATTCACGCCCGGTCCAGCTGTGCCTCCCTGGTCTTTGTGCTTGCTCCAGCTCCTTTCAAGACCACAGTGAGAGAGGGGTTCGAGCGTTACGTGTTCTTCGTACTTTGATTACAACGACGGTCCCCAGGCTCCTTCACCAGCTAAACTCACAAGCTGTGACCCGAGCTTACGCCCGATATGCTCAGATAGACTTGCGCTTTTCAGAGATTTCATGCCGTGTTCCTGAGGGTTATTGCACTCGACCCCGAAATCTTTGAGCTGGCTTCCTCTTAGATTGTAACAGAACGCTGAGTATCATGGAAACAACTCCATTCGTTTGCAATCCACAGGACATCATAAACAGGGGCTTCCTAGTCAGGACGGAGGTTCGGCTTTACCAGTGATGCAACATTCGTGACTTATTGCAATCCCGTTCAAGGGGGTTTTTATCAAGGGACTCGGGGGCCGAAAAGAACGCGTCGAGGTGCGAAACTCAACACGCCAAACCCTTTTGGACGGCGTAATCGTGGTGCTGTCCGGTCCCATCGGACTCCGTTGATGCTCGGCTTGCTCGAATCAATTCCAACAAGCTGGCTGGCGACGACATCTTCCCCTTCGACGTTCCAGAGGAGGCGTCACAGCTTGAAGGTAATGGGAGTCGCAAAGCGATGCGCTTGACGGCCAAATTGCGCTTAACCGGGCTTCCTTCCTTTTTGTCTTTCTTCTCAGGAACGCATTTGCGAGAGAATCACTCCATAACCAGAAGCGCCTGTATTTGCTAGGTTCCGCTGACATGGTTGACGACCGCCCACTCGGAGAAGAATTGGTCGCCTCGCTATGGCAGCAGGCGGCACGAATAAATGCGGAGGACAAAGCCGTTCTGACAGCTGAGGAGCTTTTGCTGCTCTTGCATGAGGAAAATCGTACGGAAGTCGCCATAGAACAGCTGAAGGTTGGTGTCATCACGCGCAAAAGCACCGTTGCGGAGCATGCACTCACCCACGAAACAGAAGGAGATTTGCGGGAAGGCTGAGGGGAAGATTGGCCGTCACAGCTTCGTTGTTGGAAAAGATGAGTCTTCCGTATTTTGGTTGCGGAAAGGTCTTGCCGGTGAGAGCACATGTTCTCCTTCAATACGTTGATATATGCGCTTTAAAGTAACGTGAATACTGTAGATGTGGGAACATCTCTCCAGATTAAAGACGAAACTGAATCTACGGCTCGCACCCAGCCTACAGTTCCGCTAAAGCGGAAAGCAAATGATTCGCTGTCACGCACACCGTTCAAGACTCCTCAAAAGAGCTCACTGCAGAATGTTGTGAGTGCAGCGACGAAATTTAAAAGGCAATCTTCCCTTATCTTACATGTCCTCTAATACCTAAATTCACAGAGTAGCCCCAGATTTACGGCCTTCAAATCTCCTATACGGACTCCGGGCACTCCAGGGCAATCGGCGCACGCGACGCCGGTGAAATCAAATTTGGGTACACCACGTACGAGGGGAGGGTCAAACCGAGGTTTCAAGTCACCTTTCAAATCCCCGTTTGCTGTCCGTAAATCCTCCGTTTCCCAATTGCCATCTTCATCTGATGGCACATCCGGGGATCCTGTCGTCGATGCGCTTCTTGATGAGAAGCGTGAACTGGAGAGCAAGATCAAATCACAGACCGAACGGTTGAGGAAGATCCGGCTGGTGAAATCGAATATTGAATCAGTAAGCGATATCCTTGGCCGATGCCTCTTCCATTTGTTCCCCACTGATCAGTGTCTTTTCAGGGCGAGACCGATAAAGTTGACGCGCTGGTGGAGAAATGGCGAGCATCAACTCGGGAAATACTCGCAACGTTACGTGATGCCATCGGTCCCATTGTGATTGAAGCCCCGGGGACATCGTCTTTCGGTGGATGGTCCAACGACGGTTTTGGTGGTGACCCACCTCGCCGGTCTGAACACAATGACGAAAACGGAGTGGAGAACGAGCAACCACAGTATATCCTCCCATCAGACTCCCGCCTCCCAACTCTCCAAGAACTGTGCGCCTCCATGAAGTTGGACATTGCGGCGTTGGGCGATTACAATGAGGATATGGATGAGTTTCGCGACTAGGTAGGGCCGTGCGGCGCTAGGTTGTAGTCTCGAATCCCTGCCTATTACATTATTGGAAGGCAACGGCATATATTGGAAGCACTCTTGAAGGAGTTGTTATGCAGAAAGCATAACTTGAGAGTAGTGCACTACAATATTCCTCTCTGCTCTGCGAATATATAAATGATGATGACCGCATGCCACATTCCAACTAAATGCGATGCCTATGAATGTGGCATTGGGAGGCCTCGAAACGCCTTAAGTGTCGGAAGTTTGCCCCGGTAAGATGGCACCCCCGCTCTCGATGAATCGCTAATACAAAGGGCATCCAAACGATGTGAGCATGGCCTGTATGTCTCAGAATATCTCACGACGGCGACCCACCTTCAGATCCGGAAGAGTGTTCGTTACTTCTGGCGGAAGGGCGAAGACAAGCCACAAACAGCTATCCATTTGTTCCTGTCAACCAATGAAGAAGACTGTAAGCAATAGGACACTGCTGCTGCGTTCTCCCCTTTGTTGCGCTCTATCTCACCTTGAACTTCCTGATCAGCCGCCGCGGAACGATCATGTACCCCAGCGCAAATGCAGCAACAGCGACAGAGAACGCTAGAATGGTCAAAGCTCGAGCCTGCTTGTTCCTCTCGTTTATATCCGCGACGAGCAGATCATTGATCGCAGCCGAGCCGTTGGCACAGTCTTCAAGTACCGCTTGCATCAAACGAAGCCCTTTGTGGTTCAGATTCTGATCTACCGGATTGCTTAGCAGATATTGGGAGAGGCTCTCGCGCCATTTGAAGACTGATCGGGAGTACATATACAGTGTTATTCCTGTCCTGAAAGGCATTGCAGAAGATGCATCGATGTTCACTCACTGAGCGTTTCAAATGGTCCTTCAACCAAATCCTGCGTAAACCCGAAGGTTTCATTGTACTCCCTGAATCAGGCAAGGTGAGAACATCACAGTGAGGTTCCAATCAAAGAACGGCCCACTGGCACATTTCCAAACCTGTTGTCGCATCCATTTTTCGCAAAACACATCCCTCCGACAGACAGCAAGCTGTTCACAGCTCCAAAGCTCAAAAGACTTGGAGAACCAGCCTTATCCATCATGAGCTGATTATGATCATTTTGGAAAGCAATGTAGTAGTGATCCAGCCAGGTTCTTTGACGATCCGGAAGCCATATTGTCGTGTCGTTGACAGCGACCTCGACCGCAAGAACAGTGCTGATGGCCAAGTCGAAAGCGCGATTGGAGAGGTTCAGAATCGTATCGGCGATGCTGACCGCGAACTGCGAAATGGTCATATGAGAGGCAATATCATGCAGGCCAAATCTTCCGCTCAGTAACTCACGTTGTTTTGCAGTAATGCTGGAACGAACATCAACGTCCCCGGGCAGGCAATCAATGCGGCATAAATCATGAAATGCTTAAACTGCCTCTTTGGGACAGAGCGCGCCATGACCATCTTCGGAGGGAAAGATCCTGTGGCCGCAGATAACGACTGCTTTTTCGTTGTCTTGGTGTCATCCATCTCTTCGAGCAATATCTCAATTTCCGTTTCATAGCTCTCGATCATCCGGTTGACATGTTCGCGAGGCATTCCTGTGAGGAGGTTGAACACCAGGACTTGCTTATGATACATTCGCTCGATCATTGCCCGGAAATAGACCACCGTCATGAGGAAGCAGCCAACGGGTAAAACGATCAAAAGCGCAACTATGAAAAAAGAAGGAGATTAGTGATCTGGATATCCGGGAGTTGTGCAAAGATTGATTGACTGGAAGGTACATACTCATCCCGGTGGTACTCGACCTGATGGACGTAACAAACTCAGTGATCCCGTCTTGCGACGTTTGATCATAGGCTTGAACGATATCCAACAAATTGGAGAGAATGAATCGTCCATCATCGACAGCGACCGGGTCCTGCAGTTGCGTGGTGCTTATAACCTGGCAGCGAAGAGCAATGGTTTGAGCCAATGTGAAGGCGTTATAGATTTCTGAACTGACTGGTAAGGAAGGCGCTTTGAGTTGGGTCACGCAAGGAAAGTCAAAGGAAACTCCCTCCGGTCTCGTACCAGTTGTTCCGCGAAATGCAGATAGAACAATCTTCGCGTCATCGTTCATATGGTCTGCTTGGACTACGGGGAGCAATAGGGCGTTCCACGGATTGTTCACGAGAGCTGACAGAGAGCTTGCGGCCTTTGCCAAATCTCCAGTAGGATCTGCGGTTGGGCTGACGCCCGCTACCAAAGAAAACATCTGTCGCACAATCAAAATGACTTGGAGCCCCATGTCAGTGCGGTGGTCTTCGTCAAAACGATGCATTAGCAACGGGGTAAAACTTACTGCGTGATGCTGTAATTCTCGGTCTGGATCGAGTGAATGCACTCGTAAGCGCCGCCGTGATGTTCGAGTACGCCATGACAGCAAGAGCGCATCCAACTCCTAAAACAGCCACGATCGCGACAAAGCTGGTGTTCATGCCAAGCTTGAAAGACAGGATTGGGGCACGTAATCGTCTCGAAATGGCGTCGCGGAGGAACCGTCTCTGACGCTCTTCCTTTTGACTACTTCCGCCAGAATGGATGGAAGGTGTCCGCTTGAAGACTGATTCCGCGGTTGCCCGCTGCTCCGCCGTCATCATGAACGAGGCTTGCGAAGCTGGTGTTGAAGGCATAGTGGATCCCGGAGCAAAGGAAATTCGCGACTTTCCCCCATCCTCAAAGTGCATGTTCTTCTTTCTCTGTCGCTGATGGGACGCGGCGTCTTCTCCCATTTCGATGTCTTCATCAAAGCTATTTTGCTCCGGTATGGTAGCAGTCGCCACGATGTTCGACACTGGATTCTGCCCAATGTTGGACGTCGTGCTCTGGGCCATGCCGGACATCTGACTTTGCCCAATAGTCGTCATGGCCGCCATATTTGCATTCCCGTGTCTCAGCGACATCTCGCGCTTCTCATCATTGTCAATTTGCTCAGCACGCTGATGCGAGAACGTTGACATATGGTTAGGAACGATGCACAAACCTCCTTGTAGGACCGACGCAACGTACGGCAAACAGCTTCTTAGCTTTCTCGGTATCATCTGAAGTCGTCAAGAGGAAGTTGCTGTAATGCCTCATAATTTGTTTTGATCGCTGCGTGTCAACAGATAAAGTGAAGTTCAGCGTTCAGCAATTTTGCTTCAACTTGTTAGGGAGGATATTCGTACCGGGAATTTCGAAAGAATCTTCTCGTACAGCCTTGACGCTATGTGGCGATTATGCGCCACCGAGTCAAGCAAATATGGCAATTCAGCGGCTGGTGATTTCTCTGCTTTCATGTACTGCCACAAACACTTCACGGCAATGAGCGTCTCGAGATGATAATGACGAGCATCTGCCTCCATAGATGAGAGCTCAGCGTATCCAGTGACGTTCAGACTGGACACTAGCAGATCTTCTTTCCGTCTGTCTTGCTCCAAACATCGCTCCTCTCTTGTCAAAAAGAATCGAATGTCGAATGGCGGCTTCATCAATTTCGCCGAAAGCAGCGAATCGTATGCAACATCGGTTCCTTGGATGTTGAATGTCACGACGTAATGAGCTCGGAGTAGATAAATTTGGCTAGAGCGCGGGAACTGATCCACTCCGACCAAGAAGATCTTCCTCGCCAAGCTACGCGCATCAGCGTCGTCATTGTTTTGCAAAAACCGGCATGCAATTTCGACATCCTGTTTGCCAACGTTGAGCGATCAAGACCCTCATCGACGGAAGTTACTATGCGCCGCTTACCTCAATTGATTTAAAAACTTTGATTGGTTTCGGGTTGATTTTGGTGGTAATTGCCCTCAATTTGGCGGGACTATTCAGCTCAAGGTCGGGCTCCGTCGACTCTTCCAGAATTTGTTGCTGCAAGGGAGTGAGCCGCTGGTTCTTCAAGAAAGATGCAGATCTCTTCAGTGTCGTAGAAGGTGCAGGCGATCTGGCGAGATTTGGTTGATACGCCATTTTTGCTGCCGAGGCCCAAACCATCAGCAATCTCTCTTCCATCCGCCTCATTTATACCTAAGTTTCTGACACTTACCGCGGAACCTTTGATAGACACCCTCAGCGATACGTCTTCGGCTGAGTTTGCAGAGTTGAGCCCCGACCCCAAAGGAGGGCAGAAGAAGCAAGCAGAGCACGGCGAAAGAGGCAGGGCCTTCCGTAGGACCAACAATGAAGACAATTGCTGCCTGGATTGCCGACACCAGGCTCGCAAAGTAGATGCCAGCTCGCAAGTCATTGACCCATGACACAAAATAAGGCTGGTAGCGGATGGTTATTCCGTACATGACGATGGATGTGATAATGATGGCTGCCAAAGCCACCTGCGGGTAAGGTCGAAACACCTCCAGGCAGATCGCTAAGGCGATCCTGAGGCAGTTGTACACCGAGTCAAATCTGCCAGTCGTCTTGGCGTGGACATCTTTCGCCGTGGGATCGATGGAGAAGAATACCAGCGCAATAAGGGGCGCCTGCAAAGCTGATTTAGCCTCGAGGACGAACAAGAAGTGTAGAAGAGACGTACCTGCAGAATCAGGTATATCAACGCCGTAATGGAAAGGACGAATGGAGGCAGGTACTCGGACGAAAAACACAATGACGTCTTCTCCAGCAGCTGTGGCAGGTCTGTTTCCGCGTTGTAGCAAGCAAAAGCATGTAAGAAAATCTCGATAATGGGAATCAAAAGGACCGTCGAAAGAGCCGTCGTCAGAATCCGAAGGAGCTGTAGCGGCCAAACAACTCCATTCAAGCATTAGTTTTTCGCTTTTTGAGTGATACACGGCATAGAATTTTGCTACCTTTCATCTGCGATCCTCGCATCGAAATTCCAACAACCACAGTCAGCAACGCATTGGCGACGGTAACGCCGAAGGCAAGATAGAAAAGAACCAGAAGGCCTTTGTAATTGTGGGGCTTGGCGGACAGAGGATTGAAAACGTATGCTGTCGCATTTGATAATGAGAGGCTCGACCGATGGCCGTATGGGAGAAAGCCTCGATGCAGCATCAGACCAAAACTTACGCATCCACGAGGGCAAGTTTCCGAATCCATACTGAGGCTGGAACGAGAAGGAAAGCAATTGCAAATCTTCAACCATCTGAATTCCCAGTCCTATGAAGGGATTCAGATGGTTCCCCTGCGTCATGCCTGCAACCATCTGACATTAGATCGTGTATAACGGATGATACAAGCTCATCCTGCCGCACCATAGAGAATGCCGAACTTTGCAGAGAAGATGGACTTCGATCAGAACCTGGGGAAGCAGAAGAAACGAAGACCGCCAGGCACTCACGATAGCTTCGACGAACGCATTTTCTTTGATGAAACGACCTCGCGGTTCAAAGTTGACACCAACGCCTCCATCCTCCATGCTCGTCATTTTTGCAGCTTCCTGTCAAAATACAACATTCACCGTTGTTTTGGATGGCGGATGGCGGTCGTAAAGACCTCGCGATGGGTGTTACAACGGAACTTTTCCCCAGCTAACTTTCGGACTGCCGGGAACGCGTTTATATTTATCTTCGACACCGTCCTCGAAAGCTGCACTCTAATCGAATATCTCGGACTTTCCCAGACGAGCATACATACATACGTAATGGTATTTTCGGCAAGGCCCTTTTGGCGTTGGATCCACGGAATGGGCGGGCGCATTCAGGGCCCTTAGCGTGCACATGCACCTCCGACATTACATAACCGTCGAAATCCATGCTTTTGAGGGGGAATGACACGACGTTGGCGCAACACGCTTAACCTAGTTCGAATTCCAAACGTCCCAGGCAACTTGTACATACCTTGGCTCCGTCAACCTCCGGTAAGGAGTCGGTTCAGGGAATCATGTTGGGCTGAAGCGACCCTGGATTCTGAGCACTACCAAAAAGGCATTGCGTGTGCTGCCACAATTATTGATGTGGTTTGCTTACCGACCGTGAACTCCGCGACACAG